>NC_133464.1:61241071-61890357 GCF_048565385.1 Saimiri boliviensis | reverse complement strand
TTGGGAAGTGTTCCGATTTTTCCCCTAATTATCAGCCTGAAGCTCTGTGCACTCATTCCAATCATCTTCTGTTGAAGATGTTTCTTTCCTGGTGTCTGTATTCCTCTCCACTTCCTGGTAGCTCCTGTGCATGGACCAAGAAGTGTCCCAAGATTTTGAAGAAGGTCCTTGAGGCAGAGGAAAAAAAAAAAAAAGCCAGGCTTGGAGCAAGATGCTGTCAGCAGAAGGGAAACCTGACCTTGCAGGGAACAGGCCACTGCATCGAGCCAAATTCAAGGGTAGGCTAGGGGAATGTAACACATAACCCCACCTAGGACATGTTTTTAATTGCTCAAAGTAATATGTACACATGGTAAAAAAAAAAATCAAATATAGAAGAGAATATAGAAAAAGCAGCAATCTCCAACTCCACTCAGCCCCATACCAAATTCCACTACCCAGAGCCAACCATGTGTAACTGCTACTAGCTTTTCTTACCTCCAATGCCGCGTTTGTTATTCCTCCTCAAAAGAAATACACTGTAAAATCATCCATCCTCTCCATATCAAGGATTTCTCATGAAGTTTTGGTTTTTGACCTTAATCTACCTTTTCACCTAATGAATCATAGATAAGAAACTGTATAAGGAATTTAACCCCAGAAAATTAGCTCTTTGCATATAGGCATTTATACTTCATCAGGGATGCTCTTAGCGCTGTGCTCTTCAACACAGGCATTCCTTGGAGATACTGTAGATTTGGTTCCAGATCACCACAATAAAACAGATATAGCAGTAAAGCAAATCACAAGAATATATCAGTTATCCAGTTCACATAAAAGTTATGTTTACACTGTGCTTAATAGAGTATAATCTATTAAGTGTGCAATAGTATTGTGTCTAGGAAAATGTTTATACCTTAACTGAAAAATGCTTTTGCTGAAAACTACTGATGATGGTCTGAGGCTTCCGCAAGTTTTAACCTTTTTGCTGGTGGAGGTCCTTTCCTTGATGTTATAGGCCTTGACCTGGATTAGGCTCTGGTTTATGGAAATGCTATGGCTTATCTGATCTATTTAGACTATTAAAACCTTATTTATATCAGCAATGGGACTATTTCACTTTCTTGTCCTTCATGTGTTTGCTGAAGTAGACTTTTAGTTTTCTTCAAGAACTCTTCCTTTGCATTTACAATTTGGCTGTTCGGCTCAAGAGGCCTAACTTTCAGCCTGTCTTGGCTTTCAACATGCCTTCCTCACTGGGCTTACTCATTTCTAGCTTTTGATTTAAAGAAACACCTGAGTCTTCCCTTCACTTGAACAGTTTGAAGCCATTGCAGGGTTCTTAACTGGCCTAATTTTAATATTGTTCTGCCTCAGGGTATAGGAAAGCCCAAGAAGAGAAAGAGATGGGGGAGCTGCTGGTCGGTGGGGCAGTCAGAACACACACACATTTATTAAGTTTGCCATCTTCTATGGACAGGGTTCATGGTGCTCTAAAATAATTACAATAGTAACACCAAAGTTCACAGATCACAGATCACCGTAACAGATATAATAATAATGACAATGTTTGAAATACTAAGAGAATTACTAAAATGTAATGCAGAAACGTGAAGTAAGCACATGCTATTGAGAAAATGGCACCAACAAATTTGCTGGATGTAGGGTTGCCACAGACCTTCAATTGGCAAGGATTCCATATCTGCACAGAACAATAAAGTGAAGCACAATAAAACGAGGTGTGCCAGTATAAGCAGTCAACACCTCAGTCTATGGGAAATACTTGGAGTCACACAATTTTATTTCCATGCCTGCAATGATGGCAGGAAACACATAGTCGTGGCCATGCAGAAGCAAAATCCTAAAACTGGAAGTAAATGGAATTATAAGTCTGGAAATTGGAGCTATGGACAAGGAAAGTTGCTTTGGGTAAATACCGATTCTAACAAGAATTAAATTTCTGAAAACCCTACATCCAACACAAGAAGATACCTTGGAATGTGGTGGGCTTCCTGCAAAGACTCAGAACTTCTCCTTGCCAGTAGGTAGACAATGTTATTTAATTATGTAACAGAAGTATTTGTCCAAGGCAGCCCTGTACCCTGGATTTGCTGGGGCAAGCACAATGACAGATATTCTACCCAAGTGGCTCCATAGGACACTTGTTAGATCACATTTGGGTAGCATAAGCCATCCCCTGAGGAAAAGAGCTGTATCTAGCCCTAGAATAAGAGAAGGCCAGCAGCCATGGAGCCAGCTGTCTAGCCACACGTCTCAACATTGACACTACTTATCTTAACATTGACCCTCAGCAAGTCACTCAGCTTGTCTGTGCCTTGGGTTACTCATCAGTACATGAGGGGTACTAACAGGATGTACTTCAAAAGATTGTTTTAAAGATTTAATGAGATAGCATAGTGTTTCTCCATTCATCTGTGGTGAAAGAACGTATTTCTAAAATTTTCAACTTGTTGTGGATGAATACTCTTACAAATACAAAAAAAAAAATTACCAGTTGCATAGCAGTAACAAATACAAGCTTCTAAATACACACTCTTGGTTTTTCTACTTATCATGTCTTAGATTGGTAACAAACTGTTGTCAGTCTGCACTGGTTCCTGGACCACACTTTGAGCAACACGGCAATCACATATTTAAAGGGTTTGGCGTGGTTTCTGGCATACAGTAAGAGCTCAGTAAATGTTGGCTTTTATAATTATTATTGTCTGATGTGTCCATTTTATGGTAAAAGCTTTTATTGATGGGAACTGTGTTGTCAGGACCTGTCTCAGGCTGAGCTGACTAGAGCTGAGCCGCCAGAGCAGCAAGTTAAAAGCAATGCACCAAAATGAAAGCAAGAGTGAAGCCTTTATTCACATACTGCGATAATAAAAGCAAGAGGCTAAAACCAGAGAAAGCTGCCGTCTCTCCCTGTTCTGTTTCCCCATGGAACAGTGCACCTGTTGAGGATCAGATGGATCTCTGAGGGCAGGGTGGGGGTGGTGTTTCACTGAATAAGAAGCCCAGAACAAAAGGCTTTTGCAGTTTTATAGACCTGGGGTCCAAAGGAGAGGAGAGGGCTAGAAGTGGAAAAGTTACTGGACACTGAGTCAGTCAGAGTGAGGAAAATATCGTCAAGGTTTCCAGATAAGGAGGCACCTTTCCCAGTGGAGGCGCCTGGCTAGGAAATCACTGTGCGTAAGAACACAACCAGCCAGCAGGCAGGACTCTGACCACAGATCTCTTCAAAGACTGCAGTGCATTGTCTGTGCACCAAGTCTGTGTGGGAAGGGCAGGTTTCCCCCAGAAGACTGCCAGGGAAAGCCTTTGTCATTGCCTATGGAAAAGCCTGAACATTCACACACAGATTTTTTTCCCCAGGAGCTGGTCTCCGAACATGTGGCCAAAGCAACTTCCTAAGAAAGGGCAAAATTCAAATGATAAACATTTGCCCTTCCATGTGGCCTTTTTTAAAGAAATATTCTGACTCAATGAATGACCTCATTTGAAAAAGCCTTTTGTAACTGAGGTATTTGCAGATCAATAAATAGTATCGTTTAGGAAGTCCAACTCAAGAACAGATGTAAAGTCTATGAATAATTTGACTAAAATGAAGGATCTTTTTTTGAAATGCATAAAAAGACAGGTGACACAGCAAAATTCAACTTTTTCTTCATTTCTAAGGAATATTGCTTAAAAACCATTCCATGAACCACAGACTTGGTTAACTTTTCACATAATATTTCAAATGACTTGAGTAGGAAAATATACACACAGTCACAGAAGTCTCATTAGCTCTGTTCAGTAGATTGATTAGAGCTGATTATATCAATGCATCAATGCTCACATCTTTTAGTCGCCTATTACTCTTATGATCAAGACATTATTATTTCTTTCTTTCTTGTTTTTTGAGACAGAGTCTTGCTCTGTCACCCAGACTGGAGTGCAGTGGCACAATCTCAGCTCACTGAAACCAACCTTCCCACCCCCAACAAGCTCCACCCTGAGTCTAAACGATTCTCGTGACTCAGCCACCCAAGTAGTTGGGATTATAGTCATGCACCACCATGCTCAGCTAATTATTGTATTTTTAGTAGACATGGTGTTTTGTCATGTTAGCCAGGCTGGTCCTAAACTCCTGGCCTCAAGTGATCTGCCTGCCTCGGCCTCCCAAAGTGCTGGGATTACAAGCATGAGCTACCACTCTGAAGACATTACTTTTAAGGACTTTGCCACACTGAACAGGACTCAAGGTATGTGATGAGGATAGTAAGGAAGAAAAGTTGGGAATTTTTAGCTGGGAAAAGAGACTATAAGGGTGGGTAAACAATAACATAATTATCTTCACTATTTCCTAGAGTAGACATAATTAGAGCTAAATGAATAGGGACCAATGAATAAAGCAGCAAGGACATATATCTGATTTATACACACACAAATATTTTAACACAAAAACATTCAAGAATTTTTAACAACACAGCATGTCTTAGTTCAAGCTGCTAATACCAGAAATACCATAGACAGGAGGGGTTTAAACAATAAACATTTATTTCTCACATTTCTGGAGGTTTTGAAGTCTAAGATAAAGGTGCTAGCAGATTTGGTGAATGGTGAGGGCCCATTTTCTGGCTTGCAGAAAACCGTCTTCTCACTGCGGCCTCACAGGACCAAGATAGAAATCCTCTCTCTCATATCCTTTCTTGTGAGAGCACTAATGCTATTTATGATCCTCTCGATCCTCCAATAACCTATCAAAGGCTCCACCTCCAAACACTGTCATACTGAGAATTAGGCCTTCAACAAATGAATTTGGGGGAGATACAAAAATTCAATCTATAGCAGGCTACTCAATTAGAAAACCAAATATCTGTAGCTCTATATATTTTTTGATGCTAAAAATGGCAATGGTTGCATTAATGCATGAATACAAAAGCAACACACACAAAAAAGGTTTAATCAACTTTATTCATTCAGAGTGTATAACATTGATCAAGTCAATGAAACTAGTGGCAATAGCAGGAATAAACTGGTCTCAAAAAATTGAGATATATTCAATAAGCATATGTTTATATTCTGACTCCAGATTTATCTCACAGACAGTAACTCTTAACGTGTTTCTCAACTCGTATTTAATTTTTATTTCAACACCTTTCTGAAAAAGAAAATACTTTCAGAAAGTTAGGTAGAAGCAAAAGTTGCCTAAACTTTAAGCACATAAATTTTATAATGTAAGTATCATAACAGTTTCTGAAGTAACATACTGACTTTTAACATGACAGGGAATTCTGCATCACGTTGGAAGTCTTCATTATCCTTCAGCTCAATCAAGTCCCCCCAAAACTAAGCCAAACTAATAGGACATAGTCTTGAGAGTTCATCATATCCTGAGGTTTGCACTTGAAAAGCTGCTGCAGAAACACAATGTATAATTCATAGTCCTCAAACATCTGTGAATTTCTTTTGAAATTGTGTATTCATTTCTACAAAATTCATTTGTGGACTGCCACAAAACTTGGGATACTATTGAGTTCAGGACAGTTCAGTTCAGACATTTCAGGCACAGGAAACTGGACTCAAGCTGGCTCAGACATTGAAATACTTTATTGGCCCACATAATTTAAAGTTCAAAGCTAGCACAGAGCTTAAGTATGGTTTGTTCAGGTCTCTGGCTCAATCTCTCTGCATTTCTCTTGACTTCATTTCTTTTTAATTTTATTTAATTTTATTTCAATAGTTTTTGGCAAACAGCTGGTTTTGGTTATGTGGATAAGTTCTTTAGTGGTGATTTCTGAAATTTTGGTGCACTCATCACCTGTTCAGTGTACACTGTACCCAATGTATAGTCCTTCTGCCCTTTCCCTGAATCGCCAAAGTCCATTACATCATTTTTATGCCTTTGTGTTCTCATAGCTTAGCTCCCTCTTATAAGTGAGAATATACAACATTCCACTCCTGAGGTACTTCACCTAGAATAATGGTCTCCAACTCTGTGCAGGTTGCTGCAAACGTCATTATTTTCTTTCTTTTTATGGCTGATTAGTTTTCCATGGTGCATATATACCACATTTTCTTCATTCACTGATTGGTTGATGGGCATTTAGACTGGTTCCACATTTTTGCAATTGCAAATTGTGCTGCTATAAACATGTGTGTCCCAGTATCTTTTCCATATAATGACTTCCTTTCCTTTGAATGAATATCCAGCAGTGAAATTGCTGGATTGAATGGTGGTTCTACTTTTAGTTATTTCAGGAATCTCCATACTGTTTTCCTTAGTAGTTGTATTGGTTTACATTTCCACCAGCAGTGTAAAAAATGTTTCTTTTTCACCACATCCACACCAACATCTGTTTTTTTTTTTATTATTATTTTTTAATTATGGCCATTTTGCAGGAGTAAAGTGGTATCACATTGTGGTTTTCATTTGCATTTCCCTGATAATCAGTGATGCTGAGCATATTTTATTTGCTTGTTGGCCATTTGTTTATCCTCTTTTGAGAACTGTCTGTTCATGTCTTTTGCCCGCTTTTTCATGGGATTATTTGTTTTTTCCTTGCTGATTTGTTGGTGTTCCTGGATATTAGTTCTTTGTTAAATGCATAGTTGTTCATGAATATTTTCTTCCATTCTGTGGGTTGTCCATTTACTCTGATGATTATTTCTTTTGCTGTGCAGAAGCTTTTTAGTTTTATTAGGTTCTATTTAGTTATTTTTGTTTTCGTTGCATTTGCTTTTGGTTCTTGGTCATAAAGTCTTTGCCTAAGCCAATGTCTAGAAGAGAATTTCTGATGTTTTCTTCGAGAATTTTTATGGTTTCAGGTCTTAGATTTAATCTTTCTTCCATCTTGAATCAATGTTTGTATGAGGTGAGAGATGGATCCAATTTTATTCTTCTACATGTGGCTTGCCAGTTATCCCAGCACCATTTGTTGAATAGGATGACATTTCCCCAGTTTATGTTTTGTTTTGTTTTTTGTTTTGTTTTGTTTTGTTTTGTTTTGTTTGAGATGGAGTTTCATTCTTGTCATCAAGGCTGGAGTGCAATAGCATGATCTTGGCTCACTGCAACCTCACCCTCCCGGTTTCAAGCAATTCTCCTGCCTCGACCTCCCAAGTAGCTGGGATTACAAGCACCCACCATTATACCTGGCTAATTTTTGTACTTTTAGTAGAGATGAGGTTTCACCATGTTGACCAGGCTTGTCTCAAACTCCTGACCTCAGGTCATCTGCCTACCTTGGCCTCCCAAAGTGCTGGGATTACAGGTGTGAGCCACTACACCTGGCCTTCAATTTATGTTTTTGTTTCTTTGTCAAAGACCAGTTAGCTGTAAGCATTTGTATTTATTTCTAGGTTCTCTACTCTGTTCCACTGGTCTACATGCCATTTTTATACCAGTCTTATGCTGTTTTGTTAACTATAGCCTTATAATGTAACTTGAAGTTGGGTAATGTGATGACTCCAAATTTGTTCTTTTTGCTTAGTCTTGCTTTGGTTATGTGGGCTTCTTTTTGCTTACATATGAATTTTAGAATTGTTTTTCAACTGGTTCTATGAAGAATGATGACACTATTTTGATAGGAAGTACACTGAATCTCTAGATCGCTTTTGGCAGTATTGTCATTTTCACAACATTGATTCTACCCACCCACGAGCATGGGACATGTTTCCATTTGTTTGTGTCATCTATGATTTCCTTCAGCAGTGTTTTTTAGTTTTTCTTGTAGAAATCTTTTATTTCCTTGGTTAAGTATATTCCTAGATTTTTGGGTTTTTGTTTTTGTTTGCAGCTGCTGTAAATGGAGTTGAGTTCTTTATTTGATTTTCAGTTTGGTCATTGTTGATACATAGCCATGCTACTGGCTTGTGTACATGGATTTTCTATCCTAAAACTACTGAATTCATTTATCAGTTCTATGAGCTTTATGGATGAGTCTTTAGTGTTTTCTAGGTATATGATCATATCATCAGTGAACAACGACAGTTTGACTTTCTCTTTACTGATTTGGGTGCTCTTTATTTCTTTCTCTTGTCTGATTGCTCTGGCTAGGACTTCCAATAGTATGTTGAGTACAAGTAGTGAAAGTGGGCATCCTTGTCTTGTTCCAGTTCTCAGGGGCAATACTTTCAGCTTTTCCCTGTTCAATATGATGTTGCTCTGACTTTATTTCTGGGCAAGCGGCTTCTTCAGGATAACTTTTCTTTGTAACACAATGGCAGCAGCAAGTTCAGGCTATAAATCCATATTTTTTTTATCCCAAAAGAAAGAGATTTCCTGTGTCTCGCAACTCTTTGAAAATTTTTCTAAGTACCACATTGATTAGGTAACCTCTAACACAATCCTTTGGACTAAGGAAATGTCATGTACTGAATGGTTTAATACTCAGTTACCTGGAGCAATAAACATAGACTCAGGGCAAGATTTGGATTTGTAGCATTTGCTAATTTCCATGGCGTAAATATTCCCACCATAGCCAATAAAGTGAGAGAGAGAAAAAAAAATGGAAATACTATGAAGATGCCTTAAATATTGTCAAGAGACAGAGATTGAAGAAATAGCATATTTTAAGGGATTGAGGGACAAATAATAGCTTTTACCGATTTAAGTCTACTTAATAAAATGGTTACATACATAAAGACTAGAATAATAGATGCCAAACTATGAACAGTTAATACTTGGTGATAGCATTATCAGTAAATGTCTTTGTATCTTTTTAATATACATATATATGAATAAACCACTTATCTCTTTTATAACAGGAAAAAAATGCTATTTTCATAATACTATTTGCAAAAACACATCTGGAATAGATGTCAGAATTCAGCCCTTCTAATGCAGCATTCTCTTCTCAATTGTGTATGATCAATCAACAAGCATTCTCCTCATTCAAAGCAATAGAATGAAATTGTTAGTAAAGGAAATGGCTGATTTTTACACATTGTAAACTCACTCCTTCTGCAATGTCTCTCAAATATTTATTGATCACCCTTTATCTACCATAATCATTTTTACAAATTGTTCCCAAAACAATTTTATTGATATTCATTTTTATAATAATATTCCAAACTTTTAATTGTAATAAAAATCATTAAAATAAATGCATGTTTTGCTGATTAATAATCTTATAATACTATTACTATGATGCTTACTTCAAGCTACAAGACATGAAAATATTGAAAAAATGATGAAGTTGATAGACCAGAAAAACCATCTATTAATTACATGAGGAATTTAAATTATCAAAAAATAAGTGGTTTTCCCTGCTGTAAAAAAATTATAATGTCTGAGTGGCAGATGAAATGAAATAAGACAGAAATTCATCTTTCTTCCTCTGCACCTCATTCATAAACCTTTTTGTTCATTCAAAATGGAAAGTAAAAAGAATTAATGAGATTTTTGCCTGAAGCATATCCCTCTAAACCCACATCTATTTAAATTAAAAATTCACCAAAACAGTGTCTGCATTTTCAGTAATTCTTGAAAAGTAATTGTATAGCCTTCAAATGACAATCTCAAAAGATAAAGAAATGATACAAATATATTTAAGAAACTGTCTGAATCTATACATTTTTCCTCTTGAGTCTTTTTTCAAATTGAAGTCTTCATATGAAATGTTTTATAAGTCTATTCAAGTGTCTGCACTTATTTCTATACCTAGCATAAGATCATATCATTTTCTCATGTTAGAAACCAGCACTTATAGGACAACTGCTCTGAAATTCATATGCCACAGCACATAACTGAAGGGTTTTCAGTGGAGTGGTCTTGAGGGTAGATGAGCTTTCTCCCCAGGTGTCTGCCTTCCATACTAGATAAGGAACTCCTCAAGGCCAGGGATTTTCTGTATGTCATAGGCACCTTTGCATATTGATGGACATATAATTGGTTTCAGTGAAATGTGTTAAATAAATGAATCAGTAATTGAATGAAGCTCTCCTTTGCCCAGTGACTCAAATTCACGAATCCAGAAACAACCTTAAATAAGCAGAGATGTAAAATTGGATGAAGGGCATAGTCACACGGTGGCTTCTTAAGTCACCCATTCTCAAAACCTCAAAAGCTCCTTGAGCCTTCTGACCACTTTCTAAGGTAACAAAATTGTGGCAGCTCCTTCTTATTCATTGAAAGCCATTGCCCAGTTTAGGTTTCAAGGAAGTCTTTCAAGCAAGCTATTAAGATAAGCGCCAGTGTCTGATTGGAACACTGAATCCTGAGTTACGGGTGCCCCTCTGTCACAGAATTCTCCTCTATCTAGCCTATATTCCTCCCTCTCAGCACTAACATTTTCAAGATCAACCCCTCACGGGCTCCCTCATTTCTTCTGGGGGCTTATTACCCAGATTCTCCAACTCCTTTGTAGGGACCACTTCACCCTAAAGCAGGGCTCTACTTCCCCATTCAGGCTGAGCAGCTGAGACCTGAATCTGGTTATCAGCCTGAAGGCAATGAGGGTGGTGGACTTGAGCTTGAGGAGAACCAGCAAGTTGACTGCCTTGCCCTCAACCAAGGCTTCTCAAAGTAGTCAGACAATGGGAAGCAAGGGGGGATGTTTTCCTTTGGAAAGGGTGATGGAGCTGCTTCTGCCAATGAGGAGGATCCAGAGGAATCGGGGCCCTTACAGTTACCCTCCGGTGTCTCAAAGTCCCCATTTTTCCCTCTCAGGGTGCTAAATTTGACAGAGGAAGCTTGTTGAGACAAAGCATATAATGTCTTACATTTCTGCCACCCTTGTAATTAAATCCAGAGCTGGATTTTCAGCACAGGCTTCATGGCAGCTGTGAGAAATGAGTTCTTTAAAGCTGCCTTAGGAACACTCTGGCTGACAAAGCATGGCTTAAATGTGTCCGTGATTCTCTTTTTCTAAAGCTACTAATTCCATCAAAAGAAGATACCTCATGCCACAATCCTTATCAATTTTGTTCCTCCCATAACAACCAGATGCATCAGCCACACATCTAACAATGGCTTGTCTTATAACTATACTTCTCAATAAACCATAAGTGAAAATGTCAATAATTTTGATAAGTGCTCAAAAGAAGAATGCCCCCCACAAAGATAGCTACTTTCCAGAAGCTGTGACTATGCCTCTTTACATATAGACAAAAGGGACTTTGCAGATGTGATTGAGGTTAGGTAGTTTGAGATGAGGAGAATATCCTGGATTATCAAATGGGCTCAATCTAATCATTTGAGACCTTAAAGACAAAGATGCTCTCCCAACTGGGTAAGAAGTGACCATAGAATAAGGGTCAGAGAGATGCTACTGCATCGCTGGCCTTTGAAGAGAGAAAAAGGGGCCATACGCTAAGAAAATGCAGGTGACCTCTGGAAGCTAGAGAAGGTAAGGAGCCAGCTTCTTCTTTGGAGCCTTTGGAAAAGAACACAACCTTACTGACACCCTGATTTTAGCCCAGTGAGACCTCTATCAGACTTCCGCCCTACAAACTTTAAGATAACAAATTAGGCCAGGAGCGTTGACTCACACCTGTAATCCCAGCACTTTAGGAGGCTGAGGCAGGTGCATCACTTGAGGTCAGGAGTTCAAGACCAGCTTGGCCAACATGGTGAAAATTCCGTCTCTACTAAAAATATAAAAATTAGCCAGGCATGGTGGCAGGTGCCTGTAGTCCCAGCTACTCAGGAGGCTAAGGCAAGAGAACTGATTGAATCCAGGAGGCAGAGGCTGCAGTGAGTTGAGATCACATCACTGCACTCCAGCCTGGGCAAGAGAGCAAGACTCCATCTCAGAAAAAAAAAAAAAGTTTTTAAATCTAATTTAAAACATTTAATTAATATCTTGTGTTGTTTTAAGCCACTAAGATTATGATAATTTGTCACAACAGCAACAGAAAACTAATTCAGGATGCTGCTGCATGCCAGAATTGTTAAAATTTCATTGTCCACAAGCAACGAAGTTCCTCTATAGGCAGCTCAACCCAAAATCCAGTCTTGAGGGTCTACTTTCAAGACCCACTCCGCTACCTGTGTTTCCTAGAAAACAAAACCTGTGGCAAAACCTATGTACTGAGGCTTTATGGGAAAGGACAATCCCAGGACAGCAAAAGTGTGGAGGAAAGGAGATCGAGTTAGCAAATATAAGATCCACATCATTTAACCACTTACCTGGCCACAGCTTACAAGACTACACAGCCAGTTGCTTGGCCACGTGACCCATCTTCCAGAAAGAGCATGGAAAACCGCTTCCCCTCAGAAGAGTCCATCAGGGGAAGAAAGGGATACGAATGAAACCTCTAAGCACATCTCCTGTCTTCATTAGTCAGAATGTTCCCTCCTCGCTTTCAAGGTCTTCACCCACTAGGGTGACTGCCAGGGAACCCAAGTCCCACAGCCTGCAGTGCATAAGTGGAGCAAAGGACCAAGACTCCCCCAGTCCTTAGATGATGGCTAAGTGCAAGGCTGACACAGCTCCAGCCAAGACATGCATCACAGAGACCACAGAGAGCCCAACCATTGCCAAGTGGGCAGGGGAAGACTGAGACCCAAGGTTAGAAGGACATGAGGGGCTTTCCATTGAGCGGGCTGCTCAGGACCTGGAGGATAGGACGAGCAATGAGAATCTAAAGTGGCACATGAATGAGGTCTCATACAGCAGCTTAGATATTTCCATAATGTGAGACCCCTAAAATTAGAAACCTAAGACAAATAGCAGAGGCAAAAATTTTTATTTTTAAAAGGTTTGTAATCACAAAATTTCATCAGCACACACACACATGCAATCATCTAATTCGTAATTACTACATGTTGGTATACAAATTTAAGAGTTGATCAGTCATGCTCAATGGATTTTTTTGGACTGCCTTGGAAAAGCTCCACTTTTCTGAGTCTAATGTTTCTATACCAGATTAGTATTTCTTTTGTTGGTCAATGGGGAAATGAGACAAAACCAGACAGTCTTACCTAGGTCTTCTTGGAAGGGCTGGACCTGCTGTCCTTTGGTACCCTTTGATTTCAGGATATCTTCTTAGCACCTAAACATGCCATTGTCTAAGGTCGGCTCTGATGTAGCTTTTTTGGTTTTGTTTTGTTTTGTTTTGTTTTTTTCCAGACAGGGTCTTGTTCTGTCACTTTGGCTGGAGTGCAATGGTATAGTCATGGTTCACTGTAGCCTTGACTTCCTGGGCTCAAAGAATCCTCCCACCTCAGCCTCCTGAGTGAGCATCTGGGACCACAAGTGCACACCACCATGCCCAGCTAATTTTTTAAATTTTTTGTAAAGACAGGGTCTTACCGTATTGCCCAGGCTAGTCTCAAACTCCTAGGCTCAGGTAAGTCTCCTGCCTTGCTCCTAAAGCACTGGGATTACAGGCATAAGCCACCCTGCCAACCCTGATGTAGCTTCTTTTTTGAAACAGGGTCTCACTCTCCCCCAGGCTGGAGTGCAGTGCACGGTAATGACTCACTGCAGCCTCAGCCCTCCAGGCCCAGGTGATCCTCCCATCTCAGCCTCCTGAGTAGCTGGGACTACATGTGTGCACCACTACGCCTAGCTAATTTTTTTGTGTTTTTCTGTAGAAATGACGTCTCTCCTTATTGTCCAGGCTGGTCTCAAACCTGTGTGCTCAAGTAAGCCACTTACCTCAGGCTCTCAAAATGCTGAGATTACAGGCATGAGTCTCCGCACAGGGCCTGGTGTAGCGTCTTTCATGGAGCGACGTTCTTCAGCAAATGTCTGCTGATATTCTTTTCCAATGCTTTCTATCTGTCTGGTTTCTTATACATATGCCCCTTTCCTTATTGGCTTTTTAACTCTAAACTATTTTTGTATCACATTTAGAGCTATTACAGTTGACCTAGTATTTACAGTTATGAAAATGAAAATTATTTGCGATTAAATCCATAGCACACCACCCTAGGATTTTTTTTTTCCCACTGGGTGTGAATTTCAAAAAGAGAAGCCCAGAGTAGATCAAATAATTTGCTGATTCAGAGGCTTCCAAATGCTGGTACAAGGCTAGGGAACATAACAGATCACCCTTCCTGTAAATATCCAAACTGCTTAGAAATAGTACAATATGAGAGTCACTGTAAGTTCCCTAAATTTAAAAAAAATCAGTGGATTAGCTGACCATATGTCCTTAAAAATTTAGTATACTGGGGACTTAACTTATGGTCTCTTTGTGCTTTAAGTTTAAACCCATACAGCTGCACAGCAGCAGTTTTCTTCAAGAACAGCTTTTTATCAGCTCTCTGGGCAGTGTCCAGGTAATGAAGTCCAGGGGCCTCAGAGAGCTGGCCCTGTGAAATTAATTCCATGGCTATGGGAAATTCATTAAAACAATGGGTAACCACAAAAGTGTGTTTTTATAAGAGCTACAGTTGTAGTTGTTGTGAAATGTACTCACATATTCAGAGTAGCTTCACTACTTGGCATTTTAAATAAAATACAGTTAGTGGATTGAAATGGTAATAGCTTGTCAGGATTCTTAAAATAAAAATGGAGCCTGCCAGGATAAATTACTTTATATGGAAATTACCTCCAAGTCTACTCTGATACATTACTGTTTTTGAACATGTTGAGCAGGATTTAATAAAGCTAACTCTGATAGAGTCTGATAACCTATGTTTTCTAGGGGTTCTAAGGTTTTAGTGGGCTTAAGAACCACCTGGCTACTTGTTAAATACGACTATCTTAGTTCCTATCCCAAGGAACTTTTGAATCAATGGATCTGAGGTGGGACCCAGAAATCTACATTTTAAGGAACATTTCCTCCCTTTAGGTGATTCTGACACAGGTTATTTACAAAGCACGCCCTTAAGATAACCACTGTGGGAGTTTATGCTTCCATCCACTATCCCAAACCTCAGTAGGTGCACCAGCCAGGAATACCACGGAGAAGTTGGTAAGTCATAAGTACCATGTGCTCCTACAGCACTCTTCAGATCCTCTCAGGCCTCACTTGTCACCAGTAACTTCAAATTAGCAGCCAGTAGCCTATTGTCCATGAACTATGACCAGATTAATGGGGTCACAATCCATCAGGATTTCATCTCATGCCTGTGCCTTCCATTATCACTTCCTGCCTTACAGTTGCACTGTTGACACAGAGGCATGAGACATGGTGGGTTTCACTGGTGTCCACAAACATGTAACCTGGAAGTCCTTAGGGAATTAACATCCCATGATGAAAATCTTGGACCTAGGGAAATGGAGACAGCGGATGATTTTTTAATAATCCTCCCCCAATGGACAATCAAAAGAGGCAGTCATTTCTACGGCCTCCCGAAACATGATTTCCACTGAGATCAAGCGATCATCACACTGGATACCTCAAATGGTGCTCTCTTCTCTCTCTCTCTCTCTCTCTCTCTCTCTCTCTCTCTCTCTCTCTCTCTGTCTCTGTCATTCCCTGTCTCATTCCTCTTGTTCTTCACATATGCTCTGGGGAATTGCACTCCTTGATAGCATAAGAGCACATAATCTTTGCCCCAGGCTCTGCTTTCTGGGGAACCCAAGCAAAGATACATTCTAGAATTTAGTTCTTTAACTGTAGTGCAGCCAAGAATTATAAATTCACAGATTCCTCTAACCTGACCCATTCTTGCTTCACTGCACATAGCTAAGATCTCTGAACTATGGACAGAATATTTCCATGAGGGACAAAGAAATTAAGAAGCCACATCCACTAATAATAGCATGTAGCCTTCATCTTGAGTGTATCCTTTGCACTGCTAGCTAGCTAAAGAAGCTTCACCAAGTCTAATCTAAGTTGTCACTCTCACCAGTCCCCAGACCTGGACTGACCAAGCTTTAAAGTCTAGTGTGGCTCAGTTTGGTTACATCGAATTCAACTAGATTAAAAGATTTGTCTGTTCAGCGAGAATGTGATTTCAGTTAGAGATCCAGAACTATTATTCCAACAAAACTTAGTTCCGTTTCTCAGCTGTATCCTTTTTATGACCTAGATTAGGACATCACTCCCACCACATTCTGTTAGAAGTGAGTCACCAAGTACAACTTATGTTCACACTCATACAAAGGGAAATTAGACTTCACCTTTTGTACGTAGGATTATCAAGGAACAGAAAGCCACCATCTGGCTTCATGCTGGACAGGCTTACCAACATATTCACATTTCAGAAATCCTAGTTAAACTGCCACTTCTGGAGGACAGAATTGTGACCACCACTTTTCAGCACAAAGCCGTACACACAGTAGACCCCAAATATTTGCTAAATAAATAGTTGAAATAAAAAGGACTTTATCTTAGTGGTCCCGTGCACTTCCGTTATTTCAATCATCACTAGAGCTAAGCATTTATTCACATTATAGCTATCAGTTCATACACTTCATATCTTAACTGACATGCCAGGTAGAAAATTGGAGCAGTTAGCTGAATAACTCAGGCTAAAAGTGTTTTCACTTCAATTACTTGCAAAGATTATGCAGGAATGTTTGCCTATAGTGAGATTATTTTTCCCCATCAGAGGCAGCATACTTTCTCCTAAAGATTTTTCCTCTCTCAAGTCAACCTCAAATTTCTTCCAGGTGTCTCTGAGAAACTCATAGCAGCAATTTGTCACCAATCCTCTTATTGCAGGTGTAACACACTGTTGCACTTTTAAATAGTCCCTGATCAGCAGTAACACATCAAGCACTGATTTCTTCATTAGCTTCTCATACGCTGTTGCGTCTATAACTTTCAGGGACTGAGAACTGCAGTGTCTCAACCAAAGAATCGGCAACCCATTTCAAATCCGCAAAGAGGTATGTGGTGTGCATCAAGCACAAGAGGCCAAATGTCTATGCTTTAAATCTATAGTACCTGAAGCCAAAAACAGTTTTTAAAAATTCTTCCATAGCTTTTTCAAGTACACTTACGATTTCATTAAGTTTAAATATTTTTAAAGTATTACACAAAATGCAGAAGCAGAAAAGACGTTGATATATGTAAACAAATGAAAGTATAACGTTTCTGCAAGGCAAAAAATCCTCCATAATTAAAATCAAAAGATAAATAACAAGAAAAAAATCTACAACTCATTTGACTAAACACTGATATATTGATGAATATATGAAGAGCTTCTATAATTTAATAAAAGAATAGCAAGCCCATGCAAAATTGGACGAAAGGTATGAACTGATAGCTTAAGGTCAAGGAAGTGGAAGTGGTTCAAACATAAAAACAGATGCCCAATCTTATACCTAATAAGAGAATGCAAGTTGAAAGAGCACTAGGGTATCATTTTTACCTATTAAATTTGAAAATATGAAAAAAGTTTGATAACTTATTCTGTTAGAAAAGACGTGGGAAACAGGCACTCTTATATAGCTTGATGGTGGGAGTAAAAGCTCCATGGAGACTAGTGCGCTCACACTGATCTCTATTACAAATGTATGTGCCTTTTGGCCTTCCTGAACCACTTCTAGAATGATGTCCTAGAATTACTTCCATACAAGTATTAAATGACAGATACAAGAGCCTCATTACAGCACAGTATAGAATATTGAAACCATTTAAATGTCTACCAAGAGCAGATGGATTAAACAAAATAGTACAAATGTGTGCAATGGAGTACGGTTACTAGAAAACAAAGTAGATCTTTATATACCAATATGGAGTAAGTTCCAAAATATATTGTTAAGAAAAAATTAAAAATAAAGTGCAGAATAATTTACATAATATGTTATGTTTCTACCTTAAGAATATATATCAAAGCTATATTGAAACAGGGTTGCTGGGAGACAGAAAGGATATCTATTTTTTCATTTTGTGGCACTTAAACATTTTATGTTTTACATTATGAGAATGAATTACTAATTTAATAAATAAATAAAAATTTTTAAATCATGCTTTCCCAGAATGTGGTTCTATAATGGGACAAAGCATAGACTTTTCAATTGACCCACCGCCCAATACAGCAAAAGCAGTGCTAAGAGGAAAGTTTATAACATTACATGCCTACCTCAAAAAAGTAGAAAGATTACAAATTAGCAGTGTAACAACCCACCTCAAATGACTAAAAAAGCAAGAATAAACCAACTCCAAAATTAGCAGAAAAAAAAAAAGAAATAGCAAAGATCAGAGCACAACTGAATGAAATAGGACCAAAAAGCAGTACCAAGGATCAATGAAACAAAAAGTTGGTTCTTCAAAAAGAGAAAACTCATAAACCCCTAGCTAGAAGAGAGAAGACCCAAATAAAAAAAAATCAGAAATAAAAAAGGAGACATTACAACTGATAACACAGAAACACAAAAGATCATCAGAGACTATCATGAAGCATTGTACAGTCACAAACATGAAACCTAGAGAAAACGGATACATGGCTGGAAACATACAGCCTCCCAAGATTGAACCAGGAAGAAACAGAAAACCTGAACAGACAATTAACAAGCTGAGATTGAATCACTAATAAAAAATCTACCAATAACAACAAGAAAAAGCCCAGGACCAGATGAAGTCACAGCTAAATCTACCAAACAAACACAAAACAACTAATACCAATCCTTCTAAAATTATTCTAAAATATTGAGGAGAATGGAATTCTCCCTAACTTATTCTATGAGACTGTATCAGCAAAACCAGGCAAGGGCACAACAAAAAAAAGAAAGACATAGCAATATCCCTGATGAACACAGATACAAAAATTATCATCAAAATACTAGCAAACAGAGTATGAAAAAGGGACTTCTGCCAAGATGGACAAATAGCATCAGTTCCGGTCTGCAGCTCCCAGCAAGAGCATGTCAGAAGACAAGTGATCTCCGCATTTCCAACTGAGGTACCAGGTTCATCTCATTGAGACTGGTTAGACAATGGGAACAGCCCAAGGTGGGCAACCTGAAGCAGGGTAGGGCACCGCCTCACCCAAGAGGTGCACAGGGCCAGAGAACTCTTGCTCCTAGCCAGGAAGCCATTAGAAACTTTTCTGGACACTCTGGCACTCCAGCTCAGATACTGCACTTTTCCCATGGTCTAAACAACCCTCACGCCAGGACATTCCTCTGGCACCTACAACACCAGTGCCTTGGGCTTCCAGCACAAAATTGGGCACCCATTTTAATTGAGTGGCACCTGAAACGCCAGTGAGACAGAACTGCCCATTCTTCTGAAAAAGGGGGCTGAAGCCAGGGAACCAAGCAAGCTGACTCAGCAGGTCCCACCCCTATGAAGACTGGCTAGCTAAAACCCACAGGCTTGAAATTCTTGCAACCAGCACGGCAGTCTGAGCTCCACCCAGGACATTTGAGCTTGGCGGGGGCAGGGGCACCCACCATTGCTGAGGCTCTGGTAGGTGGCTTCAACATTGCCTGTGTAAACAAAGCCACCAGGAAGTTTACACAGTAGCTGGGCAGAGCCCAGCACTGCAGCTCAGCAAGGCCTCTGCAGGCAGACTGTTAAGCAGATTCCCTTCTTGCTGGGCAGGGCATCTCAGAAAACAAAGACAACAGCCTGTCAGGGACTTACAAAGCCCATACCTTTCCAGGACAGAGCACCTGGGAAATGGGGCAGTTGTGGGTTCTGCTTCAGCATATGTAAATGTCCCTGCCTAGCAGCCCTGTGGATTCTGCTTCAGCATACGTAAATGTCCCTTCCTAGCAGCCCTGAAGGGAACAATGGATCCCCCAGCACAGTGCTTGAGCTCCGTTAAGGGACAGGCTGCCTCCTCAAGTGGCTCCCTGATCCCCCATGTATCCTAACTGGGAGACACATCATCATACAGGAGAGCTCTGGCTGACATCTGGCAGGTACCCTTTTGGGATGAAGCCACCAGGGAAAGGAACAGGCAGCAATCTTTGCTCTTCTGCAGCCCCCGCAGGTAATTGTCAGGCAAGTAGGGTCTGGAGTGGACCTCCAGCAAAATCAGCAGACCTGCAGCAGAGGGGCCTGACTGCTAGAAGGAAAACTAACAAACAGAAAGAAATACCCTTGACATCAACAGAAAGGACATCCACTCAGAAACCACATCCAAAAGTCACCACCCTCAAAGACCAAATATAGATAAATCCACAAAGATGGGAAGGAACCAGCACAAAAATGCTGAAACTGCCAAAAGCCAGAATGCTTCTTCTCCTCCAAGGGATCACAACCCCTCACCAGCAAGGGAACAAAACCAAATGAAGAATGAGTATGACAAATTGACAGAAGCAGGCTTCAGAAGGTAGGTAATAACAAACTTCTCTGAGCTAAAGGAGCATGTTCTAACCCAATGCAAAGAAACTTAAGAACCTTGAAAAAAGGTTAGATGAACTGCTAACAAGAATAAACCAGCATGGAAAAGAACATAAACAACATGACAGAGCTGAAAAAACACAGCATGCAAATTCCACGAAGCATACACAAGTTTCAATAGCTGAATCAATCAAGCAGAAGAAAGGATATCAGAGATTGAAGATCATCTCAATAAAATAAAGTGAGAAGGCAAGATTAGAGAAAAAAAGAGTGAAAATAAATGAATAAAGCCTCCAAGAAATATGAAATTATGTGAAAAGACCAAATCTACGTTTGATCAGTGTACCTGAAAGTGATGGGGAGAATGAAACCAAGTTTGGAAAATATTCTTCAGGATATTATCCAGGAGAACTTCCCCAACCTAGCAAGGCAGGCCACCATTCAAGTCCAGGAAATACAGAGAACACCACAAAGATATTTCTCAAGAAGAGCAACCCCAAAGCACATAATCATCAGATTCACCAGTGTTGAAATGAAGAAAAAAATGCTAAGGGCAGCCAGAGAGAAAGGTTGAGTTACCCACAAAGGGAAGTCCATCAGACTCACAGTGGATCTCTCAGCAGAAACCCTACAAGCTAGAAAAGAGTAGGGGACAATATTCAACATCCTAAAAGAAAAGAATTTTCAACCCAGAATTTCATATCCAGCCAAAAATAAGTTTCATAAGCAAAGGAGAAATAAAATCCTTTACAGACAAGCAACTGCTGAGAAATTTTGTCACCACCAGACCTGCCCTACAAGAGCTCTTCAGTGAAGAACTAAACAAGGAAAGAAACAAGAAGTACCAGCCACTGCAAAAACATATCAAACTGTAAAGACCATTGATACTATGAAGAAACTGTATCAACAAATGGGAAAAACAACCAGCCAGCATCAAAATGGCAGAATCAAACTCACACATAACAATATTAACCTTAAATGGAAATGGGCTAAATGCCCCTATCAAAAGACACAGACTGGCAAATTGGATAAAAGGTCAAGACCCATCAGTGTGCTGTATTTCAGAGACACATCTCATGTGCAAAAACACACAGGCTCAAAATAAAGAGATGCAGGAAGATTTACCAAGCAAATGGAGAGAAAAAAAAAACAACAACAACAGGGGTTGCAATCCTAGTCTCTGATAAAACAGACTTTAAACCAACAAAGATCAAAAGAGACAAAGAAGGGCATTACATAATGATAAAGGGATTAATGCAATAAGAGCTAACTATCTTATATATATATGCACCCAATACAGAAGCACTCAGATACACAAAGCAAGTTCTTAACAACCTACAAAGAGACTCAGACTCCCACGTAATAATAATGGGAGACTTTAACACCCCACTCTCAATACTAGACAGATGAACACGACAGAAAATTAACAATGATATCTAGGACTTGAACTCAGATCCCCACCAAGTGGAACTAATAGACATCTACAGAACTCTCCACTCCAAAATCACAGAATCAGCACCACATTGCACTTATTCTAAAATTGACCACATAATTGGAAGCAAAAACACCTCAGGAAATGCAAAAGAATGAAAATCATAACAGTCTCTCAGACCACTGTGTATACAAATTAAAACTCAAGATTAAGAAACTCACTCAAAACCACACAACTACATGGAAACTAAGCAACCTGCTCCTGAATGACTACTGGATAAGTAATGAAATGAAGGCAGAAATAAAGGTTTTCTTTGAAACCAATGAGAAGGAGGACACAATGTATCAGAATCTCTGGGACACATTTAAAGCAGTGTCTAGTGGGAAATTTATAGTACTAAATGCCCACCAGAGAAGCAAGGAAATATCTAAAATTGACACCCTGATGTCATGATTAAAAGAACTAGAGGAGCAAGATCAAACAAATTCAGACGCTAGCAGAAGGCAAGAAATAAGTAAGATCAAAGCAGAACTGAAGGAGACAGGGACATTAAAAACTCTTCAAAAAATCATAAATCCAGGAGGTGGTTTTTTGAAAAGATCAAAATAGATAGATCGCTAGACAGACTAATAAAAAGAAAAGAGAGAAGATTCAAATAGAGGCAATAAAAATGATAAAGGAGATATCACTACTGATCCCACAGAAATACAAACTACCATCAGAGATTACTACAAACACCCCTATGCAGATAAACCAGTAAATCTAGGAGAAATGCATAAATTCTTGGTCACTTACACTCTCCCAAGACTAAACCAGGAAGAAGTTGAATTCCTGAAGACCAATAACAAGGTCTGAATTTGAGACAGCAATTAATAGCCTACCAACCAAAAAAAGTCCAGGATCAGACAGGTCCACAGTCCAATTCTCGTTTTATGAGACCAACATCACCTTCATACCAAAAGACACAACTAAAAAAGAAAATTTCAAGCCAATAACCATGATGAACATTGATGTAAAAATCTTCAAACCAAATCCAGCAGTACATCAAAAAGCTTATCCATCATGATCAAGTTGGCTTGATCCCTTGGATGCAAGGCTGTTTCGACATCTGCAAATCTATAAATATAATCCATCACATAAACAGAACCAAAGGCAAAAATCACATGATTACCTCAATAGATGCAGGGAAGGACTTCAACAAAATCCAACAGCCCTTTATGCTAAAAACTCTCTATAAACTAGATATCGAAGGATTATATCTCAAAATAAGAGCTATTTATAAGAGCTATTTATGACAAACCCACAGCCAATATCATAGGGAATGGGCAAAAACTGGAAGCATTCCCTTTGAAAACTGGCACAAGACAAGGATGCTCTCTCTCACCACTCCTATTCAACACAGTATTGGAAGTTCTGGCTAGGGCCATCAGGCAAGAGAAAGAAATAAAGTCTATTCAAATAGGAAGAGAGGATGTCAAATTGTCCCTGTTTGCAAGATGACCATATTGTATTTTTAGAAAACCCCATGGTTTCAGCCCAAAATCTCCTTAAGCTGATAAGCAACTTCAGCAAAGTCTCAGGATACAAAATCAATGTGCAAAAGTTGCAAGCATTCCTATACACCAATAATAGACAAACAGAGAGCCAAATCATGAATTAACTTCCATTCATAATTGCTACAAAGAGAATAAAATATCTAGGAATACAACTAACAAGGGATGTGAAGGACCTCTTCACAAACAAGGGATGTGAAGGACCTCTTCAAGGAGAACTACAAAGCACTGCTCAAGGAAATAAGAGAGGACACAATCAGATGGAAAAACCTTCCATGCTCATGGTTAGAAAGAATCAATATTGTGAAAATGGCCATACTGCCCAAAGTAATTTATAGATTCAATGGCATCCCCATCAGGCTACCAATGACTTTCTTCACAGAACTGGGGGGGGAAAAAAACACTTTAAACTTCATATGGAACCAAAAAACAGCCTGCATAGCTGAGGAAATCCTAAGGAAGAAAAAAAAAAAAGCTGGAAGCATCACACTACCTGACTTCAAACTATATTACAAGCCTACTGTAATCAAAACAGCATAGTACTGGTACCAAAACAGAGATACAGACCAATGGAACAGAACAGAGGTCTCAGAAACAATGCCACACAACTACAACCATCTGATCTTTGACAAACCTGACAAAACAAGCAATGGGGTAAGGACTCCCTGTTTAATAAATGGTGTTGGGGAAACTGGCCAGCCATATTCAGAAAGCTGAAACTGGATCCCTTCCTTACACTTTATACAAAAATTAACTCTAGATAGATTAAAGATTTAAACACAAAGCCTAACACAATAAAAACTCTAAAAGGAAACCTAGTCAATACCATTCAGGACATAGGCATGGGCAAAGACTTCATGACTAAAACACCAAAAGCAACAGCAACAAAAGCCAAAATAGACAAATGGGATCTAATTAAACTTAAGAGCTTCTACACAGAAAAAAAAACTATCAATAGAGTGAACTGGCAACCAATAGAATGGGAAAATTTTTTGCATTCTACCCATCTAACAGAGGGCTAACAACCAGAATCTACAAAGACCTTAAATACAAATTTACAAGAAAGACAAACAAATAACAAAAAAAAAAAAAGTAGGCAAAGGATATGAACAGACACTTTTCAAAAGAAGACATTTATGCAGCCAACAAATATATGAAAAAAAGCTCATCAGCACTGGTCATTAGAAAAATGCAAATCCAAACCACATTGAGATACCAGTGAGATACCAATTAGAATGGCAATTATTTAAAAAAATCAGGAGACAACAGATGCTGGAGAAGATGTGGAGAAATAGGAACACTTTTACACTGTTGGTGGAAGTGTAAATTAATTCAACCATTGTGGAAGACATTGTGGCGATTCCTCAAGGATCTAAAAATAGAAATGCCATTTGACCCAGCAATCCCATTAATAGGTATATACCCAAAGGATTCCAAATCATTCTTTTATAAAGACATACGCACATGTATGTTTACTGTAGCACTGTTCACAATAGCAAAGACTTGGAACCAACTCAAATGCCCATCAATGATAGACTGGGTAAAGAATGGGTGGTATATATACACCACGGAATACTATGCAGCCATAAAAAAAAAATGATGAGTTTCATGTCCTTTGCAAGGACATGGATGAAACTGGAAACCATCATTCTCAGCAAACTGACAAAGAACAGAAAACCAAGCACTGCAAGTTCTCACTCATAAATGGGTGTTGAACAATGAGAACACATGGAAACAGGGAGGGGAACATCACACACCAGGGCCTGGGAAATGAGGGGATAGGGGAGGGATAGCAGGGGGTGAGGGGCTATGGAAGAGATAGCATTAGGAGAAATTCCTAATGTAGATGACAGAGCAATGGAGCAGCAAACTGCCACCATGGCACATGTATACCTATGTAACAAACCTGCACAATCTGCACATGTATCCCAGAACTTAAAGTATAATTTAAAAAAGAAACAAAAAAAGATATGAAAAAGATGCATGACAATATAAAGGGCAGTCCTTTATTTTAGAAATACATTCAAACATAAACAGATTTTGAAGAGATACATATTCAAACTGTTAACAGAGATGGTTATATGAGGTGGATTTACATATAGGATATGTAAAGAGCACGTGGGATATATATCCCAAATACATATATATGGGATATATGTAAAGCTTTACATATATACATGGCCTTATATGTAAGGGTTGGCTATAATTTATATTTCTACAGTACAAATAAATATATAAAATTTTGCTTTAAAAAATGTACCAAAATGTTTCCTTTTTAGCTAGAGAAAACTGAAGATTGGTATTCCTAACAAAACAAATGTCTAATATGATTTCCTTGTTGAATATATTCTTCCACATTTTCAAAAATATTTTGTCATTCCCTAAATAATTATTTTAAATTTTAAAAAGTAACTAGCAAACAAAATCCAATGGGACATCAAAAAGATAATATGCTAGATCAAATGAGCTTTATACCAGGGATACAAGGAGAGTTTGACATATGTAAGTCAGTAAGTGGGATTCATCACATAAACAGAATGAAGAGCAAAAGCCATATGGTCATCTCAATAGACACAGAAAAAGCATGTGTGACAGAATTTGACATTCCTTCATGATAAAAACCCTCAAAAAACTAGGCACAGAAGGAACATACCTCAAAATAATAAAAGTTATATATGAAAATCCACAGCCAAGATCATACTGAATAGGGAAAAGCTGAAAGCCTTTCTTCTCTAGGAACTGGAACAAGGTAAGTATACCCACTTTCACCACTGCTCTAGCTAGGACTTCCAGTACATTCAACATAGTCCTAGCTAGAGCAATCAGGCAAGAGTAAGACAGAAAGAGCATGCAAATTGGAAAAGAAGAAGTCATATTATCCCTGTTTGCTGACAATACAGTCTTACATCTAGAAAGCCTAAAGACTCCACCAAAAAACTCTTAGATCTGATATATAAATTTAGTAGTTTGCAGGATACACATCCACATACAAAAATCAGAAATGCTATATCCTGCAACTGTACTAAATAACAATGATCCAGTAATGATCCACTAATACCTCAATAATGATCTAGTTACAAAGGAAATCAAGTGAGCAATTTCCTTTATAATAGCTATAAAAAATAAAATACCTAGGAATACATTTAACCAGGGAGGTGAAAGATCTCAACAAAGAGAACTATAAAACACTGATGAAAGAAACTGTAAATGACATAAACAAATGGGAAAATATCCCATGCTCATGTATTAAAGGAACTAATATTGTTAAAATGACCATACTACCCAAAGCAATATATGGATTCAATGCAATCCCTATCAAAATAGCAACATCATTTTTCACAAAATTAGAAAAAAAAAATTCTATAATCCAAATGGACCTCAAAAAGTGTCTGATAGCCAAATCAATCCTAAGCAAAAAGAACAAAACTAGAGTCACATCACCTGACTTCAAATTATATTACAAGACTGTAGTAGTCAAAACAGCATAGTACTGATATAAAACACATAGACCAATGGAACAGAACAGAGAACCCAAAAATAAAGCCACATATTTACAGCTAACTGATCTTTGACAAAGCTGGCAAGAATATATATTGGGAAAATGGCACTGTTTTCAATAAATGGTGCTGTGAAAATTGGATTGCCACATGCAGAAGAATAAAACTAGACCCCTATCTCTTACTATATATAAAAATTAACTCAGGATGGAATATTAGACCCAAAACTATAAAATTACTAAAGGAAAACTCTTCTGAACTTTGGTCAATGCAAAGAATTTATGACTAAGACCTCAAAAGCACAGGCAACCAAAAAATAGACAGATGAGATTTAATTAAGTGAATACACTTCTGCACATGAAAAGAAATAATCAGCGGAGGCAACAGACAATTTGCAGAATGGAAAAATATGTACAAACTATTTATCCAAGAGAGAACTAATATCCATAATCTACAAGGAACTCAGACAACTTAACAAAAAACAACAAAAAACAAACCGTTAAAATGTGGGCAAATGACATGAATAAACACTTTTTAAAAGAAGACATACAAGCGGCCAAGAGTTATGTTTTTTAAAATGCTCAGCATCATTATTCATCAGAGAAAAGCAAATTAAAACCACAATAAGATACCCCTGTCATAATGACTATTATTTAAAAGACAAAAAAAAAATGGACATTGAGAGGATGCAGAGACAAGGAATTGCTTACACACTGTTAGTGGGAATGTAAACTGGTACAATCTCTATGGAAAATAGTATAGCGATTTCTCAAAGAACTAAAAGTAATGACTGGGCACAGTGGCTCATACCTGTAACCCCAGCACTTTGGGAGGCCAAGGCAGGTGGATCACCTAAGGTCAGGAGTTGGAGACCAGCCTGGTCAACACGGTGAAACCCATCTCTACTAAAAATACAAAAATTATCCAGGCATGCTGGTGCACACCTGTAATCCCAGCTAATCAGGAGACTGAGACAGGAGAATCACTTGAACCTGAGGAGGCGGAGGTTGCAGTGAGCCCCAATCGCATCACTGCACTCCAGGCTGGGTGACAGAATGAGACTCTATGTCAAATATGTATATATGTAAATGAACTAAAAATAGAAGTACCACTTTATCCAGCAAACTCTTTACTGGATATCTACCGAAAGGAAAAGAAGTCAATATATTTAAAAAAAAAAAAAAAAAAAAAAAAGTACTTGTATGTTTATCACAGCACTATTTACAATAGCAAAGATATGGAATTAACCTAAGTATGAATCAATGGATGATTCAATAAAGAAAATGTAGTATATATACATAATGGAATACTATTCAGCCATAAAAAATAAAATACCTTTTGTGACATGAATAGAACTTGAGATCATTATCTTAAGTGAAACAACCAGACACAGAAAGACAAATATTGCATATTCTCCCTCATAAGTGGGTGCTAAAATATATGCACACATGGACATAGTGGAATGGTAGACAATGGAGACTGAGAAAGGTGAGAGGATGGGAGGCAGTGGATGATAAGAAATTATTTAATGGGCACAATGTGCATTATTCAGGTGACAGATACTCCAAAAGCCAGATTTAACCACTATGCAATCTATGCATGTAACAAAACTGCAGTTGGACCCCATAAATTTATATAAATAAAAATAAATAAATAAACAAAATTTGACCCACCCCTATATGTACCTGACTATACCCTGGGTCAGGTGCTGGATGTCTTCCTAGCCCGTTCCCCTTATTTTGCAGCTTGCTTCTGGTGATATCCTGGGGTCATTTAGACTTACACTACATGGTAGCATTGCATTTAATAGCTTTTACATTCAGAAGATGCTGCCATTATGACAGTGAGAGATAATCAGGATCCAAAGAGAGCTTTTCTAGATAAAGGGGGCTTTTCTTTCTCCTAAGCACCTCTTCATGCAGCTAGATGGAATTGCTTTTGTGGTGACAGGAATAGAGAGCTGAACCTTATGACTCTTTTTAATATTTTTTTTTGTTTACTCAAAAAAATATTTACTGGTAGCTGTTACTAATGCATTACAAATGACTTTTTTTTGGCTTTGACCCTTTCTTCCCTCCTTCTTTCCCTCCATCACACCTTCCTTCTCTCACCTTGTTCCTTCTTGTATAAATCCATCTGGAAGCAGGTCATAGCTGGAAGTTCTATTTTCCTGTGATTGCAAAATCACAGCCCTTTTTTGGTAACATAGGAATTACCTGAGAAAAGATTCTGCAGCACTGAACTTCAACTGCATCAGCACTTTTTTTTTTTTTTTTTTGCTAATTCCTTGTTTAAATAATACAACTATGTTAATGATCACAAGAAAATCATCAAATCAAGTGAGTTAGAAATTAAGAATGCAACTGGATGTCAATAAAATAAATATTGACCATAATTCTGAGAAAGTCAATTTCATTTGGTGGGAGGTGTAATTCTCCAGTGAAGCATTTATTCTGTGTGTCAAATCCTGGAGGCCAGAAGTGCCATGGTGGAGTTTACAGGTGGTGGTAGGGGAGAGGGTGCATTGGCCAGATCTTAATTTTGAAGAGCACTTTTTTCCTTCAGTGAGGAAGTTTGCTTCTTATCTAGGGTAAATTTCTGCATTGAGGTCTTATGACTGAAGATGATACTCCTGACTCTGCTTGGGCATCTAAGGTCAAGACAGGTTAACTCTCATCTACAGATGGCGGTTGTCCAATATCCTTCATAAAGATTCATGACTTCCTGAGGGGTTTGGCTACATCTTAGTGCTGCCACTTACATTAGTCAGATTTTGCAAAACATGATGTAAAACTTTATTTCATGAATATTACGTCCTTAACAATTTCAATAATTTTATGTGGGAATCTTGCCTATAAAGTTGGATTAGAAATTGCAATCTCTCCTTTCTCTTTCTTTACCTTCCTCTCCCTCCACAACTAGTTCTAAAGAAAATTACTGCTGTAATTGATAACTGACAATCCAAAACAACTATCTGATTTTTGCATAAAGCTGAGAAATATACCAACACTCTTGCTTTCATAATTTGATTGAAACATGACATAGAAAAGGGGAAATACACAAAAAGGAAATAAAAAACAATTTGGCAATGAAAAGGAAACCTGAAGTTGTCAAAGTGAAACTATTTGGATTGGAGAAAGTATTACATTTCTAGCTCTGTCTTAAGCTTCATAATGGCACAGAGGGTAAAAAACAACCCCTTTGGACTTGGGGCACTGCTGGCTTATAGTTTTTTTTAGGGGTTTTGGTTGTTGGTTTTTTTTTTTTTTTTAATGTTTGAATGGCTAGCACACACCCTAGTAGACCAATGGATCTTTTGTGGAATTTACTGTTCTGAGTATTCAATTGCTAGGAAACGGTTATTTGGGCGTTATTAATGGCATCATGCAGAGCTTTTGAAGTTTGCATCAACCGTGTCAAACTGAAACATGGTGTAAAAATTACCAAACTACTTCTCAACTTTTTGCATTTAGTGACTATTTTTGAGTATGTGCTATGTTTTTAGCTAGATTCTTGAAAGAATGAAGACTTGAATACCCACTTGAAGCACAGATTTGGTGAAAACATAACTTTGGATGGTTATTACTCCATTACTCTAGGTGCAAGCCCCTTTGTTCTATGATGACTCACCTGTGAAAGGCTGTGCTTTTCTGGGTAAGAACCACTGGGTATTTTACAAAAGGAAACTAGGCAAGGCCCATACTTGGAAGATGCTTGAGAACATTTTGACTATTACCAATGAACAATTCATGGAGTCTATTAGCAAGTGGATTTCTTTTTTGTTATTTTATTTTTTTGAGACAAGGTTTTACTCTGTTGCCCAAGCCTAAGTGCAATGGCATGATCATGACTCACCACAGCCTTGACCTTGAGGGTTCAAGCAATCCTCCCACCTCAACTTCCCAAGTAGCTAGAACTACAGACACACAACATCAGACCCAGCTAACTTTTTTTTTTTTTTTTTTTTTTTTTTTTTTTTTTTTTTTTTTTTGAGAAATAGAGGTCTCGCCATGTTGCTCAAACTGGTCTCAAACTTCTGAACTCAAGCAATTTATTCACCTCTGCCTCCCAAAGTGCTGGGATTACAGGGATGAGCCACTGTGCCTAGCAGGAAGAGGATTTCTATTGCTACGTCCTACCATTGAAATACGCAAGTTCTGTGTTTCCTTCTACATTGTCTTTAACCCTCTGAACAAATTTTGAGGTGATAATTGTCCCAAATTTGTCCGTAGAAATTCTTAAAAATTAGAGACTTAATTTATTTCATTTCCTTTTGTGAGGACATTTTACCAGCAAGTCTGCTCACTGTTTCTGGTGATGTGTGTTATATGGATGACACAAGATAATGAACTTTGATCCTGCTTTTGGTCCATGTTTAATTCCTCACACTTGGTAACTAAGCATGCAGATCAGAAGCACACAATGATAATTTTACTGAGTTTAAGAGACAGTAATCAGAGTTGAGAGAGGCCAAGGCAGCTAAAAGTTGTAGAGAATGATGCAGAATAATAACTGTGTTAGTCCGTTTTCACACTGCTGATAAAGACATAGACGAGACTGGGTAAATTATTTTTTACATGACAGCAGGTTAGAGAGAGAATGAAAGCAAATTAAAAGAAGAAAGCCCTTATAAAGCCATCAGATCTCATAAGACTTATTCAATACCATAAGAACTGTATGGGGGAAGCTGCCCCCCATGATTTAATTATCTCCCACTGGGTCTCTCCCACAATATGTGAGAATTATGGGAGCTATAACTCAAGATAAAATTAGGGTAGGGACACAGCCAAACCATATCAATTTACCCCGGCTCCTCCCAAATCTCATGTCCTCACATTTCAAAACCAATCATGCCTTTCCAAAAGCCCCCCAAAGTCTTAACTCATTTCAGCATTAACTCAGAAGTCTATAGTCTGAAGTCTCATCCAAGACAAGGAAAGTCTCTTCTGTCTATGAGCCTGTAAAATCAAAAGCAAGTTAGTTACTTCATAGATACAATGGGGGTACAGGCATTGGGTAAATATACCCATTCCAAGGAAGGAAAATTAGCCAAAACAAAGGGGTTACCAGCCCCAAGCAAGTCCGAAATCCAACAGGGCACTCAAATCTTAAAAGCTCCTAAATGATCTCCTTTGACTCTGTGTCTCAAATCTGGGTCATGCTGATACAAGAGGTGGGTTCCCATGGCCTTGGGTAGCTCTGCCCCTATGGTCTTGGATGGTACAACCTCCCCCCCAGCTGCTTTCACAGGCTGGCATTGAGTGGCTGTAGCTTTTCCAGGTGCACGATGCAAGCTATCAGTAGATATACCATTCTGGGGTCTGGAGGATGGTGGTCCTCTTCTCACAGGTCCACTAGGTGGTGCCCCAGTAGAGACTCTGTGTGGGGGCTCTGACCCCACATTTCCCTCCTGCACTGCCCTAGCAGGGGTTCTCCATGAGTGTCCCAGCCCTGCAGCAAACTTCTATCTGGGCATCCAGGTATTACTATACATCCTCTGAAATCTAGGCAGAGGTTCTCAACCCTGAATTCTTGACTTCTGTATACTCACAGGCTCAATAAGAAAGCTGCCAATGCTTGGGTCTTGCACCCTCTGAGCCATGGCCAGAACTCTACATTAGCCCCCTTTCAGCTACAGGTGGAGCAGTTGGGATGCAGGGAACCAAGTCCCTAGGCTGTACACAACACAGGGAACCTGGGACCAGCCCATGAAACCATTTTTTCCTCCTAGGCCTCCAGGTCTGTGATGGGAGGGCATGCTGTGATGACCTCTGACATGCCCTGGAGATATTTTTTCCATTGTCTCGGTGATTAACATTTGGCTCCTTGTAATTATGCAAATTTCTGTAGCCAGCTTGAATTTCTCCTCAGAAAATAGGATTTCCTTTTCTATCACATTGTCAGGCTGCGAATTTTTCCAACTTTTATGCTCTGCTTCCCTTATAAACTGGATGCCTTTAACAGCACCCAAGTCACATTTTGAATGCTTTTCTGCTTAGAAATTGTTTCCACCAGATATCCTAAATCATCTCTCTCAAGTTCAAAGTTCCACAAATCTCTAGGGCAGGTGCAAAATGCCGCCAGTATCTTTGCTAAAACATAACAAGAGTCACCTTTGCTCCCGTTCCCAACAAGTTCCTCATCTCCATCTGAGATCACCTCAGCCTTGACTTTATTGTCCATATTACTATCAGCATTTTGGGCAAAGCCATTCAACAAGCCTCTAGGAAACTCCAAACTTTCCTATATTTTCCTGTCTTCTTCTGAGCCCTCCAAACTGTTCCAACTTCTGCTTTTTACCCAGTTTCAAAGTCACTTCCACATTTTCAGTTATCTTTTCCCCAGCACCCCACTCCTGGTACCAATTTACTGTATTACTCTGTTTTCAGGCTGCTGATAAAAACATACCTGAGACTGGGAAAATTATACTGAAAAAAAAATTTAATGGATATACTATTCCATGTGGTTGGGGAAGCCTCACAATCATGATGAAAGGCACATCTTACATGGCAGCAGGTGAGAGAATGAGAGCAAGGCTAATGCAGAAATCCCTTATGAAACTGTCAGATGTCGTGAGACTTATTCACTATCATGAGAACAGTATGGGGAAAACCACTCATCATTCAATTATCTCCCACAGGATCTCTCACACAACATGTGGGAATTGTGGGAGCTATAATTCAAGATGAGATTGGGGTGGGGACACAGCCAAACTTCAGAAATTTGCATAGGGTCTCCCTTTGTGTCTTTGATGAATATGTGAGGGTATAGCACAAAACTCCATGAAGAAGAGTATAGAAAGACAAGGGAGCAGTGATCTGAACAACTGCCTAACCTCACACAGGGCTTTTGACACTTTTAAATCGACTAGCCAGATTGGATAATTATTGTAATCACTGGAGGTATTCAGTAGACTCCAGCAGAGCCATGCTTTAGCAGTGTGGTAAGCTATCATTAAAAATCAATCTCTATTTACTCTAATACATCTTACAAACAAGTCTCTAAAAGGCCAAACTGTGCTACAGTTAACTTAACTGACTGCTAGAACAAAGACCAATATTCTCTAAAGGAAGAGAACAGAGCATAGATTTTCAACAATGTAAAAGTCACAATGTGTATTATCCAACAAAAAAAATATTATACATATAAAGAAGCAAGAAAATGTAGTAAAAACCAGAAGGAAAAACCATCAGTAGAAATGGACCCAGAAATTAACAGAATTAGCAGACAGAAGGAAAAGAGCTGTTATAACTATGATCAATCATATTTTCTAAAAACAAGAATATAATGAAGAGATACATGAAAGATAAAAAGAAGAGCCTTCTGAGTATGAAAAATACAGTGTCTAAGATGAAAAATTTACTGGTTGGGACTAACAATAGGTTAGACATCGTATTAGTCCATTCTCTGACTGATGTAAAGAAATACCTGAAACTAGATAATTTATAAGGAAAAGAGGTTTAATTGGCTCACATTTCCATAGGCTGTGCCAGAAGCATGGCTAGAGAGGCCTTAGAAAACTTTAAGTCATAGCAAAAGGAGAAGCAGGCACGTCTTACATGGCCAGAGCAGGAGGAAGAGAGTAAAGGGGGAGGTGCTACACACTTTTAAACAACCACATCTCATGACAACTCACTCACTATCATGAGAACAGCAAGGAGGAAATCTGTCCCCATAATCCAATCACCTCCCACCAGACCCATCCTCCAACACTGGGGTTATAATTTGGCATGAGATTTGGGTAGGGACACAAACCCAAACTATATCTGACACTGTATAAAATAATACTAGCAAGTTTCAACACCGAGCAATCAAAAATATCCAAAGTGAAGCACAGAGAGGGAAAAAAAAGACAAAAAGGGAAGGAAAGAAGAAGAATAAACAGTGCTTCAGTGACTTAAAGGAAATTCATCTAGAGTTGTCTCACATTTATGAAACTGAATTCTCAGAAGGAGGGGCAGAGATGGGAGGGGGCCAAAAAAACATTTGAAGAACAAATGAAAAATCTCTACACATTTCATGAAAACTATAAATTTGTAAATCTGAGAAGTTTAAAATACCACATGCAAGACAAACAAAAAAGAAAAACATACCAAGGCACCTTCAAAATGAACTCCTGAAACTGGTGGCAATGCCTGGGTTTAAATCCCTGGGCTGCGTCTTCTTTTGCAGATAGTTTAACTGACATCCCTGTCTCAGGAGACATGCAAGGTTAGCTTTGGCAATATCCTTGTGTTCCTGATTCTCCTGTGATGGGAATCTTGTCTCAAGACTAAAATCCTTCCATGCTTCACATGCCCAAATTCTTGCAAGTAATAGAGGGAAGGCAAAAGTAGATTAAGTCTCTGTGGTTTTCATGAGGGTGGTGATGCACATGGGATAGTCATTGGTTAGGCTGTCCTTTCTTACCCCTGAACTAGTGGAAGGGCCTTTGCTATCATGCAGGGTTTCAGATTTGCAAAGCAAGCACCTGGTCCAGTTGTTGCTATCTTCCTATACTTTCTCTCTACGAATCAAAGGAGATCTGTGGAATAAAGGATTTCCTCAGACAGGGGTTAACTAAGCATAGGTTAGCTCCTAGATAACCAAATTAAATTTTTGTTATAAAAATAATGCCCATGTATAATCTTGTACAGTCAATCCTCATTATTTGTGTATTCCATATTTGTGAATTTGCCTATTCACAAGATTTGTTTGTAACCCCCAAATCAATGGTGTTTTCATGGTCATTAGTGTGTATGTGCAGAGTAGTAAAATATTTGATTCACTCAATGTGCACAGTCATGGTTGAGATCAAACAAGATGACACTCTGCCTTCTTGTTCCAGCTCTCATACTGTAAACAAGAGTCTTTCTTGTGGTCTATCTAGTGCCTTGCTTTCTGCATTATTGTGTTTTCTGTGGATGATTCTGCTATTTGCAATGACCTCCCCAAGCACAGTGCTGAAGTCCTGTCTGGTGTTCCTACGTGCAAGACAAGTGTTCGATAAGCTTCCTTCAAGCCGAAGTGATAGAGCTATTGGCCATGAGTTTGATGTTAATGAATCAATAATATATATTAAATAAGATTTACATAAGGCTTAAAAATTCAGAAAATGCCCATGAGTCCAAGTCCTATCCTAACACCCCCTGTGATGCCTTGAGGGGCCCATGTTCTTTCTGTACTGGGATGGAGGAAAACAGGAACCATCATAGGTCCTGGCACACAACTGGTGTCAGTAAAAACCCCAATCTCACAGGGAATGGCAAAGAGCAAACCCATGGCCAATTCTCTAGGTGTCAAAAGCAGACAAAACTCAGGAATCAGAGCAATCACTTTAGGGCTCGTAGCAGAGTAACCAGCAGGAACATTAGCAAAGTGGGACCAGTTCCACCACCCTTGTGAGCCATGATGGTCAGGATGGGTGTTAGGTGCAATGGGTTACATCACAATTGAGGAACCCAGGGCCAAAGCCCTCGTACTTTTTTGAGCAAGCAGCAAACACTATAGCAAGAAATAAGCCAATTGCCCTCCCCAGGGAAACAAGCAGTTACACGATGGTTATACTGTGGCTGTCTTGATCTTTCAGTATCAGGAAATGGACAAGCCTTGTGGTCTGGCACAGTTGGCAAGAAATACAAGATACTCAGGGCCCATGGTAGGTGGCATCTCACAACAGTAGGTGTTTATAACTGCTGAATGAATAAATGAGCAGAATAGTGGGCTCTGTTTAGAGCGAAAGGTCTTTGTCAGGTTTCATTTGGTGGTTTGGAATGAAAAACTTGTTTCTGTTACAGTGTATAGTTTTAACTATGCAGTTTTAGGTATAACTTGTTCTCACTATACTTGGGACTTTGAGGAGAGCTAGAAAGAAGTATGGGTGTGTAGGAGGGCAGGACACTGGCAGATGAAATGCAAATTTTGCTGGGAAAATAGAGAAGCATTTTGGGAAACAGGTTGATGAGCCTTAGAATTATTTGCAAAACTGCTAGAAATTCCCACATAGTGCTGTGCTGTGATTGGCTATTAAGTTGCAGCTGCAACTTGAAACAAGTTGCTATCCAAGTTTTAAATAATTCTTTGAAATGTGCAGTTCTCCACAGAATGGTAGATTAAAATTCATGCTATCTTTTTTTAATACTTCATGAAATCTTCCTTTTAAAACCCACTTCTGTTTGGACGGGGGAAAGTGGAAGATACTGAAGGGAGTTTCTAAAACAACCAAGGTAGCAATAGCATGAAAGGAGCTAACTAGAGTGTTTTATCTGTAGTTACGAATTAATAATGTCATCTTTTCAAGACTCTAATGACTGCTTAAACTGTTTTAATTGAGAGATTAAATTAGATCAAGTATCAGGGCCCAGGATTAGACTGAATTTTCCACTCATAAAACTATGGCTCACATGTTTCGAATCTACTCTTACAACTAAAATGCGGCAATTGGATTGCCTTCAGCAATCAATGAATGGACGATGAAATGAAGCCTTCAGCCGGGTTTGATGGTTCATGCCTGAAATCCCAGCACTTTGTGAGGCCTAGTTGGGCAGATCACTTGAGATCAGTAGTTCGAGACTAGCCTGGGCAACATGGAGAAACCCCATTTCTACTAAAAATACAAAAACTAGCCTGTGCGGTGGCGCACATCTGTAATCTCAACCACACGGGAAGCTAAGGATGAGACTCTCTTGAACCTAGGAGGTGGAGGTTGCAGTGAGCCAAGATTGCACCACTGCACTACAGCCTGGGTGACAGAGCAAGACTCCATCTAAAAAAAAAAAAAGAGAGAGAGAGAGAAGACAAAAGAAAAACAAAAAATGAAGTCTTCAAGTCCCGGGGGGACAGTGGCCGAGGATTCACTGGTATGTGCACATGCCAGCCCTTCTCTACTCCGGTGCCTCTTTCCCCTCACTCTTTCTACTTCTCTTTCTCTCCTCACTCTTACTCATTTTCCAGGATCTAACTTAGGTCCTGAGATGTCGTCACTGACCACTTCAGCCCTCAGAGGTCTCACCTTGGAAACACAAAACCCTTATTTTCAATGTCAGTGGTTTTTCAAATTTTAGGATGCATCAGAATAACCCAGAGAGCTTGTAAAAACGGATTCCTGGGTCCCATCCCCAGAGAATTCAGGAGCTCTGGGATGGTGCAAGCAATTTTGCATTTCTAACAAGGTTCCAGGAGCTGCTGATGCTCTTTCTAGTACCATACTTTGAGAACCACTAATCTATATTCCTGGTGTTTTGTACTTGGTTGTATATGTTTTGAGATAAGAGACCTTTCTTTCCATATTACTATTGAAATTTTCATGAGAATATGTCCAGTTGGGAACATAGAAGATACTCAACAAATGTTAGTTTCATTCACCATCCCTACTTCCTGATTTAAATTATAAATTCTTTGAAGGAAGGAGTATTTAATATGTGCAGCCATGTACTTAGGAAGTACTCAATGTATATTTACTAAATAAACGAATAAATCGAAGATTCCTGATTTCAGTGAAGATTTTCTCCTAAGACCTCTAGCTTATTTATTCTGTATGAATACCTTCCGTTTTCCTCAAGACCTAGTTCAGTAGTATAGAAATATCTTTCATTAGTTGTGTGTTGTGAAAAGAACTGACAAATTAAAATGTCTCACTTCAGTGTAGTTTTCAGTTGGACAGATAGTCTTCTCTTTCTCTGATCTTTCACACTGCTGAACTGAGTGACATGGCCATGGGTCTTTCTGGTTGATGTCTCCATAGTCTCTTGACACAGGGCTGCCACCAGCGTTTGATTCAACTGATGGAGATACATTTTTTCTTTGCCTGAAAGGCATTTTTTACCTTGACCCTGACAGGGTGCAGCAGGACTGAGGCTGCCTGATACCTGTGATTTTGTTTCTCTGTTATCAGTGGGACTTGATTCTTGCATCTGTGTCCTATTCGGGAAGAGCGCTTGGATGGAGAGATATTAAACTTTTATTTTTCTCCTGCTATTGGCAAGTACAGGAGCTCGATTCCCACAGGGAAGGTATCCAGGAGCACAGAGGCAGGTCATTGCATGTTTCAAACTCACCATCAGAACTCAGAACTTGAAGAAGTCCCTTAAGAGTCCAATAATTTGGGAAATAATAAGCATTACCCCTTGACTTTTTAAAAATTATTTTTCATGTTCAGTGTTATAGATTGGTTCATTCTCTATTTGACATCTAAGAGAATTGGGTCTTATTAGCTATAATTATTTGGGTAACAATTTTTTCTGTTGACAACTATTCCTGTGAGTAAAGTGAAAAGAACACAGATTTGTGAAGTATCTGTTTCTGGCTTCTGGCTGAAGGCTCTGCTTCCCAGCCTGTCAGAACAGCCACTCTGTTGTTGTTGATTTGCAGACCCATCAGAGGTTCTGCACAGATTGAGGCCTCGGGGTGCTCTCCCCAACTGGTGGTGAAAAAGGCTTCCGGCGAAATGAGATGACGCCTGTCTATTTGCAATTTCTCACATTTCCCAGAGATTGGCAAGGAGGTGGATTCCTGATAGACTCAACATGGCAGGAAACAATCACTCTGAAGTATTTTTTGTGAAGCAAAATTACCATTAATTATTAATCATATTTATTTCAAGATTCTAAACACAATTATTCATGTCTTATGGACTATAGAAATATAAAATATTAGACTTCTGACTTATACATGTATAAATAATAATTTTAGGCTTTCATAAGTTGAAAGACAAATTACTCCAAGCATTACGGGCTGGAAATGCTAAGGGAGAAAAGGGGCCATCTCTTTTGTTCCTTTGGCGTGATCCTGACACTTTCAGTATTTGAGAGTCCCAGGTTTTGCTGTTATTTTAAATCAGATCACTTTCAGAAAGGTAACTGATCTTGCTTGACTCCCACTCCTTTGCAGAATGACAGATCTTCCTCAGGAACCTTTTACCCTGAAAGACTTGTCTATACCTTAATTATATTTCTCCAATTCTCTGATTGTTCCAATATCTATTATATCATTTTTTTACTGGCTCAGGTTCTAGGATCATATAGTAAGTAAATTGTGCATTCATGACAGATAATGTTTTAGGGGAAAAAACGACATCATTTTGGGGTCTAGTTCAAGATGTATGTTTCTGCTTATACCAGCAAGTTATGACAGCAAAGCAAAGAATTGTGTGATCTTACGCAGGGATGCTATGTTTTCTTTTGCTTTTTATTTGCAGATCCATCAGAGGTCCTACATGCCAGCTCTTCTTCCTCGATTGTCCATTCAGGCCTCACTGGATTCTCTCTTCCATAGTTAAGATCTAGTTCAATGGTCACCTCCTCCATGAAGCCCATCAACCCTTCAACAGTTATTTGTCCTTCCCCTCCACACACCTTCAGTATTTATTCAGTGTTGTAGTAACACACTGTGTTGTGTAATGATGTGATAGTCCTCGAGATTCTAAATCAATTTCATCTTCATCTTCTTAGTCCCAACAAGGTTCCTAGTATATGGCCAGTGAGCAAAGAATGAGTGAATCACTGACAATCTCATACTGACCCTCTAGGGCTCCCTGAATCCTCATCACTTTGCTTTGGAGGCTGCTAGTTCTAATTCTTCGTGCTTTCCTTCTCTCTGATGCCCTCTGGTTACTTTACTTTGCCCTTGGATGAAATCAATACAGCAGCTTTATTGCAGTAGGGAAGGCTTTTGGATTACAAAGCAGATGTGGTGGTTTGGGGTCGGGGGTAATTCCATGTGAAAGCTATTGGAAAGCAGAAACCTGGAGGGCTCTGCAAATTCATCTTGTCACTTCTACTTCTCTTAGACTGATGGATATTTTCCCATCATTCTCAGTGACCTCTGGGGACAGCAATTTACATGGCCCCTGTTGGAAACCTTTACAGCGACAGAGTGGTGAGGCCGGTGTGAGAGTTCAGAAGCACAAAGATGGGTATTCTCAGATGCCCCAGTACAGAATACAGCTTCTCCAAGGTTGTCAGGGCTAGGTTGAAAAGAGGTCTGGCCACACCAAGAATGGTTATCAGTGTGAATTTACCTGGTCTCACAGATATGCTCTCTGGTCCCACCATCCTTTCCTTCCACCTTGTCAACTCAGAAGGTCTGGACCAGCCGACCACTGGCCTGGCCCTTCTCATCCTTGGCAGCTACTACTATTAAGTGCACGTCTTATCTAATACTACCCTGACTCCACTCTTGCTCAACCTCCCAGGTCTTGGAATTCTGTTCATATCAGATCTCAGCCTCCCGGCACCAGACCTGTACCTTCTATTAGTGCTATAATGGCTACCATACAAGGTGTGGTTTAAAAGAGCCAGGGGACCCATTTGCCAGCAGAACAAAATTTTGGCATCTTATGTAATGATGCCTCTTATATTCCAGCAAGTAAATTCCGTAATGTGTCACCTACCCATTTTAAATGCTAATAAAAGAAATGAGTGCATCTCTCGTAACTATCACAGTAGTGGGAGCTGTAAGGGGAAAAAAAGGCCAGATGCATTTTGCTTTGTTTCTTAGTTACCACTAACATCTTTGCTCTCTATTTGTGTCTCAGTGATGTTCCCTTCTTGCTGCTAAGCCTGATCTATTGTTGGCATAGGACATGTGGGCTGCACGGGTAATTTGTGTCCCAGGAGGTTTCAGTTTACAAAAATAGGCAAAGCTTGACTTTTCACAGTCACTTCATCTGTAATTAAAATGGCATATTTCTTAAGTTAGGAAAGGATAAGTTTATGGTAAGGGGAATAACAGTCTTTTCAAAGAGACTGAATTTATATTCTTGAATCATTGCCATATGTAATAAAAGGCCTACCATTACTAAAAAGTCAATCTGAACATTGAATATAACCAAATAGTGCAAATTGGATAAATTAAGCTTGAGGTTCTTTTCTATTGAAGGACATATTGACTTTTTTGTTTTACTTTTTGTTTGATCCTGGGGAAGTGGAGTGAATGGAAGCATTTTGGCACACATTTCTTTTTTAAAAAAATGTACTTTGGAATATGCACATCTTCCTCTGTTGTGCGGAGAATCTGTTTTGTTTTTCAATATTTGCTCCATTGTGAATTTATTTTTGGTGTAATGGTGTGTCCCAACACCATTTGTTGACTCATTCATCTTTTCTCCACTGATTAGAAACTCCACATTTTCCTACTATAAAAACAAACAATGTTTTGTGAATTTTACATTTCAGGACTAAAACAACTATATTTACATGTGTTAAGATATTTCCTTATTAAATTTAAACATGTGAGCTACACAAGTTTTAATATCCTGTCTTGGCATTTCTTCACTTTTAAAGATGTGTTAAGAAACAAACAGGAAAGTGGCCAAGACTTCTCTTAACTGTTGAGAAGCTCCTAGAAATGTGACCTGCTACCTCACAGCTCTACCTCTGCAAGATTCCCCTAAGTCTTGGCCCTAGAGACCTTTAAACAAAGACCAAGACATTCAAGCACAAGGGCAGTGGCTGCAACGATCTCAGAGCCGATGATGGCAAACCACTCAGGTTCCAGCTTAGCACAGGTGAGGGCTGCAGTGACATGGAGGAGATGGGTTGCCAACCAGAGTCTAACCTACTCGCTGCTGTGTCCACCACTAAAAGTCCTCAGAAGTCACTGACAGCAGAACGGAGAGGAGAAGGTGCTGATGAGCAAAAGATAGCCCCAGACTCTGACTGGAACAGGCCAAGTCAGAGTCCCTCTGTATGCTTACCACCTCAGAGAAGGGACCCGCGTGTGTTGTGTGGTGTGTGTGTGTGTGTGTATGTGTGTAGCAGAGGAGGGGGCTGGCTGGGGAGGCCTCACAATCAGTGGAAGACAAAAAGAAGCAAAGTCACGTCTTGCATGGCAGCAGGCGAGAGAGAGAGAGCATGTACAGGGGAACTCCCATTTCTAAAACCATCAGATCGCATGAGATTTATTCACTCTAATGAGAACAGCATGGGAATGACCCAAACTCATGATTCAGTTACCTCCCATCAGGTCCCTCCCATGACGCATGGCCATTATGGGAGCTACAATTTGAGGTTTGGGAAGGGACACAGCCAAACCGTATCAGTTGCTTATGATTTGGAGCAGATTTTTGATTTTGTTATTGGTTTTTGTTGTTTGTCCCATAAAGTGGCTTCTGAACCTGAATGTCCTTCTTGTTGCCCTGACTTGTTTTGACTGGGTAACAAGAGGCTTTTCCCAGGGGATGTTTGGAAAAGGAGCTCAGAATAGTTCAACTCTATCTAGTCCTCCTGGCTACTAAGAGACAGAGATAGGAATCAAATGCTTGCTTTTGTTTTCAGTTGTTTGGTGGCTTTCTTTTTCTCTTTTAACTTGGAAACAAGTTTACTGCAGGAATTGGATGCAGATAAAAATATATTCAAGTTATTGGGACTTGGAATAGCCTACAGAAAAGGTGGGCTATTTAATGTCAGAAAGCAAAACAAGAGTACTGTTTTTTTGTAATGAATGTTGAGCTCCCTATGGGGGAGGCTAGTTAGGGGGTAGTATGAACCCCACCCCAAGGGAAGTGACAGTCTAAGACTAGTAGGACAGAGGCAGGAAGCAGAAATGTCACTTTTCACAATACAGTAACTACTGAGAACATTAGACAGTACCCATATGAAGGCCCTCGTTTTTATCAATGAAGAAACAGAAACCATTTCCAAACAGGTAAAGAGAGTGGTGAGGCTACATGGGGTAGACAATGTAGTTATGGCCATTTTCAAAAAGTTTCATTCACTAAGTTCTCAATAAATAACTGATGAAGAAATGAATGAACAACTCTAATGCACTTATTCTTTCTTTCTTTTTGAGAGTTTTGCTCTGTCATCCAGGCCGGATGACAGAGGCACAACCTCAGTTCACGGTAACCTCCGCCTCTCAGGTTCAAGCAATTCCCCTGCCTCAGCCTCCTGAGTAGCTGAGATTACAGGCACCCACCACCACGCCTGCCTAATTTTTGTATTTCTAGTAGAGACAGTGTTTCACCATAATGGCCAGGCTGGTCTCAAACTTCGGACCTTGTGATCCGCCCACCTTGGTCTCCCAAAGTGCTAAGATTACAGGCTTGAGCCACCACACCCAGCCTAATGCATTTATTCTTTTATGGGGGGTGTTCTTTCTTCAGGCATGCTCTTGATAAGTTCCCCCACCAAGCCTGTTCCTCTTCCAAGATTCCCCGTCTCTGTGAACTGCCCACCTTGCATCCATCTGCACAAGCCAGAAACCTGTCTCTTTCCTATCTCCCTCTCTGACACACACTTACAGAATTCATCATCCAGTCCTGATGGCTTTGCTGCCTAGAATTCTCCTGAATCCGTCCATAGATCTGTGCTTCCACCACCTCTGCCCTCATCCAAATTGCTATCATCCCTCACCTGATGACCGTGGCCACCTCCTGGGTCTACATATCAACTCTGAGTTCCCCTCAATCTGCTTCCCATACTGTAGCAAGAGTAGCCTTTTCAAAGACAAATCCTGTTTTTTTTTTCCTTGCCCTTTCCTTCCTGAACAATTCAGACCCAAAGCCACTAGGTGGGAAAAAGCAAGGCAGGCATTCCAGGCTGAGATGTAAGAAGCTGCCTTAAAAGAGACGTCCAGGATACTACACACCCTAATGTAGGTACAGGGGACCCAAACCAACCCTACTCTGGGATTGGGGGTCAAATGCCAGGGATTCCAGCAGTAATGGTATCTGGTAACAAGGCTCAAGTGGGAGCAGAGACCACGGAACACAGAATACAAAATCTCTCCAGATATCAACTTTCTCAGCCTTTTGACTCTGATGTACATGGAGACCCCACCTTGTTTTTTCACTCCTTGCTCCTTTCTATTGAGCTTTTTACACAGACCCTCACCGTCACCTTTTAATTCATCAGGAAGTAGACAGAGTTTCACAGTGGCAGCAGCACCTGTACCCTGCCCAGCCCAACCACAGATATTGGAGAAGTATTGAGTTAACACTTGCAGCCCATAGTTTACATTCTCAAGGCCTTAGTCTTAAGTGGGGGCTAGTGAATGAGGTAATAATATACTCTTATATTTTCAAAAATTAACTACTACTACTACTACACACCTATCAGAATGGCCAAAATTCAGAACACTGACCACCCAAATGCTAGTAATAATGTGAACCAACAAGAGCTCTCATTTATTGCTCATGGGAACGCAAAATGGTACAGCTACTTTGGAAAAGAGTTTGGCAGTTTCTCATAAAACTAAACATACTCTTACCATATGGTCCAGCAGTCACGATCCTTGGTAGTCAAAGGAGCTAAAAAGTTATGTCCACACAAAAACCCGCACATGGATACTTATAGCAGCTTTATTCATAATTGCCAAAACTTAGAAGTGACTAAGATGTCCTTCAGTAAGCGAACGGATAAACTCTGAAACATCCATACAGTGGAATATTATTCAGTGCCAAAAAGAAATAAGGTATTGGCTGGGCATGGTGGCTCACGCCTATAATCCCAGCACTTTGGGAGGCTGAGGTGGGTGGATCACGAGGTCAGGAGTTCAAGACCAGCCTGGCCAATATGGTGAAACCCCAACTCTACTAAAAATACAAAAATTAGCTGGGCGTGGTGGTGGGCATCCCAGCTACTCAGGAGGCTGAGGCGAGAGATTCGCTTGAACCTGGAAGGTAGAGGTTGCAGTCAACCGAGATCACACCACTGCACTCCAGCCTGGGTGACAGAGTGAGATTCCATCTCAGAAAAAAAATGAGCTATCAAACCACAAAAGACATGGAAGAGGCCAGGTGCATTGGCTTAAGACTATAATCCCAGCACTTTGAGAAGCCGAGGTGGGCTGATCACTTGAAATCAGAAGTTCAAGACCAACCTGGCCAACATGATGAAACCACATCCCAACTAAAAATACAAAAGTTAACTCGGCATGATGGCGCATGCCTGTAATCCCAGCTACTTAAGAAGCTGAGGCATGAGAATCACTTGAACCGGGAGGCAGAGGTTGAAGTGAGTGGAGATTGCACCACTGTACTCCAGCTTGGGCAACAGAGTGAGACTTGATCTCAAAAATAAAAGATAAAAAAAGAAAGAAAGAGAAAAGGTCACATACTTTAAGTTTCCAACTATATGACACTCTGTAAAAGGCAAAACTACAGAGACAAAAAGATCAATGGTTGCCAAAGATCCCGGAAGAGGGATGACTAGGTGGAACAAAGAGATTTTTAGGGTGGTGAAACTCTTCTGTATGATACTGTAATGGCAGATATCTGTCATTATACATTTTTCAAACCCATGATATGTACAGCACCAAGAGTAAACCTTAATCTGAAGTATGGACTTTGGGTGATGAGGATATATCAATGCAGGTTTGTCAGCTGTAACAAATGCACACTCTGGTGGGGGATGTTGATAATGGGGGAGGCCGTGTAAGTGTGTAGACCAGGGGGCAGATGGTAAACTTTTGCACCTTCTCTCAATTTTGCTGTGAACCTAAAATTGCTCTAAACAATAAAGTCCATCAAAAAAATAAGAAAAAAGCAAAAAGGATAATCTGGAGAAATGCACAGGAAATTGACGACAGCAATTCTGAGAAGTGGAACTGCTGGTCTGGGAGGAATGTGTGAAAGTCGTGTCAGTCAAGGTTTGCCTTGCAAGCACCGTAAACAACTCTGACTGATTAAAATTGAAAGGAATTTTTCCTGCCAGAATTAGGTTTAGGGGTGCCAGACAGCCAGGGACAGCTCCCCAAATCTGTTCTACCTTCTGCAGTTGAAGCAGGCTTTACCTCAAGAGGGAAGGAAAATCCTCTACATAGCAAAGTAGCCAAAAGGAATCACAACTCAGCTATTCCACTCCTACGTATGCACCTGAAGCAACTGAAAGCAGGGATTCAAAGAGATACATGTACACCAATGTGCACAGCAGCATTATTCACAATGGCTGAAGGTGGAAGAGCCCAGTGCCCACCAACAGACAAGTGGATAACCAAAACGTGGTATAGCCATACAATGGAATATTCATTATTCAGCCTTACAGAGGCATGAAGCGCTGATATACGCTACAACATGTCTGAACCGCGAAGACATCATTCTAAGTAAAATGAACCAGATACTAAAAGACAAAGACTAGAGTTCCACTTCTATGAGGCATCTAGAGTGGTCAAATTTATAGAGACATAAAGTAGAATAGTGGTCACAGGGACTGGGAGGAGGAGGGGGGCGTTGTGATTTAATAGGTACAGGGGTTTTGCTGGGGATGATGAAAGAGTTGTGGGTATCAATAGTGGTGATTGGCCAGGTGCGGTGGCTCACACCTGTAATCCCAGCACTTTGAGAGGCCAAAGCAGGCAAATCATGAGGTCAGGAGTTTGAGACCAGCCTGGCCAATATGGTGAAACCCTGCCTCTACTAAAAACACAAAAATTAGCCGAGCATGGTGGCATGCACCTGTCATCCCAGCTATTCGAGAGGCTGAGGCAGAAGAATCACTTGAACCTGGGAGGCAGAGGTTGCAGTGAGCCAAGATCATACCACTGCACTCCAGCCTGAGCAACAAAGTGAGACTCCATCTCAAAAAAACAAAACAAAACAAAACAAAAAGTGGTGATGATTATATTAATAGAAGCTTACACCACTGAATTATACATTTAAGGATGATAATACTACATTATGTATATTTTACCACAATAATAAAGAAAACTTACCAGTGCCCCCTCTACTCACTTCCCACTGTATATACTCTTTGTACACTTATATCACGGATTTGTATCACCTCATTAAAGCAGATGTTTTTAACCAAAACATTTAACTTTATACATTTATAGGATATTCTCTCAACTGTATAAAAAGTGGCTCTACTGTATCTTAGAAATGAAAAATTATTGAAAAAACTCCAAAGGCTTAAAACTGTATCAGAGGTAAGTAAATTCATCGATTGCTGCTGTTCCTCCACAGAAAGAAAGTACCGCCTCCTCCTTCCTCCCTCTCCTCAGAGCCCCGCCCTGGCTTCCTGTCATGTACATGGAGAATTTCATAGTTCCAGCAACTTCATATCCAAAAAAGGTTCCTGGCACAAGATTTATGACTCCCCAAAATTATCATGAAAATTATATTTTAATACCTGGCATATTAATGTGAGAATGTTAGTAATAATTACAGGACTGTCATGAAAAGATTTTCAGTCTTTTTTTTTTTCTGGAATAGAGAACAGTGGTGGATGTGGAAGCTGTAACTAACCTAAAGATGCAGACAACCAAAATGAGTTGTCAGTAACATTAAGGCAAACCACAAAAGAACAGGTGAGTCAGCCTTTACTTCTCAGGGGACACTTCACACTGTGATATCACGATGTTCACAAAAGGTATTAGAAACATACAAGCCAAGTTAACCTATCTAAGAACTCTTCAGAGGCTACTGTGTGCCCAGCACTGGAACTCTGTAACTTCAAGTCTCTGTTCTACCAAATCTATGATGCTAAGGGGAAAAGACAAATTTTCCAGCTCTGCTGTGTCCCATGTAGAACCCTTTGAGTGGAGGGAGTATGCTTTGTTCCTGTCTGCTGTCCAACACAGAGCAAGTACTTACAAGATACGCGAAGTTCTAATATTCCATAGCACTGCAAGATGACTGAAGTAAACAATAACATATAGATTCAAATAGCTAGAAGGAGGATACTGAATGTTTCCAACACAAAGAAATAATAAATGTTCGATCTGATGGATAAGCTCATTGCCATGATCTGATCACTATACACTATATATTGAAACATCACTCTGTATCCCATAAATATATGCAATTATTATATGTCAATTTTAAAAAGAAAAGAAAAAAATAGATGTTTGAAGTAATTAATGAATAATGAAATGAAGTGGATGGCTGGGCACAGTGGCTCATGCCTGTAATCCCAACATTTTGGGAGGCCACAGACCAAGGAGAGGGGCTCAGGAGAAACAACCCTGCTCACACCTTGATCTTAAAGTTCCAGCCTCCAGAACTGGGAAGAAATAAATTTTTGTTGTTTAAGCTACCTAATCTGTGACAGCAGCCCTAGCAGACTATATGATAACAGACCAATTGTTAAAAACGTCAAGCGTCTAAGAAGAGGACTTCCTCAGCTGGAAGCCACAGAATACTCTCTGGTTATTTTGATGTTCAGCCAATTCATCCAAGGCTCTGTGCCATGGCTAATAAGTTACAATTTAATACAACAAACATTGACTGACTGCCAGTCACACTGAGAGGCACTGGCAAACACATCTAGTTCTCCAAGGTCACGAGGATTCAGACAGGGGAAGAAAGAACAGATTCTTCAAAAATTCACTTTAGCCAAATAAACAAAACCTCTCCCTCTTTTCCATGTGATCTGAGTTTCAAATAACCGATGGATTCACCCCCATCAGGACTGCCCCAGTCTCTCCTAGAGGTGAGGCAATCAAGCACGACAAGGAAGGATAGTAAAGTATAGAAATCTACATGCTTAGACTGGCCATTCTTACAGAGGAGAAGCTGTGGCTATTCCCTGTGAGAAATTCTCCAACTCAGAAGGAGACAATTGAACAAGAACTATAAAAACTTTCCAGAGTTTGTCATCAGAACAACCTGCTTCTCTAGGGCTGTAATCAGCAGAATGGAAAAGAACAGGTTGCACAACACTTAGAAAATATTCTTGGATATGCCCAGAAAAGTATGGAGATGGGAAAACTCAGACCTAAGTTCTGTCTTTGGGTAAAAATATAACAAAACAGGGGGATAAGGAAAACAGGGAAATGGCAAAAAGGAAAGAAAGGTCTGGGGATTGTTGTATTTTTATCATTAATACCCAGGGATGAACATCTTTAGAAGCCATTCCACTATCACGAATCTTTAAGACATCAACAATGTTAAAATAGAAAAGCAGAGACTAAATATTCTACCTTAACGCCTTAAGAATCAAAGTCCCACAAATCCACCCACTGGGGAAGCTGAGCATTCCCAGACATCTCAGGAAGAAAACCTTCCATCAGGAGAGCCGAGAGTCCTCGTTTTTCAAGTGACAAAGATTTAAACTCGATTCTAGAACATGGTCCTAGCAGGATAGCATAGCACAAAGATTTTATTTTCCTTTTGACATTCTCTCTATATCCTTTCCCAGCAGAGAAAACCAGTGAGTTTATCCTTCCAGGCCCTCTCCTCTTCTTTCTCAAAAAAAAAAAAAAGCTGGCAGTCACTTCCAGGAATGGGCTCCACACCTCCCATAAGTCACCCTTGCCCCACAGTCAGGGCCAGGACTATGTTGAATCAGAGCAAGCCAAGACCAAACTGCAGCCCATCAGCCAAGGGTACAGCAGGCAAGTTGAATCTCTAAGGACAATCCTCACGGAGAAGCAGAGTCTGAGATTTGCATTAATGTGATGCTGGTGTTTGGACCTTAAAAAAAAAAAAAAAAAAAAAAAAAAAAAACCTCAATTCTGAAAGAAACCATGAGCAGGAAGAACTCTGGACAGCGTCCAAGATCTGGCTCTATGCTGTGTGACTTTAGGCAAGTCACGTAACTTCTCCAAGCCACTATGTGTCTTCACTGGAAGAAAACAAATATCAGGTGAATTGCTAAGGTTCTTTCCAGATCTGAAAGTGTCATGGCTTCAGTTTCTTCAATTTATTCTGGTTAATATTCACAGAAAATAATTTTTAGCTTACATAAGACTGTGACTATTATCAACAATAAGCTGTTAAAGCATCACAGATTGGAAATACTATTTTCTGAATTTATACTTGATATGTCTAATTCTTTTTTTTTTTTTTTTTACTTTTTTCTGCATTCAAAGAGTCCCCCAGTCAGGCACAGTGCCTGTAATCCCAGCACTTTGGGAGGCCAAGGTGGGTGGATCACCTGAGGTCAGGAGGTCGAAACAAGCCTGGCCGTCTCTACTAAAAAATACAAAATTTAGCCGGGCACAGTGGCACTCACCTCTAATCCCAGCTACTCAGGAGGCTGAAGCAGGAGAACTGCTTGAACCTGGGAGGCAGCAGTTTCAGTGAGAGAGGATCACGCCGCTGCACTCCAGTCTTGGTGACAGAGTGAGACTCCATCTCAAGAAAAACTTAAAAAAAAAATAGTCTCCCACCCATAGAAGGTATTATGAGTTGAATTATGTCCTCCCAAAAATCATATATTAATGTCTAACCAACCACCCGTATCTCAGAATGTGACCTTACCTGGAAATAGGGTGATTGCAGATATAATTCGTTAAGATAAGGTCATAGTGGAGTAGGCTGGGCCCCTAATCCCTTAGGACTAGTGTCCTTATAAAAATGGAAAATTTGGAGTCAATCGTGCCCATGGGGGGAAGACATGAAGGCTGGCATTGTGCTGTCACAAGCCAGGGGACCACCAAAAGCTGGACAGAGGCCTGGCCCAGATCCTTTTCCACTGCCTTCCAAGGGAGCATGGCCCTGCTGACATGCTGATCTTGAACTTGGACTTTCCAGAACTATGAGACTTAAGCCACTCAGGGTGTGAGGCTTTGCTATGTTAGCCTTAGCAAATTCATACAGAAGGTTAAACCTACCTCTCACTATAAAGCGAGAAAGGCAGCTCCTCACTATCTCGGCATTCCCTGTGGTTGCGGCCAGGACGTGCAGCCTGGGCTCTGCCCATCACACACACCTGCCACAGCTCTGAAGCAGAGAAGCAGGAACTTCCCCTCAGATGGCCACGTGCGGCAGAACGAGCAGCCACTGCATGCAGCAACAGAAGCCCCTGCAGCAGCAGCCAGCGTGGCCCATCCGCAGCGTGCAAGGCGCCAGCAGGACCTGTTCCTGGCGGCGAGGGCAACGCATCTCCACAGGACTCGTTCTGCAGCCTCTGAGCCTGGTCCTTCTGGAGATTCCATAAGTTACTCCATACTTTCTCATCAATTTCCTGTCTGCTTTAACAGAGAAGACTTCTCTTGCTTGCCTAGAAGTGTAATGGCTAACGCTTTTAAAAATGAATTTGGAACTAGAACAGTTCCTGACACAGTAGCTTCTTAGTAGTTGTCAAGGTCTAACAAACCCTAAACTGACATAAGTGGTATTACATAAATCACTTAACTTTCCAAAATAATTTCAATGTATTACACATACATTTTTGTGAATGCCAAAGAAACAATAGTTACTTGTTACCTCATAACAGCACCTTGGGATAGAACTTTCCAGTATCCTGACTTTCACAGATGGGGAAATCCCTGTTTGGAGACTTGCCCAAGGTCCAGAGCTAGCAGATGGCAAACACAGGGTTTGAACTGAGGCATTCTCACACAGTCAGTGTGAACAGAGCGCTCTGGAACAGTACTGAAAAATGTATTTTTTACCTGTTACTGGTCAAGGGTTCAAAGTCTCCGATTCTGAACCAGTTATACAACATTTGGAATTTGCCTGGATGACAATTTGTCTGGAAAAAGTTACATGTGTCTTGCCCTGAAGGAAGAGAACTAGAATAGTTCTGTTTTTCTGATGATGGTCCAAAGGAGAATGATGTCAATAGCTCTATAAATTGGGGCACAAATTATTCAGGCAACAGCAAAGTTGCGAGGACTTAATGTGTCCGACAAATTGTGTTGTGTCAGCTTGACTTATAAAACCAAATTCATTTTTAAAAGTGTTAGCCATTACAAATACTGAGATACTTTTTAAAGCTTCTGTTTGGCAAATGAGAACAGTTGGGAAAATAAATATGTGCAGTGAAAAGAGTTAAAATATCTTGTTCAAAAAAGAAATTATGATAACTGTGAAAACTAAGTATCAGAACAAATGTCCATTCTCAAGTTAGGCAGAGATGTCACCCTCAGAATCAAAGCGTCATTTTTGGGAAAATGTTGGAAAGAAGTCCATGGTATAGGTGACAGTAATGAATGTTCTGTTGGAGTTTCTAAAGCAAGCATGAATCAGGTCAGCTGGGACCTGCCTTTCCAGTCTCAGGTAGGAATCCTGTCTTGCAGGACTTGCTGCTGAAACCAGGTACTTACTTCCCTTCATGTGGACCCAGAATCATAGCAAGTTCTGCTGATTCATCGCCTCCCACGCGGAGCCTGGAATGCAGCCATTCCACCTCTTTCCTGGACTGTCCTAGATGGAATTCGTGGCTGCTCTGGGCTCTGGCTTTCTCACGAAGTGAAGGGGCCACCTGCCTTATCCTGTCTGACCTTTGATGCCTGAGAGTGGAGACTGGGGTTGCTTCTGAAATTCCTACAAGGTCCCAGAGACCTTCCAGCTAAGCAGACATTCAGCTCCTAGTTACTTCCCATCATATCCTCTCCCCAATCTCCGGACTCAGAAGTACTGCATTGAGGAAGCTGGGGGACCCGAGGCTCACCAAGGCAAAGGCTTTGAGTTCAAGGTTCAAATGAGGCTCAGGGAAACTGTCTGATCAAATCTACTAAAACTAAACATGTGCCTGCCCCATGACCCAGCGATTCTACTGCAGAGCATATGCCCAAGAAACTGTGTGTGTGACTCCTCCAGAAGACATGCGCTCATCATAGACAAAAACCAGACACTATCCAAATGTACATCCACAATACAACAGATAAACAAACTGTGGTATCTGACGTGTGCTGCATCCCGTGCCGCACAAGGGTTCAAAGACCTAAGAGGGAATGGTGGGAGATGAAGAAAAACACAAGACAGACATAGAAGAAAGTGGGGCCAGGAGGTCTGGGAAAGTGAAAGTAACAGTTTCTCTGGCCCCGTCCTGCCTCAAAGTACTTTATTTTCTATGTTCACAAAGCACATAGCAGAGGGAGGGTGCAGTTACCCAGAACAGCCTGTGGTTATAATTCTCATACTTCAGTTAACACACCTCAGCTAACAACATCTTGCAGCAAGGTCAGTGAAAGCTGGTTATCTTTCTCTAGGACCGACTGCTCTTCAAGACATACACATTCCCCTATTATGATTTCACTTCTCTTGGAGTTCACCCACAGTTTACAACAGCCCTGCTGCTGATCGCCCCAGAGCAGGTGGGCTACTCTGGTTCTCTACAGTGGTATATTCATATTTTATCACATAACAACAAAAAGAATAAACCTCTTTTATATTCTACAATATGGATGGACATAACATTGAGTGAAAGAAGCTAGACACCAAAAGTACCTACTGTATCATTCCATTAATTTCAAGAACCAGAAACACAAATCTGTGGTGAAAGAGGTCAGACTAGGGGTTATCTCTGGGGAAGGGGGTATTGACTGGGAGAGGACATAAAAGAACTTTCTGGGATGCTGGAAATGTCTAGACATTTGTCCTAATGATGATTACATTGCTATATATATAAGGTTTGTTTGGGTTTTTTTGAGATGGAGTCTCACTCTGTCACCCAGGTTGGAGTGCAGTGGTGCAATCTTGGCTCACTGCAACCTTCACCTCTGGGGTTCAGGTAATTCTCTGCCTCAGCCTCCCAAGTAGCCGGGATTACAGGTGCCCACCACCAAGTCTGGCTAATTTTCATATTTTTAGTAGAGACAAGGTTTCACCATCTTGGCCAGGATGGCTTGAACTCCTGACCTCATGATCCACCCACCTCGGCCTCCCAAAGTGCTGGGATTACAGGCATGAGCCACTGCACCCGAACTATACATAGGTACAATTATAAAAGATGTGTGTTCGTTTACCTGTGTAACAAACGTGCACATTAAGTTCCTGTACCCCAGAACTTAAAATAAAAGTTGAAAAAAAAAAAGATGTGTGTTTTTCTATAGGTACATTACATTCTTTATAAAAATTTTAAAGCATGGGCTTTGGGAGCCCAAGACATCAATGTTAAAACAGTGACGAGTAAGGGAGACTCCAATTAGGCTGCTCAGGTCAGAACTATCAGCAAGATAGCTCAGAATTCAGAGCTCATAACTGAAATACCTGCAAGTAAACAATAATAACTGTTGCCATCTGTTAAGCACTTTCTAGGTGCCAGGCTCTAGACAAAGCATTTTGCAAACACAACCTCATTTCATGCCTGCAACAACTTAATAAGGCAAGTGCTGGTAATATTTCCATTTTACAGAATAATGACATGCCTGGCTCAAGGACACGCTGCCAGTGAGTGGCAGTCAGGACGCTAAAGAGGATCTGTCCAGGATGGAAGGATTGAATGGCATCAAGGGGTGCTGGGGAGCAAATTTTCCAGGTTCCTCTGCTCTGAGCACTATATTTCTTAGTAAGAGATTAATCAGAACCTCAGAAACTGAAATTCCTCCCCTTCCCTAGGCAACCAAGCCATCACTACACTGATGTGAGGGAAATCAGAAAGGAGCAAATCAAGTCCAGGCGTGAAATGGCTTCTGACTTTGTCAGCCAAGAGACTTTCTCCCTTGGAAAGAAATCATACGGCCCCTCACCACAGGGACGAATGGCACCCCAGTGGGGCCCTATCATTTTCTTCCTTGAGAGTGTAAAGCTTCAGTGCTGACTCACACATGTAGAAGGGGCCAGAACCAAGTCAGGGCACAAGGGCCAGAAGGTCCTGTAGCTGTGGCCTTCAGGTCACCTGCCCATTCCCTTTCCCACACTTGTGACACTTTTATTTCCCTTTTGTAAATTGCCCCCAGAGTCTTTTCAGTAAATCCTGTGTTACTCATAGTTAGGACTCTTGGTTACAGTAAAAACCTAATTTGAACCAGGTTAACTGAACAGAGGAATTCACTGGAAAGATCCAGGGTTTCTCACAAACGTCAAAGACAGGGATGCAGCCAGCCTCAGGAATGGAACCACGACTAGATCCCCGTAGGGAACCTGCAGCCCTCTCTCTGCAACACCCCATCTGTTTCTCCCTCTGTGTCTGCTCTACTCTTCCCTGTTACTAAAACCAACCTCCTCTGTGCCTCCATCTAGGTGGTGGGACCTGGCTCCCAGGATTTCTACACTCTTAGCCATGCACCCAACAAGAAGCCTATCTCCAGCTGTTACTCCCCAACCTAAAATCTCAGGGAAATGACTGATTGTCCCAAGTTGGATCAAACACCCCAGACCAGACAAACGTGGCAGGAAGTCAAGGTCCTGTAGAAACATGGCAACTCCTACCACAATCATGGGAATGGATGAGAAAAGAAGCATCTAGTAGGAAAGGGAAGGTGGATGACAATCTTACGGGCATCCACCACATGGCCTACCTTAACCAATCTTTTGACAGTGGGGAGAACATCAGCCTTGGAGAAACGGGGACTAGCTCTATCATTTATCAGTGTGTGATCGTGGGCAAGCTGCTTCACTTTCTCAAGCCTCTGTTCCCTCATCTGCAAAGTAAGGACAGTATCACCTACCTCTTGTTGTCACTGAGAAGATTAAGCAAGAATCCGTGCAGCACCTAGGACAGTGCCTGACACACCGAAATGCTGAATAGTCCTAACCTTATTTCGAACATCAAAACAGTCATGGGAGGACCGAGGGTACTTTTCATATAATGAATCGTTTTCCTGAAGTGGAGGTTTTCCTGTGCCATGAAGCCTGCCAACTTATTGCATTTCACTAGGGTATCACATGCTTTCAAATATGTATTTTCAAAAAAATCAACTATCTTTAGTGTTTGTCACAAGAAAAGTAAGAGGCCAAGACCGTAACAAACTGTGGGTATCCAAACTAAATCCTTCCTAAGAAGCAGATAACTTTGTCCTTGGGATGTTTGGATTTGTTGAATGATGAGCAGTAAGTATGGACATTTATCAGTGATAAGTTATAAATAAGAAAGGTCTGGAGAGGCTGAAAAGCTTATCAGACTCCATGGGGAGGAGAGTTCTAGTTGTCAAAAAGACAGGTGGAAGTTTTTCTTTTTCTCTCTTTTTATAGAGCAAAGAGAACAATTTTTTATTTTAGGAAATCCTGCACTATCTCAGACACTTCTTTCTAGGTCTGATTTAACACTGTGAACAGGTTGGTTTCATGTCACCCATATCAAGATGGCATGTCAGAAAACAAAGACAACAGATATTGACTTTGGACACAGCATGTTGGGATGTTGAGAAAGTGTCTTGTTAAGAGAAAGGGCCAGACTCTTGAAGTTTATCAGTTTGCCATATCTTGGCTTAGGATTCCCAGTACTCGCTTACAACAGAACCTGTAATAACTCCCATTCTCTGAAGCTGAATGAAGAAGGCCAGAGAAATTGCTCCATCTACAGTGCTTGCTGGAAGTTAGTGCATGTGTGTTTAATATTCAGAGTAGAGCAGCATTTTGTTTCTGAATATTTGTAATCAACAACCCACATATCAGTAACATTTTATATGGAAAAACTGTTTCTCAGGTAGATAAAAAATTTATCTGCAACCTAAAATTTTAGGCCACATCTTATGATGTGAAAGGACTCGAGATTTCTTAAAATGAATATAGTTTAAATTAACAAAGCAAGCATTTCCTCTTTAGCATCGTGAAAAACAGAGCATGCTCATGTGAAAATCAGAAATCCACCCAGCACAGGAAATCCCTTTAAAGCAGTCCTATAAATAATCGTTGACCCTCTTGCTTAATACTCTCAAATGATGGGGAGTGACTCACTAACTTATGAGGTGTCCTTGTCATCATTTGTTTTCATTTTCTACACGTTGGTACTTAGTATGACTTAGAAGCAAAACAGAACAAGCCAGGCTTTTCTAACAAAATGCCCTCTAAAAGATGTGTCAGTGGCCACAGGTATCCATCTGCACCATCACCTTTATATCAAGCTGAACTTCTGCTATACTCCTGCTACTTGTTTCACCTAAAGCTGTCTCCTTGCATATTTTAAGTTCAGGCTCAAGGTTTCTCAGTGCATAGTGAATGGCAACCTGACTGGATGTGGAAACAGACTGGAACCTGCTTTTGGAACAAGTAGCTGAGTCTCAGCCAATCCCAGCAGCCAGACTTGGACCACTCACAGGCGGCCAACCACTCAAACCATGTTCAAATAAGGCAAAGGCCAGGTGTAACCTATCCAGCTGTTTCTGTACCTCACTTCCGTTTCCTGTACCTCACTTCCATTTTCTGTACATTATTTTCCTTTATCTGTCCATATATCCTTTTGAACTCCTGGCAGTGCCTGAGTAACTCTGAACCTATTCGGGTTGGGAGGTGGGGGTCAGCTACTCAATCCACAAATCATTCTTTGCTTATTTAAACTCTGTTAAATTTAATTTGTTTAAAGGTTGTTTTTTTCTTTTTAACACTCCCAAAAAGATATTTTTTTCTAGGCCCTTTATCATCTTGAACACCTTCCTCTAATCCATGAGGATCTCTTCTGAAATGCCATATTGGGAACTGAACTGGATCCAGCCCCCGGCGTGGAGGAGCTTTCTGGTGGTGGGATGTGGTGTGAGCTTTCTTTAGAAACCACTTCACACCATTAGCTACTACTTTAAAAATAGCAGAAAAAGAACTATTTTCTCTAAGATGTTATCACATCTCAATATTACACATTATTTCCAGTTTTCTTTGAAGTTACACTTATTTAAGTGGTTCTATTATAGGCCAGCACAGACCTTAAATGGATTCCATTGTAAAGGAGTTGACTGCTGGTGCTGATAAGGAAACAGTTTGCAAGCAGAAAGGTCATAAGAGGGCTTTCATAGAAGACTAAAGAAAATATCTTCCAAATTGGACATATCCTTTCAGATGTAGGGAGGATAAGAAATGATGTGAACATCAATTTCTTACATTGGAGGAAAAATAATGAGCCATGAAAAGAGGTAAAGTCACATAAAATTACCTTTGTTGTGTTAATTAGGTGACACACTGTGTCAAAGACCAAATAAAATAAAAAGGAAGGAAAAGCAACATACCATTTCTGATGCTAACTTCCTGATTCAAAGGCGACGGATAGCTCAACCACCTGCTCACCCAGAAGATGTGCTTCAAAGAAAGATGCAGCTAGAGAGACTGGTTTTATAATCAGTCTTTGGACAATGTGGTTGACATAACCTGCAAAAGACTTACAGTGAAAGCATGTCCCTGGGAGCTGGTCTCATATACACATACACACACACACACACACACACACACACGTACACACGCACACACACACGTACATATATTTAATTCAGGCTGGGTGCCATGGCTCATGCCTATAACCCCAGCAATCGGGGAGGCCAAGGCAGGAGGATCATTTGAGGTCAAGATTTGGAGACCAGCTTGGACAACATAGTCAGATCCCATTTCTACAAAAAAAAAAAAAAAAAAAGCTAGGCACAGCGGTACATGCCTGTACTCTCATCTACTCGGAGGCTGAGGTGGGAGGATCACTTGAGTCCTAAAGATCAAGGTTACAATGAGCTATGACCATGTGAATGTACTCCAGCCTGGGTGACAAAGTGACACCCTGACACACACAAAAAAAGTAAAACATTCTTATTCCTTCCTTCTACTTCTTTTTTTTTTTTTTTTTTTTTTTTTTTTGAGACGGAGTTTCGCTCTTGTTTACCCAGGCTGGAGTGCAATGGCGCGATCTCGGCTCACCGCAACCTCCGCCTCCTGGGTTCAGGCGATTCTCCTGCCTCAGCCTCCTGAGTAGCTGGGGTTACAGGCACGTGCCACCATGCCCAGCTAATTTTTTTTGTATTTTTAGTAGAGGCGGGGTTTCACCTTGTTGACCAGGATGGTCTCGATCTCGCGACCTCGTGATCCACCCGCCTCGGCCTCCCAAAGTGCTGGGATTACAGGCGTGAGCCACCACGCCCGGCCCCTTCTACTTCTTGAATATATTCCGGCTACAACTGGTGATACTGTAGGTAAAAGTACAAAAACTACTCTTCACAGAAGGGTAACTGACAAAACACAACTGTGCGACATGAAAATAAGAATGATTATTGTATTGCTTCTCGATCTTTCAGTTAAAATCAAGTGCTGAATGTTGTTACATGGTCAAATAGTGTGGCCTTTCTAATGATGATAACCTAGTCTTCTGTGAGAATGTTCCAGAAGAGAACTGGAAGACATCACACCCACACCCCTCACAAATAAACAGTTTCTTCTACCCAGAGAGTAGCTCCTGGTTAGTATAACTTCACTTGAATCCTCTCAAGTTACTATTTGAGGAAATATCGTTGTCTTCTCCCTGCATACATCCAAAACCACTTTTTATCTCTCCTGGGTATCTTTGAAGTTTGAGAAAAACATTTGTACCCTGAGTGATTTCAACTATTACTAATAGAGCATGCTATTTGATGTACACAGTAACATGAAGTTTATGCTCTATGTCCACTCTGAGAAATCCTGGGCCATCCTGGTAGTCAGCATCGTCTCTTTCTCATAATTTTCCCTGCCAAATATCACCATCCTGTCACTTTCCACTAGCTCTCCATCACCTTCACTCTCCTCTAGGATTAGTACTGCTGGCTGTATGCCTGTACCACAATTCACTACATAAAATGTCCTGTGTCTTGGCAAACTTAATTTTTTTTAAAGGAAAAATGGTTGTTTTATTCATTTGAACTTAAACCAGGCAAAGTAGTAGTGATGTCATAATGATGGAGCCAATACAAGACCTCTTTTCACAAATATTAGCATAACCAACAAAATAGGGGCTATAGTGCAACAGAGCCAAAAAGGGCTGAGCAAATCAATGAAGTGTGTTACAGGTTAGCCCTTCACCTCAATAAAGTTGTTGTTGTTGTTGTTGTTGTTGTTGTTGTTGTTGTTGTTTTGTTTTTAAGACAGAGTCTAGCTCTGTTGCCTAGACTGGAGTGCAGTAGCACCATCTTGGCTCACTGCAACCTCCAAGTCCTGGGTTCAAATGATTCTCCTGCCTCAGCCTTCCGAGTAATGGGACTACAGGTGGGTGCCACCATGCCCAACTAATTTTTTGCATTTTTAGCAGAGATGGGGTTTTATCATGTTGGCCAGACTGGTCTCAAACTCCTAACCTGAGGTGATCTACCTGCCTTGGCCTTCCAAAGTGGTAGAATTACAGGCATGAGCCACTGCACCCGGCCTCAATAGAGATTTTTTTTTTAAAAAAGTAAAGCTTCCAACCCCCAAAAATAGGAATATACCTTCATTACCCCAATTTGTACTTTTATTTCTTACTCTTGAGGTTAGATTCTAAACCCTAAAGATATCCACACTAGTATTAGCTCACTTATCTACAGCTAGAGACAGCTTCTTTCACAGTGTCCTTGGCAGCTAAGGTTATTAAAATGTCTTTTCTCCAGGAAGATCCAACAGGAAAAAAGAAACCTCCCTGATTAGGCTCCAACCATACCCCACCCTCCATCAAATTGACTTGATAGGCATAATGGAAACCAGAACATGGGGTTCTCAAACAAGAAAGATCCTATGAGGGAGGGAAGGAGGGGAGAGAAGGATTCAGCCAGTGCCCAGAGTAGAATGTCAGTTTCACTCCTCTTCACACATCTTCAGGTTGCATGTTCATACATACATGGAATAAATCCATGGTTTGTGGAGTACTCAAATACCTAGTGGTCTGCTGTATTACATTATGGCTTTCCCCAGCAGTTTCCAAGGCAGCCCCCAAGTCACTGGCAGGAGAGTTTGGCTGGAACTGCAGGCAGGACTGCAGAGATTCCTCTCCTCAGTTATAGAAGGGACTGTTCCAGGACTGGATGCACCAGGTCTGAGTGTTCCAGGAGTGGTTGGTTCAGGACTGGATGTTCCAGGTCTGGTTGCTCCAGGCTGAATTGCTCCAGGTCTGGTTGCTCCACACTGGAAGGTTCTGAGTTGTGTTCATCAGACATCCCTGGTGGTAGGAAGAGTAGAAGCTGGGGTAGGTGGGTGCTGAGGCCTTCTGCATCACATCATTGGTATTCTTTGGCCAGTTGTTTTTCTGCCACCTCTTAGATTTCATTCTCTGGTTCTGGAACCAGGTCTTTACCTGTTTGTAGCTAAGATTCAGGATGTTGGAAAGTTCTTGCATCTGCTCGATGCTGAGGTATTTCTGTCTCTGAATCTGTCATTGAGTACACACAGCTGGGTGGAAGAGAACACAGTTCTGGTCTTCTGTTTCTTGACTGGGACCTTGTCTTCCTCTGTTGTGGCACTACTCTCTGCAGCAATGGGTTGTTTGACTTTGGGACTGGTGGAAGAATCAGGGCTGTCCTGAATAAGCAGATCCATGGAGGAAGGAAGAGGGGAGATAGTCTCTGTGTGAGGCATCTCAGCAGAAGACATTTGCAAGGATGGATAATTTTCTTCAGGCCCAGAAATCACAGGCATAGGTGAAGATTCTTTACAGTCAGATGCTTTGGAGCAAGACAGGCTCTGTGGACAAGCTGGATCCATACTCATGTTATTATTGGAGAAGAGGAGAAAAAAAATTAAGAGTTGGACTGGAAAAAAGGCTAAGGTGGCTTTAAGACTGTTTTCTGGAAGATCTTAGAGAAATACAACCTCCAGAAGCGAAAGTATCAGGAAGCTGGGATAAAGTAAGTTGCCTCCACAATAACAGGAAGCAACCATTTTAGTCCAGCCGGCAAACTTTATTAAAGTTAAACAAGGATTCTTCTGGCTACATCTCTGAAGCCACAAATGTTAATCCAAGCTGCACATTAGAATCACTTGGAGAGCTTTTTTAAAATGTCAATGCCAAGGCCTCACCCTCAGAGATTTTAATTTAATTGAGGGGAGCCCAGCACCACTGATATGTCTTAGTTTTTTGTTTTGCTTTGTTTTGTTTTGTTTTTTCAGAGAGACAGGGTATGGCTGTGTTGCCCAGGCTGGTCTTGAACTCCTGGGTTCAAGCAATCCACCCACCTTGGGCCTCCCAAAATGTTGGGATTACAAGCATGAGCCACCATGCTTGGCCAGCATTGATAAGTCTTAAAAGCTTTTCAGGTGATTCTAATCCACAGCCAAGTTAAGATTTAGTGTGCTAATACCCAACATATCTGAAAGGTGTGATGTATGCCATTAGTAACAGGTTCTCATCACTGTAACTGTTTTCATGAGGCAGAGGGAGCAAGATTCCTAGAGACAGACAGCTTCTAACAGTGAGTCCCACAACACCCACAGGAATGAACACAATCAAGAATTAAATGCCAATGCTGGGCACAGTGGTTCACACCTGTAATACCAACACTTTGGGAGGCTGAGGTGGGTGAATCTCCAGAGATCAGGAGTTCAAGGCCAGCCTCGAAAACATAGTGAAACCTGTCTCTACCAAAAATACAAATAAATAGCCAGGCATGTTTGTGCACACCTGTCATCCCAGATACTCAGGAGGCTGAGATGGGAAGATCATTTGAGACTGGGAGGCAGAGGTTGCAGTGAGCTAAGATCACGCCACTGCACTCTAACCTGGGTGATGGAGTGAGACTTCATCTCAAAAATAAAAATAAAAATAAATAAACAAATAATAACAAAAAAAAAGATATGTCAGATAAGAGATAAAATGCTTAAGTTCACAAGGAAAAATGCACAGAAGAGTTAAGAAAAAACTGACAAGAGGCCGGACACAGTGGCTCATGCCTATGATCCCAGCACTTTAGGAGGCCAAGGCAAGTGGATTGCTTGAGGTCAGGAGTTCAAGACCAGCCTGGTCAACATGGTGAAAACCTGTCTCTACTAAAAGTACAAAAATTTGCTGGGCATGGTGGCGCATGACTGTAGTCCCAGCTATTAGGGAGGCTGAGGCAGAAGAATCACTTAAACCCAGAAAGTGGAGGTTGCAGTGGGCTAAGATTGTACCACTGCACTCCAGCCCGGGTCACAGAGCAAGACTCCATCTCAAAAAAGAGAAAAAAAAGAAAACACTGATAATAAGGAAGGGATCTGAAGAAGCCAAGTCCAATTAGATATTAAAAATACACTACACAGCCTCCATAATTAAAACAACATGGTCATATGACTGGACAAACATATCAAAGAAACAGTAAGTTCAGAAACAGACTCAACTGTATATGAAGATCAAGCATATAATAAAAGTAATATATCAAAACACTAGAGCAAAGTAGTCATTTGCAGCAAATGGTGTTGGTACAACTAAATAGTCATTTAGAAAAATATAAAATTAGATTCATTCTTTAAAGTAGAGAAAAGAAAAAATCTCAAATAAATCAGAGGTCAAAATGCAAAAAAAGAAAATATACAAATACATGAAGAAAACATGAGTGAATTCCCCTTTAACTCTGGATTAGAAAAAGCCTTTCTAATCATAACTCAAAGTTCAGAGGCAACAAAAGAAAAGACTGATAAATTTGACAACATTTAGAAAGATTAAAAATTTTGGCCAGGCACGGTGGCTCATACCTGGAATCCCAGCACTTGGGAGGCCAAAGCAAGAGGATCACTTGAACCCAGAAGTTCAAGACCAGCCTGGACAACACAGTGAGATCCCATCTTTACAGAAAACAAAATTAGCCAGATGTGGTGGTTCACACATGTAGTCCCAGCCACTCAAGAGTCTGAGGTGGGAGGATAGCTTGAGCCCAGAAGTAGAGGCTGCAGTGAGCCAAGATCACACCACTGCACTCCAGCCTGAGCAAGAGAATGAGACCCAGTCTCAAATTTTTGCCAATGACTGCTGGTGATTAAAAATGTCATAAGCAAAGTCAAAAGACAAAAAACTGGGAATAAATATTTGCATCATATATATTAGCTAAAAGGCTAATATCCCTAATTTGCTTTTTAAACTTTAAGATTGAGTGAAAATGATCAAAAATCATTTCTTAAATAGGCAGTAGACATCAACAGATAACTCAGAACAAGGGCACAGTATGCAAAAAGACTTTAAGCAAATGAAAATATGCTTAATTTCACTCATAATATATGCAAATTAAAACTTTACTGAGTTAGCATTTATCATTTATCAGAAAAAAAAATAACAAATCAGACCAAAAAAAATCAAAAGTGTTTCAATACACTTTTTTGGCAACAATGTGGGCAAATGGGCACATTCATAGATTGTTGGAAGGGAGTGTAAAATGGAATAGCCGCTCTGAAGGACAATGTGGCAGTATCTACAAACCTACATGTACATTTACTCTTCAAATGAGTAAATCCACAACTAGGAATTTACCCTAAAGAAGATACAGCTTCAATAATGTCAAAATACATGACCACCTATATTAAATCATTAATTATAACTGCAAAATATTGGAAACTACCTATATGTCTAAGCGAAGGGGATTGATTGCATGAAATATAGAAAATAAACACATGAAGAGTACCATGTGGCTAAAAAGAAGAATGAGGAAAATCTCTATGAACCAATATAGTGTGATTTCCAGGAGCTATTACCAAGTTTAAAAAAGATAGCTTTTAGGTAAATTTATTAAAAATAAGGAAAAAATCATATATTTTCTTATTCCAAAAAAATAGAACTAATAATAAACTGGTAAACAATATAGTCCATTATCTACAAAGGATGAGGAGGGAGAGAAAAATGGGAAAGCGATGCCTCTCGAAATTTATCTTTTTGTATAGCTTTGACTTTTGAAACCATATTTATATCTTACCTGTTCAAAAAGATAAAGCTGAATCAATAAGATTAGAAAGTGAGGGGAAAAACACTCAAATTGAAAGTAATCTCAAACAAGTGAACTTAACTGTATTTCAAATAAATAACACAACCACATTGAAGGGAAAAAAATAAAAAGAAAGAACTAGTGCAAGTAACCCATGAATACAGTATAGCAAAGTGTTTGTCCATGTAGCCTCCGTCTGGGCAGGGTAGAATATGGGACAAGGGAAAGAAGTACAAACAAATCCTAAACCCGTCTTAATAGCTTCCTTTTTATAATGATATGGCAAAATGGTTCTGAACCTACTATGGATGTATTATTGAACTGAGCAAAAGAGTAAATTTGTTGACACCGTAGGTACATAGGATTTCATTGTGGAATAAGGGACATACGAATATCAAAGGGGAGACAGCAAGAAAAAACCCTGCTGAGATAGATGGAAATTGGAGCACTGGTGTGAGTTCATGATTTCTAAAATAAGTATACACACACAGGGTGTATATATATATCTGTATGTGCATACACATACATACTTGTGTGTGAATATTATACATGCATTAATTTCCTAGTTCTGTCTGCTAAAGGGCCAAGAATCAATGACATCCCAGTAGAAATGAGTACACTTACAGCCCAGATCTTGCTCTCCTGTACTACTCCCCACTAAAGAAACTAAGGATCCTGGAAGAAACTTCTGATTCCATGGCTGGAAAAAGGGAAACCTAAGAATAAAGTGCTCAAAAAACAAACAATGTTCAGGCATACCATGAAGACACAGAAGCCAGCTAAAGGAGTTTCCATTGGTCACATCTGGTGTAAACTGATCACCAAAATAGTTTAAAATAGTAATGAGGCAGGGGAAAATGGTGAATAGGAGGCAGGGCTAACTTGCAGCTCCCACTTGGATGAAAAGAGCAGTATGTGGAGACTCACATTGTAAACTTTTGCTGCAAGAAATACCACAGGAACATGACAGGAAAACCAAGAGAATCCACAGACCCTTTGAAGGAAGTGGCTTGCCTCTGCAGGCTCTGTGAGACAGCCAGAAAACTGTGAGTCTCCAAAGTATGAAGAGAGAATTTCCACCCCTCAACACATCCTCACTGGAGAACCTGGGTGTCCAAATCACAGAAGAAGGATTAGACCTAACTCAGAGCTGAGACAAATTTAGAGGGCTGAGCAAAATACAGGGGCAGAGGAAGCAGCAGGAAGAGCCCTGGGGGCACTTTCAATCCCCAGGGAAGCCATTTCTGATGTTGTACTGGAGCGAGCCTAGAAAGTCAACACCAAGACAAAAGTATGCCAAATTGCAGGGTCTTTATTGCTGGCAACCAAGGAGGACTCATGTCTCTCCAACCTGTGGCCCTAAAAGGAGGGTGTCAAGACCTTTTATACCCGTAAAACTACCTCAGGAGTGAGAGTGAGGGGGTGGAGGTGGGGGTGAGGGGCTTCAGACATTCCAAGGGCTAGAGGATTCTGTAAATCACCTCCTGGGCGGAGATGAGGGTGAGGGGCTCCAGACACTCCAGTGGATTCCTGGGCAAACATAAGGGTGAGGGGCTCCAGACATTCCGAAGGCCAGGGCACTTTTAACATTCTGATTGTTACTTAAGTGGTTCACAAAAGTCAAGATTAGCATTTGTTTACACATTGTCTGGGTAGGGTGGAAATTACAGTCCTTAATTACTTATTACAAGTCACAGGAGCCAAAATGGTGTGGGTTTGGACTGCTTGCCTGTCACATTTGGGATACAGAGAGCAGTTTGAACAGGAAGCCGAGGTATGATTGAGGTATGCAGTTTTATGGCGCTTTTACCGTGTCACACTGACTTTGTCTTCCAGGGTTCCTTGAGGACAGCTGCCAGTGGAATTGGGGAAAGAACATAGGGAGAAAGAAACTTCCAGCTGAACTCTGTAACAATTTCAACCGAGTGCAAAGTTTCCCAGACAGAATCTGGGAGAAAGGGCAAACCAGGAGAGCAGATACCAGCACAGAAGCCATGGCATGCAGGAGGCAACTAAACCTGAAAGCCCTGCTTGCTTTCTCAGTAGGGAGGCTTATAACTTGAGGCAAGTTCTCAGCCCTGCTCACTGGCTGCCTGGAAATAAATTCAGTTCTGTTGAAGGGGCACAATGGGAGTGAGACTGGCCATTTAAGCTGTGTGGAAGCTGGGTGAGGGCTATCACTGCCAGCTTTCCCCCATTTCCCTAGGGAGCTGTAAGAAACAGTGAAGCAGCCATAATCCCCCTGGGAAAATAACTCTGTCAGCCTGAGAACCACAACCCCATCCTTCTCCATGGCACAGCAAGTCACACCAAAAGACAGTCTGAGCTCAGACACACCTAACCCTGCCCCTCCATCTGATAGTCTTTTTCTATCCACCGTGGTAGCCAAAGACAAAGGACATAATCTCTTGGGAGCGCTACGGTTCCCACCCACCACCTGAGAAACAGGAAAACTTATCCAAGCAAGCTTAGGGCAAGCTCCTATCCTCCTTGCACTACCACAGCTGGCGCTGTCTTGAAAGCACCACCTCCTGACTAGAAACCAACCAATACAGAATCAGCACACTTAAAAAAACTGCAACCAAGGACCTTACAGAGTCCACTTCACTCCCCTGCTACTTCCACCAGAGCAGGTGAGGGTATCCACGTTTGAGAGACCTGAAGATGGTTCACATCATAGGACTCTTTGCAATACCCTCCAGTACCAGCCCAGAGCCCCCAGAAGAGACATAACAATCACTGCAGTTAGGTTCTCAGGAAGCCACATCCCTAGCAGAAGCGGGAGAGCACCACATTAAAGGAGCATCCTGTTGGACAAAAGAATTGATCAGCAGCCCTGGAGTCCCAGATCTTCCCTCTGACATAGTCTACTGCAATGAGAAGGATCCAGAAAAACAATTCCGGTATTAAGGCAAAACAATTCTGGTATTAAGGCAAAACAAGATTCTTTAACACCCCCAAAAGATCACACTAGGTTACCAGCAATGAATCCAAACTAAGACAAAATCTCTAGATTGCAAGAAAAAGTATACAAAAATTTGATTATTAATCTAATCAAGGAGACACCAGAGAAAGAAGAAATCTAACTTAAATAAATCCAAAAAGTGATACAGGATATGAACAAAAAAATCTCTAGTGAAATTGAATACCATAAATAAAAATCAATCACAACTTCTGGAAATGAAGGACACACTTAGAGAAATCCAAAACTCACTGGAAAGTCTCAGCGATAGAACAGACAAGTAGAAGGAAAACTTCAGAGCTTAAAGACAAGGCTTTTAACTTAACCCAATCTGACAAAGCCAAAGAAAAAAGGAATTTAAAAAAAAATAAGCAAAGCCTCCAAAAAGTTTGGGATTATGTTAAACAACCAAATTTAAGAATAACTGGTGTTCTCAAGGAAGAAGAGAAATCTAAAAGTTTGGAAAACACATTTGAAGGAATAATCAAGGAAAATTTCCCTTGTCTTGCTAGTGATCTAGAGATGCAGATGTTATAAGTAAATTTTTGGTGCCACGAAAGAAGTAGCACTCAAATATAAATTTCCTCAGCAAGCAGTTTACTTCTATAGAAGGATGTGGCTCACAGATGGAACAATGGCAAGGAAACACCTGGACAAGGGAAAGGAAGGGGTTCTTATTCCTGATGCAGGTAGCCCCTACTGCTGTTTTATTCCCCTATTGGCTAGAGTTAGATCACACAATCTAAGCTAACCCCAATTGGCTATTTTAAAGAGAGCAGGGGTACAAGCTAGAGCGGCAAGGTGGGTGATTTGGTGGGAAGGATGGTTATGAGACAGGTCAGAGCAGGGGGCCAGGGATGACTCAGGTCAAAGCAGGTGACCAGGGCAAGTGACCAGAGCAGGTGACCAGAGCAGGTGACTGGAATGAGTCAGGATGGAGCAGGGGACCAGGGAAACAGATGTGAACTACTGATTAGAACTGGTGGAAAAGGTTGTCTACTCAAACTACAAGGAAGTTAAATGTTAAAATGGAGAATTAAAGAATAAGAGACCTGAACATTCTGACATGCTGATTCTTTGAAGAGAAACTTGGAGTTCACTATATCTAACACAGATATTAATACTGGGAACTCAAAGAACACCCAGGAAATTCACCACAAAAAGATCATTGCCTGGGCACAGAGCCATCACATTATCTAATGTCAAAACAAAGGAAAGAATCTTAAGAGCTGTGAGGCAAAAGCATGAGGTAACCTATAAAAAAAAAAGCTATCAGATTAACAGGAGATTCCTCAGCAGAAACCCTATAAGCTAGAAGGAATCAATAATAACATTGAATGTAAATGGCCTAAATGTTCCACTTAAAAGATACAGAATGGTAAAATGGATAAGAACTCACTGACCAAGTATCTGCTGTCGAGAGACCCATTTCTAACAGAACAACTTGCATAGACCAAGTGTGGTAGCTCATGCCTGTAATCCCAGCACTTTGGGAGACCATGGTGGGTGGATCACCTGAGGCCAGGAGTTCAAGACCAGCCTGGCCAACATGGTGAAACCTCATCTCTTCTAAATGTACAAAAAATTAGCCAGTCATGGTGGTGTTTTCCTATAGTCCCAGCTACTTGGGAAACTGAGACAAGAGAATCACTTGAACTTGGGAGGTGGATGCTGCATTGAGCTGAGATTGTGCCACTGCACTCTGGCCTGGATGACAGAGTGAGACTCCATCTCAAAAAAGGCAAAGAGGGTGGAAAAAGATATTTCATACAAATGGACAACAAAAGTGTGCAGGAGTAGCTATTCTTATATCATACAAAACAGACTTTAAAGTAACAACAGTTAAAACAGACAAAGAGGCGCATTATATAATGAAAAAAGGACTAATTTAATAGGAAAACACCACAATCCTAAATATATATGTGCCTAGCACTGAAGCTTCCAAAAACAGTTACTACCAGACCTAAGAAACAAGATAGATAGCAACACAATAACAGTAGGGGACTTCAATATTCTACTAACAGCATTAGACAGGTCATCGAGACAGAAAGTCAACAAAGAAATGATGGACTTAACTATACCCTGGAACAGATGAACTTAACAGATACTTATAGTAAATTCTACCCAACAACAGCAGAATAAACATTCTATTCATCAGCACACAGAACATTCTCCAAGACAGACCATATGATAGGGCACAAAACAAGTTGCAATAAATTTAAGAAAATCAAAATTATATCAAGTACCCTCTCAGACCACAACGGAATAAAACTTAAAATCAACTCCAAAAGTAACCCCCAAAACCATGCAAATACATGGAAATTAAATGACCTGCTCCTGAATGATCACTGGGTCAACAATGAAATCCAGATGGAAATTTTAAAATTCTTTGAACTGAACAATAATAGTGACACAACCTATCAAAACTTCCGGAATACAGAAAAGCAATGCTAAGAAAAACGTTCATAGATTAAATGCCTACATAAAAAAAAAAAATTTGAAAGAGTACAAATAGACAATCAAAGGTCACACATCAAGGAACTAGAGAAATAAGAACAAGCCAAACTCAAACTGAGCAGAAGAAAAGAAATAACAAAGATCAAAGCAGAACTAAATGAAATTGAAACCAAAAAAAGCAACAATCAAAGCAGAACTAAATGAAATTGAAACAACAACAACAAAAATACCAAAGATAAATGAAACAAAAAGCTGGTTCTTTGAACAGAAACTAGAAAACCTTAAGGAAACTAATAAATTCCAAGAAATATACGACCCTCCTAGATTAAACCATGAAGAAACAGAAACTCTGAACAGACTAAGAACAACCAGCAAGATTGAAATGGTAATTTTAAAATCGCCAACAACAAAAAAAAGTCCAGAACCAGACGGATTCATTGCTGAATTCTATCAGATATTCAAAGAAGCATCAGTACCAATCCTGTTGACTCTATTCCAAAAGACAGAGAAAGAGAGAATCCTCCCGAAATCATTCTATGCAGCTAGTGTCACCCTAATACCCAAATGAGGCAAGGACACAACAACAACAAAAAAAAGAAAAGTACAAACCAATATCCCTGATGAACATAGATGCAAAAATCCTCAACAAAATTCTAGCTAACAAAATCCAACAGCATATCAAAAAGATAATCCATGACAATCAACTGGGTTTCATACTAGGGATGCAGGGATGGTTTAACATTTGCAAGTAAATAAATGTGATACACTACATAAACAGAATTTTAAACAAAAATTACATGATCATCTAAATAGACACAGAAAATCATTTAACAAAATCCACTATCCCTTTAACATTAAAACCCTTAGCAAAATTGGCATAGAAGGGATATATCTAAATGTAATAAAAGGCATCTATGACAAACCCCCAGCCAACATAATACTGAATGGGGAAAAACTGAAAGCATTCCCCTTGAGAACTTGAACAAGACAAGGATACCCACTTTCACCACTTCAATTCAACATAATACTGGAAGTCCTAGTCACAGCAATCAGACAATAGAAAGAAATAAAGGACATTCAAATTAGAAAAGAGGAAGTCAAGCTGTCACTGTTTGCCGATATGATTATATGCCTAGGAAACCCTAAAGACTTATCCAAAAAACTCCTAAAACTGGGCTGGGCACAGTGGCTCACACCGGTAATTCCAGCACTTTGGAAGGCCAAGGCAGGCAAATTACTTGAGGTCAGGAGTCTGAGACCAGCCTGGCCAAAATGGAGAAGCCCTGCCTTTACTAAAAATACAAAATTTAGCCTTGTGTGGTGGTGCCACACAAGGTACCTGTAATCCAGGCTTATCTGAAGGCTGAGGCAGGAGAATTGCTGATACCCAGGAGATGGAGGTTGCAGTGAGCCAAGATTGTGCCACTGCATTCCAGCTAGGGTGACAGAGGACCCCGTGTGTGTGTGTGTGTGTGTGTGTGTGTGTGTGTGTGTGTGTGTGTGTAATTGCATTTTAGGTTCTGGGAAACATGTGCAGAACATGCAGGATTGTTGCATAGGTACATACATGGCAATGTGGTATGCTGCCTCCATCCCCATCACCTATATCTGGCATTTCTCCCCATGTTATCCCTCCCTAACACCTTAACAGCTCCTGACCCTCCCCTAGTCCCCTGCAACAGACCCCAGTGGGTGATGCTCCCCTCCCTGTGTCCATGTGTTCTCATTGTTCAACACCTGCCTATGAGTGAGAACATGTAGTGTTTGATTTTCTGTTCTTGTGTCAGTTTGCTGAGAATGATGGTTTCCAGATTCATCCATGTCCCTATAAAGGATATGAACTCAATGTCTTTTTATGGGTGCATAGTATTCCGTGGTGTATATGTGCCACATTTTCCTTATCCAGTCTATTGTCAATGGGCATTTGGGTTGGTTCCAGGTCTTTGCTATTGTAAACAGTGCCACAATGAACATATGTGTGCAGTTGTCTTTATAATAGAATGATTTATAATCCTTTGGATATATACTCAGTAAGGGGATTGCTGGGTCAAATGGAATTTCTATTTCTAGATCCCTGAGGAATCACCACACTGTCTTCTACAATGGTTGAACTAATTTACACTCCCACCAACAGTGTAAAAGTTTTCCTATTTCTCCACATCCTTTCCAGCATCTGTTGTCTCCAGATTTTTTAATGATCACCATTCTAACTGGCATGAAATGGTACCTCAATGTGGTTTTGATTTGCATTTCTCTAATGACTAGTGATGATGACCATTTCTTCATATGTTTCTCGGCCTCATAAATGTCTTCTTTTGAAAAGTGTCTGTTCATGTTCTTTGCCCACTTTTGAATGGGTTTGTTTTTTTCTTGTAAATCTGTTTTAGTTCTTTATAGATTCTGGATACTAGCCCTTTGTCAGATAGGTAGATTGCAAAAATTTTCTCCCATTCTGTTGGTTGCCAGTTCACTCTAATGATTGTTTCTTTTGCTGTGCAGAGGCTCTGGAGTTTAATTAGATCCCATTTCTCTATTTTGGCTTTTGTTGCCAGTGCTTTTGGTGTTTTAGTCATGAAGTCCTTTCCTATGCCCATGTCCTGGATGGCTTTTCCTAGGTTTTCTTCTAGAGTTTTTATAGTGTTAGGTCTTATGGTTAAGTCTTTAATCCATCTGCAGTTAAGGTGTCAGGAAGGGGTCCAGTTTCTGCTTTCTGCACATGGCCAGCCAGTTTTCCCAACACCATTTGTTAAACAGGGAATCCTTTCTCCATTGCTTGTTTTTGTCAGGTTTATCAAAAATCAGATGGTTGTAGATGTGTGGTGTTGGCTCCGAGGCCTCTGTTCTGTTCCATTGGTCTATATCTCTATTTTGGTACCAGTACCATGTTATTTTGATTACTGTAGCCTTGTAGTATAGTTTGAAGTCAGGTAGTGTGATGCCTCCAGCTTTGTTCTTTTTGCTTTTAATTGGCTTCACTCTCTTTTGGTTCCATATGAAGTTTAAAGTGGTTTTTTCCATTTCTGTGAAGAAGGTCAATGGTAGCCTGATGGGGATAGCATTGAATCTATATATTACTTTGGGCAGTATGGCTATTTTCATGATATTGATTCTTCCTAACCATGAGCATGGAATGTTTTTCCATCTGTTCGTGTCCTCTCTTATTTCCTTGAGCAGTGGTTTATAGTTCTCCTTGAAGGGTCCTTTACATCCTTTGTTAGTTGTATTCCTAGGTATTTTATTCTTTTTGTAGCAATTGTCAATGGCAGTTCATTCTTTATTTGGCTCTCTTTAAGTTTGTTATTGGTGTACAGGAATGCTTGTGATTTCTACACATTGATTTTGTATCCTAAGACTGAAGTTGCTTATCAGTTTGAGGAGATTTTGGGGTGAGACAATGGTGTCTTCTAAATATACAATCACGTCATCTGCAAATAGATACAATTTGAGTTCCTCCTTCCTAATTGAATATCCTTTATTTTTTATTCTTGCCTGATTGCTCTGGCTATAACTTCTAATACTATACTGAATAGGAGTGGTGAGAGAGGGTATCCTTGTCTAGTGCCAGTTTCAAAAGAAAAGCTTCTAGTTTTTGCTCATTCAATATGATATTGGCTGTGGGTTTGTCATAAATAGCTTTTATTATTTTGAGATACATTCCATCGATACCTAGTTTATTGAGAGTTTTTAGCACAAAGGCTGTTGAATTTTGTTGAAGGTCTTCTCTACATCTATTGAGATGATCATGTGGTTTTTGTCTTTGGTTCTGTTTATGTGGTGGATTACGTTTATAGACTTGTGTATGTTGAACCAGGCTTGCACCCCCAGATGAATACTACTTGATAGTGATGGATAAGCTTTTTGATGTGCTGTTGAAATCGGTTTCCCAGTATTTTATTGAAAATTTTTGCATCTATGTTCCTCATGGATATTGGCCTGAAGTTTTCTCTTCTTGAGTCTCTGCTGGGTTTTGGTATCAGGATGATGTTGGTCTCCTAAAATGATTTGGGAAGGATTCCATCTTTTTAGATTTTTTGGAATAGTTTCAGATGAAGTGGTACCAGCTCCTCTTTGTATGTCTGGTAGAATTCAGCTGTGAACCCATCTGGACCTGGGCTTTTTTTGGTTGGTAGGCTATTAATTGCTGCCTCAACTTCAGCCCTTGTTATTGGTCCTTTCAGGGTTTCTACTTCTTCCTGGTTTAGGCTTGGGAGGGTGCAAGTGTCCAGGAATTTATCCACTTCTTCCAGGCTTACTGGTTTATGTGCATAGAGTTGTTTGTAGTAATCTCTGACAGCAGTTTGTATTTCTGTGGAATCTGTGGTGATATCCCCTTTATCATTTTTTATTGCATCTATCTGATTATTCTCTCTTTTCTTTTTTATTAATCTGGATATTGGTCTGTCTATTTTGTTGATCTTTTCAAAAAAACACCTCCTGGATTTATTGATTTTTTTGAAGGGTTTTCTGTGTCTCTATCTCCTTCAGTTCTGGTCTGATCTTAGTTATTTCTTTTCTTCTGCTAGCTTTTGAGTTTTTTTGATCTTGCTCCTCTAGCTTTCAATTTTGATGATATGGTGTCAATTTTAGATCTTTCCTTGTCTCTCATGTGGGCATTTATTGCTAAAAATTTTCCTCTAGAAACTGCTTTAAATGCCTCCCATCGATTCTGGTACATTGTGTCTTCATTCTCATAGATTTCAAAGAACATCTTTATTTCTGCCTTCATTTCATTTTTTATCCAGTCAACATTCAAGAGCCAGTTGTTTTGTTTCCATGAAGTTGTGTGGTTCTAAGTTAGTTTCTTAATCCTGGGTTCTAATTTGATTGCACTGCGATCTGAGAGACTGTTTGTTATGATTTCCATTCTCTTGCATTTGCTAAGGAGTGATTTACTTCCAATTATGTGGTCAATTTTAGAATAGGTGTGAAGTGGTGCTGAGAAAAATGTATATTCTGTCGATTTTGGGTGGAGAGTTCTGTAGATGTCAATTAGGTCCACTTGGTCCAGGTGTGCATTCAAATCCTGGATATCCTTTGTTAATTTTCTGTCTCACTGATCTGTCTAATATTAACAGTGGAGTGTTAAAGTCTCCCACTATTACTGTGTGGGAGTCTAAGTCACTTTGTAGGTCGTTAAGAACTTGCTTTATATATCTGGGTGCTCCCGTATTGGGTGCATATATATTTAGGATAGTTAGCTCTTCTTGTTGCATTGACCCTTTTGCCATTATGTAATACCCTTCTTTGCCTCTTTTGATGTTTGTTGGTTTAAAGTCCGTTTTATCAGAGGCTAGGATTGCAACTCCTGTTTTTTTTTTTCTCTCTCTCTCCTTTTGCTTGGTAAATCTTCCTCCATCCCTTTATTTTGAGCCTATGTGCGTCCTTGCACGTGAGATGGGTTTCCGGGATACAGTACACTGATGGGTTTTGACTCTTTATCCAATTTGCCAGTCTGTGTCTTTTGATTGGGGCATTTCGACCATTTAAATTTAAGGTTAATATTGTTATGTGTCAATTTGATCCTACCATTTTGATGCTAGCTGGTTGTTTTGCCCATCAGTTGCCTTCTACTCAATACACAACTTAGTCTGGCTCAGTGAATCTACACTTTTACATAAACAATAGGGCAAAAAAAGGAATCAGATGTGCATTTGTCTCAGGTGAGCCTCAGAGGGATGACTTTGAGTTCTGTCTGTCCTTTGTCTACAGGGAATTTCCTGTGGACAAGGAAGTGTGGCAAATTGTGAGGGAAGTATGTAGCTTCTTATCTTTGTAGCTATCTTATTTAGGAATAAAATTGGAGGCAGGTTTGCCTGACATAGTTCCCACTCTGACTTTTCCCTTGGCTTAGTGATTTATTTTCCTTTCATATATGCACAGAGGAGAATGCCATGGATAGGAACAATAATAAGCACTGAACATCAGGAATGCTGGGAAGGGAGTAGATATGGCTCCAAGTCTGTTCAGTGGCCTCCACAAGGCTTCCACAAAGGCCAAAAGTTTCACACTGACTTAGGATACCAAACACAAGAGAACTAACAGCCTGGGCAATTTAAGTCTATGACTTTTATGTGTTGGCCCATAATGAAAAGTCTCTCACAGGCTGAAAAAAATGGTCTATATCAATCAAATCACAATGTTTAAGAATGCCATGACCAATTTTTTAAAAACTGCTCCTTTAGCTGCCCCTCTTCAGCATCCATCCCAGAGGAAGAAAAAGCATTACACAAAAATATTTGATCAACACTGCCCCACTTCAATAGAGTCATGGCACACCAGACACAAAGCAGTAATCACCTGTCATTTGTTTCCAGTTCTTCCTCACCAGCCCACACTGTCATACATCTGGCATCAAGTAGTTTAGCTTTTTTTTTTCCTAGTAGAATCAGAGTCATTCAATTGAAAGTTGAAAGTTAGGAAAATGGAAATTTTAAATTTTTTACAAATAAACAGGGATAACTTTGACAGGTGAATGACTGGAAAAGAAAACAGTGCTTTATCTCTGACATTCTCTGTCATGGTTTCAACAAATCACTTTCCTACCTCCTACTTTAAATAAAAGTCAAATAAAGAGTCTTCCTGTATGCGTGAGTTTCTATACACCCAAGAACATACAGGAAGTTAGCATATGACAAAGATGATATTTTCAAATCAGTGGGAAATAGATCAAATAGGGAAAAGTAAATCCCTTAAGGGATAAGTAAATGGTGTTTGGGAAAGAGATTAGCCATCTGACAGGGAAAATTTGTATTTATAACTCACAAAATGACATATGACATATACATAAAATACCTAATAGGCAAAAATGGTCAATCTCAAATATACAAAAAGTTATTAATATTGGAAGAATGAACAGTCAATAAACAAAGAACATGAAAAGAAAGTCATACACACACACACACACACACACACACACACACACACTTCCACAAATGCCCAGTAAACAGATAAAAGTGCAATCAACATTAAACAGTAAGGACATAGTTTTTGCCCATTCGAATTAGCAATGCAGTGTTATCAAGTATGAAAATATTATTGTGAATGGAAGAGTAAACAAAAGAGACTTTCTGGAAAGCAGTTCATGCTTTTATACAGCTATTCCATTTACAGGTTTTTACCCTAAGGAGAAATTATCCATGTGCTGAAAGACATGCACCTGAGTGTTCATTTGTTATTTATAATGTTAAAGACATATATACCAAATGTCAATAAATGCAAGACTGGGTTAAATAAACCAAGATATATACATTCTCTTGTATGTGCAGCTATTAAAAATTATATAGACTTATATTTGATGCCAGGGAAAGTTGCTTATTTGACTGAAGAAATGCAGATTATAGAACATTATGTATAATATGATCCTATTTATGTAAAACTGTATTAATATCAATGCATATATGCTCTTATGTAGAGATGACCAGGCTGTTTACAAAACTGTTAACACTGGTTATTTCTGGGTTCTGGCATTGCAGGTGATTTTTGCTTGTCTGCACTTCTTTGTATCATTCCAGTTTTGATGGGGTTTATTTTTCAATGAGTATGTGTTATTTTGACTAAAACAAAAATCTTTTTTCTAAAATGATGCTAGTTTCATCAAACAAGGATATCAAAAAACAAATAAAGAGATGCTTCTCTGCTTTAAGAACAAATCATAGGTATAATCATAAAGTAGTTGAAGCTTTTCTCCAGTTTCATTCTTATTACATGCTCAGCTGGCCACTTTGGAACTGTCACTCTCAACTGATGAACTGCAGGGTCTCCTTATAATTTACCCTGTCTCTGGTATGTCTTTATCAGCAGCCTGAAAACAGAGTAATACAGTAAACTGGTACCAGGAGTGGTGTGCTGCTGAAAAGTTACCCAAAAATGTGGAAGCAACTTTTGAACTGGGTAACAAACAGGGGTTGAAACAGTTTGAAGGGCTCAGAAAGAAGACAGGAAAATGTGGGAAAGTTTGGACCTTTCTAGAGGTTTGTTGAAGGGCTTTGCCCAAAATGCTGACAGCAATACGGACAGTAAAGTCTATGCTGAGGAGGTCTCAGATGGAAAGGAGAAACTTGTTGGTAACTGGAACAAGGGTGAACCTCATAATATTTTCAGCAAAGAGACTGGTGGCATTTGGTCCCTGCCCTAGAGACTTGTGGAACTTTGAACTTGAGAGATTTAGGGTATGATTTAGGGTATCTGGCAGAAGAAATTTCTAAGAAGCAAAGCATTCAAAAGTTGACTTAAGTGCTGTTAAGGGCATTCAGTTTTATAAGGGAAGCAGAGCATAAAAGTTCAAAGTATTTTCAGCCTGAGAATGCAATACAAAAGAAAATTCCATTTTCTGAGGAGAAATTCAAGCTGGCTGCACAAATTTGCATAAGTAATGAGGAGCCAAATGTTAATCACCAAGACAATGGGGAAAATGTCTCCAGGGCATGTCAGAGACCTTTGTGGCAGCCCCTGCCATCACAGACCCAGAGGCCTAGAAGAAAAAAAAAAAATGGTTTCAGGGGCCCAGGGTCACTATGCTGTGTACAGCCTAGGGACTTGGTGCCTTGCATCCCAGCCACTCCAGCCATCACTGAAAGGGGCAAATGTAGAGCTCGGGACATGGTTTCAGTGGGTGCAAGCCCCAAGCCTTGGCAGCTTCCACTACTGTCGAGCCTACAAATGCACAGAAATCAAGAATTGGGATTTAGGAACTTCTGCCTAGATTTCAGAGGACGCCTGGATGCCCAAGCAGAAGTTTGCTGCAGTGGTGGGGCCCTCATGGAGAACTTCTGCTAGGGCAGTGTGGGAGGGAAATGCAGGGTCAGAGTCCCCACACAGAGTTCCTACTGGGGCACCACTTAGTGAAGCTGTGAGAAGAGAGCCACTATCCTCCAGACCCCAGAATCCACTGACAGCTTGTACTATGTGCCTGGAAAAGCTGCAGACACTCAATACCAGCCTATGAAAGCTGCCAGGAGGGAGACCATACCCTGAAAAGCCACGGGGCAGAGCTGCCCAAGACCATGGGCATCCACCTCCTGCATCAGTGTTACCAGGATGAGAGATCTTGAGTCAAAGAAGATCATTTTGGAGTTTTAAGATTCAGCGAGGTGCAGTGGCTCATGCCTGCAATCCCAGCATTTTGGGAGGCTGAGGCAGGTGGACCACTCAAGTTTAGGAGTTCTAGACCAGCCTTTCCAATGTAGTGAAGCCCCATTTCTACTAAAAATACAAAAATTAGCTGGGCATGATGGTGCATGCCTATAATCCCAGCTATTTGGGAGGCTGAGGCATGAGAATCGCTTGAACACAGGAGGCTGAGGTTGCAATGAGCCAAGGTCATGGTACTGCACTGTACTCCAGCCTGGGTGACACAGCAAGACTCTGCCTCAAAAAATAATAATAATAACATTTGACTTCCCCTCTGGGTTTCAGACTTGCATGAGCCTGTAGCCCCTTTGTTTGGGCCAATTTCTCCCATTTGGAATGGTCGTATTTCCATTACATCTAGGAACTAACTTGCTTTTGGTTTCATAGGCTCAAAAGTGGAAGGGACTTGCCTTGTCTCAGATAAGACGTTGGACTATGAACTTTTGAATTAATGCTGAAATGAGTTAAGACTTTGGGGGACTGTTGGAAAAGCATAATTGCTTTTGAAATGTAAGAATATGACATTTGGGTGGGGAGGGGGTGGAATAATATGGTTTGGATGTGTTCCCACCCAAATCTTATCTTGAATTATAGTTCCCACAATTCCCGTGTGTTGTGGGAGAGACCCAGTGGAAGGTAATTGAATCATAGGGATAGGTCTTTCCCATGCTGTTCTCGTGATAGTGAATATGTCTCATGAAATCTGATGGTTTTATAAGGGGGAGTTTCCCTGCAGAAGCTCTCTTTTTGCCTGCTGCTATCCATGTAAGACATGACTTACTCCTCTTTGCCTTCCACCATGATTGTGAGGTCTCCCCAGCCATGTGGAACTGTGAGTCCATGAAGACTCTTTCCTGTGTAAATTACCCAGTCTCGGGTATGTCTTTATTAGCATTGTGAAAATGGACTAATACAGTTGGCAACAAATGAACCAGGAAGCTTAAGCCACTCCTGGCCTTTTCAATTCTTTTCCCCACTTGCTAAACTTAGTGATTTCTGTGTTACTATATTAGTGCTGATTAGACTGTAGGATACTCAATGGTCATGACTTCTTTAGTTAATGGCAATTGCTTTACAGATTTACATACCTGTCAGTACCAAAATGTTAACCACAGCTATTCAATGCTTAGTCTCTTATCCCTAGATAGCTGTTTATAGCCTATTTCCAGTTTGTGAGTTTACATCCTCACAAATTGGAAGTAATGGAGCTTTTTTCAGTCCTACTCAAAATGTTATCTGTGGACTGATGCCAGTGAGGTGGGTGGCAACTGAGGCAGCCAGGTGCTTCGGAGTGGACCCCCAGGCTCTGCAGCACCCAGTCTCACCCAGTTGCCCAGGCACTGCCCACACCCATCTCCTGTGCCACCCAGAGGAGTGAGTTCCAATCATCCCCTGCAGTGGCCACTTCTCAGGGCAGGAGCCAGGAAGCAAAGTGCGAGAGACCCTGGACCCCAGTGCAGCCTCTTCCTGCTGCCCGAGCCACCATGACTCACTTCAACAAGGGCCCTTCCCACAGGTCTCAGCCGAGGTCAAGAACAAGATTGCTTCCAAGTATGATCATCAGGCAGAAGAAGATCTTCACAATTGGATAGAAGAAGTGACAGGCATGAGTGCTGGCACCAACTTCCAGCTGGGCTTAAAGGATGGCATCATCCTCTGTGAACTCAGAAACAAGCTACAGCCAGACTCAGTAAACAAGGTCAATGAGTCCTCATTGAACTGGCCTCAGCTGGAGAATATTGACAACTTTATTGCAGCTGTTCAGGCTTGTAGTATGAAGCCACATGACATATTCAAAGCAAATGATCTTTTTGAGAATGGAAACATGACCCAGGTTCAGACTACTCTGGTGGCTCTAGCAGGTCTGACTAAATAAAAGGATTCCATACAACAATTCACATTAGAGTTTTGTATGCAGAAAAACAAACAAGACGTTTTGATGAAGGAAAATTAAAAGCTGGCCAAAGTGTAATTGGTTTGCAGATGGGAGCCAACACATGTGCCAGCCAGGCAGGTATGACAGCCTACAGGAGTAGGGGGCATCTTTATGATCCCAAAATGCAAACTGACAAACCTTTTGACCAGATCACAATTAGCCTGCAGATGTGCGCTAACAAAGGAGCCAGGCAGGGATGTTAGCGCCAGGTACAAGACACAATCTCTATGATCAGAAGCTAACATTACAGCCAGTGGATGATTCAACAATTTCTCTATAGATAGGTATCGACAAAGTTGCTTCCCAGAAAATAATGAGTGGGTATGGACTTGGGCAACAAGTATATGATCCCAAATACTGTGCTGCTGCAACAGAATCTGTCATTCACAATGGAAGTCAAAAAACAGGCACAAATGACTCAGAAATCAATGATAGTGATTATCAGGCAGAATACCCCAATGAGTGTCATAGCGAATACCAGGATGACCACCCCAGAGATTACCAATATAGCGACCAAGGCATTGATTATTAGATCCGCACAGATGGAGCTCAGTATTTAGCCCATTGTTTTTATTCAGTGAGAATCAAGCTAGCCTTGAGTAAGTTTTATCTTGTCTTCCTAAAACGCTATTAAACTTATTGTACTTTTAAGAAAAATTGCCTTACATATATTCCTTTTTCTGCCTCTTCCCTCAAAAGTTGCCTTTCAGTGCTGTAACGGTTAAATCCTACAGCATAATCAATAACTCAAATATGAAGTAAAAAGGAATACTGTGAAAGGGAAGTACTCTTGTACAGCTAGTTCTTTTATGCAAAAGTTTGTGCATTTTACAATCTTAAACTGGTATTTTCAAACAATAGGATTTTTTTTTTTTTTTTACAGTTTAGTGTATCTGGTTTCTACGTGGAAGACTAAACTCACACTTATTGCTAAATGTGCCCTTTGCCAACTAAATCTGAGATGTAGCATCTTAGAAATTTACATATCAATGTTTCTACAGTACTGTTTGCTAATTTTTAAATAAAGTCATGATCAGTGTGCATTTGTGAAAATATGTGTACTCATTCTCTTAACTAGTGGACAAGATCTTTTCAGAGTGGTGTTTCTAAAGAAGCATGTACAAAAATGGCCTTTAGACAGTTAGGTGTGGGTGGTGCATTTGCTCTTCCTGTTTGTGCCAATGTATCAATGTAGAGTTGCTTTGTTTTCTTCAACTGTATTCATTGCTGCATTTCTCAGCATAATGTATCACATTGTATTTTTTATAAATTTTTTTTTGAACAACAAAAAGTATTTAGAAATTTTTATAGCAGTTTGAAAGAGCAATTTTATCCTGTTGAATCAAAAATAAGTAAATAAAAAAGTTGAGGCTTTTCTATGCTTTTTAAAAATTTCACTTTTCTAGTAATTGTTTTTCATAAAAGAATTAGTCCATTACAGAATTTTAATTTCTAATTTTAATAAAATAGTCCTTATTTTTTTTAAAAAAAAATCTTTTCTCTCAGTTTAAGAGCTGGCTTATTATAACTTGTGTACAGAAGTATAAATATGGTAGTGTATGAAATTTCCTATCTCTGCCATCACAAACTAGTAGCAATTTCACAGCTTAAAACAACACAAATTTGGCCGGACTAGGTGGCTCACGCCTGTAAACCCAGCACTATGAGAGATTAAGGTGGGCAGATTACGAGGTCAGGAGTTCAAGACCAGCCTGGCCAACATGGCGAAACCCCGTCTCTATTAAAAATACAAAAATTAGCTGGGCGTGGTGGCAGGCGCCTGTAATCCCAGCTACTCGGGAGGCTGAGGCAGAAGAATCGCTTGAAACCGGAAGCCGGAGGTTGCAGTGAGCTGAGATCTTGCCATTGCACTCCAGCTTGGGTGAAAAAGCAAAACTCTGTCTCAAAAAAAAAAACAAAGCAAAACACAAATTTGTTATCTCACAGTTCTGGAGGTCAGACATCTGTATGGGCTTGGCTGGTTTCTCTGCTTAATCTCACAAAACCAAAATCATGCAGTCAAAGAGCTGTGCTCTCATCAGGAGGCTGTGAGAAGAACTTACCTTAGAAAGTATTCAGATGGTTAGCAAAATCCAGCTCCTTGTGCTTGGAAGACAGATCCCCACATCCTTGCTTGCTGTCAGCTAACAGCCGTACTCAATTTACGGTCTCTTGCACACAAACTCGACGTCCCAGAAGCGGCGCGGGGCAGTGAATTCTTGCCTCCAGCTGTCGATTATTCTCTACTTTTAAGGGCTCGTGCGATTAGATTGGGTCGGCAGCGAAATCCAGGCTAATCTTCCCTATTTTAAGGTCCACACCTGAATTTCATCTGCCAAGTACCTTTACCATGGAAGGTAACGTATACACACGTTTCAAGGATTATGGCATGAATGAATATCAGTTGAGGTCCAGAAGTCTTCATGTATTTGCTTCTTCATATGGGGAACCGGAAAGCTAAAGCCAAAAGAAGGAAGGCTACAGTGACAGAATGACGGACAGTAGTGATGGGAAGGGCAAATCAAACTCCTACAGGCAGCTGTCTGACTGGACCCTGGGAAGGTCAGCGCCGTCAGTCTCACTGGTCCTCGAAGTGGCATTGACTGCTTACTAAGAGCTTCCTGCTGACTGCACAACCAATGAGAATGCCTGGTGAAGACAGGCAGGTTGGGATAGCATGCATGGGAAGGCTACCACCCACTAACCACGGAAGGGAGGCAAGCCACAGGACAAGGATGTCCACCACACAAGACGGAAAGAAATGAAAAAGAAGCTGGTTACTTGTGAATAAACAAAAAGCTGCCTTTGATCTTAATCCTTGGGAGGCAATGTCATGAATAGTAAAGATCCTTAAATTTCTTCTGAATAGAAGAGGAAGCTGAAAGAGGGCGTGGAAAAGAACACACACTGCCAACGCCTCAGTCAGGAGAGCACTGCAGCATGGGTCCAATCCCAGTGTTCAAGGACGCATGGTTATTACCACTTCTCTTCTGCATCATCACAAATCTCCCTCCATTTCGCAGTGTTCCATTCAGGCTGTCACTTTGAAGACCAACTTTTAAATCAACGTTATCTTATCCCTTCACTTTCACTTCTCATTTTAAATCAAGCTTTAATAAAAATGTATTTGCCAACCTTTACTTGTTTTTTTTTTTAGACTTACTCTTGCTCTGTCACCCAGGCTGGAGTGCAATGGCAAGATCTCTGCTCACTGCAACTCCCACCTGCGTGTTCAGGTGATTCTCCTGCCTCAGCCTCCTGAGTAGCTGGGACTACAGGCAGCTGCCACCACGCCCAGCTAATTTTTGTATTTTTAGTACATCGGGGTTTCACCATTTGGCCAGGCTGGTCTTGAACTCCTGACTTCAGGTGATCCACCTGCCTCAGCCTCCCAAACTGCTGGAATGACAGAGTGCTCCACCGTACCCAGCCTACTTTTCCTCGTTTTATATTACAGACCTCTAAATCTCTTTTACCACTACACGTTATAGAAATCTAATAATTGATTTTACCACAGGACTTTCGTCAGCCCTTTACATTCTCACAGGACAAAAGAGCATGACTAACTACAGACCTCTACCCTTGACACATGATCCAACATTTACATCCATCATTTTGCAACTTCTTTAAATAGAATTCTTTGCAGGATGGAAAGAACTCACCAAAATATTAACAGCTTCATTGCTCTGCTGGAGTTGTAAGCGTTGGTTTCTTTCTTTTTGGTTTTTGCCTGCTTATTTTCCCCCTTCACATGCATCTGCTACCAAATGCCAGAATCAAGCCAGCTTAGTCTAGGCTTTGCAACTGCAAGGTTAATATAATCGTCAAAACTGGTTATACTCTTGGCACAAATCATAGTAATCTAGGATCTACTCAGCTTTACCTTAAAGAACTCAAATTTTAAAATAGGCTTTTTCATATGAAGCAGGCAGGCCACAAGGCAGGAAGTATCAGCCCTGCATAAAGACTACTCAAGGTTGTATGTATTTTAGGAAATGAGATGTGAGGGTGTCTAAGTAGCTACCAGTTGGTTGTTTAAAGTCTCCATTCCCCACAATCATTCTCCGTAATCATCCTTGCCAAGACTAGTTGCCCATTTCAATTCCACTGGTTTTTTAGTCCTTGTCATACTTGACATCTGAACTGCATTAGACACCATTGATCACTCTTTGAAATATTCCTTCCTTGCCTTCCCTAATACTTTGTTATAGTTTTCCCCCTTCAGCCACTTAAAAACACAGTTTTGGCCAGGCACAGTGGCTCACACCTGCAATCCCAGCACTCTGGGAGGCCAAGGTGGGTGATCGTCTGAGGTCAGGAGTTTGACTAGCCTGGCCAACATGATGAAACTCCATCTCTAATTAAAAATACGTATATACAAAATTAGACAGGAGTGATGGTAGGCACCTGTAATCTCAGCTACTCAAGGAGGCTGAGGCAGGAGAATTGCTGGAACCTGGGAGGCAGAGGTTGCAGTGAACCGAGATTGCACCACTGCACTCCTGGCCAGGTGACAAAAGTGAGACTCTGTTTTAAACACACACACACCCCTCCACACACACAGTTTTAAGTCAATGCTCTCTTCTTTTTGCGCCCCCCCCCCCCACCACCACCACACACACACAGTTTGAAGCCAATGTACTTTTCTTTTTGCATTCCAAGCGACAGAAGTCTTCCAAGCTCCTAGCAGATTCAAGGTACCATCTGTCCTAGCAGCTAAACTCTGAGTTAATTCAACATCCACTGTTTGTTCTTTCAGCTTCCAAGCATGAATTGTGATGGTTTTGAAACAAGTTAACAAATTCTTTGATGTGTCTCCCTTTAAGAAGTGTAGCTTAATTTCCCTCTCTTGTGGTTTGGATTTAGAGACTCATTTCTAATAAATAGTGTAGCAGAAGTGACAATGAGACTAGAACACAGGCACTGTGGCTTGCAGGGGTACAGAGTGAAGAGCCAGCTGCCATGCGGCAGCGACACAAGCAGCCCTGTGGATAGGTCCACATGGTAAGAAACTGAGGCCTCTGGTCAATAGCTGTACAAGTTAACCACCTTGGAAGTAGGTCATCCAGGCTCAGTGACACCTTTGAATAACTGCAGCACCAGAACCAATCCCAGCTAAACTGATCCCAAACCCACAGTTATGAGATATAAAGGAAATGGTAAATGTTGTTGCTGGAAATGCACTAAGTGTTTGGGGTAAATCTGTTATGCAAGAATAGACAACTAAAACACTAGCATTACCAATAATCTGTATTATATCCTCTCTGATAAAACAAGCATTGTTTCTAACTCCTAAGTAGACTTCGAATACCACAAATGACAATCTTTTCTGAGTCAGTCACTGGCTAGTATTCTTTAGAATGAATCTTTAAAAAGGAAAAACTAACTGACTTGACTTTTAATTATAACTGTATCACAATTTTAAATAGTTTATGGCTCTGATACTCTATGTCATATATATGTAAACTACCAAATATATATTTGACTAAAAATACATATTTTATGTTTTCTACAAATCTTTCACATATTCTTATTCTCTTCCCCTACTAAGTAACTCTACTGATGAGAAAAGAGCTAAGGAAACTGAGGTACACTAACATTAAAACTCTTATTCCAAGGCAGAAGAACTGTTTGATGCCAGCCTGGGCAATATAACAGGACCACATCTCTAAAAAAAACAAATTAGCTGGGCATGGTGGCATGGACATATAGTCCCAGCTGCTAAAGGAGGCTGAGGCAGGAGGATCATTTGAACCCAGGAGAGTGAAGCTGCAGTGAGTCCTGATTGTGCCACTGCACTCCAACCTGGCTGACAGACTGAGACCCTATCTCAAAAAAACAAAAGAAGCCCTCATATAGCTAGTAAGTACTGGATCCCAGATTCAAACTAGGCAGTCCACTTTCAAAGTCTTTGCTCATAATCACTACGTTGTGCTGCCTCTCATAGTATATACATCTGATCATACTTTAAGAACATCACAATAGGCAGAAGTTCTCAAATCCATCGGTATGGTTTTAGTCTACTGCTTGGTTAATATTTCCTTCCGTGGCATTAGTTAACTATCAATTTTTATGCAGTAGCAAAAGGTCGGTATGTACATATACACATACATATATACACACATGGACAGAAAGAATGATGTGTCTACAATCTGTCTAAAAATATCCACCTGTTTCCTGGATACCATGTTAAAATTTTTAAAGTAAAAATACATTAAATTAAAAAAAAAAATCCACCTATTACCATATAAAAACATCACACACATTTAGACATGTCTAAGACCAAAAAATAAACTCAACTTCTCTTCCCCAGTAAAATAGTTAAGAAAAGGCTTTGAAGTTACGCATCTTGGATTCAATCCTCCCCTCTGTTTCTGTTAGAGGATATAATAGATTGCACACACATAAATAGCAGACTTCCAATGAACCATCTATCTATAAGTAGCTGTATAATATTTACAGCTGGCTGGGTGCAATGGCTCATACCTGTTATCTCAACACTTTGGGAAGCCAAGGCAGGAGGAATGCTTGAGCCCCGGACAAAGAGAGACCAGCCTAGGCAACAGAGTGAGACCCTGTCTCTAGAAAAAAAAAAAAAAAAAAAAAAAGGGGTGTGTATGGTAGTGCCTGCCTAGAGTCCCAGCTACTTAGGAGACTGAGGGGGGAGGATCACTTGAGTCGAGGAGGCAGAGGTAGCAGTAACCTATGATTGATACCACTGCTCTCCAGCTTGGGCAACAGAGTGAGACCCTGACTCGAAAACAAAAGAAAACAAACCACTGTCATGCCAAGTATATAATGTACAAATTGGTTATATTAGACCTCTATAGAGAAATAATGAACACATCAACTTCTACTGTATTTACTTCAAGACAAGCAAACAAAAACCATTACTCCAAATCACACTGGGAGATTTTTATTAACTTAAATTGACATCCTTAATTTTGTCTACAAGTCCTTGGTAAATATGTTTTTATTTGAAACAAACCTACAGGTGTTTCTTAATACCACAGAATCACAAAGACTTGCAGTTACCAGTGTTTCTAATGATTAACACAATGTTTAAATAATTACAAAGTTTCTTCACAAAATACTTAGAAGAATATTCTGAGGAGTGTTTGAAAGCTCTGTTTATAAATAGTGATTGATACATTTATTATGCATTTGGTGCTGAAGATAAACACTTTTTACATAAAACATCGTTTTAATATACTGCTCCACTAATAAGGCTAGTTATTAGATATACTGTATTTTAACACTAAAGAATAAAGCTTTATCTTCATCTTTATTTTATTTATAGGACTCTTATCAATGAAGAACTTTGAATCCAACAATAATAAACTGGCATATTGTAAGTTACATTTTGTAGAAGAAGAAAAAAGACTGGCTGAGACAAAAGAAAGAAGATAGCTGCATTATACATGCTTCGTAAAAACACTTCATTCTGAATGGTAGAATTAAATGCAGACCAAATGCTTTTAAATGTTTGTGTGCCTAGATGGCAATTAAAATCGCCACACACTAAAAAGAACAATAACACAGAACACAGTATTCTTAATGATTACAGCACATTTAACACCTTCAGCCATCCACTGGGTTTTCAGATCATATTGGCAACTGAAATTTCACATCCACGTGTGCTTGCTTTGCTAAGGTCACTATTTCAGAGAGCTTTACAACCTAAAAGAAAAGAACAAAGAATTTTCACAAAAGGTAAATTCAGAACTATAGGTCAATGCAAAATTAATGTACACTCAATCTTTTCCATTTAAAACATCTGGGCTATTCTGACATTGCTATAAATCACATTACATTCTTATAAGCAAATGACATTCTCAAAGGATAATCAAGTCTGACATTCTTCATAGCCCAAATTTTAATCACTTTCTGGTTAAGCTGCTTTACCACCTGCTGGGATTATATTATACGTACATATATATATATATATATATATATATATATATATATATATATATGTGTGTGTGTGTGTGTGTGTGTGTGTGTGTGTGTGTGTGTGTGTGTGTATACATATACACACACACACATATAATCCCAGCAGGTATTATATAAGATTATATATGTGTGTATACATATCTTATTCCAAATTTTATCTTAAAGACAGAAACAGTGAGTGTTTTGTTGGATACTTGTTTTGAACGAAGTATACAATCTTAAAATATTGGGATAAGAGTTTGGGTCTGGTAGTTAGTATTTTACTTTTTTTTTTTTTTTTTTTTTTTGAGACGGGGTTTCACTATTTACCCAGGCTGGAGTGCAATGGCATGATCTCGGCTCACCGCAACCTCTGCCTCCTGGGTTCAAGCAATTCTCCTGCCTCAGCCTCCCTAGTAGCTGGGACTACAGGCACGCACCACCATGCCCAGCTAATTTTTGTATTTTTAGTAGAGACGGGGTTTCACCATGTTGACCAGGATGGTCTCGATCTCTTGACCTCGTGATCCACTCGCCTCGACCTCCCAAAGTGCTGGGATTACAGGCTTGAGCCACCGCGCCCGGCCAGTATTTTACTTTTTGTCAGTAAGTTAACAATGCTAACCTGAGTTCCAATCTGTATAAAAATATCCACCTGTTACCACATAAAACATCATGCAAATTTAGACATGTTTAACACCAAAAACAACAACAACAACAACAAAAAACCCTCAGCTTCTCTCTTCCCCAGTAAAACAGTTAAGAAAGGACTTCGAAGTTAGGTATCTTGGATTCAAATCCCCCCTCTGATGCTTATGACATATAAACTTGAATAAGTTAACTTATCTAGCCTGTTTCTTCATCTATAAAAATAAAAATCTTATCACCAAATTCATATTAAATGAGATAATCCTTGAAGAAAACAGCTTAGCATTGCATGCCCAGTAAGTAATAAATGATAGTGACTGACAGTATCATCATCACATGCAATATTATTATTGTTATGACTTCTATAATCTGCCAGTCAATGAAAAACACTGTAGTCACAACTTAAATCAACTGTTCACATTTACCTCGTGATCTATTTGATCAAGGTCCTACTAGTTCTTCTCCTTTTCCATGTCCTCCAAGCTTTTCTTAACTCAAGCTTTCATTGCAAAAAAGTACACTTTCAGAGACAAGTTATAACCTATTTATTACCTTCACCTTACCTCATATCTAAGTATTGCACTAGACGGACTCCTACTATCTCTCATCTCTTCCCTTCAATATATCCCACATCTCAAAGTCAAAACAGGCTTTCTGAAATATTTACTCCTATTATTCCCTTGCCCCAAATCTTTAATTTTAACTCAGGTTTGAGTTTAAAATCTTCTGTCTCTAAACTACAGTTAAATTTTATTTACTAGTAAGTACTTTCCCAAAGAAGGATATAAAACTTTTATTATTCTTGTGAAATGACAGCAATTCAAGAGTCTGGCTGGGAGTGGTGGCTCATGCATGTAATCCCAGCATTTTGGGAGGCTGAGATGGGCAGATCATATGAGGTCAGGAGTTCGAGATCAGCCTGGCCAACATAGCAAAACCCCATCTCTACTAGAAATACAAAAATCAGCTGGGCATGGTGGCACGCACCTCTAGTCCCAGCTACTTGGGAGGCTGAGATACAAGAAATGCTTGAACCTGGGAGGCAGAGGTTACAGTGAGCTTGAAATACCCTAGCTCGGCTGTGATGAATACATTTTGAACAATCCTGCCGATTCCATTTTGCCCACCCTGAGCTATGCAGGGCATTCTGTTCCAAGAGCTTGTGGTCTGAGACACCTGGCATCTTCTAAACAATTTTCTGAGAAACCAGGCTCACTGGCCCATACATCCTGTACCTGCAACTGTGTAACTGCCTATCCCACATCCTGAGTAAAAAATAACTTTAAATACAATTTTGTTGTTAGGAATCCCCCCCTTCCCCTAACCTGCTCCTTCTGCTTCTATAATATCTGCTTACCGCCCCTTGATCTTAAACTGGTACAAAAATGTTGATCGCCCTTTGTTCTTGGCCGAGAGGTTTGAGCTCTAGCTGACTCTCGCACACCAGCCATTAAAAGTGGACTCTCAACAAACTCAGAGCGTGGCACTTCTGTTTTAAACTCGCTCGGGTATAACAAGCTGAGATCACGCCACTGCACTCCAGCCTGGGTGAAAGAGCAAGGCTCTTTCTTAAAAAAAAAAAAAAAAAAAAAAAAAAAAATTGAAGAGTCTAGTATTGATTAAGATGTAGAGCCCAAAGAGTGTTCCATGAAATGTCTATAAACATAACAGAAGACAATAAAAAATTCTCATCTCTCTGTATCTACTCTGATGTGTTCTCTGATACACACTGTTGTTAAGTAAAAGAAACAAAGTATACACTACCATTAATCTAAAGTGGGAAAAGGGAGGGACATGCGTGCACACACATACACACACGCACACACACACTCTCTCCTTCCTTATCCACAATTTCACTTTCTATAGTTTCAGTTGCCTGCAGTCAACTGTGGTCCAAAAATATTAAATGAAAAATTTAAGAAATAAAGAAATCATAAGTTTTAAACTGTGTTGTTCTGAAAAGTGTGATGAAATCTTGTACCATCCTGCTCCAAGGGGAATGTGAACCATCTCTTTGCTCAGCATATCCACACTGTATAAGCTACTCTTCCATTAGTCATCAACATTATCTGCTCTTGACATCCAACCATCAACATCATGGCTCAATGATCCAGGATGACCCAAAGCAGATGACCCTCCTTCTGCCACATCATTAGGTCAACAGTAGCCTAACACTACGTCACGATGCCTACATCATTCACCTCAGTTCATCTTACCAAGTAAGCATTTTATCATCTCCTATCATCACAAAGGTGAGTATACAGCAGTAAGATATTTTGAGAGAGACCACATTCACCTTTATCACAGTATGTTTTTATAATTGTTCTACTTTATTATTACTTCTTGTCATTAATCTCTTACTGTGTCTAATACATAAATTAAACTTTATCAAAAGTATGTTTTTAAGTATAGGGAAAAGCATAGTATATATAGGGTTTGGTATGATCTGCAATTCAGGCATCCACTGGGGGTCTTGCAACACATCCCCTGCAGATAAGCGGTACTACTGTACACATATATATAGTTATATACATACTATTAGCCTATATTTTTTAAAAGTGGAAAGATAAACCAAAAATTTCTTAAAAAAGAAAAAGAAGGCTGGGCGTGGTGGCTCATGCCTGTAATCCCAGCACTTTGGGAGGCCAAGGCAGGCAGATGAAGAGGTCAAGAGATCAAGACCATCCTGGCCAACATGGTGAAACCCCGTCACTACAAAAAATACAAAAATCAGCTGGGCGTGGTGGCGTGCGCCTGTAGTCCCAGCTACTCGGGAGGCTGAGGCAGGAGAATTGTTTGAACCCAGGAGGAGAGGTCGCAGTGAGCTGAGCTCACGCCACTGCACTCCAGCCTGGTGCCTGGCAACAGAGCAAGACTCTGTCTCAAAAAAAAAAAAGAAAAGAAAAGAAAACTTTTATTTAAAAAAGGTAAAAAGGTTACCTGTTGAGGAAGAAGGAAAGAGGGAAATATATAAAAGCCAGATTCCCTGATAATACCTCATTCTATAGTTTTGACTTTGGAATCGTGTAAATATAAAATGAAAGGTTTTTTTTGTTTTGTTTTGTTTTGTTTTGTTTTGTTTTTTAAAGGAATCACTTAAAAAAAATGAAACTATATCAAGCTGGGGCAAAACACAGAATTATTTCACATGAATTTTAAAATCCGGTAAGTTGTGGGACATACCCTAAATGACAGAAAGAAATGCAGACATAATTTCAGTAATCAGACTGTTGGTATTCTTATTATAAAACTGTCATATCTGTACTAAGGGACAAAGCTTAAATGAATAATTATGATAGTATGGCATTAAAGAAGGCAAATGTCAGATAGTATGGCATTAAAGAAGACAAATGTCAGATAATAAAAAAAAAAAAATCTATACTCCTGGGCTTGCATTGAAAATATCAGTATAAACTCAAGTATTACCTCTTTTAAAAAATACATATTTTCTCAGACTTGCCACTTAAAAAGCCCAGAAACAATAATAACCCAGTATCCATGAATACTCATAAGGCCCAAATTGTGGTCTCTAAAGACCATTGGGCTCATTCAAGTCTGACTCAAGAAATGTAAAGATGAGCCTGAAACATTTCATCATAACAGAGAGAGGGCATGTCAGAAGGATGGAGCAGTTAACCTCAAGAGGGGCTCCCAATGGCCAAAAGCTGGACAATTTCAATCAATAACAACTTATATGAACTGAACTACATCAAATGTTTAAATCATGGGTTCAAAATAGTATGCTAGTAGAGCACACATGTGTGTGCACGTGTGTGTATACACACATACTTGAAAATAAAAAATAAAAATGAAAAAAGCCTAGGTCACCTTTATTAGACATAACAGAACAAACACTATTTTGAAAACTGGTCGATAAAGGCAAAGGATCAGGTAATTATCTTACTTTTCCTATGCAAAATGTACTCCATGGTAATAAATGTTTGAAATGCAAAAGTTTTACTTTTTAGAAGCATTACATGTAATAAGTGAAGAATGGCAGAATAGCACCACTTTGCAACACAAACAAAATACTGGATCTAAGCTATCATGTCAATGGCTAGTAATACCACAAAAAAAATCTAACACTGTATACCTTTTCATGAAATTAGACAATACCAACTATGAAATATTCTTGTTCCCTCCTCCCCAAAATCAAATATGAAAATGGTCAAGCCTATAGACTGAACTCTCAGTTTATAAAAAACAGAGAGGGCAGAGAACATATTAAATGAATGACACCCTAAAGATGCAACCATTAAAATCCAGACTATCAGAAAATTAACAGGACCATCAACCTGGATTTTTCAATGAATAAACCACAGGAAAAAAAATTTTTTTTTAAAAAAGAGGAAAACAGATTAAGAAACTTAGTGACATATTAACCAACTGCAATGCAGAGCCTTATTCTGATCCTAACAGAGAACTCAGACAAAAAATATGAAAGAATCAAAAATTTCAACAAGGACTATATTCTTTTTTATAGAACATAATCATAATACCATTACTCCACTTAAAACAAGTAACAGTAATTCCTTTATACCATTATGAATACCTTTATCTTTTATAGATACATGATGAAAATGTATGAAATGATATAATGCCTGAGATTTGCTTGAAAATAATCATAGTTCTGGAAGGAAGTAAGACTACAGACGAAACAAGATTGGGCAGGAGCTGACCGTTGTTAAGATGATCGCAGGTATAAGATGTTTTGACAAAGATTCTCTCCTTGACCAAACTCTATATTGCCCAGGCTAGTCTCAAACTCCTGACCTCAAGCAATCTTCCTGTCTCGGCCTCCCAAAGGCTACTTTTAACTGTCTTCTCAACTTGGCCCTAACGTTTGGACTTTTGTATTTATCCGTGTATAGTCCAATTTTAGCAAGAATCTTGCTTATGTCAGCTTAGCCAGGATCCTCCCTTACCCATGATGCGTCCTTTCAGTAATTTTCATCCACTGCCCTCTCCCTTGGTTATAAATTGCCACTTTTCCTTGTTGTATTTGGAGTTGGGACCAATCTTTCTCCCCTACTGCAAAACTCCACTGCAGCAGTTTCTATGCTTATTGCAACAGGCCCCCTGAATAAAGTCTGCCTTAGCATCTTTCAACAAGTGTCATGAATAATTTTCTTTAACCATTCATTATACTCATATTTAGCTGAAGCACAAATTATTAGCTGTATTAATAATCAGGTTCATTTTAGAATTTGTGTATATAAATCCTCCTTAGATTAACATAGCCCATTTACCATTCTAGCAGCTTCATCCAAGTCATCACAAGCAAGTATTTTAAGTCCACTGTCTGCTATCAGTGCCTTAGCATCATCGACCCGTGTACCTGTAAATGATTTATGCAGAGATAAATGTTTTAAATACACACATAAAAGCATTTGAACTTTTGCTAAAACATGGTACAAGAATGAAACCTCAACAGAGGAGACTTCCATCATTTAGCATAAATGCTTCTAAATCAAAGAAAATACTGTAAAAGCCCTGGTAATTCAGGCAAATCAGAATTCAAGACAAATCACAACAAGTAAAAAGTGTATCAAATTATACCAAGCAAAACTATATACATTTTTGCCCCAATGTTAAAATCTTTTTAAAACTATAGTTTTTAAATTTCATATTAGGTAACACTTTCAAAGACGCAGCTATTTTAAAACTACATTTTAATTAACTGAACTCCATGGAAATGTGAACTTTTAAGGAATTAGGAACAATTGCAAGATACCTTTTACACTCACCTTGTAACCGTACCACAACAGGGATTCTAATTTCCAAATCTTTTACTGCCATGACTATACCCTGTGCAATAACATCACAGCGCATAATTCCTCCAAAAATGTTGACCAGAATAGCCAGTACCTATGAATAAAGTGTTCTGATAGATTAAAATTTAAAAGAAATTTAAATTCTCTTCCCAAAAAAATACTAGTATATGTGCTTCATGATAAACATTAATTTGACAGAAAGATTTTCAGACCAAACCACCATACCCTCCTCTAGCTCTCTTTACTGAAGTCTGTGTAATCCACTGCTCACCAGGACTTATTTCCACCTCCTTGGATAATTGCAACACCTGGTTCACATTGCCTTCTCTACTATATATCATATTAATAAAAGAATCTAATTCCATTTACTTTCTCCTGTTATACTTGGCCATTCACCAACAGGACTACCCCCAGATCATATTATAAGATAGTCTCATGAGCAAGATCTCCAATTTAGTGTTTGTCACTTATCACTTCTTCATCTATCCCTGTAGGAACAGGGTGTGTTGCATGGCAAGAGCAACACCATCTTGAAGCGAAACTGTCATAATGACGAATATTTGACTCCTGCAGAGCAAGGCCTTCTGCAGCAAGGTCAAGAAACACTGCCTGTAGCACTGACAACTCTTATAAAGAAACAACGCCTGTAGCATAAATGACCCCTCATAAAGATGTTTACCTAACTTCCCCAATGGTCACAAGTTTGACAAGAGGGTCTGAGACATGACCAGCTGCACAGGTGTTACCAAAAAAAAAAAAAAAGCTCACTATATGAAAGATACTTTCTGGAGGGCAAGTGTGGGGATCCACCATCTCGCAGCTGCCCAAGCCATAGCTTCTGTTTTTAATTCCCTATATAAATTTAGTTTCTTTCTGAAAACTGGATTTGTCAGCCTCTTTCTTTGGCCTCTCAGATCCCTTGGCCTTTGGGGGTAGGTGTGCATAAACTGCTCAACTCAAAATAATCCCTGTCAACGTAATCAACTTTTCACACAAACTAGGCCCTAAGATTCACCCAACTTCTGTATGGCCCTCTTCTGGCTACATTTCACATCCAAATCTCAGGGCCTGTTTGGGTCAGTATTCTTTCACCATCACAACGACAGTTCTGAATCAGTGTTCTCCTATGCTTTCCAAATAATCTTCCTTTTTTAAAAAAAGAGGGTTTAGTTCACTCAGCTACACCAGAGCTTCTCAAACAGTGAGACTGAAATGGGCTGCAGAGGGCCAGGCAAGGTGGCTCATGCCTGTAATCCCCCCAGCACTTTGGGAGGCTGAGGCAGGCGGATCACCTGAGGTAAGGAGTTTGAAACCAGCTTGACCAACATGGCGAAACCCTGCCTCTTCTAAAAACATAAAATTAGCTGGGCATGATGGCACAAGCCTATAATCTCAGCTACTCGAGAGTCTAAGGCAGGAGACTCGCTTGAACCCAGGAGGCAGAGGTTGTAGTGAGCCAAGATCCCACCACTGCACTCCAGCGTGGGCAACAAAGAGAGAAACTCTCTCTCAAAAAACAAAATAAAGTAAAATAAAAAGAACCAAAAAAAAAAAAAAAAAGGTTATAGATATACCAAAATATTGTTCCCTTCAATGCTTGGGGCAGCTAGAAGCATTCTGAGGCAGCAGGAGCCTCAGGGCTAGTGGACTCTGACTACAAGCAATCTCCATCTACTTCCAAAGCCCCACTGAAATATCTTCTGTGAATGCCATGCCATGAAAACAGTTGAGACACACTGAGCTATACTACACATTGTTTACCTTACCACTATTATTCCCAGACCTTCAAGAAATGAAGCTCTGGAATTCATAATAGACTAGAACTCATAGTAGCCTTTGGCATGTCTCATCTCTCTCCCTCTCACCTCATTCCAGATAGTTTTCATATTTACCATTAGGCACCATCAAACACTCCAGTCTTAAAGTTCTTGGATCTTGACTCTACCAAGCCACTTTCACCTGTAGTCCATTTAAAGTAATTACTACCATGAATAAATCCTAAACTAGACCAGAATGAGTGCCCTCTAGAATATCAAATGTATAAATCTCATTCTCTCCTCAACCTCCTCCCCTTTCACTTTAATGCCTTTTACCTCTAGTTCTATCAAACCCAATCTTTTCCTCTTAAAAGCCTCTAGTCCCTCAATCCCTCTGTAATCTTCTAGTCTATCAGCTCTCAATGGATCTGACTTCCTTCACTATAGAGCCTGGAACATATGACTGAGCAATTCAATGACACTGCCACCTGCCTGCTCACTTCTACCATACCTACTCCTCTGCCATGCTACTTCAAACAATGTGTCTTTGGATGATTCCAGCCATAGTTTATTCAAGGAAAAGTAAAAACGCAAAACAAAACTGGTAACACTAGCATAACCTGAAGAGCAATAAAATAATGATTCATCAGCAATCCTCAACTTAGTAGTCTGTGTCATATCTTTTCAACTCTCTTCATAAGCCTCCTATCCCACTCAAGCTCTCTAACTTTTAGTATACAACCTTCCTTTCTAGTAGCACCTCAGGAAGGGAGTAACCACCTTTCCAAAGCTAACTTGGGAGAGAACATTATCTCCATCTACTTACTATATTGTATTTCTTCAGGTCATCATGCCTCTAGCTATGTTCACTCTTTCAAACCTCTTCTCTTCCTTCAACTAGAAACAGCTCATGTTCTTGATCTTCTCAACAAGCAAGGAAACATACACCACAAAACTCTCCTCAAACCTACTGCCATTAGCTGATAATACTACACCCCTTCCATACTTTTGTTTAAAAAGAAAAAAATCCTGGAAGAGTAATCTCTCCTGGATGTCTGTACTCCCTCAATTCCTCATCAAATTGATCCATTATAATCTGGCCTATTCCTCATCTGTTGGACTATTCTTACTAAGGTCCCCACTCACCTCTTTCAGTCCTTACTCTGTCTGAATGCTCCCCACAAGCATTTGACATTGTCTCCCAATGCCTTACTTCTCAAAACTCTTCACTTTGGACCTTCGAAGTCACCACTCTCTCCTGATCTGCTCCCATCTCTGTCATTTGTTCTGTGTTTTTCATTTGGGTTTTCTTTCTCTATTCAATCCTTCAACAAGAATGGAGGGGCCAGGTTCCATTCTTGGTTCCTTATCTCACTTGCATGGTTCACCTCACCAACTCCTGAGACTTCCAACTTTTCTCCACTATAGGAAATACAGTATCTTTTCAACCAACTGTCTACTAGATATAGTCACCAGAATCCAAACTTGACATTCATTCCGAAATACCTATTCCTTTACTTTGCCTCTGACAGTATGAAAGGCATCACCACCCAATGATTCTCCCCAGCCCAAAGTCCTAATGTTAACAACCCTTCTATAAGGCTCTCAGAAAAGAAACCAAAAAAAAATGAATTTAAGGAACTTATCTCAGAAATGCCTCTAAGTTAGGTTCTTTTGTTTCTTTGCTTTATTCTTACTGATACTGTCTTTGTCAGGGATCTCTACCATGACAAGAGAATTCATAAATGAATTCTCTTCCAAATTGATCTCTCCTGTCAGTGTCTCCCTACTCTTCATTCCACTCTCTACTAATCTTCTAAAATTTTCTTTAAAATAAAAAACAAAAAGGCAGGGGATAGATATATGTATTTGTGTATGTGGTGGGGTAAGGAGTTAAAATCCAAATTCCTTAACTATAGATATAGGGATCCTCACAAATGTGGTCGCAATCTGCTAACATCATTTCTTATCATTTATCCCAATAATGCCATATTCTTTACACATAAGCATCTTACCACAGATGAACATAATGGCCCTCTCTGGATTCCATGTATTTGTATATTTTCTTCCTCATGCTCTCATTTAATTTTCAAGACTGCACAAAGTAACATTCATTCAGTGAAGGCCACCCTGATTCTCCCAGTTCTTGCCTCTGTCTTCTGTCCTTCCACAGTGCTACTGTCAACCACTCCAGTAAAACTTTAAGTAACTTAAGAGAAGGGCCCATGATTCCCAAGTCCAAGTACAGTGATCATCACAAAACATATGGCCACTTCAATGCTATCCACATTGACACAGTGGGTTCCCGTTCTATTTCCAACTCTGATGCCCATCAGGTCAGTCCCCTACACTGTAACTCTTCATATACTTTTCTCCATTTTTGCACCTGGGCCCTAAAAGCCATGCTTAGAAAAATAAGCAACTAGAATTCTAATTCACCTTAGTAAGTACTCAACAGTTAGATAATTAGATTGTCTTTAATACTATGCTTCTCAAGTCAAAAGAAGCTACAGAAATATAGTTCCCATAAAATGTTTACATTTTTTGAGTAATTACTAAAAAAGGGAAATAACACACATTTTACAACTCATTTTAGTTTCATCCTCTTTGTAAAATTAATTAATATGGAAAATAAGTCTGTAGACTCAAAGGGAAAGGCAGTGAAATAAATTTATATTTTAAACAATTCTACAGTCTAACACCACATATAAAAATATACATTGGCAGCAGCATCACCAATAATAAATATTGATTAATGGCCTGCATATGTACTGGGCATTTTACCAAACACTAGGAGAAGCAACGATGAATAAGATATGATCCTTATCGCCGGGCGCGGTGGCTCAAGCCTGTAATCCCAGCACTTTGGGAGGCCGAGGCGGGTGGATCACGAGGTCAAGAGATCGAGACCATCCTGGTCAACATGGTGAAACCCCGTCTCTACTAAAAATACAAAAAATTAGCTGGGCATGGTGGCCCGTGCCTGTAATCCCAGCTACTCAGGAGGCTGAGGCAGGAGAATTGCCTGAACCCAGGAGGCGGAGGTTACGGTGAGCCAAGATCGTGCCATTGCACTCCAGCCTGGGTAACAAGAGCGAAACTCCGTCTCAAAAAAAAAGAAAATATATGATCCCTATCAATGAAGAATTCTCAGTCTACATCCACTAGTACTGGGCATTTTACCAGACACTAGGAGAAGCAACAATTAATAAGGTATGATCCTTATCAATGAAGAATTCTCAGTCTATGTCCAGTAGTACTGGGCATTTTACCAGACACAAGGAGAAGCAACAATTAATAAGATATGATCCCTATCAATGAAGAATTCTCGGCCTAAATCCTGTAAGACTAGTTCCACAGAGATTACTATCTTTTCTGAAAGCCTTACAAAATCTACATTGGCCACACAATAGATGCATTCCTTAACAAATATCTAGTGATTAATAATACATATGTCTATTGAATTATGATAATTAACATCCCTTGTACTTTGATAATCATTAATAAATACATAGCTCTAAATCACGGCACATTTATAATGACAGATTAAACAAACATTAAAATGAATGTTTTAGAAGAGTATCTTGGTAAATTGCAAAAAAATTCAAGATATGGCAAAAAAGGACTCAAAATATATATATTAAAAGACATATATATGAATTCTAAGGTATAAAAAATACAGATTTTTTCAATGTGTTTATTTTATATAGTTATATGATATAAAAACACAACAAGCCCTGCCCTTACCTTTTTATCTGAAGTGATAAGCTTAAACGCTTCTGTTACTTGATGGACTGTAGCACCACCACCAACATCAAGGAAGTTGGCTGGAGTCCCTCCATGAAGTTTTATTATATCCATTGTGGCCATAGCCAAACCAGCACCATTTACTATATGGGGGAAGTGATTTGTATAAGCAACAAACAGAGCGAAAATAAATTAAACTTAGTAAATCCAAATTAAACTTAGTGAATCCAACTATAACATAAACACATATGGTACCTAGGCAGCCTATATTTCCATCAAGGCCAATGTAGTTGAGATGTGCCTTAGCAGCATCTTTGTCTCTTTCATCCTCCTGGGTCCAGTCTTGTAGATCAAAGATTTTCTTTTGGCGATAGGCTGAATTAGAGTCAAAATTGATCTTTGCATCCATACACAATACTTTGAAGGAAAAAAAAGAAAATGACCTTAATTTCAAGGCAGATACAATAAAGTATCAAATAGTCTTTCATTTAGGGAAAAGACACATGTTAATTTTGTTATTTACTGAAAGTATTTCAATTTATGTTCACCATGAATTCAAACTGTTCCTTAAAAAAAGAGTATTTGGGAATTAAAACTGCCCTAACAAAGTTACTGAGTCTACGTCCATGCTATGCACTAAAGAAAAAAAATCTCAAAAATATTTTAAATTATTTTAAAATTGTCAAAAATTAACTATCCTTGTTTCCAGCTAGCCCTATCACTTTGGCCCCATATCCCATATCCTCTCATACACTCAAAAATAGTGTTCCAGCAATTCCATCTCTCCTACATTATAAATCTGCCTCTCCCTTACCTTTCTATTGACTAAATCTTGCCAACTTGCTAAAAGTTTTATTTCCTCAGCTTAATAAAAAGAAAAAAAATTATTTTAACTCCCATCTCCCCCTTACTCTTCACTACACAGCAAAACTCCTTGAAGATTTGTCTAGTTAAAAGAGGGGTCTCAGAACAAGGATCTCTGGGAAAACAAGAAATAGACAGGTGAGCAAACTACAGCCAGATTTGGCCTGTGCCTGTTTTTATCTTTATTTTTATTTTTTGATACCCAGGCTAGAGTGTAAAGGCGTGATCTTGGCTTACTGTAACCTCCACCTCCCAGATCAAGCAATTCTCACGCTTCAGCCTTCCAAGTAACTGGAAATATAGGTGTGCACCACAATGCCCAGTTAATTTTTGTATTTTTAGTAGAGAAAGGGTTTTGCAAAGTTGGCCAGGCTGGTCTTGAACTCCTGACCTCAAGTAATCTGCCCACCTCAGCCTCCCAAAATGCTGGGATTAAAAGCATGAGCCACTGAGCCCAGTCTGTGTCTGTTTTCAAATGGCCGGTAAGCTAAGAATGGGTTCTATGCTTTTAAAGGATTATGAAGACAAAAGGGAAAAGGAAGAACAAGAAGAAAAACAGCAGCACCCAAGATTATATGTGGTCCATAAAGCCTAAAATATTTATTAAATGTCAATCCCCATGTTTAAACTCCTTTTAACAAATTTTTTTCCTGCCATTCTCTCTTACACCCACTCTAATTAGGCTTTTACCTCCAGCACTCTACCGAAATGGCTCTTACAAAGGTCACCTCTCTAACTTCACCTTTAGCACTCTACCCATTCCTGACTCCAATCTAACTATAACATTCTCCTTGCAATTCCTGAAAAGATAAAGGGTTGAAAGAAGTGAGCAATTTCAGCAGCTGCCCAACACAGAAGACGAAGTTTGGAGCCCAAGTTAAGTACCAATAACAAAAATCAATATTCTTTCAGAGGAAGATAATAGAATTCACTCTTTATACCATACCTCCCAAAATGTATAGAAAACAAGTCAAAATTACCAGATCTGTAATGAAACAGGGAAATGTGACCACTAGTAAAGAGAAAAAACAGTCAACTGAAACTAAACCCAAGGTAACCCAGACTAGGAATAAAGAGGAGACTATCATTAACTTTTTAAAACATGTTTAAAGATTTAAGAGAAAATATGGTCATAATAAATGAACACACAGGTAATCTTAGCAGAAAATAAAACTATAAAAGGGAACAAAATGGAAAATCTAGAACTAAAAAGTATGATATCTGAAATGAAAAATTCACTGGATGAACTTAACAGCAGACTGGTGATGGGTCAGTGAACCTGAAGACAAAGAGAAATTATCCAATCTGTAGAAGAAAAAAGAAAAGAAAAAAAACTGCACCGCAGTGACCTCTTGGACAGTATTAAGAAGTCTAACACGAAACTGGAAAAACAGGAGAATGGGTCAGGAAAAAAGTGATGAAAGAAAAATATATCAAGCTAAGATTCTATATCCAGTGAAAATATACCTCAAAAGAAAGACAAAATAAAGACATTTTCAGACTAATGGCAACAAAATTCATCACTAGCAGAACTGTGCTAAGAGAAAGTTCTTCAGGTTCAAGGGATATAATAGGTGGAAACTTGAATCTAAAGTAGTGAATGTCAACAAGGGGCAGTTTTGTCTCACTGGGGACATCAGGAAATGTCTGGAGGCATTTTTGGTTGTCATAAACGGAGGTTGCTACTGGCATCTGAATGCTACTGGGTAAACATCCTGAAAAACATCCTACCAAGCACAGGACAGCCTCCCATAACAAAAAAATCAACCTACCCTACAATGTCAATAGTGCCAATGTTGGTAAATCTTGATCTATGGGTAGGAAAGAACAACAAAAATATATGAGCAAACTGAAAGCAAACCAACAGTCCCATAGATTGCTCTTCTGGATAAACAGTGAAATGGACCTTTCTGGTCTTAAAGTTTGAAACTTGTATTTATTTTATCTGAGTTCCTTCTTCAGGAAGGGACCTTCAGGCCTCTCAAAAAAAAATCTATCAAAGAACTGAAACTCACCAGATCGCCACATCCAGACAATGAGACTCTGGAACCCTCATTCATCATGACTGCTTTCTTGACCCTCCCTAGTTCCTATTTTTTTACATATTGTTACATTTTTTTCCCTGCTGTATAAACCCCTAGTTTTAGCCAGACAGGGAGATGGATTTGAGACTGACCTCCCATCTCCTCAGTTGCAACACCTGATTAAAGCCCTCTTCCTTGCAATACTTGTCATCTTAGTAATTGGTTTTCTGTGTGGCAAACAAACCCCTGGTGTTTCTGTAATGGATTTTGGTTTGTTGAACAGGAACATGCTGCTTGTGACTCTGCTGATATGGGCCAGGAGTCTCAGAAGCCCTCCTAAGCAGCTGTCCGCCCAATTTTGGCTGAAGGTATCAGTTTCTCTCTGGCCCCATCACAGCTGGCCCAACCACCTTCCTTATTGCCTCATTAGAACTGTCTTTGAAACCTAACATCAGCATCCATGTAAGTGAGTGTCCTTTGTGGATCCAGATGGCAGGATTTGCTCCTCTCAATTTGGGAAAGTTTTAAAAGAATTTTCATTTGTAGGTTGAACAAGACCAAATGACTGAGAAGGGAAGCACCCTAACTTTCATCAGTATGAACATTGTTGGGGGCTTTTTTTTTGTAATTGTGGGTTGTGTCCAGGCAAGTGAATATCTTTTGTGGGTACCAGACAGTGAGATCAGCTCCTCTCAATTTGGGAAATTCCTAATAAATTTTTGTTTGCAGTTGACCAAGTCCAACTGACGGAGAGAGGAAGCACCCCAAGTGTTTCCGTGTGGATATTCTCGGAGCTTATTTGTTGCTGTAGCAGTTGGATTGTGTTTGGGTGATTGTGTGTGTTTTATATAGTCATACGAAATTGGAATTTGGTAAAATGATACACTTTCGCAACACCGTTTGGTTCCAGCATGGTTTGGAATCTGGAATTTGCTGTTGAATGAAAAAGTGGGATGGAGTTGCATGTATCCAGGCTTTGGTGCTGCTATCCTACTCAGGGTTGGGCCTGGTTAGTATGTGATATTCTCCTTTGATGATGTTTGGCCACAGTGTTCTGGGGAGGTTTGGCCTTAAAAAAAAACCAAATTGCCATGAAAACTGCTTTACTCAAAGTTTTGGTTCACAGCTTTTAGTGGATTACCTATCAGGTAAACAAAGTATAACCATGTAAAACCACTGAGTTTGTACCGCTATCTCATGGCTAGAGTTCCAAGGTAAACACTATTGGATTTTCATTTGTGTGTGTGTATACATGTCTAAATGTGTCTATTTGTATGTGCACTTATTGTTATATGTTGTATCTATCAAACTGGTTTATAAGTAAGAGTGAGCATAAATTAAGTAAATAAGTCCAAGCAATTTTTAAGTTCATATGACTTAAGTAAACCTTTACTAAGCAAGTTAGCTTTAAAATTGTTGGTAAAATGAAAATAGAAATGTCTTCAGAATTGTCAGCATACATTATTGCCTACATTTCACATCTGTCTCTGGGAGATATTTTGAGGTGTCAGGGTTTGGCGTATAAGGTTATAAAACTATAAACCCAGACAAAACAAAGATCTGTTCAAGGTCAAATGGATGTGACAACTAAATTCAATGTGTGATAAAGGACATTACTAGGACACCTGGCTACTTCTGAATATGCATTATGAATTAGATAATATTTTCTCAGTATTAAATTTCTTGGTTTTAATAAATGTAGTCAGGTTATATAAGAGAATGTTCTTGTTTTTAGACACTAGGAAAACAGAATCTCCATCTTACTCTCAATGGTTCCAAATATATATATATACACACATGCATGTGTGTGTGTATAAATATACATATATATATTTTTTTATGTGTATGCAGACAGAAAGAGAGCAGACAGAGAATAAAATAGGGTAAAATGTAAACAAATGGCAATGTTGAATAAAGAGAATTTGGGTGTTCCTTATACTGTTTACTTCTGTATCAAAATTAAAGATTAAGGGGGAAAAAAGGCCACACAGTACCATATTTATAGTGAGGAATGACTTAGTTCAGCAAAACATCACCCATTAAATTAAATTAAGGCGGCTGAACAGAAAAAAAATCGACAATTCTTATCCTTTTTACTTTCTATATAAATTGCACAAGGATCCACTCTTGGATGGTTCTTGGAAAGTTTTTAGTTAATCCTTAAATAATTACATTTAAGTTATATAAGCTGGTGCAAAAGTAATTGACTTTTTCTTAATGGCAAAAACTGCAATTACTTTTGCAACAACCTAAATATTAATAAACTGACCACTTTTGAGTATTCCCCACAATGAACACTACATTCCTTGTAGTTAGTTTTTCAGTTTGAAATATTTTCTCATTTCCATTATTAATTCTTCATGAATTCATAAACTATTTGAAAGTATTTTCTTTAAATTAAAAGAAAATTGGCTGCGTGTGATGGCTCACACCTGTAATGCCAGTACATTGGGAGGCTGAGGTGGGAGGACTGCTTCAGCCCAGGAGTTGGAGACAAGCCTAGGAAACATAGTGGGAGCCTGTCTCTATAAAAATTTTTTTAAAAAAATTAGCCAGGCATGGTGGCATTCACCTGTAGTCCCAGCTACTCAAGAGGCTAAAGAGGGAAGTTCGCTTGAGCCCAGAAGGTTAAGGCTGCAGTGATCTGTGATTGTGTCATTGTACTCCAGCCTGGGCAACAGAGTAAGACTGTGTTTCAAAAAATTCAAAAACATAATATTTTATATCAATTTCCAATGGTATTGTTTTGTGTTTAAAGACCATTACCTATGTTATGAATTCTTGGATACTTGTTGATACTTTTCAATTTGTGACTCAGTATTTCAGTTTTTTTAAATCTGTATTTGGATTTTAAAAAGTGTTTTTCTAAATGTTGGTTAAAGGGTTATATACATGCCCATTAAATTTTTTAAAAAGGCGGGCACATGAGGAACACCTAGTGAAGGCAGCAGTCCTTGTGAGTCCTCTAGAGTACACTCTAGAGATCAAGGCCTGCTGAGGAAGCAGCTGAGGGCAATTCTCCAATGGAAAAATAGCGTGAAATCCCTAGGAAAGAGATTTCTTAGGCAGAAGCTCTGTAACAGGCAGTAGACGCAGCCACTGACAATACATACTCACAGGCGAGCGTGGGTAGAATATCAGCGGAACCCATACTCAGTTCACACTGAGGTACCAAAATCACGGTGCTCAACAGGGGAGATCACACACTGGTAGTTCTCCCCTCTGGAAATCATGAATGCATAGTATCAAAATTAATTTTTGCTTGGAGATTTGTCCTGAGTTTAAGTCCACAGGGAAATAATCAGGATAACTAGTATTCTGGTGAGACCAGTACCTGTCTACTCTCTTTCACTCAGGTATCACTGAGTTTCTCCCACAACCTTTGATAAAAGTAAGGCCAAGGTTCTGGGAACATAATAATACTTTGAATAATTGTTCCCAATGAATGGCTAGGGTTTTGGAGTGTTTTTCCCCCAAAATTTGGTAATTGAGGAGTCAAACCTGTGATAAACTTTTATATATATATATATATATATATTATATATATATATATATTATATATATATATATAAAATATATATATATATACATATTATATATATATATATAAAACTTCTTCAAATGTGAGGCACGTAAGAGACTTAAAATTCAAACAATAATAACTTCTGAGATCATGAAGAAACTCAACCCATTCCCATGCAAAATAATCCAAATTGCCACAGCAGAAATAATCTCACTCCACCCAGAATTTGTAATTCCTCTAGCTAACATTCAGTCAAACAATAAATTAGAGAGAATATTAATTTCTCTAAACTTCTAACTCAAAGAAGAGAATTTGACTTGGGACTTCTGTTCTCACTTTGGACTTTATCACATTTGGACTTTAAATTCCAAGTGTGTCTATGCAGTTTACTATTAGAGTTTTTTAGAGTACCTTAATGCCACAGTTTAATCTGACTGCAGAACTTTAGCTTTACTAAAAAGCTTTAAAAAAGAAAATAAAGTTCTCACTGCAGAAACTTTACTTTAGCTTCACTAAAACTAGAATAAGATACTCTAAAAAATAAAACATAAAGCTAAAGTAAAATCTTAATTGATTAAAGACTTAAAAGTAAAAAATGAAACAATTAAAAAATAAAACGGCCGGGCGCGGTGGCTCAAGCCTGTAATCCCAGCACTTTGGGAGGCCGAGGCGGGTGGATCACGAGGTCGAGAGATCGAGACCATCCTGGTCAACATGGTGAAACCCCGTCTCTACTAAAAATATAAAAAATTAGCTGGGCATGGTGGCACGTGCCTGTAATCCCAGCTACTCAGGAGGCTGAGGCAGGAGAATTGCCTGAGCCCAGGAGGCGGAGGTTGCGGTGAGCCGAGATCGCGCCATTGCACTCCAGCCTGGGTAACAAGAGCGAAACTCCGTCTCAAAAAAAAAAAAATAAAAATAAAAAAAATAAATAAAACATCTCTGCCTAAACAAACACCCCCTCCCCCAAAAAAGAGAACACACTGAGGATGACTATTTACTGATCTTAAGATGGAAAAAAAAAAAAAGTCTCTCAGCATAAAAGTAATAGAAGTCGGCCAGGCACAGTGGCTCACACCTGTAATCCCAGCACTTTGGGAGGCTGAGGCAGGCACATCACCTGAGGTCAGGAGTTCAAAATTAGCCTGGCCAACATGGTGAAACCCCATCTCTACTAAAAATACAAAAAAAAAAAATGGTCAGGCATGGTGGCTCGCCCCTGTAATCCCAGCACTTTGGGAGGCCAAGGGGGGCGGATCACAAGGTCAACAGATTTAGACCATCCTGGCCATATAGTGAAACCCTATCTTTACTAAAAATACAAAAATTAGCTGAGCATGGTGACGCATGCCTGTAGTCCGAGCTACTCAGGAGGCTGAGGTAAGGGAATTACATGAACCTCGGAAGTGGAGGTTGTAGGGAGGCAAGATCACACCACTGCATTCCAGCCTGGCAACAGAGTGAGACTCCATCTCAAAAAAAAAAAAAAAAAATTTTATCGGGGCATGGTGGTTCATCTCTGTAGTCCCAGCTACTTGGGAAGCTGAGGCATAAGAATTACTTGAACCCAAGAGGTGGAGATTGCAGTGAACCGAGATCACGTCATTGCACTCCAGTCTAGGCGACAAAGCAAAGGGAGACTCAGTCTCAAAAAAAAAAAAAACAAGGAAGTCAAAATGAGATTTGAGTACATACAAAAACAAAAATATTTCCCCAAAAATCAAATAACACTAAACAACAAAGGAAAATCTCAGAAAAAGATTCAAGCCAAATGTCAGACAAAAGATTGACATCCTTAACATATAAAGACCCCATAGACATAAACAGTTCCCCAGGATACATTATTAAGTGAATAAAAAAAGATGCAAAATGTATATAGCAGGCCATCTATATATACCCAGATAGCCAATTCCATAAAATTACAGCTCAATCACCACCACACTGGATACACTAACCTGGTACTACCCAATAAAACCTTCTGCAATGATGGGAATGTTCTATATATGTGCTCTCTTTATATGGTAACCACATTTAGCTACTGAATGTTTGAACCATGACTAGTGCAACTAAATCAATTTTTAAATCTTACATAACTTTAATTAATTTTAATTTAAATAACTACATGTGGCTGATAGTCACTGTTTTGGGCAGTTCTGACCCCTCTGTCTCTATAAGGTGTGTGTGTATTTATTTAGTTAGTTAGTTAGTTAGTTAGTTAGTTAGTTAGTTTTGCTTTTCATTGTTTTAATGGGTTTAATAGTTTGTTTAAATGGGTTTAATATTTTTTCATAATGATTCTATTTGTTATAAAAATAAGCTTCTACATAGGTAGAAGTTTAACTTCTATGACTTTAACTTCCATGGGAAACATATGACAAAGGAAAAAATGTATAATCATGTTTGACAAAAGAAGATACTTTACCAGCTCCATCTGAATCTTCCACCATTGGATTTATTTCTATCATGGTTGCATCGTATTTCAGAAAAAGGCTGTAAAGCTTGACCATGTTTTCTGCTGCTGAATCCACAATATTAGGTGGAAATCCCATCTTCTGTGCAAGCTGAAATCAATATGTCTTTTTATTACAGGTAGTTTGCATATGTCTAATCAACATTATTGCAAATAAAAAAATCTTGCAGTTTATCACTTAAATGATAAACATGAGTCATTTATAGTCAAACAATAATCACTGAAATAGCAGATACCATTACTAAATGGTTAAACAAAACTTTTTATTCAAAATCTTCAAAAGGTGGATATTACGCCCATTTTATAGATGAGACTCAGAGAGATCAAGTAACTTGCCATTGGCCTGGATTACAGTTCCCGTGTTTATTTCATAGTCTCCATATTGCCTAAGCTTTATGGCCAACCTACGCTGAAGGAAGAGGCTTATATTTTATTAAAACTATATATAAAATATTGGCCAGGCATGGTGGCTCACACCTGTAATCCCTCCACTTTCGGAGGCTGCTGTGGGCGGATCATTTGAAGCCAGGAGTTAGGGACCAGCCTGGCCACCACAGTGAAACCCCATCTCTACTAAAAATATAAAATGTAGACTGTCAACCCCAATGGTCCAAACAATGGCCAAAATATCAGAAGACTCTATTTTACCTTTTATGTAATTTATGAAGAGTCTTTACCAAGCAATAAGAATACATATCATATAGTCAAATGAGTGTTATGCCATTCATTCAAAAATCTACTGACCACCTAAAATATTCCAGGCACCGTGCAGGACAAAAAGATAAAGGTATTTAACTTTATAATAAAGGAGTTTACAGTCTTGAGCAGATTCCCAATTAGAGATACTCATAGAGCTTTTTAAACAATACATTATCAAGGCCCCAACTCAGAAGTGCTGGTTCACCAGTTCTATACTGGATCAAGCATCTACCATGTTTAAAGTTCCATAAGCAATTCTGAACCACTGGTACAGAGGATACATGTCTATGTGTTTATTCTAACAGTGCTGCCACTGCTCAGGAACACTATGGAGAATTCTTTCCTCTTTTTCAATTACTGTTTAAGGTTGCCACACATTCTTTTGATTTTCAATAACAAAAAATCTTAAATTCTTTGAAAAAGATTTTTGCAAAGAGTCAAATGCCAATAAATAAAGTGAATGATCAACCTATGGCTGGGCACAGTGGCTCATGTCTATAATATCAGCACTTTGGGAGGCCAACGAGGGTAGATCACTTGAGGCCACAAGTTTGAAACCAGCCTAGACAACATGGTAAAACACTCTCTATTGAAAATACAAAAATTAGCCAGGTGGTGGCGCATGCCTGTAATCCCAACTACTCAAGAGGCTGAGACAAAAATTGCTTGAACCCAGGAGGTGGAGGTTGCAGTGAGCTGAGGTCAAATCACTGGACTCCTGCCTGGAAGACAGGGCGAGACTCTGTCTCCAAAAAAAAAAAAAAGCACTAAGGAATGTAAACTTTTGCTATGATCTATTTCAAATAAAGAATAATATGAAAGTACCATTTTATTATGAAAGTTTTTCACTATGTCACAACTCACCTAAAAAAACAAAAACTAAAACTAAATGTTTAGGTTTAAACATTTGCAAACTATAACATAATTCTTAACAATCTATTATGACATCAATTTGCTAATGCTAGGCACCTCTTCCACTCATCACCATCATGCAAAATGCTATAATCTTAGATTATTCCTTCACGTATTCTTGTAAGTCAGGTATTTTCCTCCTCTTCTAAATTTCACTCTCCAGTTATCATCCTCACATAACTACCTAATAAATCAAACCCATGCCTTTTAAACAACTGTATCATTTATCTGCCAAAATTATTTGCTTTGTTATCCATCAGAAACATTTCTCTATCTCCTTTAAACCTCTGTGCCAGTCAAAATTCTTACACTTGCTGTACTTCAATACCATAAACCAGTTCTGATATAGTTTTCTCATTAAGAAATGTTTAACTTCAAAGTTCAATATTCAAATTTTTCTTTTAAGATGAGTCATTAGGCCAGGCACGGTGGCTCACACCTGTAATCCCAGCACTTTCAAAGGCCGAGGCAGAATGATCACTTGAGGTCAGGAGTTCTGGAACAGCCTGGCCAACATGGTGAAACCCCAACTCTATTAAAAATACAAAAAAGAAAAAAGAAAAATTAGCCGGGCATGGTGGTGCATGCCTGTAATCCTAGCTACTCAGGAGAATGAGGTGCGAGGACTGCTTGAACCTGGGAGGCGAAGGTTGCAGTGAGCCGAGATCACTCCACTGCACACTCCAGCCTGGGTGACAGAGCAAGACTCTCCATCTCAAAAACAAGCAAACAAACGAAAAGATGAGTCACTTACTTTTAAATCCAAAGCAAACAATTTAATTCAATAGCAGCATTACAAATATTACCAAGCAATTCTCATAGGGCATAATATTAACTCAAAGGTGGCTTTTTTTTCAGTGGGGGGATGAACAGAGGGAAAGCAGCACACAAGGACAATAGAAAAAACTAGCAAAACTGAAGGCAAAATTTTATTGTTGAACATATACAAATTAAAAGAAGGACCACAGCATTCGCTGAATTCTTAAAATCACTCATAAACCACTGCTCTATCATGTAGATATGTAAGACAGTGTCCCTTCCATTCTATACAATTTATAGGAAATAAAGGGGTAAAAGGAATATTTTAAATGTTTAACCATTTCAACCATGAAGATATAATATCCAGACTATGAAAAACAATGAATGATAATCACCTCAGTTTCTTCAACAACTAAATTGAAAGAAAAAAAAGACAGAGAGCAAAAAGAGAAATCTGTAAGTTATAAAAGACCTGTGAGATATATTAGTAACAATGAAGGGTCTGGGCATGGAGCTCGTGCCTGTAATCCTAGCACTTTTGGAGGCCAACACAGGAGATCACCTGACATCAAGAGTTCAAGACCAGCCTGGCCAACATGGTGAAACCCCATCTCTACTAAAAAAAATATATATATATATATATATATAAATTAACCAGGCATGGTGGCACGCGCCTGTAATCCCAACTACTTGGCAGGCTGAGGCAAGAAAATTGCTTGAACCCCGGAGGCAGAGGTTGTGGTGAGCCAATATCACGCCAGTGCACTCCAGCCTGGGTGACACAGCAAAACTCCACCTCAAAATAAATAAATAAATAAATAAACAAATAAATAAATAAAAATAAAATAACAGTGAAAGACCTTATTTGAATCCTGAGTCAAGCAAATTGTAGATGAAAAAATGATTTGAAACAACTAGAGAAATTTGAATGACTGGGTAAGTGACTATTGTTAATTTACTAGGTGTAGTAATGGTATAGTGACTCTTTTTAAAGAATCCACATTGAAATATCTATGGAGCTATAAAAAAAATTGTAAATAATTCCAAAATGTGCTATTTCAAACAAGATATAACTTGCCTAACACTCAAAAATTTTTTAAAAGTTTTGACAATTACTTCAGTTGTACCATTATTTTTATGCGTCATAATTCTCTAATCATAAGCTGGAAATTTTTCAGGAATACAACATACCCGGAGAGCTTGTTCCTTTTTGATGCCTTCTACAATATCAACAGGTTCTTTAATTATTGCTTCAGGAGTCTCAGCAGCAACATCTTCAATGTTGACGCCACCATGTGAACTTCCTATTAATACAGGACCCTGGCAAGAGGAGGAAACAACCAAAACTCTAGATTTATTTTACACCCATCAATGAAACTTTAAAACTTACCTGTGCACACTATCAGATATAAGCATCTATTACTCTCTACTTACATTTTAAAATTTCCTTGAGAATTTATCCTCACATCTCCAGCACAGTGCCCTCTTACAAACATTCAATTAAAGTAATGAAAAAAAGTTAAAAAAAAAAAAAAAAAAAGAAAGAAAGAAAATAATGGCTTCCCTGAAAGAAAAATAGATTTAAAATATACATGAAAACTTACACCACAATAGCAAAGACTTGGAACCAACCCAAATGCCCATCAATGATAGACTAGATAAAGAAAATGTGGGCTACATATACCATGGAATACTATACAGCCATAAAAAGGATGAGTTCACGTCCTTTGCAGGGACATGGATGAAGCTGAAAACCATCATTCTCAGCAAACTAACATAAGAAAAGAAAACCAAACACCACATTCTTTCTTGTAAGTGGAAACTGAACAATGAGAACACATGGACACAGGGAGGGAAACATCACACACCAGGGCCTGTCCGGAGGTTGGGAGCAAGGGGAAGAATAGCATTAGGAGAAATACCTATTGTAGATGACGAGTTGATGGGTGCAGCAAACCACCATGGCACATACACATCCATGTAATAAACCTGTACATTCTGCACATGTATCCCAGAACTTAAAGTATAATTTAAAAAAAAAACAAAAAAACCTTACACCAAATATGTAAATATGTATATCTGAAATATAGCCTATGCATTTTTCATAAAAACTGAGGGGATGTTGGAAGTATTGCTTAAAGCATTTAAAAAAAAAAAAAAAAGCCTAAGAAAAGGGAAAGTCTAAGCTGTAGCCCTACTGCAAGACAATGAAAAAGAAAGCTGGCCAGGCGCAGTGGCTCATGTCTGTAATCACAGCACTTTGGAAGGCCAAGACAAGAGGACTGCTTGAGCTCAGGAGTTCAAGATCAGCCTGGGCAACATGGTAAGATTCCATTTCTACAAAAAATACAAAGAAATTAGCCAGGCATGGTGGCATGCTCCTGTAGTCCCAGCTACACAGTAGGCTGAAATGGGAGGGTGGCTCGAGACTGAAAGATCAAGGCTGCAGTGGGCTGTGATTGCGGCATGGCACTCCAGCGTGGGCAACACAGCAAGACCCGGTCTCAAAAAAATAAAGTAAAATAAAATAAATAAAAGAGAAAGCTAAATAGTTTGAAAGGATATAGCTCTAGCTATTATCATGAACCATATGAGAAGATAAGGTATCACTACTAATAATTATTTACCTTTAAGTCCTTGAAAATTAAGAAAAAAATTGTAAATTATCTAATAGATCTACTAATTTATGCATGAAACTAGAAATAATGTTAACATAAAAAAAGAGGCATGGTAAAAGTGTATTACTAAAGATTATTTACTGACATAGGAAAATACTCATCTGCAGTGGGTCATGTACTGTGTTTACATGCAGTGTTAGGTATGAAAAAATGATACAAAACCCTAGATTGTATCCTCAATTGTATTATTTAACATAGTATGTTTCAACATGCTCACTATTGACAGAAACAAAAAAGACTGGGAAACAAAATATTAAAAGACTTGTTATTTTAAATGCAACGATTTTCCAAAAAAAATTTTTTTTTTTTTTTTTTACAATGAACACATTGCTCTGTTTTGGTATCAGTACCTTGCTGTTTTGGTTAGTGTAGCCTTGTAGTAGTATAGTTTGAAGTCTAGGATTGCCATGGCTACATGGGCTCTTTTTTGTTTTCATATTAAATTTAAAGTAGTTGTTTCTATTTCTGTGAAGAAAGTCCATGGTAGCTTGATGGGGATAGCACTGAATCTATAAATTACTTTGGGCAGCATGGCCATTTTCATGATATTGACTCTTCCTATCCATGAGCATGGAATATTTTTCCATTTGTTTGTGTCCTTCTCTTATTTCCTTGAGTGGTGGTTTGTAGTTCTCCTTGAAGAGGTCCTTCACACCCATTGCAAGTTGTATTCCTAGGTATTTTATTCTCTTTGTAGCAATCATGAATGGGAGTTTCCTCATGATTTGGCTATTATTTGTGTATAGGAATGCTTGTGATTTCTGCACGTTGATTTTCAGTTTCTCATTATTGCATATTATATTGGCTGTGAGTTTTCTTATATGGCCTCCTGAATAGCTGAAACTACAGGCACCTGCCATCACGCCCAGCTAATTTCTTGTATTTTTAGTAGAGAGGGGGTTTCACCATGTTGGCCAGGACGTTCTCAATCTCCTGACTTTGTGATCCATCCACCTCGGCCTCCCAAACTGCTGGGAGAACAGGAGCCACCACACCCAGCCCATACTTTTTAAAAATATAATACAAGGAGCTGGGCGAGGTGGCTCACACCTGTAATCCCAGCACTTTAGGAGGCTGAGGCGGGCAGATCACAATTTCAGGAGTTCGAGACCAGCCTGGCCAACACAGTGAAACTCCGTCTCTACTAAAAATACAAAAATTAGCTGGGTGAGGTGGCGGGTGCCTGAGGCTGAGGCAGGAGAATCACCTGAACTGGGGAGGCGGAGGTTGCAGTGAGCTGAGATCACACCACTGCACTCCAGCCTGGTGACAGAGACTCCGTCTCAAAAACAAAAACAAGAAACCAACGAAATATATATATAATACAAGGTTAGAGTTATCAAAACAGCATGACAATGCATAAAAAGAGACATATAGACCAATGGAATAGAACAGAGAACCCAGAAATAATCCCTCAGGTATATGGTTAAATGATCTTCAACAAAGTTGCCAAAGCTACATATGAGGGTAAAAAGAACAGTCTCTTCAACAAACAGTGCTCGGAAAATTGGATATTCACATGCAGAAGAATGAAGTTAGACTCTTAAACCATATACTATATGCAAAAATTTACTCAAAATAGATTAAAGACCTAAACTTAAGACCTGAAACTATAAAACTCATACAAGAAAATGGAGAAAAAAGTTTACAACATTGGATTTAGCAATGATTTCTTAGGTATGCTACCAAAAGCAACAGGCAAAAAAAAGCAAAATTGACAAATGGAACTACATCAAACTGAAAAACTTCACAGCAAAGGAAATAATCAACAAAGTAAAAAGGCAATCTATAGAAGGAGAGAAAATATTTGCATAATGTATATCTGGTAAACAGTAGAAATCCAGAATATGTAAGAACTTCTACAGCTCAAATGGCCTGTAGGCATATGAAAAGATATTCAGTATCACTAATCACTGGGGAAATGCAAATAAAAACCACTGTGAAATATAACCTCACACCCTGTATGATGGCCACTATAAAAGAAATAGAAAATGAATGTTGGTAAGGATGCAGAAAAACGAGAAGCTTTGTCTGCTGTTAGTTGGAATATAAAATGGTACAGCTCAGCCAGGCGCAGTGGCTCAGGCCTGTAATCCCAGCAGAGGTCAAGAGTTCAAGAACAACCTGGCCAACATGGTAAAACCCTGTCTCTACTAAAAATACAAAAATCAGCCAGAAATGGTAGCACGTGCCTGTAGTCCCAACTGCTTCGGAGGCTGAGGTGGGAAAACTTCTTGAACCCAGGAGGTGGAGTTTGTGGTGAGCCGAGATCATGCCACTGTACTCCAGCCTGGGCAACAGAGCAAGACTCCATCTCAAAAAAAAAAAAAAAATACAAAAATTAGCAGGTAGTGGTGGCAGGTGCCTGTAATCCTAGTTACTCAGGTGGTAGAGGCAGGAGAATTGCTTGAACCTGGGAAGCGGAGGTTGCAGTGAGCCGAGGCTGCACCACTGCACTCCAGCCTCGGTGACTGAATGAGACTCTGCCTCAAAAAATAAATAAATAAATAAATAAGTTAACTAATTAATTAAAATGGTACAGCAGCTATGGAAAACACTATGGAAGTTTCTCAAAAAATTAAAAATAGAATTACCATAATATCCGGTAATCCTACTTCTAGGTATATATCCAAAAGAAATGAAAACAGGATCTCAAAGAAATATTTGAACATCCACGTTCAATGCAGCATTACTGACAACAGTCAAGAGGTGGAATCAATGTGAAGATCCACCAAAAGACGAATGGATAAAGAAAATGCAGTATGTACACAAAATGGAATAGTACTCAGCCTTAAATAGGAAACCTTGTCATACACTATATTATGAATAAACCTTGAGGACATTACGCTAAGATAAACCAGTCTCAAAAAGACAACTAATTAAGGTACCTAAAATACTCAAACTTTTAGAAATACAAAGTAGCATGGTGATTACCAGGGGCTGGAGGTAAGGGGAAGAGGGAAAAGCTGTTCAATGAATAGTTTTAATTTTGCAAGATGAAACAGTTCTGCAAAAATAAAAAAATAAAAAAGATTTGGAGATCTGTTCTGGAGATCTGTGGCACAAAATGTGCACAAACTGTTTTACTCTCTTCTTTTTATCAACATTCTCCTTCCTTCCTTCTTCCCTCCCTCCTTCCTTCTTCCCTCTCTCCTTCCTTCCTTCTTTCCTTCTGAGTATGCACTGTTATACTGCATACTCAAAATGGGTAAATTTTTTATGTTTTTAGAAAATTTAAAAAAAAACAACAACTCTGAACACCAAAGCTTAAGGAGCTTTGGGTTGGCAATATTCTGCATAGTGTCACACCTTAAGATGCCAGGAGGATAAAACAATCCTCAAAACAGTGGAAACTCTGTGTTTGGGAACCCTCCCAGACCTTGTACGATGTGTATTTTCACTTGGCTGGTTACGATTTTTATATCCTTTGGCTATAATAAAACTAATCATAATTTCCTGAGCTCTGTGAGTTGTTCTAGGGAATTATCAAACCTCAAATTTGTAGCTAGCTAGTCAGAAGGGGAACCTGGAGACCATCAAAACTGAGGCTGGTGTCAAAAAGGCAATCATGTGCAGGCTCTTAGTCTTTGAAATTTGGTTAAACTCTGAATACTTGTATCAGAACTCTTTTCAATACAAAAAGAAAAACTTTTTAAATAAAAATTCATTGACCCTTCTGAGGTTAAAGATGAAAACATTAGCAAGTCTAAGAGAAATGTTTGAAATGATGGTCTGATTTTCAGTTCCTCTATAAATTTCAAATGAAAGGGTATTCTTCAGTTCCTCTCTAGCAAGGCATTTCATAATTACAAGCTTTTACAAAGATCTAAAAAGCAGGAAAAAATTCTGATTGAAGAACCAATTCAATTTTAGTCATGCTACTGAAACAGAATATAGACAAATTAAATTAGATCTATAGATAACTATAAAATATAATTGTATTCAACAGGAGAGGTACAGACCAACAAATCTTTAAAATATTCTAATATTTTCATTTTCTTTTCCTTTTTATTTTAGTTTTACTTTCTCTTTTTATATCAACTGGTAAAAGAAATGAAAAGCCACAGAGAAGGCAACACGAGCTAAGGAGAAAGTTAATATCAAATTCTCACTAAAGTAAAAATTAAGTCTTCAACAATTGGTTGTAAGTTAGGGGGGAAAAAAGATCATTTATAGAGTCTCTATTTGTCTTAATTCCACAACCAATTAGAAAGGAACCAACTTGCATAGGTAAAAAGGGGTTAAACAATGACTATAGTTTTGCATTTGGTCATCACTGTAGAATGAATAGCTATTTCACATTCAAACAATCTGGCTTCACTTTTAAATCTTAGAAAGTTTCAAAACAATTTCATTTCAAGCAAGTGGCTGAAATTTCAAATTTATTAATAAGGCTACTTTTCACTTTATTAACCTAAATCATTCTTCTCTTGTTGGTATTTTTTAAAATTTGCCTTAAAATAGGCTTAACTGTAAAAGGCTTAAATGACAAAGCAGTCATATGATATAATAAAGATCTATAGCCGGGCATCATGGCGTGCACCTGTAATCCCAGCTACTCGGGAGGCTGAGGCAGAAGAATTGCTTGAATCCAGGAGGCAAAGGTTGCAGTGAGCCAAGATGGCGCCACTGCACTCCAGCCTGGGCAACAAAGCAAGACTCCATTTCACAAAAACGAAAAATTAAAATAAAACCTAATAAAGATCTGTATTTAAATATATATATATATATAGGAAAGAAAATTAGAATTCTTACAGCACGTTTTATAGCTATTTCAGGCAAAGTCAGAAACTGATACAGGAAAATGTTCCACTCATTTGCAGCAGACTGCAGTGTTTTACCAGAAAAATAAAGTAGTAAATGTGATTTATTAAATAGACTTGACTCGGCCCAAAAGTACCCAACAGGCACTAGGCAAATGTTAAGAAGTCTAATCTAACAAAGGTATCACACAGAGAGTGCGTACTTAAATTCATTTTCTGGCACACCAACCCCTTGGAAGATATGCCAGAGAATCAGGATATGACAGGTAGTAAGGAAGACCAGTAGAACCTATGATACTTCTCCTAAAAGCAAGTAACAAAAGCAATTGCTTTTAGTTTTGTTTTAGTTTTGCTTTATTCTTTTTTTTAATTCAACTTTTAAGTTCAGCGGTATATGTGCAGGGAGGTTTGTTACATAGGTAAATATGTGTCATGGTGGTTTGCTGCACAGATCATCCCATCACCCAGGTATTAAGCCCAACATCCATTAGCTATTCTTCCTGATGCTCTCCCTCCCCCCACCATCCCCACTCTGCCCCAGTGTGTGATTCCCACCTTGTGTTCATGTGGTCTCATCATTCAGTTCCCACTTATAAGTGAGAACACAGGGTGTTTGGTTTTCTTCTCCTGCATTAGTTTGCTAAGGATAACGGCTTCCAACTCCATCTATGCCCCTGCAAAAGACATAATCTCGTTCCTTTTTTATGGCTGCATAGTATTCCATGGTGTATATGTACCACATTTTCTATATCCAGTCCATCACTGATGGATGTTTAGGTTGATTCCATGTCTTTGCTACTGTGAGTAGTGCTGCAGTGAACATACTGATGCATTTATCTTTATAATAGAATGATGTATATTCTTTTGGGTATACATCCAGTAGTGGGACTGCTGGGTCAAATAGTATTTCTGCCTCTAGATCTTTGAGAAATTGCCACACTGTCTTCCACAATGGTTGAACTAATTTACATTCCCACCAACAGTGTAAAGGCATCCCTTTTTCCCCAAAACCTTGCCAGCCTCTGTTGTTTTTTGACTTTTTAATAATAGTCATCTGAGTGGTGTGAGATGGTATCTCACTGTGATTTTGATTTGCTTTTCTCTAATCATCAGTGATGAGCTTTTTAATCATATGTGTGTTGGCCAAAAGTATGTCCTTTTTTTTTTTTGAAATAGAGTCTTCTACTGTTGCCCAGACTGGAGCGCAGTGGCACAATCTCAGCTCACTGCAACCTCCACCTCCCAGGATCAAGCAATTCCCCTGCCTCAACCTCCTGAGTAGCTAAGATTATAAGTGCTCACCACCATGCCCAGCTAATTTTTTTTACTTTTAGTAGAGACCGGGTTTCACCATGTTGGCCAGGCTGGTCTCGCACTCCCTCAAGCGAGCCGTCCACCTCAACTTCCCAAAGTGCTGGGATTACAGGCATGAGCCACCACACCAAGCCTATGCCTTCTTTTGAGAAGTGTCTGTTCAAATACTTGGCCCACTTTTTAATGGGGTTGTTTGCTTTTTTCTTGTAAATTGGTTTAAGTTTCTCATAAACTTTGAATATTAGATCTTTGTCAAAAGGATAGAATGCAAAAATTTACTCCAATTATGCAGATTGCCTGTTCACTATGATGATAGTTTCCTTTAATATGCAGAAGCTCTTTAGCTTAATTAGATCCCATTTGTCAATTTTTGCTTTTGTTGCAATTGCTTTTGGCATTTTCATCATGAAATCTTTGCCCATGTCTATGTCCTGAATGGTATTACCTAGATTTCCTTCTAGAGTTTTTTATAGTTTTTGGTTTTACATTTAAGTATTTAATCCATGTTGAGTTAATTTTTGTGTATGGTGTACGGAAGGAGTTCACTTTCAATCTTCTGCATGGCTAGCCTGTTCTCCCAGCACCGTTTATTAATTAGGAAATCTTTTCCCCATTTTATCAAAAGCAATTTTTAATGATGAGTTAATTTTCATGCATGGGGCATTAACTCAATCAAAGGTGTTCTTTTTAGTTTAAATAGCTAACTGATTTTTGTTGTTCAACAGAGATCTGCCCAGAGGAATTCTCCAAAAAAATAGCTATACCCCAAAAAGTAGCACCAACCAACTCTACATTGGTCTAATGTGATAATATCAAAGAACATTACAATGTCTTGGGTCAAACAGTTTTATCAGTACTATAGTATTTTTAACCTCAATTATTATAACCATGTATTACTTTTGCAATTAAAATAAAAACATACTAACAAAATGACAGATGCTGATATATAATGTCAATGAAAAAGAAAAATAAAATGTTGTGAAAATAAGTGAATGTGTAAAAATACAATTATGTAAATTTGTGTAATATATAAGTTACTGCCATGGATTTTTAAAATAACTTACAAACTAAATTCTACCACATAGAATATCACTTAAGAATAAAACAGTGCTTTTTATATTTTATATTCTGAGTGGATTTTTACTACCATCTAGTGTTATATCTTAAGAAATACTTCCTTATAAAAATTAAAAGTTGCGAAACACACTTTACATCACTCAAACATTAAGATTTAATTGTAAGGTAAAAAAAAAAATCACAATACAGAAAGTTGCTACTTTTTAAAAAGTTGTTCTACATAAAATTATTTTCATGCTCTTTAAAATGGGTGTTACTCTAAATTCTACATCAAATACTTACTGGGGCTTTCAAATATATACCCAGTTTGCTTCAAAAAACAAGCCAGTTAACACACAGATTCAGCTTATAAAACCTAATACACTCAAAAAACAGATAATTCTAGTATAAAATGATTATCAATACTCTCTCCCAAGTACCAGGTCTATGAAGGGATTTTCTCTTCACCAAAAAGCTTTATATTCAACCTTTTAGGTTCTATAAAGAGAGGAGAGCTATGCTAATGTAATACTCCTTAAGACCATATTGTCTGCAACTTAATGTCAACCTTCAATTTACCAAATGTTGAATCATTTAGTGAAACAAACCCCAAACTATTAAAAAACAAAACAAAACAAAATAAAAAAACCCAAGAGGTTGAGAAAACAGAAGATGAAGCATGGATACACATTTTTCTAGTGGATTTGGCGACTTTCTCTGTGGTTAGAATATTTCACTATGGGCCAGGCATAGTGGCTCACGAGGTTAGCAGTTCAAGACCAGCTCAGCCAACATGGTGAAACCCTGTCTCTACTAAAAATATAAAAATTAGCCAGGCATGGTGGTGCATACCTGTACTACCTGCTACTGGGGAGGCTGAGGCAGGAGAATCACTTGAACCTGGGAGTGGGAAGTTGCAGTATGCCAAGACTGCCACTACACTCCAGCCTGGGCAACAGAGCAAGACTCTGTCTCAAAAAAAAAAAAAAAAAAAAAGAATATCTTACTACGCTAGATATTACTTTCTCAATCCGGAGATGATCCAGAGATGATTTAAGCTGCTTTTAGTGAATTAACAATTTGGGCATCCCAGGAAATGTATTACAACAGAATTTTTCCTATAATTTAAAAATCATGATATTATACATCAAATTTTATAGCATTAACAAAGCTGTTTTTTTAAATTACATAAATATTGTGCTCATGACATACAGATTATAGTTTGTACTTTTTAAATTTTCCCCACATAAAGAGACACAATAATCAACTTGTGAAACTGAATGTCATAAATGCATCCTATATGTATCACGTCTACAATTACTCACTTGAAATGACCTTTCCATTGTTATTGCAAAGTAGTACTCCCTCCTGGGATATTTTCGCTCACAGACCAATACTTGATTGCATATTCTGCCCTTTTCTCCCGTTTGCTTGGTAAACAACTTTTTCCCAATCATTTGTGAAGAAACAGCTTTTGCTTCTTCTGGACTAAAATAAGAAAAAGAACTCAAATTCTTCTTTCCTCCAGTTGAGAAAAAGCAAATCCACATAATAGCCAAAATTTTATCTAATATTGAAATTTCAGTATTTTCATAACTCAATAAACAATCTTTAATCAATCTTTAACAAGGATGATTTTTCTTAAAAAAAAAAAAAAAAAAAAAAAAAAAAGACTTACGAGAAAACTATCTTCACTCCTCCTTTGAGGCCACTCTCAAATGTTCCTTTTCCTCTACCACCAGCTAAAACCTGTGCCTTTATCACAACATCTTTTGAACCTAGAAGAAAAACACTTCTATTAATTATGAAGCATAGAGCAGCATGCAAGACATAGTATTTTGTTATTTAACATACAGAGAGGTATTATTAAATCAAGTCTAATTTATTTACAATGTAAAAAAATGAAGCATTCTTTTCATATAGATTTACTAGATTAGAACACTAAAATAATCAGTCTAAAAGATCCACAATTTAAAAAATAGTCACTTACATTAAAGAATTTCTTAAAGTAAACTGAAAATAATTTAACCATTCCTTGACACTTTAAATATCTAGTACTATGGAAAGGATTAAAAGTACAAAATTGAAACTCATATCTTCCTAACACTTCCCTCCCTCTCTATTTCACATGTAAACTTGCTGTCCTGAGAACATCTGAGTTATATATGCTATAGCAGGAATATGCCATGACTTGGGGGATACTACCATTACCAGTACTGAGATTTATACTGTCCCACTAAGAGAAACTTCTGTTAACATATATAAGTACTTCTCAGGAGTTATTAAGGTATCTGTATCAAAAGATTTCAGAATGCTATGCTTGAAAAGCTTATGCATATTTTTAAATAAATGGACTGAATTTTTCTTCTTTAACAAATAAACTAATTACTATCTATCCCTTTTCCTCTCCTTTCTAACTTGCTGTGGAAAATCAACAAACTAGCTGTTTAGCCTAAATACCACTCATCATTCATGATCAAGAGTAAATGGCCTGGGCGTGGTAGCTCAACTCCTGTAATCCCAGCACTCTGAGAGGCCAAAGCAGGCAGATCACAGGAGGCCAGGAGTTTGAGACCAGCCTGGTCAACATGGCGAAATCTCATCTCTGTTAAAAATACAAAAATTACCCAGGCATGGTAGTGCACATCTATAATCCCAGCTACTTGAGAGGCTGAGGCAGGAGAATCACTTGAACCCGGAAGGCAGAGGTTACAAAGGTCCAAGATCACACCATTGCACTCTAGCCTCGAGGACAGAGCAAGACTCTGTCTCAAAAGAGTTAATGCTCTGGGTGTTGGATATCCGAAATGTCCTGACTTGATCATTACATACTCTACACATATAACAAAATACAACATGTAACCCAAAAATATTACGTTATCAGTTAAAAAATAAGAGTTAATACCTCTTAGAAAGGCATTCTCTGTCTACCAGACAGAATTTCAGAGCCTCCTCATTTTGCCTCTCATAGCATTTTGCTCAACTATGCATTATGGCAAAATAATTAACCTTTGAGATCAGGGCTAAAGGTCTCATTTTATTCATTACAGGTATATCCCAAGCACAAAGCAGCATCTGGAATATAACAACTACTCCATAAACATGATTTCAACAGACTGAATAAGCATCCTCTACAACTGGGATGTGTCACTACCTGATGCACTTGCCAAGCAGAATGAGGGGGGCTCCCACCTAATCAGATGAACCAACCAAATCAATGTGGTAGGAAACGGAGTTTGAAACCAAACAAAAACTAAAGTGTACACATTAACAATTATTTTAAAAGAACATTTATTTAATTAGTGATGTAATCATACACTGGGGCCTGTCGGGGGTTAGGGCCTATAGGGGAGGGATAGCAGTGGGGTGGGTGGATAGGGGAGGGATAGCATTAGGAGAAATACCTAATGTAGATGATGGGGATGAATGCAGCAAACCACTATGGCACGTGTATACCTATGTAACAAACCTGCACGTTCACATGTACCCCAGAACTTAAAGTATAATAATAATAAAAAAAAATGAGTGACGTAAGCCTTCATCAGAAATGCTTGCTATTTAAACCAGATGATGACCTATAATACCCTCCACACGTTTACCCTTTTTATCTCCTAGGCCCTCCTTGTTGCTCACTCCATTCCAACTGCACTAGTCCCCTCACTACTCCTGGGCATGTTCCTGCCTTCAGGACTTGGCTCATAGGAGACCTATGCTAATTCGATCTAAATAATTATAAGCTTGCTTGCCTCAGAAGTACACCAAACTAAACTATATTATTGGTGCAGTTAATCAGAAATAAAGCGGCAACAGGAGGCCTAATGGAAGACCATCCCAGAGCATAGTGACACCAGGGAACACCTCGGGGTAGTTACTGAGCAGGCAAGACACTGCTCTGGTCCCACGAATGCCTTCTCAACAGGGGGACTGCATAAGGGCCTTGTAAAGGTTTATGCAAAGATCTCTGAGAAGGAGGGATGTCCGCTCACAAGATCTGGGAGGGTCTTTGCAGATGGGAGCTGGCAAGGAGGAGAAAAGCCTTGCAGGGCCGAACGCCTCAGGCTCTGCCTAGGTTCTTGGAATATGGAGTGATTTTAATTGCTCTATATCCTCAATGCTCAGAAGATAAAGGCCCCTTGATGCATTAGGTGTGTTCAGACAGAGTGGCCCCTAATTCCATATACTTCTGATGCAGCCATACCCTGATAACTATCGGTGATAAACTCAGAGTACTAGTTTAGCATGTCTTAGAAGTATCTCAAGTGCTCTCCACCCAGCTCTTACCTACTCCTTTACTCTCTCTTTCCACATCCATAAGATCAATGAGATTGAGCACATAATAAAAGTATTTGGAGCCCAGAGCTCGGGGCCATCTTGCCTTGGTCCCCTGGACCTATGCTGTAAATTCTACTCTTGTGTCTCTGTATTTATTTCCTTTTCTCAATCCCTCATCACCGCCGGGACTGAGGGCACCCACATATGGGGTTAGGCCGGTTCCCAACAGTGCTACCTTTAGTCACTCACAAACATTTTAAGCCTTCCTTGTATATAGGCATATAATTAATAAATATTTAAAAGAAGAAAAAAGAAGGTAAAGTCCTATTATATGCCATTAAAAATTGCCCTCCAGGCTGACATTCATTAATCAGCACCCTTTATATATCTCTATTCAACCAGATAAGGATTCTGATTTAAATATACTAGAAGCCAAACTATCTTTCTACAGTCAATAGGGAAATCACTAAAATTCTGCTAAATCTGTGCCCGGGTGCAGTGGCTCACACCTATAGTTCCAGCACTTTCAAATGCCAAGGGCAGGTGGATTGCTTGAGCCCAGGAGTTTGAGACCAGCCTGGGCAACATGGCGAAAATCCATGTCAACAAAAAATACTTGGTGGAGCACACCTATAGTCCCGGCTACTCAGCAGGCTGAGAAAGGAGAAGTCACTTGAGACTAGGAGGCTGAAGCTGCAATGAGCCATGACTGCACCACTGCACTCCAGCCTGGGTGACAGAATAAGACATTGTCTCAAAAACAAAACCACAACAAAAGTTCTGCCAAATCCTTACTAAAATCATATTTCCCTGAATTATAAACTGTTTAAAAAAGATAATTTGCTCTCAGAACTGACCCCAAATTGTATCTACTACATTTATCTGGGCTAACAACCATCCCTTTGATAATCCATTCCAGAAACTTCATGATCTTTCAAGCTCACCAACCTTCATTTTGGGGACTCAAATAGTCTTTTAAAATATTAGATTTCTTTCTAGCCATTCCTCCATTCCTAACACCTCAATCATTCACAACAGGTAAAACTTGCCTCCAGGACAATGCCTCTCATCTGTTTTCATACCATCATCATCACACACGCAGAGAAAATGATGGACATGGTATGAAATACCAGGTAAAGAGGTTAGGGCTATTCAGCGGGAGTCACCAGCTATAGGTCTCAGTGGCCCCAAACGCCATGCTAACTCAAATTCTCCTGCCGCCACAGGCCTGGGGAGAAACAATAGTTTGGCACACCTATAAGGCATTTATGCCCTATTATACTTGCTGAGCAAAGCGGTGGGTTACGAGTTTTTTAAAAATGAGAATTAGCATTTTGTGAATTTTGCAGAAACTCAAAAAGTAAAAACCATCCTGAAGTAATGAAAACATCAGCATTGGGATTTGCTAGCTAGATGAACAAAACCAGGCATATTTCTAAGGCCCCTCATTTTTGACCATGTGCAACTAGATCCCATAATCATTATCTTTGGTATCAATAACTCACTAAAAACACAAAATTGTCCTCCTCCATGTCTTCACAGTAGTTTCTAAATTTATCTTTTAAGAAGTAGCATTTCTGCTCCTCTAGATTTAAATTTCCCTAATTATTAGTCTCACTCCCATACTATAATCATCATTTGCGGTATTCTTTGACAAAAACACACTTTCTAAATGAACAAGGTATCTGTTCCAAGGGGCTCAAAATCAGAGCTGCCTACCTGCTTCTTACTACTTGTGAGTTCTGATCCCAGAGAACTTGCCAGAAATACTCATAGTTACAGTTTATCCTGCACATATTATTTCTTTCTTCTGTACCTAAGAATCATTAAAAGTTTTTATAAGGTATAAAGAAATCAAAACAGATTGACATCGGAATAAATCTTATTCATTTTATGAAAATGTTGCTATGCAAATTATTCTTCTGACAAAACAACAGAATTTGACTAAATGAGAAAATATATAGAAAACTAGTTAAAGAAACCAATTATAATCATCAAAAAATAGCCAGGCACAATGGCATGTGCCTACAGTGACAGCTACTCGGAGGCCTAGGTGGGAGGATCATTTGAGCCCAGGAGTCTGAGACCAGCCTGGGCAACATAGTGATCCTTTCTCTAAAGAAAAAGAAAAAATTTTTTGAATTTTTAAATCGGAAAATAAGGAGAAAACAGTTTTTACGGACTTAATTATACATAAATCAGGTCCCTATTAACATTAACTGTGCAGAAGTTCCAATTATAGGTTACCATTAATTAGCAAAAATTTCACCACAATTAGTATGAACTTTGTTACAAAGCTTTTGCTTAATAAAAAGTTTGCTTGTAATCTGATTTAAAATATTTTTTTCTGATTAACAACAACAACAAAACTATAAATGAAAAATCGTGCTTCCAAGTCAAGGAAATCATGGCCATCTCATTCAAAAACAGACCTTATATGAGAGTTTTCTGAACTTGTATATATCCTTAATTTTGAAAGAAAAATCCATTCTAGAAAAAAATAAGCACTACCCAAGATGAATAGTTTTAAATTTCAAACATTTTAAAAATGTTCCTTAACTTTCTTAAAAAATATAAAGGGAAAGTATTCAATCATATTTAGAGCGACATTAATCAAATGGACATAGAAGGGAGATTAATTATGCTAAAATATGTAAAATTGGTGGGATTTAAAATGCTGCTAAAAAGAAAATACAGTGTATAGCTAGCACATCATCTCATTATTATGTTTTCATGCTAAATCTTTATTTTCTGAAATCAAAAATTATTTTTTGATTAAGAGATTAATTCAAATTAACAAAAGCTAGTAAGGCTTCTATTATCAACAAAGGAATCTGCTAATAAACATGGAAAACTGGGCCAGGTGCAGTGGCTCACGCACGTAATCACAGCACTTGGGGAGGCCGAGGCGGGCAGATCAAGAGGTGAGGAATTCGAGACCAGCCTGGCCAACATGGTGAAACCCCATCTCTAGTAAATATACAAAAATTAGCTGGGCATGGTGACACATGCCTGTGATCCTAGCCACTCAGAAGGCTGAAGTAGGAGACCTGCTTGAACCCAGAGGCGGAGGCTGCAGTGAGCGGAGATCGCACCACTGCATTCCAGCCTGGGTGACAGAGGAAGATTCCATCTCAAAATAAATAAATAAATAAATAAAAACATGGGTAACTATTAAATTCATTTAATATTTATTAATTAAATGTTTACTGATTACTTAAGCATCAGGCATTCTTCTAAGATTTTGGGATATATCAGTGAACAAATAAGCAAAAGAAACTTTGCTCACATGGAGTTTACATTCTAGCACTCTACTTTTTGTTCCCCTTGGTTCCATAAAGCTCTCCTTAAAAGCACATAAACAGCTAAGATTTTTCTTCGCCATTTCCCTGAAGAATCATCACAGCTGTCATCCTTTAAGCACCAGCGTAGTTACAGTAGTAGCAGAATTCCCTTCCCCACAATTATATTCTAACTAAAAACAGGACTTCAGCTTCCTAATGACAATGTAAGTGACTCCTAAGTCACCAGCATTACGGGAGCTCATAATCATCTTAATAATGACTTTAGACTTTCAATAATCATAAAGTTCCACCTTATATTTTAAGCAAAGAAAATTTATTTTTTTAAAAAAACCTAAAAGTTGTTATCAAACCAAAAATAAACTTCAAATCTCAGAGTTCTCATGTCAAGGTGGCAAAAGATTTTCTTAATTTAGTACCTAATTTTTTGGCAATTGCGTAAGCTTCATCTGGTGACTTTGCCACATATCCTTTGGGAACGGAGACACCAGCTTCTTGCAATAACTCCATACTCATGTATTCATGTAGTGAGAGATTCCTTTGCTGTTGCTGCTGTACTTGGAGTCCATGGTTATTAAACAATCCAGAACTTCCCAGAACCTAGAAAGATTGGGGACATATGTATATATGACAGTGATTTGACAGTCAGTCTTGTTAACTACTTGGTTCTTTATAACAAAACTGTTATGCTGAATTATCAAAGTACAATATTCAGAGTACCTAAATTACAGCATAAAACTAAAAGCTAGCCTATCAGCTAAATGTCACTGTTACCACTGTAGTTTTAACTATTTCCTCATCATCTCTATTCCTTGTTTTATATTTCAGCTTCACTGCCCTATCTTCAATGATCTACAGGGCAGTTCTACCTCAATGCCAAATTCAGCAGATCTAAAACCAATCTCATCTGTTCCACCAAACCAAAATTCCTTCCCAATTTTCTTCTCTCTACCATTCCTCCAGCACCTAACAAGTCACCTGGCACTAGATATGTAATAATATAATGATTTGGTACCATTACTCTTTCATACACTTGATACCCAAAACCATGGCTTCACCTGTAGTGGATATTGCGGTATGCTGCCCAGATCCTCCCCTACCCCAATGCCCCCACTTCAGGACTAAGGCATTCATAGCCCTAGGGGCTGCTGCTGGGGCTTCTGACTGCTGACAGGTTTCAGCCAAGAGCTCTCATCCGAGTCTACTTGCCCAAATTCACACCTCCTTCCCACTGGCAGCCTGTACCCAACGACTGGTCAATGGAATCACACATGTAAGTGTTATCCATAAACTTCCATAATCTCAACACAGAATGCAGTATAGTGAAACATGGTTCATATGAAACATACAATGTCGTAAGAATTAAATTTAAAGAAGTCACATAAACAATCTATTAAAGTAGGTTCATGAGCTTCTGCATCAAAATTACCTGAGTTGCTTGTAAACTGCAGATTCCTGAGACTCATTCTCAACTGCGAAATTAGAATCTCTTGACTGGGCCCAAGGAAATCTGCGTTCGTAAGAAGCCACTCAGTTGATTCTTAAAAACCCTATAGTTTGAGAACTAACAGGCTTACAAATCAATCATATATAATAACAACTTATTTCTGATTCATTTGTCAAGCTAAAATCCTGGGTAACATTTGACCTCAGTAGCTCAATTCCTTGATTTACTGTCACTTCAATATTAAAAGCCACCAACCAAGCTGGGCACAGTGGCTTACACCTATAATCACTCCTGAGACTGAGGCAGGAGGATCACTTCAGCTCAAGAGTTTGAGACTGCATTGAGCCATGGTTTCACCATTGTCCTCCAGCTTGGGCAACAGAACAAGACCCTGTCTCAAAAAAAAAAAAAAAGGAAAGACGGACGGACAGACAAAAGAAAGACAGAAAGAGAGAGAGAGGGAAAAAAAGAAAAGAAAAAAGCCAGCAACCTCTCAAACTGTTTAGCATACCTCCACCTTCTGACTCAGAAATCCCATTCCTGGTTATGTATCAACAGAAAAGAGTCCTTATATCTACCAAAAGACACATATAAAAATGTCCAGAGCAGGGGAACCCAAAGCTTTGGCCGCGTGACCCTGAAAAAAAAAAAAATGTCCAGAGCAGGCTTATTTAAACAGACAGAAAACAGAAATTAGCTGATTGCCCATCAATGGGAAAATGGATAAACTGTGGTATATGTATATAATAGGATACCACAGAGCAATAAAAAGAAAAAAAAAAGTACTACAGTTCACACATCAATGGATTAATCTTACAAACATAATGCAGAGGGAGAAAAGCCAGAAACAAGAATATATACTTCCATGATTTCTTTTTATAAAGTTCAAAACCAGTCAAAATTAGCCTATGGTGATCGAAGTCAGAATTAGTTGCTACCTTCTCTCAGGGAGTACTGATAAGAGAGAAGACAAGAGAGCCTTCTGAGGGCTAAAAACATTGTATATCTTGATGTGGATGATGACTACACAGGTGAATACATACATGAAAATTAATCTAGCTATCCATTTAAACTATACAACTTACTGTATATAAATTGTACCTCAAAATAATAATAAAAATAGTGGGTAAAGGAATATCTAGCATAAGCCTGGCAAAAATAGTCATACACTAAATTTTTTTTGATGACTACATACTAGGCAGTGGGCTAGGGACACTAAAAGAATAAAAACACCTGAGTCTCAGCCACAGAGTTTACAGACACGTAAGTAAACAACTGCAATACATATAAGAACACAAGGTTGCTAGCATATAAGTCACTAGGCGACACCTAATTGGCTAGTTGGATCAGAGAAAGTATCATATGATCTGATCCCAGTTTTTTAAAAAAAATTAAATGTCTATAAAGGACACTCTGGGGACAACCAGAGAAATCTGAATCTAAAACTATATATATGCATGTTATAGCAATGTTGAATTCCTAAGCGCAAACATTATACTGTGGTTATCTTGGAGGATGTCCTTATTCTCAAAGACATATGCTGAAATATCTATTTTCAACAAAGATACACTAGGCCAAAGACACCAAGAAATTGGAGGAGGGTCAGAGATATTTTAAAAATGTTGAAGACAAATTGCTAAACTAAATGTGTGACCTTGAACAAGTTTCCTAAGACTCTGTACTTCTGTGTCCTCATCTACAAACGCAAACGGTTAGACTAAGGTCCTTCCGAACTCTAGAGCTGCATTTCTTAATACTAGGGTAGAAGAGAGAAACTGTTATAAAGAAAATAATATTAGACATTTCCATACAGAGAAATGAAAGTTTTTAAATGAACTTCCAAAAAGATAAAGATTTTTATTAGGATGAAAACGTATTTGTCACCAAATTCCCCATTTTCTAAAAACTAAATAGCACTCTTCTAAGATTCCTAAGAAGGAAGTTCAAGGTCAAAAAGTCACTTCTATTGGGAAGCAAACTCACAGAACTCACTATCCCTAGGCTGAAAAAAGAAAAAAAAAAAAAAAAAAAAAAAAACAGGGGCCCAACTTTAAAAATGAAAACCAACCAACCAAAAAAGTAGGGGTGGGAGGGTCCTATATCAATTCATAATATGATGTATCTGAAGAGTTACCTCAGGAAAAAAACCTAAAACTCTGGAATTGACTAAGGAGACCAATGATGCCCTTTCACAGTTATTTGTTGTCAAAGCTGGAAGGAAGATGTTTATGTTTTTGAAGCTGTAGTGCAGACTCAAGCACACAGGCTTTAGAACCAGACAGCTCTGGTATTAAATCTCAGCTTTGATCTTACCTCCTGTAGCACCTACTTAAGATAAATTACTTGTTCTCTTAACCATAATACCTTCATCAGTGATGCAAGTATTGAATGACTCCCTCACATTTGCTGAAAAGCCTGAAAAACTACACATAAAGCACTTAGTACATTATCTGGCACATGTCAAATATTCAAAACAAAGCCAGTAGCTACCATACTATATATAGCCTACCCAGAAATTAGGCTATACAAAAGATTATTTCTTACATCTTCAACTGGTTAGGTAGAAAACATAATCTCATTACTGTTATTAACAAGCAGAACAGTATACAACTACTTGAAGGAGAGGGGAAACTTTCCTGCCTTGCCCCAAAACAAGGCAAATCAACAGGCACTGTTGCTCCTGACATCATTCCCACCTATGACAGCTCCCAAGAAACACAAAAGTACATTTGAAGGGCATTCCCCCCTGCCCAAAGAGGGGCCGCGCAAGTCTCAGCCCACCGTGCCAGCCGCCGAAATGGCAGCAGAAACTGTCAAGACTCCCTCACTTCCACACCCCGCTGACCCCTCAGAAACCGCAGGGGCAGCCACGGCCGGGCCGCCGGGGCTCCTCGCAGACTAAAGGCTGGAGCAAGCGGCGCAAACGTGGGCCTGCTCGTAGTCCTGGCAAACAGCACTCCCGAGCAGGTCGCCTGAGGGCCCTGCAGGGCATCCAGAAAATGTCACTGCCGGCGAAGTGACCCCGAGCCAGGCCACGGTACCCCTCCCATCTTGCCCGCAGAAGCCAGGTCTCCTACCTCGCCCTTTCTCCTGCAGACCCTCGAGGTGAGAGCGGGCTGGAAAGCATTACCTGAGCAGCGGCCCGCAGGGCCGACCGTGGCCGGTGGTTCCGAAGGGTGGCGGCAGCCAACAACCTGCCGTAGAACACGGAGGCCGCCATTTCTGAGTCGGGCCCCGACCTTTCAGCGCCGCGCGCAGGCGCACAAGCGCAAGGCGGCCCAAGGCGCAGCCTCTCTGCAGCGCTCACCAACGCCCCTCCTCGCCCCGCCGTCCCACCTGTTGGGGGGCGGGGCCTCGGGTTAACTCTGCAGCTGCCAGACCAGCTTCCAGGAGAGCGTGACGCAAACTTTGATCTTTGGAACTGGGCACCGCGGCCCCAATATCTGACCTGTGGCCAGAAAGCAGCCTAAACATTTCCTAGTAATTTGCAATGGAGAGTTGACCAGCGCCACCACTTGTGTGATCTTAAATTCTCTGAGCCTCAGTTACCTCATGGGTAAAAAAGGTTTCCTTCAAGAAATGATTACCCAAAGTAATGTTTTGTGCTAAACAGTGCTGAGCCCTTGAGCTACAGCAATGACTAAAACCACTTGTGATGCTCAAAGAGAAGATGGTCGACCACTAGTTAACCAAAGCTGGTAGCAGGCTGGAATCACCAGGGAAGCTATTGATTGACTGATTGATTGATTGACTGACAGGGTCTTGCTCTGTCACCCATGCTGGAGTGCAGTGACGTGATCACGGCTCACTGCAGCCTCAACCTCCCATGCTCAAGGGATCCTTCCACCTCAGCCTCTTGAGTAGTTTAGGACCACAGGTGTGTTCCACCAGGCTTGGCTGATTTTTTTTATTTTTATTTTTTTAGGGACAGAAAATCTTCCTGTGTTGCCCAATCTGGTCTCCAGCTCCTGGGTTCAAGCGATCCTCCTGCCTCAGCCTCTCAAGTGCTGGGATGACAGGTGTGGGCGACCACACCCAGCCAAGGAGATGGTTTTTGAAAAGATTAGTAAATTTAACAAACTTCCAGCAAGACTGCAAAGAAAAAAAAAGAGAAGACATAAATTACCAATGTGAGGAACATAGCAGGGAATATAATTACAGACCCTTCAGACATCAAAAAGGAATGCCATAACACCACACAACATAAATTTGACAACTTTTTCCTCTAACTAGAGAAAACTGTAATCATAATTTTTAAACTAAAAAAAAAAAAAAAAAAAAACCTAATTCCAGCATTTTGGGAGGCTGAGGCAGGTGGATCACAAGGTCAAGAGATCAAGCCTGGCCAAAATGGCAAAACCCCATCTTTACTACAAATACAAAAATTAGCTGGGCGTGGTGGCACGTGCCTGTAATCTCAGCTACTAGGGAGGCTGAGGCAAGAGAATCACTTGAACCTGGGAGACGAAGGTTTTAGTGAGCTAAGATTGTGCCACTGCACTCCAGCCTGGGAAACGGAGTGAGACTCTGTCTCAAAAAAATAAATAAATAAATAAATAAATAAAAAGAGATCTCCAAGTCCCAAAAGCTTTCAATGATGAATTCTATCAAATGTTTACACAAGAATTAACACCAATTCCATACAATCACTTCCCGAAAATAGAAGAGGAAGGAACATTTCTCAATGTACTATATGAAGTTAGTATTACCCTGATACCAAAACCAGAAAAAGACCATACGAAAAGAGAAAAATATTAACATTTCTCATGAATATTGATGAAAAAAAATCCATAGCAAAATATTAGCAAATATAATTCAGAAATATATAAAAATAATTGTACAATATGACCAAGTGAGATTTATTCCAGAGATGTAAGTCTGTTTTAATATTTGAAAATATGTGAAGGCCAAGCGTGGTTCATGCCTGTAATTCCAGCACTTTGGGAGGCTGAGCTGGGCGGATCACGAAGTCAGCAGATCAAGACCATCCTGACCAACATGGTGAAACCCCATCTCTACTAAAAATACAAAAAAAAATTTAGCCGGGCGTGGTGGCATGTGCCTGTAGTCCCAGCTACTTGGGAGGCTGAGGCAGGAGAATTGCTAGAACCCAGAAGGCGGAGGTTGCAGTGAGCCAAGATCATGCCACTGCACTCCAGCCCGGGGACAGAGTGAGACTCCATATCAAAAAAAAAAAAGGAAAGAAAAAAAATGCGTAATACACTATATTAACAGGATAAGGAAGAAAAAAATCACATAATAATTTAAATCGAAACAAAAAAACGGGCTGGACACAATGGTTCATGCCTATAATCCCAACACTTTGGGAGGCTAAGTTGGGGAGATTGATTGCTTGAGCCCAGGAGTTTGAGACGTAACTGCCTGGACAACATAGCAAAACCTCATTTCTACAAATAATTTAAAAAATTAGCCAGACATGGTGGTGCACACCTGCGGTCCCAGCTACTCCAGAGACTGAGGTGGAGGGGATCACTTAAGCCCAGGAGGTCAAGGCAGCAGTGAGCCATGATCGTGCCAGGGCACTCCAGCCTGGTGACAGAAGAAGACCCCATTTAAAAAAAAAAAAAAAAAAGCATATTCCAACATTCATTCATAATTTAAAACTCTCAGATAATAGGAATAGAGGGTAACTTCCTCATCTCCATAAACAGCATTACAAGAAAATCTACAGCTAATATTATACTTAATGGTGAGAGACTAGAGACTAATTGTTCTTTTTATAAGATTGGGATCAAGGCAAGGGTGTTCACTCTCACCACTTTAATTCAATATAGTGTTGGAAGTTTTAGTCAGTGCAGTAGACAAGAAAAGCAATTACAGGCGTAAGGAGTGAAAAGAAAGAAATAAAAATTTCACTATGTACAGATGACATGACTGTAGCTATAATTTGGATATTTGACTATCCAAACCTCATAGTGAAATTTGATTCTCCGATATTAGAGGTGGGGCCCACTGGAAGGTGTTTGGGTCGTGGAGGCTGATCCCTCATGAAGAGTTTGGTGCTGTCTTCGCCCTAATGAGGTGCTCACTATATTAGCTCCTGTGAGAGTTCTCCCAAGGCCTCATTGTTAAAAACAGCCTAGCACCTTCCCTTTCTCTCTTACTTTTGCTCTCTTGCAGTGTGATCTCTGCACATGCCAACTCCCATTCACCCTCTGCCATTTGTGGAAGCTTCCTGAGTCCCTCACCAGAAGCAGATGCTGCTTCTATGCTTCCTGTTTAGCCTGCAGAAATATGAGCCAAATAAACCATTTTTCTTTCTAAATTACCAAGCCTCAGGTATTCCTTAACAGCAACACAAACAGAATAAGATGGTTGTCTATGTTTAAAATCCCCAGCATTTTATGAAACAAACAAAAAACTCTTTGATTCAATAAGTGAGTTCAGCAAGATCTCAGGAAACAAGAAAAATGTACAAAATCAATTGTATTTCTAGGTACTAGCATTGAACACACAGCCCCAAATCAAAAATATGATACCATCTATAATTCCTTTTAAAAATGAAATACATATAAATCTAATAAAACATGAACAGGACTTATCTGATGAAAACTACATAATGCTGATGACATAGATCAAAGAAAAGAAATAAGTGGAGAGATGTACTATGTTAATGTATTGGAAGGCCCAACACAGTAAAGATGTCAATTGTTCCCCAAATTGATATACAGGTTTAATGTATTTCTATCAAAATCCAAGCAAAACTCTTTATACATACAGATGTAGTATTACAAACTTTACGTGAAAAGACAGAGAAAAACTAGAATAGCTAAAACAATTTCGAAAAGAATAAAGTGGGAAGAAACAGTCTGAGTTCAACATTTACTGTAATAGCTACAATAATCCAGACTGTGTGGTATTCCTGAAGAGAGGGACACATAGATTGATGGAACTTAATAAGAAACCTAAAAATAGACTCACACAAATATGCCCAACTGATTTAAGACAAAGATGCAAAAGTAATTCAATGGAGGAAATACGGCCTTTTAAACAAATGGCATTGGAGGAATTGAACATCCATAGGCAAACAAGCAAACAAACAAAAAGAGCCCTGACCAAAATCTCACATATGATACAAGAATTAACTCAAAATTACCTTAAATGTACAACATAAAACTATAAAACATTTAGGAGAAAATTTCAGGATCTAAAACTAGGTAAAAAATTCTTAGACCTAACACCAAAAGCATGATCCATAAAACAAAAAAATGATAAATTGTGTCTATCAAAATAAAAGCTTTGGCTTTGCAAAAGGCCATGTTAAGGTAAAGTCAGCCAGATGCGGTGGCTCACGCCTGTAATCCCAACACTTTAGGAGGCCCAGGTGGGTGGATCACCTGAGGTCATGAGTTCAAGACCAGTCTGGCCAACGTGGCAAAACCGTCGTCTCTAACTAAAAAAAAATAAAAATTAGCCAGGCATGTTGGCACATGCCTGTAGTCCCAGCTGCTCAGGAAGCTGAGGCAGGAGAATTACTTGAACCTGGGAGGTGGAGGTTGAAATGAGCCGAGAATGCACCACTGCATTCCAGCTTGGGCGAGATTCTGTCTCAAAAAAAAAACAAAAAAAAACAAGGTTAAAAGTCAAAAAGTCAAGCTACACATAGAAGAAAAATATTTGCAGACCACATCCAACAAAGCTAATATATGCAATATATGAATTACTTCCAAACACAAAATAAAAAAGCAAATAATTGGCCAGGTGCGGTAGCTCACACCTGTAATCCCAGCACTTTGGGAGGCAGAGGCGGGTGGACCACGAAGTCAGGAGATCAAGACCATCCTGGCCAACATGCTGAAACTCCATCTATCCTAAAAATACAAAAAAAAAAATTAGCTGGTCATGGTGGTATATGCCTGTAGTCCCAGCTACTCAGGAGGCTGAGGCAGGAGAATTGCTTGAACCCAGGAGGCGGAGATTGCAGTGAGCCGAGATCACGCCACTGCACTACTGTCTGGGTGACAGTGAGAGACTCTGTCTCAAAAAAAAAAAAAAAAAAAGCAAATAATTCGATTATAAAACAGGCAAAAACATGAACAGATAGTTTCCCCAGGAGAACATATAAATAGCAAATAAGCAAATGAAAAGATGTTCAATATCTTTAGCCATTAGGAAGAAATAAAAATTAAGCAACAATGTGATATTACTACACACTTGTCAGATTAGCTAAAATAAAAAATAGTGCAATAAAAATGCTGACAAGGGCATGGATCATTCATACATTGCTGGTGGGAATGTAAAATGCGAAACAGTTTGGCTGTTTCTTCAAAAAACTAAACGTGCAACTACCATACAACCCAAGAAATGCATTCCTGGTTTTATCCTAGTGAAAGGAAGACTTGGGTTCACACCAAAACCTGTACACTAATGTTTATAGCAGCATTATTCATAATAGCCAAAAATTAGAAACAATTCTGATGTCCTTTAATGAATGAACAGCTAAACAAATTGTGACAAATTCACACCATACAATACTAAGAAATAAAAAGGAACAAACAATTGACACGTTCAGAATTACACGGAGTTTAAAAAGTGGCTTATGCCTGTAATCCCAGCACTTTGGGACACCGAGTCGGGCAGATCATTTGAGGTGAGGAAGGAGTTCAAGACCAGCCTGGCCAACATGGTGAAACCCCATCTTCATGAAAATACAAAAATTAGCCAGGCATGGTGGCACATACCTGTAGTCCCAGCTACTAGGGAGGCTGAAGTAGGAGAATTCCTTGAACCCAGGAGACAAAGTTTGCAGTGAGCCAAGATCATGCCACTGCATTCCAGCCTGGGTGACAGTGAAACTCTGTCCAAAAAAAAAAAAAAAAAAAAAAGCCAATCCCAAAAGGTTACATATTATATAATTCCATTTATATAACACTCTGGAAATGACAAAAGGGAGAACAAACTAGTAGGTCCCAGGGTGAGGGAGTGGTGTGGGAGAGGAGTGAGTACAGACATAGAACCGTCAACAAAAAGGATGCTTATTAGTGATGAAAATGTTTTGTATCTAGAGTATATCAGTATCCTAGTTATGATGCTACTGTTGTTGGAAACTAAGTAAAGCATTCATGCGATCACTCTGTATTATTTCCTACAACTGCATGTGAAGCTGTATTTATCTAAAAAGTTGAATATAAAAATTAAAAAAGTTTGTATTATATTACAACTCATTAATAAAATAAAAATTCATGGGCCATAATTTAAAACTTAAATTTATTAAAATGGGGGGGGAGCTCTTCCTTGCAGCAGCATGCCAACAAATACAAGTAGAAGGAATAATGGAATTTATCCACTGTCATAGAAATAATTAATTAGAACAAGAAGTATCACTGGATGCTGAAATTTATGGGTGATTTGATTAGGAATGGAATGTTTTACCTGGCCTCAAGATGTCTCCCTACAATGATTCATTGAATGCAAAGGAGGAAAAAAATAACTGCAGTGGGAAGATTAAGTGGAAGGCATCTTGATTTAGTGATCAATGTTAGCATTAGTAACATCAGGACAAGAAGTAATCAGGTGCCACTTGCTAGGATACAAAGGGAAAGCATGGCATCATTTCTGCGCTATTCTTGCCAAAGATTTACATCCTCAATCTAGTCATAAGGAAACATCACATAGACCCAGATCAGAAGTATTCCGCAAAATGATCAGCCTGTTAAGAAAAAACTGAAAAACTGTTTTGATTGAAGGAGATTGGAGAGACATACAATGAACTTTCATTGTCTATTACTTTAAAGTTCACTGACTTGTCATGGATATTGAATGAATCCTTACCCATGCATGATTTTGTACCGGCCTGTATTAATCATTGGAGAAAAATAGTTTCTCTGAGTTATGTTAGCTCTGCCCAATGTGGACACATTTCATTATGAAATACTTTTTTAATGACTTTTTTTTTTTTTTTTTTGAGATGGAGTCTTGCTCTGTCACCCAGGTTGGAGTGCAGTGGCACAATCTCAGCTCACTGCAACCTCCACTTCCCAGGTTCAAGCAATTCCCTTGCTTCAACCTCCTGAGTACGTGGGACAGGTGTGTGTCACCATGCCCAGCTAATTTTTGGTATTTTTACTAAAGACAGGGTTTCACCATGTTGGCCAAGCTGGTCTTACACCCCTGACCTCAGGTGATCTGCCCACCTTGGCCTCCCACAGTACTGGGATTATAGGTGTGAACCACTGCACTTAGCCTTTAATGACATTTGTTAATGTCACCACTCAACTAATGAAAAATGCCTTTAAATATCAGGAAGGTGCCAAGCTCAGGGTGGCAGATAACAAGTTGTCACAAATTCTAATTTTCACGTGAAAGCTGGAATTGTAACATTTTGGCAACTAATAGTGTAAATTACCTTGAGATTACTGGCTCACTTTGTTCATTTTTGAGAAAATGTCTACCAAATACACAAGTCTGAAAAATCAATTTGTCTGTTAGTCCTTCTTTGAAGTAAAAATGGTTTTTGATGAAAAAAGCAGCTAGCTCAGCTCACAGCTTAATCACACGATTGCTTTTCCTTAAGACAACTGTCATTCTTCTGTTGCAGCAAAAAAATGCTTCATGAATACTTCTCATTTCATCATTCAGAATGTTAAAAAGACATTTACTTGTAGATTGTTTTAATGAAATTAATTTTTACTGTTTCATCAAGAACAATCTTAAATAAAACTAGCATGTTTTTTTAAAATTGCACATACATTGCAGTGAAGAATTCGATAGTAATTGCCATAATTTAGTGTTACAGCTTTAATTTTTGCTAAGTCCTAGAAATTTTACTGAACATTGATTTTTTTTTCTTTTTCTTTTTAAGACAGTCTCACTCTGTTGCCCAGGCTGGAGTACAGTGGCACAATCTCGGTTCACTGCAACCTCTGCCTCCTCAGTTCAGTGATTCTCGTGCCTCACCCTCCTGAGTAGCTAGGACTACAGGTGTGCACCACCACGCATGGCTAATTTTTTTTGTATTTTTAGTAGAGACAGAGTTTCACCATGTTAGCCAGGCTGGTCTCAAACTCCTAGCCTCAAGGGATCCTCCTGCCTTGGCCTCCCAAAGTGCTAGGATTACAGGCATGAGCCACTGCACCAGAAGTGACCATTGCTTTTGATCATTGATGAAAATATCAACACTGGGTAAAGATAAAACTAAACAAAATTACAAAAAATAGATTTGGCCTTGCTAATCACACTTTGAGAACCACTAAACACTACAAAGAAATTAGTCAAGCCATAAGTAACTATTGATAACAACTAAAAATAGAGGATTTATTTTTATGTAGCAACTCACAATGTAATTTGTCATGCATTACCTTACTTGATGCTCATAACACTCTTGAGATTATTATGTAGGTAAAGCTGGCATTATTTTTCATACATCTAAGAAACATCCTTTGAACTAACAAATAACTTGTTCATCCTCTTAGCTGTTAAGTGACAGAGCTGGTCTTCTAAACCAGACTTGGTGACTCTAGCTGCAGAATTTTCCCTACAATACCACATTTCTTCTCTGCACTGCCATGGAATACAGAAAGATCTGCTTCTTGCCGGGCGCGGTGGCTCACGCCTGTAATCCCAGCACTTTGGGAGGCCGAGGCGGGTGGATCACGAGGTCAAGAGATCGAGACCATTCTGGTCAACATGGTGAAACCCCGTCTCTACTAAAAATACAAAAATTAGCTGGGCATGGTGGCGCACACCTGCAGTCCCAGCTACTCAGGAGGCTGCAGCAGGAGAATTACTTGAACCCAGGAGGCGGAGGTTGTGGTGAGCCGAGATTGTGCCATTGCACTCCAGCCTGGGTAACAAGAGCAAAACTCCGTCTCAAAAAAAAAGATCTGCTTTTTTTTTTTTTTCTCTCCTTAATATGCCTGTAGCCTGTCATCTGTTGATCCTTCTACCGGGTCCTTCCTACAACAGGGGGAAATTACGAGGCCACAATTCAAGATGAGATTTGGGTGGGGAAACAGAGCCAAACTGTATCAGGATACAATGTAAGGGACAACTCATCTTGGAACCCTTTCTCAACTGCCTCTGCCTACCTCTCATCACGCTCCACTCACCATGGCTGAGGCAGAAGCGGCACATATCACATTATATGGAAATCACTGGCGTATTTGATCTCTTTTCCTCTCTAGACTTGAGATCCTTGGAGGCAAGTCTATGTGCTTGACCTCTGGTACTGATTCAGTGTCAAGAAGTTCAGTGCTGAATGAATGAAGAAATTTAACCAAAAAATAACTATTGAGTAAATGCCAGCTCTGTTCCAGCTGTGAATTTAAGCAGCTGAAGGTCCAAGGGCAAGCAAAAAATCCACACAGCATCACTGCTCACGTGGCTTACACTCTACTTGGGGTGCAGACACAAGTTAAATACCCACACTAATGAAGAAATAACTAAAATTAAGATGTGTACTTTGCAGATGAGGAGTATCGCTCAATGAGAGCAGTTTAAAAAGGACCAAGATCTTGACTATTTTTATTCCTTTCATTTTGTTTTCATTTGTTTATTTGTTTTGCTATTAAATGAGAAAGATCCAAGTATGGTTTAGACTTAATGGGAATAATTCAAGTGCATGCGAGAGGTTAAATAACAACAAATCATAAGAGGAGATAAAATGATTAAATAACAGAGTTTGCTTCTTGAGAATAGAAAGAATTCTACAACTCTTGCAGAGAGACTAGCCTGGATGAGAGAAGAAACACCTCTTCTGAAGCCACAGGAGGAAAAACTGAGGAAGTAGATGCAGAAGTAGGTAGACGGTAGGTTTTGTAAAAGTAAATTGAACGAGGACCTGTCAAAAGCTTGGATTTTGTCTGAGAGAAAGAAGTCAAAATTATCTACTGGAAATTAGGTGAAAGGTGAGGTAAATGGGTGAGAAAATTCAGTTTAAACGTTCATTAATGGAAATAAGGTAGATATACAGCACAAAGTACATTGAAAGTCTATCCCCTCAAGAAAAGCTTTGCAAACTGCCCTTGGAAGGAAAGGTAGGAGCATGGCTTGGGGAAAGCGGGGTGGTGAAGCTACCTCTGAATACATTCTCCAAACATTGCACTTCTTCAAAAATGTTCAAGATATCAAAATTATAATGAAAAGATATTAGAGAAGACAGCATGAAAGCTAGGCAGTGAGAGCCAAGACACACAGACAAGTAGTAAAAGGAGATGACATTTTAGCATCCTTGTTGCTCCTCTGTCAATCACTATTAGCACAGGCCTCAGATTACTCTCTACATTCTACCCCCTCCCAGATTCCATCTTCCCAGAGTCAGAACCTGGCTGGGACTGTGAAGAGGGGAGGGCACAGTTACAGATCTAAATGCTTAAATTTGTTATGTCAGATGTGGAAGGTCCAGATGATAAGAGTGTCATAGGAATATGTGGCAGAGTTAGAGAGAAGGCTAGTGGAGATGAGGAAATTAAGAGTTTTTGAGGGCCCTCCATGGAGGGTGAGGGCACACTGGAAAGAGAAGGCTGTGAGCCACGCATCTAAGTCTTTGTTGAATGATGGAGTGTAACCTGGAGGCAAGAATGTGACAGGGACTAGGGAGGAAGAGACAAAAGATATGCCATGGTATGAGATAATTTGTCTCAGGAGAGTGAGCGAGTAATGATCTAGAAGCAGCAGTGGAAAGTCAGACAGACACAAAACCTCATGCAGGTCCTAAGGTAAGCACAGCAGAGGAGTAAACAGCCAGCCTAAACCTAGGGAAAGAGACATGTTAGAATAATCATTTCCTATGCTGTGCCCCAATGGACTGTGTCAGCTCAAAAGGTATGCCTTTCAAATTGGTCAAACCCACACTCTGGGCTAGCATGGCCTTGTCTGGGAAAGTGCTGACCTCAGGAAAAACTAGATTTCGGTTAAGGAGATGAAGGGATGGAGGGGAAAGGCTGATTCTGGTATGGTAAAATAAATGAATATTCATTCATTTATGAGAAAACAGATTGGATGCCTCTAAGGTTGTGTTTTATCACTTGATTAAAAGCTGTATGAAGGCCAGGACTAGGTGTCTCATTCACCATTGCATGCCCAGGACCTAGCAATATTCCTGGCAGATTGCAGGTCCTCAAATATACTTGTTAAAAATGAGAATGAATTAACTGTTTCTCCAGTTGTAGTATGGAAGAGAAATGGGTAGGAAAGTTCAGTTTAAACCTCCATCAATGGAAATAAGGTGGATATACAGCACAAAGTAAATTGAAAGTTGATATGCTTTGGCTGTGTCCCCACACAAATCTTACCTTGAATTATAATCCCCGTAATCCCAATCCCCATGTGTCAAGGGAGAGACCAGGTGGAGAAAACTGAATCACTAGGGTGGTTCCCCCATGCTGTTCTCATGATAATGAATGAGTTCTTCCGAGATCTGACAGTTTTATGAGGGGCTCCTTCCCCTTCACTCAGCATTTCTCCTTCCTGCTGCCATGTGAAGAAGGTGCCTTGCTTCTCCTTTGCCTTCCACTATGATTGTAAATTTCCTGAGGCCACCCCAGCCATGCTGAACTGTGAGTCAATTAAACCTCTTTTCTTCATAAATTACCCAGTTTGGGGCAGTTCTTCATAGCAGTGTGAGAACGAGCTAATACAAAAGTCTATACCCTCAAGAGAAGCTTTGTAAAGTGCCTTTGTCCCCTGACTTCCAAAGTCATTGTTTCAGAAATGCAGCGTACCCTGGAAAGTCTCCTCCTCAGGTGAGCAAAGGGTGGGCAGCAGTGGAAACAGGGAGGAGAAAGAGAGGAAGGGAAAAATAGGAGAGAGAGAAAGAGAGACCTGTTATAAGAGGGTATAAATAGGAATCACCTGAATTCAAAGGTGGAAATTCAGGTCGCAGGGAATTTTATTCTATGTTTCACATGAAGGAAGGAGCAGTGGCTAGGTAAGAACTTGCTAATTCTTAGAAGGACTGGAAAGAAATACAGCATGATGTTAAAAGTACCACTGTTATCTCTGGCTGGAAGACATTGATTCTTCTTTGTATAATTCTTTATATCTGTATTCTCTATATCAAATCAATATAATTTTAATTTTTAGAAAAACTGTAGAAAAATATTTACACCCCTTTAAAAATCCTCACAAGCACAGAATAGCTATTTTTAGGGTAAAATTGGTTGTAAACTAAAGGAATTATAAAGTTCCAAAATATATTATCTCTAATAATTTCAGCAGTAGTGCAGTAATTATGAAGAATCAATACACAGCAAATTTAATAAAAATTAAAGTTGTTAGGAAAGCAGACAATGTGCGAAACACCAGCTGTGTGACTTAATGTCGATACTTACCACAAAACACCATCGACAGTACATAAAAGAGAAAATTCAGAGCTGCAGGAAAACTTACTACCTATAATGGCAGGAAGACCCACATTTTAGGAAATCAGCATGACAAGCTACTAAAGTGGAAATAAGTAAATAACTACTATTTTCAAATAGTTTCAGAATGATACTAGTTACTACAAGAGAATTTTTAAATTAAACAGAATTTTTCCTTAAAGTATCAACAAGGACATGTCCTCTTTTTCATCACAACTAAGAACTAAAAGTGTATAAAAGTCTGCTTGAGCTAAATTGTGCTACAGTAACAAACAGCTCCCCCAAATCTCAGTGGCTTACAATAGTGTATTTCTCACTCATGTTACATGTTAGGGGCTGCAGGTGGGCTATGGCTTCATTCCACATTTCTTCTCATTCTAGGACTTAGGCTGAACAAACAGTCTCTATTGAGACAGCATTCTCAAGTCCGAGGAAAATATTGAGTTATTGGAAAACAGAAAAAACTCAAAGTTTCTACTAAGAATTGGATATTGCAACCTCATTTTATTGATCAAAGAAAGTCATGTGGCTAAGCCTGATGCTACAGCAGGGATGTATACTCCTCCCAAGGGATGCAAACTAAAGTCACATGGCCTTGGGCAGGGATGTGCAATCCTTTTACAAGAAAAGGGACAATGAATATTAGGGCATAATAATATAATCCATCACAATATGCATTCACTTACTGAGCATTTACCATAGTGGTCAACACTAGAAAAGCACAGTGAAGACAAAAACATTGTTTATATCCTTAGGAGCTTAGTGGATAGCTACCATAGAATGTTTGCTATGGGTATATGCCACACTATATCCTGTATACTTATGGCATCCCATTTAAGCCTTTCAGTGGCTCTATAATGTATTACAGGTATTCACCATTCTTATTTTCTTTAGGGGAAAACTGAAGTTTTCCACTTAGCCTGAAGTCTCTGTGACAGATTGGAAAAATGATCAAAATTCTTCCTCTTCTGGCTACCAGACACTTTCATGTCTTAAAATATACTTATTAAAATTGAGAATGAATTAACTGTTGCTCCATTTGTAGTATGGAAGGTAAACAGGTGGGAAAATTCAGTTTAAACCTCCATCAATGGAAATCAGGTAGATATACAGCACAAAGTAAATTGAAAGTCTATCCCCTCGAGAGAAGCTTTGCAAATTGCCCTTGTCCGCTGACTTCCAAAGTCATTGTTTCAGAAATCCAATGTACTCTGGAAGCATCCTCCCCAGATGAGCTTTGAAATACTATAGCATATCTGATCTTCTCAGCAAGAAGTGCAGACTTTCTCAACTCTTATATCTGAGCTGGTCGTGTGAGTTTCTTTGACTAACGGGCTAATAACAAATACAGCAAGCAGAGGCTCAAAATACGTTTGTACACAGGGGCTTGCCCTTTCCCTGCTCTTGGAACCATGCTGCCCTGACTACCCTTCTAAATGACTGACATGTGGCTCAGTTGCCCCTACTGTACTAACTTAGAGCCTATACACCATCAGACAAGTGAATGAGGCCACCTTAGATCATCTAAGCATGTGTCAGTGCACTACCTGGCAACAGATACATAAGAACCCAGCAGAGAAATGCTGAGATGGCCATCCACCTAGGCCTCAAAATAAAAAGCTAAATAAATAGTTGTTGCTTTGAATCATCAAGTTTTGAAGCGGTTTGTTATGCATAAAAACCTAACTAATACACAGGAAGAAAGGACAGAACAGAACTATATATACAGGCCTGTTTCCAAAATCTTGTTCTTTCTGCTAAGCTGTACTTCCTCTCTAGGATGGAAGAAGGACCTTGAAAAGTCAGGCACTCCATTCACTCATGCAACATGCATTTAACATATATTTACTGGGTAACCAGCCTAGCACATGTCAGGCATTTTACCATGGTTAGGTGCACTGTGTTGAACAAGAAGGAAATACCTCTGTCATCAAACAGCTTACTGTGTAATGGCTAGGGGAAAGGAGCAACAAGTAATACATACATAAACAGAGAATATATTGTTTTACCCTTGATCCCAGGAAGTCAAGGCTGCAGTGAGCCATGATTGCACCACTGCACTCTACCCTGGGCAAGAGAGAAAGACCCAGTCTCAAAAATAAAAAACAAAACAAAAAAAAAGAGAATTCATTATTTTACATTGTTATGAGAGATACAAAGAATCCCAATATAATTATGTATTCGAAAACTGTGGGATGAAAGAAAAAGGAGTTAGAAAAGGAGCTCTAGCGTAAGTAGACTTGTAAGGGGAGCAAGCAAGGCCTCTCTAAAAGAAATGGTGCCAGTCATGGGCTCCAGAAAACAGATACTGAGATGGAGTTAGGAGTGCAAAGGGTTTAATAAAGAGTAATACTTGTTTTTTAAAAAGGTGAGGAAGAAATATTGGGACAGAAGAAGCATCAAACCATAATCTGACGAGAAGCCAGAAAGACAGGAAATCAATGTGGAGCTATGGAGCAAAGACTGCCTGTTAGAGGAATTCTATATTGGGTGGAAATGCCTTGTACCACTGATTCTGACAATGATCACAGTCACTGACTGGGGACACCATGAGAAGAGTGTGACCTCACTTCAAATAGAGGGGGACTTTCAAAGAGCTAATCACTGGACAGTGTTGCCTAACCATACTCTTTACAAATGGGCAGTGAATCCTTTTTTCTTTTATTATTATTATTGAGACAGGGTCTCACTCTATCACACAGGCTGAAGTGCAATGGCACAATCACAGCTAACTGCAGCTTCGTCCTCCTGAGTAGCTTGAACTATTTCATGGGTGTGTGACCTGTGCTTACTACTGGCACGTAGTTCAAGCTACTGATGTAGCTAAGTTTGTATGTTTTGTAGAGATGGAGATTTGCCACATTGCCCAGGCTGGTCTCGAACTCCTGAGCTCAAGTAATCTGCCCACCTCAGTCTCCCAAAGTGCTGGGATTACAGGCATGAGCCACCAGGCCTCGCCAAAATTTACCCCTTTAAAGGGTACAGTTCTGTAATGGTAAGTACATTCACATTGTTAAGTAACCATTACCACCATCTATCTCCAGAATTTTTTTTTCTCTTCACCGACTTAAATTATGTACCAATTAAATACTTAGTACCCTTTCCTTTTTGCCCCTCACAGCCAACATTCTACCTTCTGTCTCTATGAATTTGACTACTCTAGGTACCTCATCGTAAGTGTGAAATCATACAATATTTGTCCTTTTGTGATTGGCTTTCACTTAGCATAATGTCTTCAAGGTTCATCTATGTTGTAGCATATGTCAAATTTTAATTCATTTTAAAGACAAATAGTATTTCACTGCATTTATATTTCACATTTTGTTTGTCTATTCAACCATCAGTGAACATTTGGGTTGCTTTCTTGTTTTAGCTATTCTGAATAAAGCTGCTTTGAACATGGTATGTAAATATCTGTTTAAGTCCCTGCCTTCAATTATTTTGTATATGTACCTAAAAGTGTAATTGCTGGATTACATGGTAATTCTATGTTTAATTTTTTTGAGGAACCACCATATTGTTTTTCACAGTGGCCGCACCATTTAATAGTCCCAACAGCACATAAAGGCTCCAAATTCTCCACATTCTCACCAATACTTGTTATTTTCGGTTTTTTTTTTTTTTTTTTTTTTTTTAAATCCATCTTAATGGGTGTGAAGTGACCTCAATGTAGATTTTTGTTTTTTTTTGTTTTTCGAGACAGAATATACCTCTGTTGACCAGGCTGGCATGCAGTGATGTGATCTTGGCTCACTGCAACGTCTGCTTCCCAGGTCCGAGCAATTCTCCTGCCTCAGCCTGCCAGGTAGCTGGGATCACAGGTGCCTGCTATGATTCCACGCTAATTTTTATATTTTTAGTAGAAATGAGATTTCACTACGTTGGCCAGGCTGGTCTTGAACTCCTGACCTCAAGTGGTCCGTCCACCTTGGCCTCCCAAAATGCTGGGATTACAGACATGAGCTACCATGGCTGCCTCATTATAGCTTTTTTATTGTATTTCCCCAACAGTAAGTGATGGTAAAAATCTTTTTATGTGGCTTTTTTCTTTTTTCTTTCTTTTTTTTTTTTTTTTTTGAGACCAAGTCTCGCTCTATTGCCCGGGGTGGAATGCAATGGTACAGTCCTCACTAACTGCAATCTCCACCTCCTGGGTTCAAGTGATTTTCCTGTCTCAGCTTCCCAAGTAGCTGGGATTACAGGCATGTGCCACCACCCCCGGCTACTTTTTGCATTTTTAGTAAAAATGGGGTCTCATCATGTTGGTCAAGCTGGTCTCGAACTCATGACCTCAGGTGATCCACCCTCATTGGCCTTCCAAAGTGCTGGGATTACAGACATGAGCCACTGTACTTAGCCAATCCTTTTATGTGTTTATTGGCCATTTGTATATCTTTTTTGGAGAAATGCCTATCCAAGTCCTTTGTCCACTTTTTAATAAGGTTTTTGTTGTTGTTGTTGCATTATAGGAGTTATTTATATATTCAAAATATTAATCTGTGGCTCAAGACACTAGAGACTGTTGGGATGGCTTCAAACAGACCATATATCTGGAGCAGGTCGGAATTCATGGGTGTGTGACCTGTGCTTACTCAATAATAAAAGGGTCCCTTCCTAGTTTCTCTGTTGACACCATCTTGAAGTCCTCAACAAATTTCAAATAAGAAGTTCAACATTTTTATCACTGGGCCCTTCAAATTATGTAGCCGGTCCCTCAGTTCTGATTGTCGGTTGGGTTCTTCATTCTTCTCTACTTTGTGTCTGCATACCCAGAAATGTCAAAGATGGCTTCTTTACTCAAATGTCTGGTTGCCCTTGGTGGGATGGATGGAAAAGCTGGGGATGGCTGAGCATCTTTGTCCCTCTCTCTACATGGCCTCTCTATATGGCTAGCGTGGGCTTCCTTACAACATGCAGCTGTAGGATAATCAGACTTTTTACATGGTCCCTGGTTTCCTCTAGAGTGAGTAGTCCACAATCCTGAAAAAAAAAAACTGCAAGGATTCTTATGACCTAGACTGGCAAATCATATAACATAATTTATGTCACATCCTATTGGTCACCAGCCTGCTGTACCTTCTGGTCTTTCCGCTTTTCAAGAGGTACTGTAAAAAATTAAAAAGAATACTGTGCACTGAGATAAAATATTTGCAAAACAAATATTTGATAAAGGGCTGGTAAGAAAGTCACTATGGGCAGCCCAGATCCAAAGGAAGGGGAAATAAATTCCACTTCTCAACGGAAGAAGTAGCAAAGAATGTGGCTAATATTGTCTTTAATTTACCACAGGGTGACATAAATATAATACATTCATTTTAGAGGGACAAATTAGTGTTTGTTGCAGAAGGAATGCAGAGAAATAGGCCATTGTCATATTCAATTTCTTTTTCTTTTCTGTTTTTGTTGTTGTTGTTGTTGTTGTTTTGATGGAGTCTTTATCTGTCGCTTAGGCTGGAGTGCAGTGGTGCAATCTCAGCTCGTTGCAGCTTTTACCTCCTGGGTTTAAGTGATTTGCATGCCTCAGCCTCCCAAGTAGCTCGGATTACAAGCATGTGCCACCATGCCCAGCTAATTTTTGTAATTTAGTAGAGACAGGGTTTCACCATGTAGGCCAGGCTGGTCTCAAACTCCTGACTCAAGTGATTCGCCTGCCTTGGCCTCCCAAAGTACTGGGATTAAAGGCATGAGCCTAAATATTCTATTTCTAACATTCAAAATAGGATTATGGAGTAAGGCAATATGCCTGAAAGTGAGACCTTTATCTCTCCCTTAAGAATATGAAAGATTAGCTGGGCATGGTGGCTCACGCCTGTAATCCCAGCACTTTGGGAGGCTGAGGTGGGCGGATCACGAGGTCAGGGGTTCGAGACCAGCCTGACCAACATGGTGAAACCCTGTCTCTACTTAAAAATACAAAAAATTAGCCGGGTGTGGTGGCATGCACCTATAATCCAAGCTACCTGGGAGGCTGAGGCAGGAGAACTGCTTGAACCCGGAAGGCAGAGGTTGCAGTGAGCCAAGAGGATGCCATTGCACTCCAGCCTGGGCAACAGAGTGAGATTCTGTATCAAAAAAAAAAAAAAAAAGAATATGAAAGATTAGGGCTAGACCATAAATTACAGATTTTATAGAGTGAGAGTGGTAACCTTCCCCTTTCTGTCCCATAAGGATAGTGGTAAATAGAAATAAAAAGACTTGAGTGAAATGTTAAGTTTTCATCTCTGTGATCTTTACTCTGGTGAAAGAAGGCGCATTACAAAAGTGACGACAGTGTTGAAGGCAGCAGGGGATTCTCCTGTCCTGCCCCAGCCTTGTCATGCTTCCCATGTAAGGCCTCACCTGAGAGGAGATCATCCCAAAGAGACTCCTGTACCAAAGCAAACTTGGTAACGTGGTATGATCAGGTGCCCATAAAGAGGTGGACCTATTCAGCACTCTTAGTGCCTCCATTTGGACTCTTCCCATCTCTGGCCTGCCTAATCCAGGGACACCATACTGAGTCTAAATGAATGTCAGGACACTGTCTTCTCAAAGTAAGAAGACTTGGTCTTTTCTTCCTTTTTTTTTTAAGAGACGGGGTCTCGCTATGTTGCCCATGCTGGAGTGCAGTGGCTATTCACAGGCGCGATCCCATTACTGATCAGCACGGGAGTTTTGACCTGGTCCATTTCTGACCTGGGCCAGTTCACCCCTCCTTAGGCAACCTGCTGGTCTCCCACTCCCGGGGCAGAGTCCTGGAATTGAACAGGAGAGGGGCCTCTGTGCCTAGATCACCTTTCCTTCAGCTGGGAATCTCGATCAATGTAAACAAAAGTGTAACAATAAGGAGCTCTGTCAAGTTCTCATGCTGCAATAACTCCTGGTAGATCCTGTCCCACTGGTTGGGACAGAAGGGAATTCAATATGGGGATTCTCTAATTAGAGTAATATTTATGTGGGCTGACACTTCTTTTTTTGTTTGTTTGTTTTTCTTTTTTCTTTTTTTTGAGACGGAGTTTCACTTGTTACCCAGGCTGGAGTGCAATGGTGCGATCTCGGCTCACCACAACCTCCGCCTCCTGGGTTCAGGCGATTCTCCTGCCTCAGCCTCTCCGAGTAGCTGGGATTACAGGCACGCGCCACCATGCCCAGCTCATTTTTTGTATTTTTTTTTAGTAGAGACGGGGTTTCAGCATGTTGACCAGGATGGTCTCGATCTCTTGACCTTGTGATCCGCCCTCTTCGGCCTCCCAAAGTGCTGGGATTACAGGCTTGAGCCACCGCGCCCGGCCTGAGCTGACACTTCTTTTACATGATTCATACACACCAGCTTGGTGCTTTTTTTTCATGACCATTTGTACTTTAAGTGAATCATGCCACCTTTCTCCATATAGCATAAAGTTTTCAGGGAAAAAAAAAGAGTTTTCTAGCTTAACTGCATTAAAACTACAGACGCTCCTCAGCTTACAGTGGGTTTACATCTAAATAGACCCATTGTAAGTTGCAAATAGGATTTTCAACTTACAATGGGTCTATTTAGATGTAACCCCACTGGAAAATAGGATTTTCAACTTGATTATATTTTCAACTGACAATGAGTTTATCTGGACATAACCGATCATAAGTCAAGAAGCCTACTGAATGTTATTGCTTTTGCACCACTGTAAAATAGAAAAATCATTCAATAAAACCATTTACTTTGGGGACATCTTTATTTTGTTATACTGGTATAAAGAAGAGCAGCTTTCACTCAAGTATACATTTACGGCGTATGTATGTGTTAGCCACTATTTGGGGTACTAGAGATACTCACATCAAAGACATCCTCCTTGACCTTTGTGCTTCTCTGGGCTAAGACTCCTTTCTTGTCATTCCTTTATGGGAGAGTAGACTTAGACTATTCCAACTCTTCAAAGCTTAGTAGTAAAGACGAGGCTATAACATATAACCAGGTTTTATTGAAGGTTTTGGGATAATGAAATGGAACTACTATGCAATAAAAGAAAATTTTAAACTGGCTAGCAAATGTGACTTCTGAATGTCAGAAGCTCTCTTCCTCACCTTCTCATCCCCTTTTAGCCCCAGACTTCCTACTACGTTCTAGGAGTGGCCTACTCAACTCAACAGGAATGCCTGAGACCACGAATACCACCACCCCAGAACCAGGTTTTCCAAGTCCTCTAGGGCCCAGTGAGAGGAGGAACCTGCTAAGGCTAGCCTCTGCAGACATATAATCTTCATAAACTCAGCTCCACCCCTAAGGATGACCCCTTTTGATGTTAAGTGGAATAGTTCTGCTCGGCCTTGCTTTGACCCTTTCTACTACTGAACTGCATCTTGATTTTTTTTTTTCTTTCTGCAAATCCACATTTTTTCTTTTTGGCTTCTTAAAAAAGTTTTAGTTTTAATATACAGATAGTAAAATTCATTTTTAGTGTGGAGTTCTACGAGTTTTAACAAATACATAATCACATTACCACCATGATAATCAAGATACAGAATCATTCCATCACCCTCAAAAAATCTCTGATGTCCTTTTGTCATCAATCCCTCTCCATGCTCTCAGCCCCAGGCAAACACTGGCCTGTTTTCTATGACCAGAGTTTTGCCTAATCCAGAATGTCATATAAATGAAATCATACAGCATGTAGCCACTTATATCTGATTCCTTTCATGTAGCATAAGGCAGTTGAGATTCATCCATGTTGTTGAGTGTATCAGATGTTTGCTCCATTATACTGCTGAGCGGTTTTCCATCGTATGAATTTACCACAGTTCATTTATCCATTCACCAGTTGAAGAACATTTGTTTCCAGATTCTGATGATTATGAATAAAGCCACTATAAGGATTACATACAGGTCTTGGTATGAACGTAAGTTTTCATTTCTCATGAGTAACCATCTTGAAGTAAGGTTACTGGGTTGTATGATAAGTGTATGCTTAACATTATATGAAACAGCAAATTGTTTTCCAAAGCAGTTGTGCAATTTTGCATTCTCACCAACAATGTCTGAGAATTCTAACAGCTCTGTATCCTTACCAGCATTGGTATTGCCAGTTTTCATGGGGATTTTTTCTTACTCATTCTAATAGATGTGCAGAGGTACCTTAATTTGGTTTAAACTTCTATTTTCCTAATGACTTATGATGTTTAGCATCTTTTCATGTGTTATTTGCTATCATATCTGATATGGTTTGGCTGTGTCCCCACCCAAATCTCATCTTGAATTGTAGCTTCCATAATTCCCACATGTTGTGGGAGGAACCCAGTGGCAGATAATTGAATCATAAGGGTGGTTCCCCCATACTGTTCTCAAGGTAGTGAATAATTCTAATGAGATCTGATGGTTTTATAAGGGGGGGTATCACTTTTCACTTAGCTCTCATTCTCTCTTGCCTGCCACTACGTAAGACGTGACTTTCATCTTCCACCATGATTGTGAGGTGGAACTGTGAGTTCATTAAGCCTGTTTTTCCTTATAAATTATCCAGTCTTGTGTATGTCTCTATCAGCAGTGTGAAAACGGACTAATACAATCTCTCTTCTTGGTGAAATATCCGTTCAGTTCTTTTGTCCATTTATTTATCAGGCTGTTTGCATTATTATTGAGAGCTGGGGCCAGGCACGGTGGCTCATGCCTATAATTCCAGCACTTTGGGAGGCCGAGGCAGGTGGATTTCCAGGTCAAGAGATCGAGACCATCCTGGTCAACATGGTGAAACCCCGTCTCTCCAAAAAAAAAAAAAAAAAAAAAAAGAGCTGAAGATTCTTTACATATTCTAGATCCAAGTCCTCCAGAAGATATGTGCTTCACAAAAATTTATCACAGTCCACAGCTTGCCTTTTTGTTTTCTTAACTAGTGCCTTAGTGAACTGAGGCTACTATACAAAATACCATAGACTGAGTGGCTTAAACAAGAAACATTAATTTCTCACAGTTCTGAAGGCTGGGACGTCCAAGAAGATTAAGGTAACATTAAGTTTGCTTTCTGGTCAGGGCCTTTTTCCAGGCTTGCAGATGGCTGCATTCTCACTATCTTCTCACAGAGCAGAGAGAGATTGTCTTAGTCTGTTTTGTGCCACTATAAGAGCTGGTTTCTGTTTGGTACTTTATAAAGAACAGAAATTTATTTCTGACAGTTATAGAGGCTGGAAAGACCAAAGTTGAGGGGCTGCATCTAATGAGGGCCTTCTTGCTGTATTATTCCATGATGCAAGGGCAGAGGGTTAAGAGAACACACATATACACAGGTGTGCATCAGAGAGAGAGAGAAGGGAAAAGTTGGAAGGGCCAACTCATCTGCTTATCTAGTTATCACAATAACTAACCTCCTCTTGAGATATTAGCATTAATGCACTCATGAGGGCTCTGCCATAATCACCTCTTAAAGCTCTTAAAGGTCTTACCTCTCAACACTGTTGCATTGTGGATTAACTTTTTAACACATGAACTTTGGGGAACACATTCAAACCACAGCAGAGATAGAGTGACAACCAAAATGCGTGATTGAGGCATAAGTTTCAAATCTTCCAGGTTTGAGCCTGATTGTGGGTATGCCTGGGAAAAACGTTAAGTCACAGAAGCATCTGTGGCTATTTTTTTCCAAAAGGGTCTCAGGAGGTTTAGTATTTACACATTTTCCTTGAAAAACAGGAGGCAGCAGTGAGATAAATGATTACCTACTTGTGAGACTTTAGTTAGAGCCCAGAAAAATCTACATTTTACATATGATAAGGTGAACATTTGAAGAAAAGGGGAACAGATGAAGCAGTTGTCTAGGGGAGGGGCAAAGGAACCATTAATCTCATCTTGTTTTTGTTCTGCACCTGGGAAGATAAACAGCAGTCTTTTGAAAAGGCTAGTTTCTGTTTAGCCTTTAGAGAAAAAAACCTAATGACTTTTTTTTGAGACACTTTGACTCTGTTTCCCAGGCTATAGTGCAGTGTGCAATCTCGGTTCACCACAACCTCTACCTACCGGGTTCAAGAGATTCTTGTGCCTCAGCCTCCCGAGTAGCTGGGACTACAGGCACGTGCCACCAGGCCCAACTAATTTTTGTATTAATAGTAGAGATGGAGCTTCCCCATGTTGGGCAGCCTGGTTTCAAACTCCTGACCTCAGGTGATCTGCCCACCTTAGCCTCCCAAACTGCTGAGATTACAGGTGTAAGCCACAGAACTCAGCTGAAAACCTAATGACTATTAGCAAGGGAAGGGGTATAATGAGGTGTGTCCCATCTCCTATCCCATCATAGCTGTAAATTCAGTATCCAAGGTTTCTCTGGCATTCCCTTGGCCAAGTAGGGGAGGTGCCAGAGATCACAAAGATTTTCACCTGTATTTTCTTGTACAAATTGTATACTTTAGGTGTTTTTTTAGGTCTACAATCCACTTTGAGCTAATTTTTATATATGGTGCCAATTACAAGTCGAGGCTTTTTGTTTATACTTATATGCCAAATTGTTCCAACATCATTTGTTAAAAAGACTATCTTTTCTTTATTGAATTGCCTTTGTACAATTTTCAAAAATTAATCACATATATGAATCTATTTCTAGTCCCTCTATACTGTTATTTTATCTATGTGTCTATGTTTTTACCAATACCATACTCTCTTGATTACTGTAGCTTGATCCTAAGTTTTGAAATCAAGTGGTGTGACTCCTCTAAATGTTTTCCTCTTAAAAATTGTTTCTATTATTCTAGTTCTCTGTGTTTCCATACCAATTTTAGAATCAACCTATCAATTTCTACTGGAAAGGAAAGTCTTCTGGTATTCTGATCAGGACTGCATTGAATCCATATAAATTAACTTGTAGAGAATTTAACAATATTGAGTCTTCTGATCCACGATTATAGTATTTCTCTTCTTTTACTTAAGAATTTCATTTTCTGGCCGGGCACGGTGGCTCACACCTGTAATCCCAGCACTTTGGGAGGCTGAGGCGGTTAGAACACCTGAGGTCAGGAATTCAAGACCAGCCTGCCCAACATGGCGAAACCCTATCTCTACTAAAAATACAAAAAAATTAGTTGGGCGTGGTGGTGGGCATCTGTAATCCCAGCTACGCAGGAGGCTTAGGCAGGAGAATCGCTTGAACCTGGGAGGCAGAGGTTGCAGTGAGCTGAGATTTCACCACTGCACTCCAGTCTGGGCAACAACAGCAAAAACTCCATCTCAAAAAAAAAAAAAAAAAGAATTTTATTTTCTTCAGCAATATTTTGTCAATGAAAAGAGTCAAACACTGGCAAACTATACATCTGACAAAGGACTAGTATCCAGAATCTACAAGGAATACAAACAAATCAGCAAGAAAAAAAACAAACCCATCAAAAAGTGGGCAAATGACATGAATAGACATTTCTCAAAAGAAAATATACAAACAGCCAACAAACATATGAAAAAATGCTCAGCATCACTTACCATCAGGGAAATGCAAATTAAAACCACAGTGATATACCATCTTACTCCTGTAAAAAAGTTAGAAAACAATAGATGTTGGCGTGGATGTGAGGAAAAAGGAACACTTTTACAGTGTTAGTGGGAATGTAAACATAGTACAACCACTATGGAAAACAGTATAGAGGTTCCTTAAGGAACTAAAAGTAGAACTACCATTCAATCCAGCAATCCCACTACTGAATATCTATCCAAAGGAAAATAAGTCATTACACGAAAAACACACATGCACATGCATATTTATGGCAGCACAGTTTGCAACTGCAAAGACATGAAACCAATCTAAGTGCCCATCAACCAATGAATGGTTAAAGAAAATGTGGTATATATACAACATGAAATACTACTCGGCCATACAAAGGAATAGATAATGTCTTTTGCAGCAACTTGGATGCAGCTGGAGGCCATTATTCTAAGTGAGGTAACTCAGGAATGGAAAAGCAAATATTGTATGTTCTCACAAGCGGGAGCTATGCTATGAGGATGCAATGGCATAAGAATGATACAATGGACTTTGGGGACTCAGAGGGGAAGGTGGATGGGGGGAAGGTGAGGAATAAAAGACTACACACAGTGTACGCTACTCAGGTGATGGGTGCACTAAAATCTCAGAAATCCTGGCTAAAGAATGAATCCATGTAACCCAAAACCACATATACCCCAAAACTTGAAATAAAAGAAAGGGCCAGGTGCGGTGGCTCATGCCTGTAATCCCAGAACTTTGGGAGGCCAAGTGGGCAGATCACAAGGTCAAGAGATGGAGACCATCTTGGTCAACACGGTGAAACCCCGTCTCTACTAAAAAATACAAAAATTAGCTGGGTGTCGTCGTGCACGCCTGTAATCCCAGCTACTCAGAAGGCTGAGGCAGGAGAATCGCTTGAACCCAGGAGGTGGAGGTTACAGTAAGCCAACATCACACCACTGCACTCCAGCCTGGTGACAGCAAGACTGCATCTCAAAAAATAAAACAAAATTTCCAGTATGTGCACATTACTTCGGTAGAAGTAAAAGTAATAGTGTGTGTGTATATATACATATGTAGAGAGACAGAGTAAATCAATCCTCCCAGTGACTAGTCATTTATGATTCAGCTGGTCTGTGTTGTGCATGGTGTGCAAACATCTGAAAATGTCTGTTTTCGAGTGTTTGTAATTAACTCGTCTCAGCACAATTTATCAATTAGCCTTTATCTCCTCCCATGACTTACGAATATACTTTAAGCATAGTTGTTTATAATGGGATGTTCCTACACGACTTATCCTTTTCCTGGTACCACACTGATTTGCGCTATGTGCAAATGGATTCACTGTGGTGGGCGGCGTCATTCGGGGAGAAAAAGAAAATGTGCAGTGGTTCCGAGGTTTATAAGAACTGGCGGCTCGTACGTGTAAATGCATGGTTTGGAGGAATCTAGGAGTGGGCAGCTGATGGGTGATGAATATTCAAAGCACAACAATCAGAAACTTTACCTAAAGCGAAACTTGGGAAGCGCTGCCCTTGGGAAGGAAAACCGCCATTAGGAAAGCTGAATGCCCTCCTTGGGGTATTACGCACCACGGCCAACCCGAGACACCGAAGTTCTCCAGCTTTGATTTCCGCGCCAGCGCAGGGAAAGACTGGTTGCGGCCGCGGGGCGGGGCGGCGAGCGGGTCACTTCCTGCGCGGCAGGGCGCGTCCTCCAGCTTGCTATGGCAGCCAGCGCAGACCCGCGGAGGCAGCGGCCGGGAGTCGGGGTCGGGGTCGTGGTGACCAGCTGCAAGCATCCGGGTTGCGTCCTTCTGGGGAAGAGAAAAGGGTCGGTTGGAGCTGGCAGTTTCCAACTCCCTGGAGGTCACTTGGAATTCGGGTGAGCAGCTGCGGATACCAGGAAAGCGGACCGTGCGCGGAGGGACGAGCTCGCGCCATGTTAGCTTCCATGCGCCGTGCGTGAGAACGTTCGCGCTGTCGCTGCGTGGTTTCTCGCGCTTCCCTCGGTTCCGCCCCTCGACCTCGGGGCCACGTGGGCACCAGCCCGGGACGGGGCGCTGTGCCGGGTCAGGCGGGGCCTTTGCTCGGTTACCTTGGTCTTTCCGGCTGCGCTCCAGCTGGGTGGTAGTTGGGAGTTTGTGAGGTGTGTGTTTTCTCACAGCTTACACACAAAACGAGGAAAGCAAGTGTGTGTAAACCTCCAGCAGCCCAATGGTCAGCTAAGACATGGCACGGTTTCCATGTGATTGACTGATTGACTGATTTGAGACTTGGTCTCGCTGCGTAGCCCAGGCTGGAGTGCAGTGGCGCTATCTCGAGTTATTGCAACCTCTGCCTTTTGGGTTCAAGCGATTTTCGTGTCTCAGCCTCCTGAGTAGCTGGGATTACAGGCGCCTGCCACCACGCCCAGCTAATTTTTGTGTTTTTAGTAGACACGGGGTTTCACCATTTTGGCCAGGCAGGTCTTGAACTCCTGACCTCAGGTGATCCACCGGCCTTGGCCTCCCAGGGTGCAGGGATTATAGGTGTGAGCCACTGTACCCAACTGTTTTCCATGTGATTTAGACCAACACAGATCAATTTAATACTTACTGGCCGCGTAACCAAGCCCATTTGCCTGGCTAGAGTACAACTAAAAAAATAAACACATATGTATATATATTTATCATGAATGAATATTGGATTTTGTCCATTTTTTTCTGCATCTATTGAGATCGGATTATATGTAAAACTTTAGTTGCACTCTAACCAAGCAAATGGGCTAAGGAAACACTTTGGGCCTCAGTTTCCTTATCTTTAAAATGGGAATGTTGGACCAAATCCCCTTGAAGATTCCTTCTGCCTTGGCACTTCTGCGATGTGATTGTAACTGTCAGAGGAGTTGGACAACTAAGGAGACTCAGTTCTATACAAGAGTGAAGAGAGCCTGCAGAGTTTATAACCTTGATTGTACTATCATGGGTGTGTGCATATGTCCAGACTCATCAAATTGTATATATTTAACATTTGCATGTTTACAAATGGGTATACAAAACTTTTTTTGTAAAAAAAAAAAGAAAAAAAATGAATAAATGTTTTTCTAGTAAAAAAAAAAAAAAAAAAAGAAAGCCTGGAATGGTGCTAAAATGTGGATTCTGAAGTGAGAATAAGATTGAAATCAAGAACAGATAAACAGCATCTAAAACATCAGACCCAGGGCTTGTTTTTCCTTCAGTATAAAGAGTTTTCAAATGTACATAAAAGTAGAGAGAATAGTGAATCTTCTTGTACCCATCACAGAGCATTTTCTTGTTTCATCTTAACTGCCCTTCCCTCTCCCACCCAAAACACACACACCCTGAGTTGTGTGTGTGTGTGTGTGTGTGTGTGTGTGTGTGTGTGTGTGTTTTGGAGGCTCTCTTGGTTTGTTGTTTTTTGTAAACTATTTTAGAGGCAATCCCAGCCATCCTATTATACCATCCCTAAATGTCTACCACTAATAGACTTTTTTTAAAAAACATAACCACAATGATTTTCTTTCTTTCTTTTTCTTTTTTTGACAGAGTCTCACTCTGTCATCAGGCTGGAGTGCAGTGGCGCAATCTCGGCTCACTGCAACATCTGTCTCCTGGGTTCAAGTGATTCTCCTGCCTCAGTCTCCTGAGTAGTTGGGACTACAGGCATGCACCACCACACTCAGCTCATTTTTGTATTTTTAGTAGAAACGGGGTTTCACCTTGTTGGCCAGAATGGTCTCGATCTCTTGACCTCGTGATCTGCCCGCCTTGGCCTCCCAAAGTACAGATGTGAGCCACCATGCCCAGCCCACAATCATTTTCATACCTAACAAAATAATTCTTTAAGTATCATCTGATACCCAGTATGTGTAGCATTTTCCTCAGTGATCTTAAAATGTCTTTTTACTGGTTTGTACTAATTGGGATCAAAGGAAGGGCATGTATTGCATTTGGTCAATATTATTTTAAAGTAAAAAATAAGAGCAGAAAAACAAATTTTCCTTCTTTCCTGTAGGATGAGTAAAACTCCCCTGAATCCTCCTCCCCCAGGAACTGTACCCTGCTTTGCAAGTTTTATAAGTTTATAGATTGATGTATTCTTGTTCTCTATAACTAATAACTAAAAGTTCCTGTTTTTCATCTAAGCAGCACAGCAAAGGTCATGAGACAGGTCTAAAGAGGCGAAATTGCAACCGTCCAGATGCCATAGTGAAGGAAATGAGATAAACTGCTTGCAACCCAGATAGTGGTCATCTGGACCACATAGCATAAGTCATATGTAAGCTTAAGTTATAAACCTATCATTTTTAATAAACTGTCTTTGTTCACTTCTGCATTTCATATATAAAAGTCAAGCTTTGTCTTTAATACTTAATCTATTGGATTTAAATCCACTGAGCCAGCGCACACCTTAATAAAATCTTCCTGTTCCACCCATTGGTCTCGCCAACCTCCTAATTCCCGCAACAAATCTAATAGTAACCCCTCCCCATGTCCTTTTTTCTTATGCCATTTATTTGTTAAATAATATGGGTCATTTGTCCTGATGAATTTTTCATCGTGACCATGTTCTTCTAATCCACCTGTGTCTTACAAAGTGGGAGTTAGAAGTACAGTATTTTATCCCAGTGCCTTTTAATCAGACTTTGTTCTTTATAAAATAGGAAATTCTTATCACATGAAATTTTTTGAAAAAATGGTCTTTGGAATTTAAGAAAGCATCAATAAATGTATCATTTCCAGTTAATTAAGAAAAACTATCAGTTAAGAAATAAAATTTCTAGATTAAGAACCAGATTGCCCAGGCAGCCACACATGGTACCTTGTTGAATACTGGTGAGCATTAACCTAACTCAGATCACAGATTAAGCACTAGTTAGAATGTAGAGTCACCAGTGCAATGGCTAGAGATAGCTGTCTTACCAGTAACGAAAGGAAGTCTTGAAATCTTGACTCAGATGTGAGTGATCATAGCCAACATTGAGCTCAAATGAGCTTTTTGTTAAGGGCTGGATAATATGTCTCTTTGCAGGTATGCTTTCATTTGATCTTTACATAACTGGAATACTCAGTGGGCTACATTTGATGGGAGAACAAACAGGAAGTGGTTTTATTTTCTCCTTCCATTGGCTTCAAACATGATTTTTCTTTCCCTTCTCTTCAGAGACGTTTCCTGCAAATTCTATAGTTTTCCTGTCACTTAGTTATAAAAATAAATCACATTTGGGTCAGTATGATTCACTTTCAAGCATTTAAAAGTCCAATCCAATTTAAACCTTCAGTGTCATTTCCAGTTTCTGATCCCTCCCCTGTAGTGCATAAAGGAGGTGTAAGCCATTATTTTGCTTTTCTGCGTCTCTTCCTCTTCTCACCTGGCTGTCTCTGAGTTTCCTTCCTACTCCAGTGTGTTGGGGAAGGAGGAGAGAGAGCAAGCCATTCAGGTGACTGATGCTGCTCTGATCCATCCATTGGTGTCCTCTGGGCATGGTATCCACATTATGCTTTCTTGGTATGTTTGTCAGTGGTTGGGAAGTCCCACAAATATTTCCCTGACAGAATGGGAAAAAATTTTTGTAATCTACCCATTGGACAAAGGGCTAATACCCAGAATCTACAAAGAACTAAAACAGATTTACAAGAAAAAAAAAACAAACAAACCCATTCAAAAGTAGGCGAAGGATATGAACAGAGACTTCTCAAAAGAAGACATATATGAGGCCAACAAACATGTGAAAAAATGCTCATCATCTCTGGTCATTAGAGAAATGCAAATCAAAACCACATTGAGATATAATCTCATGCCAGTTAGAATGGCGATCATTAAAAAATCTGGAGACAGATGCTGGAGAGGATGTGGAGAAATAGGAACACTTTTATACTGTTGGTGGGAGTGTAAATTAGTTCAACCATTGTGGAAGACAGTGTGGCGATTCCTCAAGGATCTAGAAATAGAAATTCCATTTGACCCAGCAATCACATTTCTGGGTATATACTGAAAAGATTATAAATTTTTCTGTTATAAAGACACATGCACACCTATGTTCATCGCAGCACTGTTTACAATAGCAAAGACCTGGAACCAACCCAAATGCACATCGATGATAGACTGGACAAAGAAAATGTGGCACATTGTATACACCGAATTCTACGCAGCCATAAAAAACGATGAGTTCGTGTCCTTTGTAGTGACTTGGATGAATCTGGAAACCATCATTCTCAGCAAACTGACACAAGAACAGAAAATCAAAAACCACATGTTCTCACTCATAGGTGGGTGTTGAACAATGACAACACGTGGACACAGGGAGGGGAGTATCACATGCTGGGGTCAGTTGAGGGGGGCAGGCTAGGGGAGTGACAGCAGGGGGAGGGGAGGGTGGGGAGGGATAAAGTGGGGAGAAATGCCAGATACAGATGAGGAGGAATGGAGGCAGCAAACCACCTTGCCATGTATGTACCTATGCAACAGCCTGTATGATCTGCACATATACCCCAGAACCTAAAGTACAATTATACCTAAAATATTTCCCTGACATAGGTGATTGGTTTTCTCTGGCATTGGCCCCCCTCCTAGCTCTTGCTTCTAGGACATCACCCCACATTTTCCTTCTCCTGGGATCTCCTGTTGGATTACCCAGCAGTTTCTTGTGGCATCTGCTTGGCCCAAAGGAAATGCACAATGGGAATGATATTTTCACTGCTGCCCATTTTCCTTGCTCAGCCTCTGTATTCACCTGCATCTAGAAACTCCAAGGGACACATTTCAGATGTACCTAAGAGCTCTCACCCTTGTAGCACACCTTCTCCGATGCACTGGGGTAGGTTTCTGCAGCTCAGGGTGTCTTTAGCAGGAGAGTGACACACTGAGTATCTCCTTGAGAGTCACTCCCAATCTTATGACTGATTCTCTTGGAATGCTCCTCACTTGACTTGGGGACAGAGTTGGCCCCTTGTAGTCTGGAAGGGAAATGCTCCTACTAGGCTGAAAATTCATAACTTTCCGCCCTCTCAAAGATTTTCTTTCTTATACCGCCTGGGTAGGAAGAAGTTGCAGGTCTAGTTTAGCCTTCATTAGCAAACCCTTGAGCTCAGATAATACCTGTTTGCCATTTTGCTTGAGAATTTAGAGGTGCTTTTTACCTATTGTCTTCAGTTTCAACGCTTAAACAGAAATTCTGAGACTGCTGGAAAAGACATAGTGTACTTCTTGATACAATTACAGTGACCCCATAAGGAAGTAATAGTAGTCTCCTTTTACTTGTCCAAGGTAGAAAGTAATGAACTTTGAGCTCAAGCCCAGGTCTAGTTGACTCCAAAGTCTACTCTCCATACACTAAACTGCCTCTTGGTTACACACAGGTTCTAGGGCTGTAAATCAGTGCTGAGATGTCTGAATGCTAATTTTTATTTAATATTAAGTCCTTTTCATCTTTGGATAACTAGATACAGGAGATAAAGAATGTCAAGGACAAGATTGCTGATTTATTGTTTTTAAATTTTTTTAATTAATTTTTTTTTTTTTTTTGAGACAAAATCTTGCTCTGTTATCCAGGCTGAAGTGCAATGGTGTGATCATGGCTCACTGCAACCTTGACTTCTCAGGCTCAGACTGTCCTCTTGCCTCAGCCTCTTGAGTAGCTAGAACCATAAACCACAGGCATGCACCACCACGTCCAGCTATTTTTTTTTTTTTTTTTTTTTGGAGAGATGAGATCTCACTATGTTGGCCTAGGAGGCTGGTCTCAAACTCCCAAGCTCAAGCTATCCTCTTGCCTCAGCCTCCCAAAAGATTATAGATAATGAGCCACATGCCTGGCTGATTTATTGTTTTAAAGCAGGAACCAATTACGGTTCTTTTTGCTGTACACTAGAAATTTCTAGCCAAGAATTTCATGGCAAAATACACACACACACACACACACACACACACACACACACACACAAATACATACACAACACATGTACATATACATAAATAGAATAATGTTTTGTTTCTGTTTTCCAGTGAGAGCTGGGAAGAATGTGCTCAAAGGGAAACCTGGGAAGAAGCAGCTCTTCACCTGAAAAATGTTCGCTTTGCCTCAGTTGTGAATTCTTTCGTTGAGAAGGAGAATTACCATTATGTTACTATATTAATGAAAGGAGAAGTGGATGTGACTCATGATTCAGAACCAAAGAATGTAGAGCCTGAAAAAAATGAAAGTAAGAGAATTATATATTATCATGGATTTTTCTTTGAGGAGAGCTTATGGTCTGGAGGAGTATTACAGGATGTTTCTGTATGAGGAGAATGCTATTGTCTTCAATACTTGTGTGTCTATGAATACTTGTGTTCCCCCAAAATTCCTGTGTAGAAATCCTAACTCCCATGATGATAGTTTTAGGAGGTGGGTCCCCTGGGAGGTGATTAGATCATAAAATAATGAATGGGATTCGAGCCCTTATAAAAGAGATCCCAGAGAGGCCTCTGACCCCTTCCATGATGTAAGGATACAGAGAGAAGATGGTTGTCTTCTGAAACTGGAAGTGAGCCCTCCCCAGACATGGAATCTGCCAGTGTCTTGATCTTGGGACTTCCCAGTCTCTAGAACTGGTGAGAAATAAATTTCTGTCGCTCATGTCAGTTGTAAATATAGAGATGTAATATAGAGATACAGATATGTAAATATATTTGCACCATGAGGAACCAGACTGCCTGTGTTTGTATCCTGGTTCTTCTACTTGGAGCTTTGTGACTTTGGGCAAGTTATTTCCTGCCTGGGCCTCTTTTCTCATCTGTGATAATGGTACCTTGGATGGATTGTTGTAAGAATTTACATATGAAGAACCTCATGAACCCACTAAGTACCCAGTAGATGTTAGTTTTATTGTTAGTGTCTAATTTTGTTTCAGGCAGTAATTTTAAGGAAAATATTTTATCTGTTTTCCTCAGTTTTCTTACCTGTGCAGGAGAGTTAATACCTCCTTTTACTCTGAATAATTACACTGATTCAACAGTTACTGTTTCAGAGCAGTTGGGTTCTTCTGCTGCTCAGAAAGAGCCAGTACCCTGAGACAGTAGGAGTTGTAGCAGAGAAAGAATTTAATAATCACAGGGTGGCTGCATGAGGTGGACAGGAGATAATTCTTAAATCCTACCCATGGAGAATTCAGAGGCTAGGATTGTTCAAGGATGGTTTGGCAAGCAAGCGGCTAGAGAATGAGAAATGCTGATTTGTTGGGTTGGGGATAAAACCATAGAGATGTCAAAACTGTCATCTTGTGCTGAATCAGTTCCTCGATGGGGGGTTCACAGGACTAGTTGAGTCAGTTTCTTTGTGTGGCTTTCCTATTTGGGTGGTACCAGTTAGTCCATCAGAATGTAAAGTCTGAAAAATACCTCAAACACTAGTCCTAGGTTTTACAATTGGAATGTCATCTGTAGGGATAATTGGGAAAGTTAATCTTTTGACCACTGGCTACCTGCCTCCTGAGCAGTAAGCAATTACAAAAGGCAAGTTACAAAATGATGGTTAGAGTTTAACTATGCCTACATCTTAACAGAGTTTTGGCCCTTACCATAATTCTGACCCTTACCATAATTCTGACCTTGTGGTCTTCTATTAGTATTGGTCCCTGAACAAGGAGGGTGTTAGTTTTGGGAATGGACTATTATCACCCATGCTTTAAAGTTAAACTGTAAACTAAATTCCTCCCATAGTTAGCTTGGCCTGTGTGTGGGAATGAGCAGACAGCTTGTGCGGTTAGAAGCAAGGTGGAGTCGACTTTGTTAGATTTCTCTCACTGTTATAATTTTGCAAAGGTGGTTTCATTATCTGTTACCCTCTATGCCAAATTGAGTGCACTGCAAGTTTCCTTAAGCATTGTTCTAAGGCAGACGTCCCCAAACTACGGCCCCCCTGAGGCCATTTATCCGGCCCCCCGCTGCACTTCAGGAAGGGGCACCTCTTTCATTGGTGGTCAGTGAGAGGAGCACAGTATGTGGCAGCCCTCCAACGGTCTGAGGGACAGTGAACTGGCCCCCTGTGTAAAAAGTTTGGGGACGCCTGTTCTAAGGGTTTTTCTGTCTATCATCTCTCCTCAAATTCTCATAAAACTGTGAGAAAAGGAACTAAGAAAAATATCAAAATTCTTTGAATATATTCCTTGCCATATGGAACTTTATTCAAGTGATCTCATGTATCGAACCTCCCCTCTAAACATTTAATTTCTTCTACAACAGGGAAGAATCTTTTCATTCAACAGATACTTATTGAGTACAGTGTGCCAGACCCTGTTCTAGGCATGAAAGAAACAATGGTATATAGAACTAAGTCTCTGCCCTCGTGGGCTTTAAATTTTAGTGCGTGGAGGAAGCAACAGATTACAGATATTTTATAATAGTAGTAGTAAGGATTAAAAAGAGCAATAAAGCTGTGTCAGAAAGGGATACACAAGTGCTGTATCAGATAGAATGGTCAGGAAGGCCTCTGACAAAAGGATATATACACTTATACTGGGCAACGTAGTGAGACCCTGTCTCTACAAAACTAAGAAAGTTAGCCTAAGTGGTGGCACACGCCTGTTGTTCCAGCTACTCAGGAGGCTGAGATGGGAGGATCACGTAAGCCTGGGAGATCAAGGCTGCAGCGAGCTATGATTGCACCACCGCTCTCGAGCCTGAGCGACAGAGTGAGACCGTCTCAAAAAAAAAAGAAAAGAAAAAATGGACTAAACATTTTCTTATTTTTTTTTTCCTATGGGCAAAAAAAGCTGAGACTAGAAGAGACAAATATGATGAAATAGTTACTTTTTTAATATTCATTATCTTTCACAAGAAGCAGTCTTCCTCTGCACAGCTTTCATTACATTTTTAAGAGACGGAAAATATCTTAGAAACTTTGTACTTTATTTTATAGGTGAAGGAACTGGTTTATTTTAATGTAGCATACCCTATGGTATATAAATTCTTTGCATTTTTTACACAAATATTTAGATAAACATTGACTAATACTAAATCTGGGTTTACCATGTCATAGCCTTTGTAAACTGGGCCTCACATTCAAATAACACAGTGTTTTAAATGACCATCATTCTTTACCTAAGGTCTTCATTCTACATGCAAATTAGATCTATATAGCCAAGCAAATGCAAAGCATCACTATTAGAGTTTACTTGTAGCAAGTTATTTTTAAATTCAATTTTTTTTTTTCTAAAAATAGGTTAGCTTACCAAAATAAATACACTTTGTTTTCTGTTAGCTAAATAAATTGATTTGGCGTTTTTCTTTTCTAGGTTGGGAGTGGGTTCCTTGGGAAGAATTTCCTCCTCTAGACCAGCTTTTCTGGGGACTACGTTGTTTAAAACAACAAGGCTATGATCCATTTAAAGAAGATCTGAATCATCTGGTAGGATACAAAGGAAATCATCTCTAGGGGGCCGAGAAGATTTCTTGATTTTCTTTCAAAAGACAAAAATAAGGTCTGGTTAGGGAGTGAAAACTATCTACATTTCAGAACAACTCCATTTTATCTAAAAAAGTTCTTGTGATTGCCAATTTATTTGCAGTCTCTTAATGTACCCACCACCCTTTCAGCCAGTACTTGACAACATTTTTCTGAAATATGTCATTGAATTGTATTCCAGATACAGAATATATGATAAATACTAATATAGTATGGGTAATCAGCTTTCCATATTTATCTATGATATTTACCATGCAACTTGTCATTACTAGCTAGCATGGAGTAGGAGGCAGTTGAATTTGCCTTAGTGTTTCTGTTCAAATAGAGACTCGAATTCAAATATTGTAGTTTAGATTCAAACACAGTATGCCTGTTGCAAAATTTACCAAGTTTGTTGCTCTACCTCTTTATTAAAGAAATGGTGGGAGAGGGTACTATATTGTGACAGCCTTTGCAACTTACAGGGAATAGGTCAGGCAATTAGGTTTCTAATTGAGAACCTAAACCAAGAGAAGTGAGACAAACCATCTAATATCATCTGTATCCTACTATTATCAAACTGTGTGATGTTGGATTTCTCACTTATTCCTTCTGAGGTCCAGGGTCCTTATATGTAAAATAAGGAGATTCATCTAGAGCAGTTGTTCTCAAAGTGTGGTCTAGGGGGCCTCAAGAGCCTTTCAATGGTATTCTAGGTCAAAGCTATTTTTATAATACTAAGACATCATTTCATCATTTATTGTTTTCTTTTTTCTTTTTTTTTTTTATTTGAGGAGTCTTGCTCTGTTGCACAGGCTGGAGTACAGTGGCACGAGCTCAGCTCACTGCAGCCTCCGCCTCCTGGGTTCAAGCAGTTCTCCTACCTCAGCTTCCCAAGTAGCTGGGATTACAGGTGCCCACCAACACACCTGGCTAATTTTTGAATTTTTAGCAGAAACTGAGTTTCACCATCTTGGCCAAGTTGATATGAAACTCCTAAGCTCAAAGTGATCTGCCCACCTCAGCCTCCCAAAGTGGTGGGATTACAGGTGTGAGCCACCACACCTGGCCATCATTTATCTTTTTCACTCTCATTTTCTCATAAGTGTGCAGAGGTATGATATTTTACCAGGTTGAATGCAAAAGTAGATATGAGATTCCAGCTTTCATCTGTCATCAGACATTAAAGAGATTTGGAAAAACATAAAGCAGTAGTACTCTCCTCACTAGTGAATTTTTGTTATTGTTGGTTAGAAAAATGGTTATTTTAAGTGGGTTTTAATATGTGAAATAAGAAAAGTAGCTGTTTTTCAAAAATGTTGTTTATGTGTTAACACATATTTGGTTTTTGTTACTTGTAAATGATTATTAAAAATTTTAAGAAATTTCTCAGTTTTCATTTCTACATGATAAATATTTCTAGATAAAACCCTACAAAAACAAAAGCTGGTCTTTGGTAGTTTTTAAGAGTTCAAAGGGATCCAAATTTTAAAAGTTCGAGAACTGCTAGATTAGACCAAAAGTTCACATTTTTTAGTTTTTGAGCCCACTTCTATGAAATCCTGTGCTTCAGAGTTGATTACCTTTGAATTTTGCTCTTTCAAAAGACCCCAGTACTATCATAACACTTGCTACAAAAGAATCTTTTTCCAGTATCAAGTTCTTTCTTGTTTGCTTTTTTAAAATTATATATGTACATTGTATAATTTGCCATGTATAAATCTTATCTATTAATTATATCTACATATTTTTGTTTTTTGTTTTTTTCTGAGATAGGGTCTTACTCTGTCACCCAAGTTGGAGTGCAGTGGCGCAGTCTCAGCTCACTGCAACTTCCATTTCCCAGGATCAAGGGATCCTCCTGCCTTAGCCTCCTGAGTAGCTGGGATTATAGGTATGCACCACCATGCCCTGCTAATTTTTGTATTTTTAGTAGAGACAGGGTTTCACCATGTTGTCCAGGTTGGTCTCGAACTTCTGGCCTCAAGTGATCTGCCCACCTTGACCTCCCGAAGTGCTGGGATTACAGGCATGAACCACTGTGCCCAACTCATATTTTGATTTAGATGCCTGATTTTAGAATGTTTGAAGAGCTCAAATGTAGTAAGTGTATGTGCCTTGTTCTTTGGATACATGGATTAATTTCACACTAATTTTTCTGTTCCTATTATTCCCTGTCTTTCTGTTGCTTTCTCCCTCATTTGACTTAATTTCACTCCCTCAGTTGACTGAATCCCTGTCCCTGGCTTCTCCTAAATGGTAGATATGAGGCTTGATAAGAAAGTAGGCAAGCTATGGATCCAGGCATCCCCAAACTTTTTACACAGGGGGCCAGTTCACTGTCCCTTAGACTGTTGGAGGGCCACCACATACTGTGCTCCTCTCACTGACCACCAGTGAAAGAGGTGCCCCTTCCTGAAGTGCGGCGGGGAGCCGGACAAATGGCCTCAGGGGGCCGCATGCGGCCCGCGGGCCATAGTTTGGGGATGCCTGGATTAAACCCTTTCATTGGTTTATCTCAATTACAGTTCATTGGTAATTCATTAAGATATCTCCTTATGCTAGTATTTATCCATATAGATGTTTTATAGCTTCAAAAACTTATCATAAGTCCTGGCACAGTGGCTCACACCTGGAAACCCAGCACTTTGGGAGGCTGAGGTGAGAGGATTACTTGAGTTTAGGAGCTCAAGACCAGCCTGGGCAACATAGGGAGACCCTGTCTCTATTAATAATAAAAATTAGCCAGGCATGGTGGTACACCTGTGGTCCCAGCTACTTGGGAGGCAATGACAAACTCATTGAAAGCTTGTGAAATTTTTTATTTTTCTTTTAACTCATCCAACTTGACATAAATGTATTTCAATGGAAAGAAAAATCTAACCTGGAGTTTTATTCATAGGAAACGGTAAAAAGATAAGAATTTCATATTAATTAGAAGGGAATTGTGTTTACATCAGCACTAAATGTGCTCAGGTGGTGTTCAGTGACAACTTAGTAATTAGGAAATATTTCTCTAAATGAGTCAATGAATGAAGCAGGATTTAGAACTCTTAGGAAAGCAATTAATGCCTAGATAGTTTGAGAATTGACTTTAGTAGAAAAAAAAAACTAATGCTGACTAGCAAGATTCTCATAAAACTAAATGTCAGCTAGAGTCCCTGAAGTGTACTTTATTCTGCCAGGTTGCTGGGGAGTAGGAAATATCTTTTCTGAACCGACCCTGAGGTGTCATCTGTCCCAGGATAGGCCAGTGCTCCTATACTGGCTCTAGCAACACCTTAGCAAAAGTCACCCCAGTGGAGCCTGAGGCGAATTCGGCCTCCTTCCGATCCAGTTGGAGGAGACACTTCTTTGTTACCTTGACTGCCAACTTCCCAAACAAGGCAAATACTTTTAAGTGAAACAGTTTCTTTGTGGCACCAGTGATCACAGCGAATGGTGATTGTGGCAGAAAGAAAGTTTAGGGAATCATCATACAAGAGAAGACATTCAAAGTCTTCTTTTAACATAAAATTACACATCGAAGCTGCCTCTGCTTTTAGTAATTATTTATGTTGTACACAGATGTCTGCTGCACTTGAGTAGTTTTATAAAAATGGCAATTAAAGGTAACAGTATGCATTGTGTTCCACATCTTCTATTTCATGTACCTCAAGAAATTATAAATTAGTACTTAAGGTGCTCCAGTACATTTAATTTTTCATCTATTGTGTGCCAAGTCGTATGATAAGGACTTTACAATATTTATTTATACTACCAGTTAAACCTACCACACTTCCTTAAATTCACATTCCAGACTTTTTCTCATTTTGATGTTTAAAATGTTTTAATAGGCTAGGCGCAGTTGCTCATGCTTGTTATCTCAGCACTTTGGGAGGCTGAGGTGGGTGGATCACCTGAGGTCAGGAGTTCAAGACCAGCCTGGCCAATACCGTGAAACCCTATCTCTACTAAAAATACAAAAATTAGCTGGGTGTGGTCGTATGCACCTGTAGTGCCAGCTACTCACGAGGTTGAGACAGGAGAATTGTTTGAACCTGGGAGATGGAGGTTGCAGTGAGCCGAGATCACACCACTGCCCTCCAGCCTAGGTGACAGAATAAGACTACATCTCAAAAAAAAAAAAAAGAAAAAGAAATGTTTAAATAGCTGGGCACAATTTAATCCCCACACTTTGGGAGGGGATTACTTAAGAACAAGAGTTTGAGACCAGCACAAGCAACATAGTGAGATCCCATTTTAATAAAAAGTAAAAGATTAGCTAGATGTGGTGGAGTTGGTGGGACATGGTGGCACCTGCCTATAGTGTCAGTTCCTCAGGAGGCTGAGGTAGGAGGATAGCTTGAGCCCAGGATATCAAGGCTGCAGTGAGCTATGATCCCACCATTGCACTCCAGTCTGGGTGACAGAGTGAGTCCCGTCTCAAAAAATAAATAAATAAAATATTTAAATATTTGGTTTTTGCATAATAATGGTTAGTAGCTTTGTACACAACCATGTATCACTCTTCATTTTATTTATCAAATCAATTCATGGGCAAAAGCAACACAGCAAGTAAGCCAAACTTTTCACCAACTTCTGTTTGACTTGATACTTCTTAGCCTCTCTTGTTTTTTTTTCCTTCATAGATTCACTTTCTACCTATTCTTGGATGACTCCCCAAACAATATTACCTACAGCCCAGACTTCCTCCTAAGCTCCAGGCCCCACCACACAGCAGACATCTCCACTTGACTGTCCACATCCCTCTAATTTGCTGTGTTTCAGACTGAACTTCCTCCTGTATTCTTCTCTACCATCTGCTAAATTGCTCAGATTTGATTCCCTTCCTGCATCCAGCAGTTGCTCTTTCTTCCATCCCCATCTCATAGTCCACCTGCTTCTCCCCTAGGCCAGGTCCTAGGCCTTCTTCCTTAGACTCTTCCTGCAGCTTTACTCCTCCAATCAACTAAGTGACTTTATTTTTATTCTTAATTGTTGTAAAATACGCATAACTTAAAATTTATCATCTTAACTCTCCAATTCATTTTTAACATTAATCTTAGAGTGCCTTTTCAAAGCATAAATTTAGTTACGTCTCATCTTCCCAAACGTCTTTGGAAGTTCCCATCACCTATAGAATAAAATCCCTAACCTGACATATTAGGGCTTTCCTTATTGCCCTGGACCAGTTTTCTCACTGTACCACACCCTGCTGTCACACCCTGCACTCTGAGCATTGCGTCTCTCTCTGTGCTTCCTCCAGTGCAGCATGCTGGTTCCTACCTCCTTGCCAGTGCGCCTGGAACTCCTTCTGAACTGAATGCCACGCCCGCCCTCAGTCTGCCTTAACAGATCCTTACTAGTTTTCATACCTTAGTTCAAGGTTCCTTCTTCTGTGAAACCTTCTGGACTCACCCGATTGGACCTTCACCTATCTCACCTTACACCATTTCTACTGTATCTTGACTTCAGAGGTAGCTTCTTTAATTTAGTAAGGCTCTAGGCTTAAATGAGACATGTCACAAGTTGTGTTCTTCCAAAGTTGCCCATTTTTGTCTTTTCGAGTAGCTTGATTTAAATTTCTAATGGGTTGAATTTACCTCTGATGCATTTGTAAAGCAATAGGTTAAATTCTATAGATAAAATGCCCTCAAATCAGCGTCCTCCTTAAAAATGGCTGAAAATAAGTGCACCTGTATGTTGCAGTTTACATAAACACTATTTATGTTCACATTTCAGGGATCACGTGTGACTCTGGGAGGGTATTTTCTGTGGCGGAGCACAGCTTTGGTTATTTGAGGATTTAGGTTTGATGCATCTTATGATAAGGATGCCAGTATTTGTATATTGTGGCAGATGTCATGTTGATTTCTACTGATTGCCTGACTTTCCAGTAGGAAGTAAGCTCCTTTAGACTAGAGACCATGTCTTTATATTATATACCAAGCAGCCAGAGTGGTAACTGCTAATGCTAAATGCCTAATATATACTAGTTGAATGAAAAAATGACCTTTTAGTATTTCCTTTTCTAAACTATTTCTTTTCTTGGGTCAGAATGAAAACAAGTAGTATTGAGGATCCTCAGAATAGGAAATGCAAATACCACATTCCAATTATTGGCAAGGACATGAAGAGTATCATTTCTATAGGTGTAAGGATGAGGTAGGGTCTGAAATAGAAACAGAAATGATATTCTGGCTAAAGATGCAGAAAAAGTCCACAACTAGGTAAGGAAGCTGAAATCCAAATGCCTATTTACTAACGGTGAAGAAATATGAGGGCAACTTATGTTGTAGGGAAAATTTTTAAGTAACATGAATATGAAATGTACCTTATAACAGGTTCTGTATTTTAAAAGGCATGTAATTATGTGGTCATGCATATTTGCGAATTTCATTAGGTTGTGTTTTATTAGTGGAAATAAATCAGTAGAATTAGATAAACCTGACTCACACAGTAAGACGTTTCAATCAGCAGGATACTTAGGATGCAGAGAAAGTGACTATTTAAGTAAGATATTCTTGCAACCCCAAGAGAGGTAAGCCAGGACCACAGGTGAAAGTCTGGCAAGTAGGAGCCATGAACTGCTTTGAGGGAGCGGGGAGCAGCTTTAGGACAATATGAGGAAGGGCTCAGCTTGTCCACAAAATGTGTTAGGTCTACAAGTTTGAGAACTTCAGGACACACACCTGCATCTCATTCCTCCCTCTGTTGTTGCCACTGGTGAAAATAAACCAAGTGCTCTCGACCACACATTGCTTCGCCCATCTTTATCAGCATTGCTACATAGAAGGAATCCTCGGCCAGGAGAACTTTCCTTTTCTTAATGGCTTTTTTGTATACTGGGTTTACAAATACTTTCAGCAGTTCACTAACTTAATGTCCCTGCTCACATCACCACCAAAGAGTTGAATCCAAATGGAAGGAGAAAGAATAGGTGGTCAACAGGGTCAGTAACGAAAAATGCCATGTTGGGCAAGGACCAGAGGAAGGGACTAAAGGGCTGGGGGAGGGAGTGAGGAGTTTAGAATAAGGGAAATAGGAGTAGATCCAGCAGACCAGAACAGGGGAGTGCTGTGATGTCCCAAGAGGCCACCATCCCACCCCAGCTACCATGCATTGATTTTTCTCCATGAGCCATCCCTGATGAACTATTTAGGGGTCTTGCTGACTGATCCAAAGGGTTAGAAATGAAGTGGCCAGGAGCAATAGTTGCAAGAACCAATGCTCAGAACTGTGGTAGAAACACTAGTAGCTCAGTAGCTAGTTCTATCCCCTAAGAGTTTGTTTTATGTAGGATCTAACAAAACAGGCAAGCAATATAACCAAGAAGTATTTATTAAGCAATCTTCTTCGCTAAGTAAAGAAGGCTTTTGCCAGCGTGGTAGCTCACACCTGTAATCCCAGCATTTTGGGAGGCTGAGGTGGGTGGATCACTTGAGGTCAGGAGTTCGGAACCAGTCTGGTCAACATGGTGAAACTCCATCTCTACCAAAAAATTTTAAAATTAGCTGGGCATGGTGGCACACACCTGTAGCCACAGCTACTCAGGAGGCTGAGGTGGAAGGATCACTTAAACCCAGGAGGTCAAGCCAAGATTGCACTACTGCACTCTAATCTGGGTGACAGAGTGAGCCTTTGTCTCAATAAATAAATAAATAAGGCTCTTTGGGTATCCTTAACGCCTCGCGTAGTCCCTGGAGTATTAATAGGGCTACATAAACATTTGAGCCTATTTGAAAGACAAAATTATGGAAACAAGATGATAGCAAATTAAGTGGCAGCATTTTTTTTTTAAGTTTAAATTCAGGTATAGCATGCACATAGGCCTTCCATGAATTATTACAAAATGAACACACCTATATAACCACCACCTAGATAAAAAACTGCTTTACCAGCACCCCAAAAGTGTCACCTCCTGAAGATAATCTCTATTACCACCATCTCATAGATTAGTTTGTTTTTAATTTGCTCTAAGTAGAATCATACATTATTGCATTTTTATATCTGGTACCTTTCAGTCAAGATTAAATTATCTTAAAAGTATTGTTTTTGATATATTTATCCATGTATGGCTGTAGTTCATTCATTTTGTGTGCAGTATTCCATTGTTTACACCAAAATTTATCTAATGTCGATGTTGTAGACAAAATTGCTGCCACTTATGAAAAGGACTTTATGCTGAGGACGGAACGTTTCCCAAAACCCTGAATCAAGGACTTTTGCCTAGAAACCAATGAACTGTCATGGTAATGCTTTATCTTCAATGAAAATAGTGGGTTATGCATGAGTTAGTGAGAACTAACTTCTTATTTTCTTTAAAAACCCTATCCAAAGGCACGGTGGCTCACATCTGTAATCCCAGCACTTTGGGAGGCCGAGGCGGGTGGATCACAAGGTCAAGAGATCGAGACCATCCTAGTCAACATGGTGAAACCCCGTCTCTACTAAAAATACAAAAAATCAGCTGGGCATGGTGGCATGTGCCTGTAGTCCCAGCTACTCGGGAGGCTGAGGCAGGAGAATTGCCTGAACCCAGGAGGCAGAGGTTGCGGTGAGCCGAGATCGCGCCATTGCACTCCAGCCTGGGTAACAAGAGCGAAACTCCGTCTCAAAAAAAAAAAAAAAAAAAAAAAAAAAACCTACCCAAAAACAGCTGGTCAGGACACAATTCAAATGCTTCCAGAATCTGTGTTCCTTGAATTGCAATTCTAAGACTGCCAATAAACTTCTTTCATTGCATTTCAGTCTCTGTGACTCAGGTTAACACATGTTATAATGAACATGTTCAGTGCTTATAGTAAATCGTAACCAGACATTGTTCACAATAATCCTATGAGGTAGGTTCTATACTTTTATACAGAGGGGTTTAGTTACTCTGCTGTATTAGTTTCCTAAGGCTGCTGTAACAAACTATGACAACCTAAATGGCTAAAATGACACAAATTTATTATCTCACAGTTCTGAAAGTCAGAAACACAGTTCACTGGGTTAAAATCAAGGCGTCAGCACCCATGGTGGTGCTTCCCTGTAATCCCAGCCACTCAGGAGGCTGAGGTGGGAGGATGGCTTGAGCCCAGGAGCTCAAAACCAGTCCTGGCAACATAGCAAGACCCAGTTTAAAAAAAAATCTAGGTGTGTCAGCTGGACTGTTACTTCTGGAAGCTCTAAGGGACAATTTGTTTTCCTTTTCTAGCTTCTCCTCCTCCTTTTCTTCCCTTTTCCAGCTCCTTTCTTTTTTTGAAATAGGATCTCGCTCTTTCACCAAGGCTGGACTGCAGTGGTGGGATCATGAGCCCTCCCCAGCTTTAGTGATCTTCCTGCCCCAGTCCCCTGAGCAGCTGGAACCACAGCTCCTGCCGCCATGCCCAGCCAAATTTTCATAGAGACAAGGGTCTCAGGCTGATCTCGAACTCCTGGGCTCCCGCCTCTACCCCCAAAGCACTGGGATTGCAAACATGAGACACTGTGCCTGCTCCTCTAGCTACTTGAGGCCAGCTGCGTTCCTTGGCTCTTGCCCCTTCCTCTACCTTCAAATAGCTTTCTGATTCTGACCTTCTTGTAGGGCCCTTTTCCACTTTAGAGACCCTTTGTAATTATATTGGGCCCACCCGCATACTCCAAGAGCATCTCCCTATTTTAAAGTCAGCTGATTAGCAACCTTAATTCCATCTGCAATCTTATTCCCCTTTGCCAAGCAAGAGAACAAAGGCACAGGTTCCAAGGAGTAAGATGTGGACATCCTGAGGGATGGAGGTGGGGGGCATTATTCTGCCTTCCACACTTGCCCAAGGTCACGCAGCTAGTAAGCGCTAGCTAGCACTGAGTGGTGTGCCGGTGAAGCTTATCTACATAGGCTTTCACTTAAACTGCAGACAGAACTCGGCTACTTAGTGGGGGGCACTTTCCCTCAATATTATTAGCATTGTTTCACTGCAACGTGGAACAGCAGCTTTGAAACGTGCTCTTCGTAGGCCCAGCTACTCCGGGAACCTCAGACCTGTCTCCTGTCGAATTCCGGGGCCAGAGTTTTAAAGGGTATTTTGGCGTCAGGGCGCTGGGGAGCTGAAACAACTGACCGGCTGGGAACAAGATCGCAGGAGCCTCTGCAACTCGGAGAGGTTTCGCGGGTTCCCAGGAAGGGGGTGGGGTCACTTTCCTTTGCCTCCAAGTTTACACGAAATCCCTCTGGTAGGTATCCTAGCCTCTGTGCTAGAATAAGAAAACAATACAGTAACTTAGCCTGTGAGGTTAGAAGCAAGATGGAGTCAGTCATGCTAGATTTCTCCCATTATTTATAAATCCGCAAAGGTGGTTTCAGGGCACTTTCTGAACTTAACCCATGTCTCACTGGTGATCCCACTTCTGGGTATTTGCAAATCTATCAGGTTTTTAAAAACGATTGTTGCAGGCATGCGAAGTTGCAGGCATCTGAATTTTGCCACGTTCAGAGTGTATTCAGGTCTTGTAATGGTCATATAGGTGTAATACTGAGTAACAGGCAAATGTGGACAGAAAACATCAAATGTGGTTTTCAGCTAAGAAGTCTGGTTGCTCTTATTTTTCAGTTACTCTCCGTTGCACACAATAAAGCCCTGAAGAAATGAAGAATAACAAGGAGAAACTCGGCTTCCATTTGAAATCGTGTAATGCCAGGTGTTAGAATAGTGGTAAAAGGGCTTGTTTCTCTCACGTCTATATACATTGAAAGACTTCATCGTTCTTGGAAAAAAAATTGTTTCGAAGACAATATGTGTGATTTGGTTATATGAAGAGATTATTTCTAGGATTTCCTAGTAATTCTGTGATAAGCAGGAATACAAACCGCAGTTTTACAGGTCACTGTAGTAGAGGTTTTAGTTTGATTTTTGCTTTGGCTGTCATGCTCTTTCGGCCTTACAATTCTTTGTGGTATGATTAGAAAACAAACACTATAAGCTTTTTGAAAAATAAGTAAATTCATTCCAGTGTTTTCCCTGCAATGAAAGAGAATGCCTCTCTTTTCTTTCTTTTTTTTTTTTTTCTTTTTGATACGGGGTCTCACTCTGTCCCTGGGCTGGAGTACAGTGGCAACATCTTGGCTCACTGCAAACTCTATCTCCCGGGTTCAAATGATTCTCCTACTTCAGCCTCCTGAGTAGCTGGGACTATAGGTGCATGCTACCACACCCAGATAATTTTTGTATTTTTAGTAGAGACAGAGTTTCAACATGTTGGTCAGGCTGGTATTGAACTCCTGACCTTGTGAAGAATGCATCACTTTTCTAACGTTTTAGTAATCATAATAGCTGCCAGTTATTCAGGACCTTCTATGTACTAGTCAAAGTGTTAGGAAAGTTTTATCCATTTTCTCTTATGTGCTAAGCAGTCCTATAAGCTGCTCCACCCTGGAAATACAGATGAGGAGACTGAAGTCAAGGACTCCAACTGTGTGTTTAACATCTCTCTTGACTCCCAGGAGCCTCTAACTCAGCATGTCCAAAATGAAACACATGTCTCTTTTTCCCCCATGTTTTGCCCCACCCTGCAGCACTCCCACTGCCAGAAAAATCAAACAAACAAAAAACCACACACAAAACCATTATGCGTTTCCTCTCTCTGGGAGTGCCAGAAACCATCCAGTTCTGGGAGTGCCAGAAACCTGGGAGTCAACCTTGCCCCTTCTCTGCTTGCCTCCCCTAAATCTGACACCAAGAATCCTGTCAACTCTTCTGACATCTTTCCTTGCCATTTTTTCTGGCCCCATTGCCTCCACCCTATTCCATTTCATTATTTTCCTGCCTTTTCTATTGTTGAAGCCTCCAAACTGGCCTACATCTCCGAGCTGGCCTTCCTGCCTCTCCTCCACTGGTCCATTTAATCTGCCATCTGAGTAGATGTTTCTTCTAATATGCAAATATGATTACATTGCCTTCTTGGTTAAATGCTTCAGCCTGTTACATTCTTTCAATTTATTGAACTGAATGTAATCTCTTTAGCTCTTAAATATGCAATTTCCTCTTCCTTGATTATTCTTTCCCTCCTCTTTGTCTAGCCAACTTTCATTCCTCCTTTAGGCTTCAGCTTAAATAGCCTACATTTGTTGAGGTTTATGCTTGTCTCTCTGCATGGGATGTCCACGGTGGCAGGGACTATGAGAGATTTGTTCAGACTATAACACCTGATTCAAGAGTTGGTGCTCAGTGTTTACCTGTTGAATGAATAGTATAGAGGAGGAAAAACATTTTTTCTCTACCCTCTTAGGTTAAGTGGCTGGGCCCTGCCAAATAAACTGATGAAAGATATGTTAACAGGAATAAAGGTTTATGCATAAATGTAAAGAAGTGGTTAGACCAGGGGCTCATATGTCATTTTAACAAAGAGTAAAAATTGTGGAGAATAACTAGATAAAGGTAGAGGAATGCTTCTTGGGTAAATTGTAGGAAGGTAAATATATGGGGAAGCTAGCAGAAGATAGGGGTTATTCAGTAAGGTTTGTTATGTGGACTCAAGTTGGTGCCTTCCCCATTAGTAAGGGTTGCTCTCCATTTCCTGGTACTGGAGAGGAAGACACATTGACAAATGGATATTTATTACCTATACATAGGAAAATTTATGCCCTGCATTTGTACAAAAAAGGGAGGGCAAAGAGCAAATTGGTTTCAGCTCAAAGCAATTCTTACACAAAAGTGGCATATTTAGGCATAGCGTAAGCTGATCCTCTTCAAAAGGAACAAGTTGCTTGTTTCTTATCATGGTTATGAGAGCAACTTTGAATTAATTTCTGCTTTTTGAAAGTAGATTTAATTCTCAGCAGTTTCTGCTTTTGAATGCAGTTTGGGAGAGCCCATGTGAATGTGCAAGCGGAGCCCAGCTGTGTGGATGCCCCAGCATGGATGACTACATGGTCCTGAGAGAGAATGGGGAGGGCTCCTTCGGCAGAGCTCTTTTGGTTCAGCACAAAAGCAGTAATCAGATGTTGCCATGAAAGAAATAAGGCTTCACAAGGTCACTACGAAAGAAATTAGCTCACTTTGAAAGTATACATGAAATTTGTATAAAAGAATAAGTTTTTGCCGGGCACGGTGGCTCACACCTGTAATCCCAGCACTTTGGGAGGTGAAGGTGGGCAGATCACCTGAGGTCAGAAGTTTGAGACCAGCCTGGGCAACACGGAGAAAATGCATTTCTAGTAAAAATAATTTTTAAAAATTAGCAAGGTGTGGTGGTATGCACCTGTAGTCCCAGCTATTCGGGAGGCTGAGGCAGGAGAATCACCCAAACCTAGGAGGCAGAGGTTGCAATGAACCAAGATCATGCCACTGCTATCCAACCTTGGTGACAAAGTAAGAGATTGACTTACATAGTTTCTCTCAAGGTGTAGAAGCCACTTTTCTCATAAACTTTGTATAAGTTAAAAGCATTGATATCTGTAATTACTCGAGAACGTAGAGAGAAATGACTGATTTCTGCATTGGTGTTACCACTTAGTATCCTCAGAATGCCACTGCCTGAAATGGTTTTAGGAAGTAAAATCTATAGGTTATAAATTATTAAGGAATAACATGTTTAGAATAATTTCAAGATTTTATCACCAAATTTTATACTAGATATTTAAAATCTTGATTTTTATCATACTGAAATTTTAGAAACCAGATCTATTTTATTTTGTATTACTGAAATCAGAAGAATGAAGCTCGCCATTTCTGTTTCTTGGGAGTACCTATTCCCAAGACACCTAGAAATTCTGGATACTGTTGACCTTGGATTTATAAGCAAGAACTGCTGACCTTGAAGGATTATTTATAATATAATGAAATCTTACATGGATATTCTGCAAAAGTAAATGAAAATCCAACACAATGGTTATACTAGAAAAGCTGTAATATATTTCTTATTGGTGAACTACCTTTATGTAAGCATTTAAGAAATACTTTTATTTGGCTGAATATAAGAAAACTATAGTGGAAGTTTTGCTCAAATAAACTGCTATTTGGATCACACATAAGATGATGGAATATGGGAATCACAGCTTTTCTGAATTTCTCCAAGTAACGCTGAATCTTAGTTGAACTATGTAACTTACAGGAGTCTGTACTCACATTATGTAAAATCCTGGTCGACTAAGGCCTAGACATGATTCTTGGAACTTTAGGTTAACATGAGCCAGTTACTGCATGTTTGAACACTTTGCATACTTTTTTCTTACAGACACTTAATTGGTTTACCCAGATGTGCCTTGGAGTAAATCACATTCACAGGAAATGTGCGCTACATAGAGATACCAAGTCCAAGGTGAGTGGAGTACATTTTGGGGCTTAAAAAACAACTGGGGCAGGATGTGGTGGCTCATGCCTGTAATCCCAGCACTTTGGGAGGCTGAGGTGGATGGATCATGAGGTCAGGAGTACAAGATCAGCCTGGCTAACATGGTGAAACCCTATCTCTACTAAAACCACAAAAATTAGCTGGGTGCAGTGGCAGGCACCCTGTGATCCCAGTTTCTCCAGAGGCTGAGGCAGGAGAATTGCTTGAACCTGGAAGGTGGAGCCTGCAGTGAGACAAGATTGCGCCACTGCATTCCAGCCTGGGTGACAAAAAAAAAAAAAAAAAAACCCCACAAAAAACAACAACAATTTAATTCATTTTGCTGTGTTATCCCATGCATTTTAGGACATTTTTGTTTAATTTGGAAATCTTTAAGACGTGGTGGCTTCCACCTGCTACCCCAGCACTTTGGGAGGCCAAGGAGGGCAGATCACAAGGTCAGGAGTTCAAGACCAGCTGACCAACATGGTGAAACCCTGTCTCTACTAAAAATACAAAAATTAACCAGCCATGGTGGTGCATGCCTGTAATCCCAGCTACTCAGGAGGCTGAGGTGCGAGAATCACTTGAACCCGGAAGGTGGAGGTTGCAGTAAGTTGAGATTGCACCACTGCACTCCAGCCTGGGTAACAGAGCGAGACTCTGTCTCAAAAAAAAAAAAAAAAAAAAAAGTCAGCCTAATATTTGTTTTTCAAATTAAAATTTCCCCCACCTTTATTAAAATATAATTGACAAAAATTATGTATATTTATGATCTACACGTTTTATATATTTATATATATACACACATTGTAAAATTATTAAATCAAGGTAATTAATGTACCTCTATCACCTCACATATTATTTTTTTGTGGTGAGGACATTTAAGATCTACTCTCAGCACTTTTTAAGTATTCTACACATTATTATTAACTATAGTCACTATGTTGTACAGCAGATCACTGGAACTTACTTGTCCTAACTGAAACTTTGTACTCTTTGACTTAATATTTATACTCACCAAATAAGGTAATACCTGAGAAAGTCATTGAAATCTCTGTAGTAGTACAGTCATGCATCACTTAACGACAGGGAGAGAAGTACTCAGAAATGCATCGTAAAGTGATTTTGTCGTGTGAACATCATAGAGTGCACTTACACAAACCCAGATGGTATAGCCTACTACACCTAGGCTTTAGAGTGTAGCCTGTTGCTTCTAGGCTACAAACCTGTACAGCATGTTACTGTACTGAATTCCCTGGGCGATTGTAATACAATGCTAACTATTTATGTATTTAAACAGAAAAAGTACAATAAAAATATGGTATTATAATCTTATGGGACCACTGATATATATGCCATCCATTGTTGACTGAAATGCGGCACGTGACTGTGTGTGTTAATGTGTCCTTAGCTCTCTTTTAGTGACCACTTGCTAAGCCCATGTGTTCTCAGATGGACAAGGGTTGACATCTGGGCCTGCCATGTGGCATCACCCTGACACAGGTTCTCACTGGGTAGATTGGGTCTGCTGATACAACCTAAAACTTGCTTGTCAGATTTCGAAGCACTCATCTGAGTTTCCAAGCAGGGGAATGTGTAGCTGTCAAGAGGGGATCTTGGTGTTTTGTGCTTCACTCTGGGACTCAGCTGTCAGCATTTCTACCCTTAATCTCCATCATCAGCAGGCTTTGGAAGACACCTTATCTGCCTCATGTTTGTTGATGGAAAACATAATCTGAGTTCTTCTTTTTAAATGCAGAATGACGTATTCACTCAAAATGGAAAAGTGAAATTGGAAGACTTTGGATTTGTCTGTCTTCTCTCCAAGTATGTGTCTCTGTCCCCGGGTAGTGACAGTGATCAGAAGGTCCATTTTCGGGAATGCTCTGTAACCATTCTTTGCCTTTCTATGGTTTTAATCTGATGGCATTTGCTTGTGCATATGTGGGAACACCTTATTATGTGCCTCCAGAAATTTGGGAAAACTTGCCTTCTAACAATAAAAGGTGAGTGGTGCATATCTGATGCAAGTGACAGGCATTTGGTGACAGGCATTGTAGCCTGCAAATGTTGCTACACTCTGATATCACTTCAAAGCAGATGCATGGATCATTTGCTTTGTTGTTGTTGTTGTTGTTGTTATTATTATTATTATTATTATTATTATTAGAGATGGAGTTTCACTCGTTACCCAGGCTAGAGTGCAATGGCGTGATCTCAGCTCACCGCAACCTCCGCCTCCTGTGTTCAGGCAATTCTCCCGCCTCAGCCTCCTGAGTAGCTGGGATTACAGGCACGCACCGCCATGCCCAGCTAATTTTTTTATTTTTAGTAGAGACGGGGTTTCACCATGATATTATTATTATTATTATTAGAGATGGAGTTTCACTCGTTACCCAGGCTAGAGTGCAATGGCGTGATCTATTATTATTAGAGATGGAGTTTCACTCTTGTTACCCAGGCTAGAGTGCAATGGCGTGATCTCAGCTCACCGCAACCTCCGCCTCCTGTGTTCAGGCAATTCTCCCGCCTCAGCCTCCTGAGTAGCTGGGATTACAGGCACGCGCCGCCATGCCCAGCTAATTTTTTTATTTTTAGTAGAGACGGGGTTTCACCATGATGACCAGGATGGTCTCGATCTCTTGACCTGGTGATCCACCCGCCTCGGCCTCCCAAAGTGCTGGGATTACAGGCTTGAGCCACCGCACCTGGCCTGGATCATTTGCTTTCTAAAAAGTATATCTGAAAGCAATGTGGAATCTTTATTGTTTATGTATATTTCTAGGCTGCTAGATCAAAGTAATAGTTTTCAAATTGCTACTAATTGTAGCTGAGAAGAGCAAATGCTAAAAGAAAGGTTAGTCATTTCTAGGGATGGTATGAATTATATCAGTGGTTCCCAAACTTCACTGCTCCTGCTTTTAAAAATCCCAAAGCTGGTCAGGCTAGGTGGCTCATGCCTGTAATCCCAGCACTTTGGGAGGCTGAGGTGGGTGGATCACGAGGTCAAGAGATCGAGACCATCCTGGCCAACATGGTGAAACCCCATCTTATTTAAAAAAAAAAAAAAAAAAACAACAACAACAGAAATCCCAAAGCCCAGGTTGTGTCTACACTAATTAAATCAAAATGGCAAAGGATGGGGAGCAGGCACCAGTAATTTTTCAAGATCACTGGTTGATTCCAATGTACAGCAACATTTGAGAATCAAGATTGTGTCACTGAGTTAGTATTTACAGGGCTAGATTTTAAGCACTTGGTTGATAGATAAATTGATTGCCAACAGATGGCATATATGACAGTGGTCCCAAAAGACTATAATACCTAGAAGATCTTAATGATTTAAAATGCAGTATTTTTTCTGAATGTAAGTTATATGTGCCCATCGTGGGGATGGGTGTGCAGGGAAGACTGGAAGCAGACCTGTAAGAAAGGACATGGAAATTACCCACTTTTCCCAATTGTTTTTTTTTTTTTTTTGAGACGGAGTTTCGCCCTTGTTACCCAGGCTGAAGTGCAATGGCGCGATCTCGGCTCACCGCAACCTCCGCCTCCTGGGCTCAGGCAATTCTCCTGCCTCAGCCTCCTGAGTAGCTGGAATTACAGGCACGTGCCACCATGCCCAGCTAATTTTTTGCACTTTTAGTAGAGACGGGGTTTCACCATGTTGACCAGGATGGTCTCGATCTCTCGACCTCGTGATCCACCCGCCTCGGCCTCCCAAAGTGCTGGGATTACAGGCTTGAACCACCGCGCCCGGCTTCCCAATTGTTACTAATATTTTGATATTTTTTTCTTCATCCATTCACTTTTCCCCCCTAAAATTAGTTGATATATTTTATGTATAATTTGCTTTTGTCATTTAATAATAGTTATTTCCCCACATACTTAAACTCTTCAAAAATTTTCTAATGATTGCATTTATTTTACTATATGGCCCTTCCAAAATTTACTTAGTAATTCCTCTGTTGTTGGCCTTATGTTTCTAGATTTCAGTATCATAAGCAGAGCTGTGATTAACATACCTTTTGTGTATAAATATGTCCTTGTTTTGTATCACATTCTTGGCAGGGATTCCTAGAAGTAGAAACACCTAAAGGCTGTGTTACTTTTTGCTGACTTGCTTTCTGAAAAGGGTATGACAGTCTATACTAAATACGTTTCTTTAAAAGTGGAATTGACTGAATGGGGACAAAACAACTCTACAGGGTCTTATTGAGACAATTGGGGAAATGTGGATATGCAGTAAATGTTAAATAATGTTACTGAATTGAGATTAAATTGTTTGGATGTGGTAACAGTGTTGTGTTTCTGAGGGAAAGGGTACATCTTTGTTCTTAGGAGATACATGCTGATGTGTATAGGGATGGGGTGTTTGATACCTGAAGCCTTTTTTCAGGAGGTTCAGATAGATATAGAGGAGGGAGATTAGCACGCAAACATGGCCAATGGGAATGACTGCAGGATCTAGATAAGGGCATGTGAACATTTGCAACTTTTCTGTAGATTTGAAATTTAAAAAAACTAAAAGGGGAAACAGTTGATTAAAAACCATTAATTAAAATAAAAAATATCATCTAGAAAAGTCTGGAAGAGCTGGGCATGGTGGTACATGCTTGTAGTCCCAGCTACTTGGGAGGCAGAGGCAGGAGGATTGCTTGAGCCCAGGAGTTCCAAGGCTGCAGTGTAGTGACATCATGCTCGTGAATAGCCACTCACTCCAGCCTGGGCAACACAGTGAGACCCCATCCCTAAAAAAAGAAAAGGGAAAGTCTAGAGGATGATAAATTGGTGGTATGAATGATAGAGGAACCTGGAGAGGCTTAGCATGAAGAAGTGCAGGGCATGGGGCCAACTATAAAATTCTGGATTTTGAAGAGCTATTTTGTGGAAGAATTAGTAGTCCTGGTCTCTTTGTTTTGGAACACAGAGCTAACTCCGGGGATGGAGAGAGTTCCCAGAGACACATTTTGGCTTTTGAAAAGGAAGAACACTATCCCTGAGAGCCATCCAGCAGGGGAGCAGACTGTGCAGGAGGTAGAGAGCAGGGGATGTGATCGAAGGCTGGGTGCTGCGTCCAGGGTGGTCGGAGTGGAAGCTCACTGGATGCCTTCCAGAGTCCTTCCAGCTGTGATCATCTGAGGCCACAAATATTCTCTCTTGCAACTGAATTCCCAAATACTACTGAAGTGATAGCTCAGCCACCCTGATTTGAAGGGGTGGAGATTGAAGAGTAGAGAGTTTTATTGCGAACGTTACTCTTAGGAAGTATCTAAGTGTTAGAACAAAATTATATGTTTTATTATAATGCCTAGGAATTACTTGTGATATCTAGTCTTATAAAGGTAAGAAAATATTTTTTATATTAGAAAATACATAACCTACTTGTTATTACATTGCTTCTTTATGCTTTCAGTGACATCTGGTCCTTAGGATGCATTCTGTATGAACTCTGTACCCTTAAGCATCCAGTATGGCGTGCAAGATGGAAAAGGCAGCTTGTCATATCTAGCTGAGTCCTAATAAGGTGACAGATTCTAGTTGGTAGTTTGCTTCCCTAGGATGAAGTCATTATAAAAGTTTATATGTGGCTGGGCACGGTGGCTCAAGTCTGTAATCCCAGCACTCTGGGAGGCCGAGGCAGGTGGATCACGAGGTCAAGAGATCAAGACCATCCTGGTCATCATGGTGAAACCCCATCTCTACTAAAAATACAAAAAATTAGCTGGGCATGGTGGCGTGTGCCTGTAATCCTATCTATTCAGGAGGCTGAGGCAGGAGAATTGCCTGAACCTAGGAGGTGGAGGTTGCGGTGAGCTGAGATCACGCCATTGCACTTCAGCCTGGGTAACAGGAGCGAAACTCCATCTCAAAAAAAAAAAAAAAAAAGTTTATATATGTTTCCAGTGCAGACAACTGCCCTGAGCTAGTTTTGTAGCATCTACCAATAGGAAATTCCCATTATTTAGTCTTGCTGTGCAATACATAACCTTTCTCTCTCTCTTTTTGTTTCTCTTATCCTCTTTTCTTTGTTTTTGCTATTCTTTTTTATTTTGATGAAATAAATGTAAAATTTGCCATTTTATCCATTTTTAATATAAAATTCATTGTCATTAATTACATTCACAGTGTTACACAACCATCACTACTATCTCTTTAGGTTTTGTTTGTTTGTTTGCTTTTGAGATGGAGTCTCGCTCTGCTGTCCAGTCTAGAGTGCAGTGGTGCGATCTCAGCTCACTGTAACCTCCACTTCCTGGGTTCATGTGATTCTCCTACCTCGGCCTCTCAAGTAACTGTGACCACAGGTGCATGCCACCACACCCAGCTAATTTTTTTTTTAACTAGAGACATTTTTGTATTTTTTAAAATTTTCCCCATGTTGACCAGGCTGGTGTCAAACTCCTGACCTCAGGTGATCCACCTGCCTCGGCCTCCCAAAGTGCTGGGATTACAGGCGTGAGCCACTGTGCCTGGCCTATCCATTCATCTGTTGATGGATACTTGGGTTGTTTCTATCTTTTGGTTATTGTAAATAATGCTGTTATGAACCATGGTGTACCTGCTAGAGTCCTTGATTCCAAATTTTGAGGGATGTATCTAATGGTGGAACTGCTGGGTCATATGGTAACTGTATTTAACTTTTTGAGGAAGCACCAAAGTTTGCAAGAGTGCTTGCATCATTTATTTCCTCAGCTTTTTGCAGTTAGATTTCACTTATCGTAGGAGTTTCCTCTCTAACTGAAATATCATGAAAACATAGACTTTGCCCTATTATATATTTTTTCAAGACACTTTTAAAAATATGAACAAAAAATGGTCAAATAACTTGTCCCACTTGTTCAGCAATAGATTATTACACAGAACAACAACTGCAGGACTAATTCCTATTAGTTCTTAGCTTTTCTAGAGATGAGGTCTCACCACGTTGCCCAGGATGGTGTTGAACTCTTGAGCTTAAGTGATCCTCCTGCCTTGGCTTCCCAAAGTGCTGGTATTTACAGGTGTCAGCCACTTCTCCTGGCCTAACCTTTTAATTCAAAAAGGAAAAGATGTTTTATTGACAACAAATTACTCTCTTCACGGAATGTACAAGTAATTAAACTTGTAAATTTTTTTGAATGAAGATAGGTTGTAAATAAATAACATCCCACCATTATGTTGCTACAAATGGAATACAGGCCTCTGTACTTTTTTTCTTTTCATTTTAGTGTCTGTTTTTTCCCAGCTTTTTAAGTTATTATTTACATGCCACAAAATTTACCCATTTTTATGCACAATTTGATAAATTTTGATGATAGTATTTAAACATCCATATAACCCCTACCACAATCATCATATAGGACTTCCAGGCAGGGCAGGGTGGCTGGATGGTGGAGGCAGGAGGATTGATTGAGGCCAGGAATTTGAGACCAGCCTGGGCAACACAGTGAGACCCCATCTCTACAAACAATTAAACATTTTAGCTGGGCATGGTGGCACATGCTTGTGGGAAGCTGAGGCAGGAGGATTGCCTGAGCCTGGGAGAGAGGCTGCAGTGAGGTATGCTTGCACCACTGCACTCCAGCCTGGGTGACACAGCAAGACCCTGTCTGAAAAAGAAAAGAATTTCTATCCCCTAAAATATTTCCTTGTGCCCCTTTGCAGACGATCTGTGTCCATGCGCTATAATTTGATACTGCCTGTAGTGAACACAGCAATATGTGCTCACAAAATGAAAAGGATGCAACATGTAAACAGAATGGAGAAAAGTCCAAAACCTCAGTCAGGGCATGAAGGACTTGAGGCAGGAAACTTGTGTGCAGGCCAGCAAAGGATAGTGGCAATGAAGGCAGATTGAGTAGCATCCAAAAGACGGTGGGAGGCCATTGCAGACGCAGAGAGCAGTGATCCCCAATGGCAAGGAAAGACTGGAGCCCCCTGGGGGCTTTTCACAGCTGCCCCCTCTGCTACTCCTCCAAGATTCTGATGTTGGTCTTGCGTGTAAGAGGCTTTGAAATCACTGCTGTAAGTGAGCCACCACTGAAAAGTGACAGATTTTTGTGTTCCCTACATGTGTGGGAAGAGAAGTTTGAGAACCACTGCTTAGAAAGATGAAAATCCAACATGCCAGCCAAGGCTACTGTTACTGATTCATTCCACAAATAATTGAGAATTGTTTGCCTGGGACTGTTTAGACCAGGTGTCCCCAAACTACGGCCCATGGGCTGCATGTGGCCCCCTGAGGCCATTTATCCGGCCCCCCACCGCACTTCAGGAAGGGGCACCTCTTTCATTGGTGGTCAGTGAGAGGAGCACAGTATGTGGTGGCCCTCCAACGGTCTGAGGGACAGTGAACTGGCCCCCTGTGTAAAAAGTTTGGGAACGCCTGGTGTAGACATTCAATATGTACTCCTCAAAGTATATGCAGATTCAGTAAACTAGATAGTGTATTATGATATTTCATGAAATAAATCAAGGGCTTAGGTAATTTGGAAAGATACTGAATTAAGTGGGAACATTTTGACTCTATATGGCAACTTCATAAAATATCTCATTTTGATATTATAGTTCATAAAGCCCAATATAGCAAACCATATTTTTCGTTACTCTTTTCCTTATAAAGACCTGCCAAACATCTGTCATTTTAATACATCCTTTCATACTTATAATCATTGATATTAATGGCTATGAATGTGTATGTCTATTAATATATACACATATGTAGGTTTATGGTTAATGTACATGTTATTAAATACATATAGCTATATATGGCTATTCATATACATGTCTTTGGGGTTCTATGATTAGTCATTTTTTTAATCCATTTTTATTTGAAATTAAAATAGCTGACTTTGCATATTTGTTTACCTTTTTTTTTTTTTTAGCAATTCAAGCATTATTTAATCTGTATTTTAAATTTCTTTTAAAGCAGGAGGAAGAACAAGACAGAAAGTGTAGCCATCCTGATTTGGAAAGCATTAACGAAAATTTAGTTGAAAGTGCATTGAGAAGAGTAAACAGAGAAGAAAAAGGTAAGTTATTAAATTCTAATCATTTCTTAGATGAGGAGTTGGGGAATACAGAGGAAATACCAATTTTTATGTTACTAGGTCTCAGGTATCATAAACAAGAGTACAAGCCAGTATTTGTTTGCTTATCTAGTAACTTATTTAATGTTTTAGGAATATTTTATTTATTTACCACATAAGAGAGTATAGTATTTATCAGTAAAAGCCATTAGGAAGAGTAGTATTTTTTGTGCTATCCAACATGAAAAGCATAGCAAACCGTGTGTATATAAGTCCTTATGGGGCTTCCTTCTTGTATAATGTGTAATATGTAATTATATACATATTATTTTTTTTTAATTTAGTCACATTAACGATTCATTTTAACTTTTCATTTTGGATTTTTTTTTTAATTTCCTTTGCTACTTAGATTTGAAAGAACGTTGTTGCTAGATCTGAGTTTGAAAGAGAAAATAGACACTTCCATATTGTTAGAGTATATGTGTGGACAGAGATGAATACATAAAATAACATTTTTGGCATTCCTTTTTTACACTTTAAAATCAGGTAATAAGTCAGTCCATCTGTGGAAAGCCAGTTCACCAAATCTTCACAGGTGACAGTAGAAGAAAAATGTACCTAATACAGCTCTTACAGCTTTAGAAAATGCATTCGTACTCCCTCCAGTTTAATAGCAGAGGACAGTAGAGGTTAGTAGTGAGACTGAATACTATTATTTTGTTAGAGAACTTTTTCTAGTAGTTATTTGGTGCGCTAGAGCTTTTTACTGTCTGTGAAGGGTATTTGGCATCACACATCAGAGCATTGCTCATACAGGTGAGTGAAGCAGATTTTAGTTGACTGTCAAATATAATTAACTTTGCTTGAAAACATGATCTGGAAGGTATATGCTGAAAAATCTTTTTTTATTTGACACTAATTTTTGTCTTTTATAACTAGGTGGTTCTGTAATAAAGTATAGTAAAAATACTACTCGTAAGCAGTGGCTCAAAAAGACCCCTGGCACTTTGTTGAACATTCTTCAGAATGCTGACCTCAGCTTGGCATTTTAAACATACATAATATATAGACCAGGTAATTCATGTCTGTATGCGACCTTGGAAACCCTTTGACTTTTTGAAGACTGTGGTAAAAAGATACAACATAAAATGTACATCTGAACCATTTTAAAGTGCACAGTTCAGGGGCACTCAGTGCTTCACACTGCTGTGCAGCCATCACCATTATCCATCCACAGAAATTTTCTCACCTTCCAAAACTAAAATCAAAGGGTTTCTCCTCCCAGAAACCCTTTGATTTCAAAGTTATAGAATAATTCATAGCATTGTATTTTTGTGTGTTTTTGAATCTTTTCTATCTAGTCTTAAGCTACAATTAAAATTTTTCATAGAGCTACATTACTTCTATTTGCTCATTTGTTTGCTTATTTTCATAATCCTGCTACTACTGTCCTTGAAGAGTAGCCCATTTTTATCATGCAAATATGCCACTGCCTTAGCAACAACTCCAAGATTTCTTCTGCAGTATACCTAAACTCTGTTATATTGAATGGAGCTCAAAAAGGACGGATGAACAATTAGGATTTGATTTTTCAATTCTTTTAGCAGACATTTTTACTAAAAGTATATAATTTTTTATAATACTATCCTTAGGAATCTAGGCCAATGGTCTGCATTAGATATGTGTATGTGTATGTATATTATAATTATGATAATTTAATTTCTAAGCCCCCTTGCTAGTTAAGATCTAAGATAAATTATACCAAGTAGAGCATGTAATGGTATGGCAAGTCTGACTATATTTATTGCAATGATTTAGTTGTATTTATTTGGTCAATATTTATTGAATGCCTAATATAGGTTGAGATAAAAAAAGAATATAACACAATTCCTCAAGACAATTCTAAGCAAAAAGAACAAAGCCAGAGGCATCCTGATACCTGATTTCAAACTATACTACAAGGCTACAGTAATCAAAACAACATGGTACTGGTACCAAAACAGAGATATATACCAATGGAACAGAACAGAGGCCTTGGAGGCAACGCCACACATCTACAACCACCTGATCTTTGACAAACCTGACAGAAACAAGCAGTGGGGAAAGAATTCCCTGTTTAATAAATGGTGTTGGGACAACTGGCTGGCAGTGTGCAGAAAGCAGAAACTGGACCCCTTCCTGACTGACATCTTACACTAAAATTAACTCCAGATGGATTAAAGACTTAAACATAAGACCTAACACCATAAAAACCCTAGAAGAAAATCTAGGCAAAACCATTCAGAACATAGGCATAGGCAAGGACTTCATGACTAAAACACCAAAAACACTGACAGCAAAAGCCAAAATAGATATATGAAACCTAGTTAAACTCCAGAGCTTCTGTACAGCAAAAGAAACAATCATTAGAGTGAACTGGCAACCAACAGAATGAGAAAAAATTTTTGCAATCTACCCATCAGACAAAGGGCTAATATCCAGAATCTATAAAGAACTAAAACAGATTTACAAAAAAAAAAAAAAAAAAAAAAAAAGACCCATCCAAAAGTGGGTGAAGGATATGAACACTTTACAAAAGAAGACATATATGAGACCAAGAAACATATGAAGAAATGGTCATCATCACTAGTCATTAGAGAAATGCAAATCAAAACCACACTGAGGTACCATTTCATGCCAGTTAGAATGGCGATCATTAAAAAATCTGGAGACAACAGATGCTGGAAAGGATGTGGAGAAATAGGAACATTTTTACACTGTTTGTGGGAGTGTAAACTAGTTCGACCATTGTGGAAGACAGTGTGGTGCTTCCTCAAGGACCTAGAAATAGAAATTCCATTTGACCCAGCAATCCCATTACTGAGTATATATACCCAAAGGATTGTAAATCATTCTGTTATAAAGACACATGCATACATATGTTCATAGCAGCACTGTTTACAATAGCAAAGACCTGGAACCAACCCAAATGCCCATTGATGACAGACTGGACAAGGAAAATGTGGCAATTATAAACCACGGAATACTATGCAGCCATAAAAATGTTGAATTCATGTCCTTTATAGGGACATGGATGAATCTGGAAACCATCATTCTCAGCAAACTGACACAAGAACAGAAAAATCAAACACTGCATGTTCTCACTCATAGATGGGTGTTGAACAATGAGAACACATGAACACAGGGAGGGGAGCATCACATACTGGGGTCCGTTGTGGGAGGTGGTCAATGGAGTGGCAGTGGGGGGATGGGGAGGTCGGGGAGGGATAACATGGGGAGGAATGCCAGATGTAGGTGATGGGGGGATGGAGGCAGCAAACCACATTGCCAAGTGTGTACCTATGCAACAATCCTGCATGATCTATCCATGTACCCCAGAACCTAAAGTACAAAAACAAAAAACAAACAAACCAAAAAAAACACAATTCCTGCCCTAAAGATGAAGGGGTTCATTATCTGGGAAGTGAGCACACTGAAAAAGAATTATCATGGTCTGTGACATATGCATTCAGACAGGGCAGAGCACAAAACATCATGAAGGCCCTAAAGAGAGGCTGATGCATGGGAGGAATATGTTAAGGTTGGTTAACGGTTATAAATTTCAGTTTAGCAATTTTAGGTCCTGGTTTTTATGTCTGGTTTAGTGATGAAGTTTTGTTATTTTAGGAAACTCCCTGTTCAAACAATATAGTTCTATTTTGAAATGCCTTTTATAAGATTCAGCCCATGTCTTTAGGTTAGGTTTTCATGCTGTTTGTGGAAAATCTGAAAGTAATTATCTGGAAAAATTTTTTAAAGCATACACACAATCCTTCAGTTTCCTACTTTTCTTCCCCATCATTGTGAAAACTTGGGAGGGGAAAGCTGAGAGGAAAAAAGAAATTGCTATAATCCAACTTCCAGAGGTAACTTTTAATTCCATAGTATACATTCTTATATTTGGAGGGTTTTATTGTAATTTTTCAAGTTTTTTTTCTTTTAAAGAAAATCATGTTTATAGGCTGGGTGTGGTGGCTCATGGCTGTAATCCCAGCCCCCTGGGAGGCTGACACGGGAGGATTACTTGAGCTCAGGAGTTCAAGACAAGCCTGGGCAACATAGCGAGACCTCGTCTCTACTAAAAAAATTAGCCAGGCATGGTTCTGGACACCTATAGTCCCACTACTTAAGAGTCTAAGGTGGGAGGATCTCTTGAATCTGGAAGATCGAGGCTGAATTGAACTATGATCATGCCACTGTACTCCAGTCTGGGTGACAGAGTGAGACCCTGACTCAAAGAAAAGGAAAAAAGAAAGTACTGTTTATAAATTTAATTCACGTCCTGGTGCTTCTGCTTCAGGGGCCTGATTTATGCCCACAGTTGTGTTGGGTAATGTGTGGAGACACTACAAAAGAGTTATGGGACATGGCATTGTCCTGAGTTAGCCAGCAAGCTTGTGGAGGAGTTGAGTCAAACTGCGTGAAATAAGTAAATACTGTGTAAATTGGTGTATTTTCTGTTCATATCTCCTGAAGGTTCAGAAGGGTTCTTGAAATGTCCCCTGTCTGAAGAAACGGAAGCATTGGACAGTGTTGATGGATGTCATGATTCTGTCATTTTGGATCCAGAGCGACTTGAGCCTGGGCTAGATGAGGAGGACACGTACCTTGTGATATGCGTAGAAAGCTTTAGGGGTGTGTGTGTGTGTGTGTGTGTGTGTGTGGGTGTGGGTGTGGGTGTGGTGTGTGTGTGTGTGTGTGTGTGTGAGAGAGAGAGAGAGAGAGAGAGATTTAAATTAGACCATGATAATTTGAGGTTTAGTAGGGACCTATTTCATCATAAATGGGTATTTATATCCTGATCTTTTGTCTGGGATGGGCTACAATCCTTACATTATGATTATAAAATTCCTGATTGAGCCCTACATCTATAACCTTTCAGCTTGGACTTGTAATTTCTTAATATATTAGGTTTTACATTTTTGAAAGTTTTAGAAACAGTAAAAGAAGTCATCTTTTGGAAGAACTAACAATTTTTTTCCCTTCAGTTGCGTTATGGAACTCATTTTTCAGAAGTTTAAATATTGTTATGGTGGTGTTCTGCTTTCAGTTCATCAACAGATACTGTGGCCCTGATGTAGAGGTTTATTGTCCAAACTGTTTTTTCACAAGGACTTTGAGGAAGAAGATGACAATCCCAACTGGGTGTCAGAGCTGAAGAAGCCAGCTGGATGGCAAGGCCAGTGTGTTACTGAGTCACACTGAGGAGAGGCTTCAATGAGGAGTTCATGTCGGGATGATAATTAGTTAACATGATGTATATTTTCTTTTGGAAACAGAATGAAGCAGAGGAAACTCTTAATACTTAAAATTGTTCTTGATTAGTGGAGGAAAGTCTTAATTCTTAAAATTGTTGTCGTGAGTTTGAAAAGTCTAAACCTCTGTAAGTTTTGAACTCAAGGGAGAAGGTATAGTGGAATGAGTGTGAGCATCAGGCTTTGCAGTCCTGTAGAACAGAAATGGGATGCTAGCCTGCCTCTACCCACTTGTGTGATTGTGGGAAATTACTTGACCTCTTTGAGCCCCAATTTCCTTAACCATAAAATGAGGATGATAATGCCTACCTCAGAGGGATGCTGACCATAGATCATTATAGCAGCCGTATGTTATTATTCACATTATGATTTGTATTTATTATGTGACTCTTTTTACATTTCCTAAAGGTTTGAGAATATATCTAATTATGATACAGTAATGTGTGCAATTTTTCAATGTGAACTGATTCTGAGTAGTCTGAAAATCATTCCAATGATCTTCACCAACTACTGGCTGTCCTTAAGTGTTCAGTCCCTCCTAGGATGCACAAAAGAGTCTGGGTTGGAGGGTCAGCCCTGGAAAGCGTGGGGTGGTCTGCAGATCTTGTCAGAAGATGGCAGTCCTGTAGATGACGAAGGAAGAGGCCAGAGGTGAGGAGAGGAAATGCTAAATGTCAGAAACTAGAGAGTGATGTGGAATGAATGGGGGGCGAACAGGGGACGCATGGCACACATGTGCTGGGTCCTGTCATGTGTTAATGTCATCTAATAGTGTGCACTTTAGTGAGATGAGAATATTTCATGAAAGAAGAAACAGGCTTCACTCAGTACCTCTCATAGGGACATGAGCCAGGTAGATACAGGAACAGTGCTAAAGTGAAGAGTAGGGGGAAAATACATTTAGGGTCATTAACGAGCACTTGCTGAAATCTAGAGTATATAATTTTTTTTTTCTGAGGTGGAGTCTTGCTCTGTTGCCTAGACTGGTGTACAGTGGTGCGATCTCAGCTCACTGAAACCTCTGCCTCCCAGGTTCAAGGGATTCTCTGCCTCAGCCTCCCAAGTTGGGAGCCTGTATTTTTAGTAGAGACGGGGTTTCACCATATTGGCCAGGCTGATCTTGAACTCCTGACCTCATGATCCACCTGCCTTGGCCTCCCAAAGTGCTGGGATTACAGGTATGAGCCACTGCGCCCGGCCAGGAATATATACATCTTTTAAAGATTTAACAATTTTTGGCTGGGCACAGTGGCTCATACCTGTAATCTCAGCACTTTGGAAGGCTGAGGCAGGTGGATCACAATGTCAGGAGATCAAGACCATCCTGGACCGACATCTTAAAACCCCATCTGTACCAAAAATACAAAACTTAGCTCAGTGTGGTGGCGTATGCCTGTAGTCCCAGCTACTTGGGAGGCTGAAGCAGGAGAATTGCTTGAACCTGGGAGGTGGAGGTTGCAGTGAGCTGAGATCTGCCACTGCACTTCAGCCTGGTGACAGAGTGAGACTCCATCTCAAAAAAAAAAAAAAAATCTCAACATGCAAAACCTGTGGTATAGAACCCAAGCTCACTCATTTGCTGTATTTACATTTAGGCATCTTTCATCTTTCATCTCAGGTGGTCTCTGGCAGTCTGTAAATCTTTTCTTGTTTTTCGGGACCTTGACATTTTTGAGTACAGCTTAGGTATTTTGTAGACTGTTGCTTAATTTCAGTTTGTCTTTCAATTGGACTAAGGTTATGGACTTTGGGGAAAACCACAAAGGTGAAGTGCCCTTATCATCACATCTCATTTCAGATGAAGGTTTGGGTGAGGGACGAAACACTTGAAAAACAAGGCCAAACATTTGGCAATGTTCTCTGCCAAATGCCATATTTGGAACATAAAGTGCATCAGGATCTTTTCCTAACAGTTTAAATGCTTCATGTGGAATGCAATTGAGGTCATGGGGTTGAAGATGAAAGGTCCTCCCCCTCCTCTTGGACACTCCCTTCTCCCAAAGGGGAGGGTCAGGGGCTTCAATCCTTACCATGAAAAAATTCTATGGAGATATATTAAATCCTAAACAAATAACCAAGGAGCTAAGTGAGGCAGTTTGCTTTTATGAGTGGCATTGTGAAATTTACCAGGAGGGTTTTAAAAAAATGGTATTGGCACCAAAGAAATGCAAAGGGTGCTCCTGAAAGGGGCAATGCTGAACGTCTTGGAATGACTGTAATTATACTGTCTCCTGCTCTCTGAGCCAGTGACAACATGTGCTTAGTGAGCTCTTCCATGATGAGCAGACCCCTCATTCCTCTTTTTCTGGATTTGCAGCTGCACTGCAGGGGCAGCTTAAAATAACCTAAACCCAGGCCAGGCTGCAACTGATGTGGGACCCTCCAGGCTACAGAGCCCAGGGCAGCACCACATAGAGACTGCAGCCATAATGCTGCATGTACTTCTGGGGGATGCTAATGACCAGAGGATCGGGACAGCCAGGAAATACAGCCTGCCCTCATCCACTCCCTTTTCTCCTGGAAGAGACGTCTGCAGGACAAATACCTGGAGCCTCTAGGAAAGAAATGCTGCTACACAAGCTCTAAAGGTGACAAACAAAATCACCACAGCCTGTTGTCACCAGGCAGGCCTGTGGTGATCAAGCAGCATGGCTGGGATTTGGGGTGCATTTGGGAAGACCCAGGCAGAAAGAGAATGGCAGAGGCTGCCAGCCTGCTGCACAGCTGCAAACACGCTAAGAGAGACAGACAGGCAAAGCTGACATCTGTCAGGAACAATTAGCCGCCATCAAGCCCTTTAGCCTCTGCTCAGCCCTCTGCAGGATGTGTGAATGTTTGCAGATGTCCTTCTGTTCTAACAGTCTCTTCTTCACACACATTGAGAAAAAGGAAGCTGAGAGTACATGCTGCAAGAAGCAGTCACTTGATTCCCAAGGTCAGTTTAGCCCAGGAACAACAATGACCAGTTCCACAGTGCTGTGGGCCAACAGAGTCAGATTGTGTAACTAGTCATATAACGCCTCATTTAATCCCTGAATAACTCTATGAGGTGGGTCGTATTCAGCTCGTTTCATGCATAGGGAAACTGATGCTTAGCAGGGCTGAGCAGCCTGTCACCAAGGTGGAGAAAGCCAGGCAAGCAGAGTCCAGCCAGGTGCGGCTGTCACACTGGAAACGCCAGTGCTCTCCTGCTCCCCTTGCAGGTCGAGACTGACTGCAGCATCTCAGGCCAATCCCGGGAAACAGGAGGGGCAGCTCCCACCTGAGGTGTAGGGGGCTGGAAGGGACATTCCTCTTGGGGACCCAGAGCTGACTCCTGGGACTCCACACTTAGCCCACCTGCCACCATGGTAGGTGGGGGCAGGAGCTGTGAGTTCAGCCTCTGACTCTGCTATCTTGGCACTAACCACTCCCACCACCTCCCTGAGTGGCAGTGGTTAATTGTACTGCCGGAGAGCTGCCTTAGAGTGCATTAGCTGAGAGATCCAGGCTCCTGAGTGTGGCCCACAGAGCAGCAGCCTCATGGCACCTGAGCCCCAGCCCACATCTACTGAGTCAGAATCTGCACCTCAACAAGACCCTGACTCCAGGGATGCATGTTAGAGTCCAGGATGCCTTCTGAGGCCCACGCTTGAATTCTGGCTTCAAATCCTGGCTTGGGCATTTAGTGGCTGTGATTCCAGCTGGTACTTCATGACTCTGTCAGGAATCAATTCAGGTTTTGTGGGCCTCCATCTTATACAGTCTGGAGTATGTTCCTTAAGAAAAGAATGATATAAAATTACAAATACAAAATTAGGTACAAAAGTGATGCTTGGAATGTAAAGACTTCATGGCAAATCACAAATATTGAAGAGCTGACAAGTGCAGCAAAAACGCTAAACATCCAGAAACCTAATTTCATGTTTTTATCAACTGATACACTTCTGCAACACTTTTACCCTGTATTTTGGGGCTCTGATGGACTCTTCCTCTGGCTAGGATTTTATAAAAGATTTCCCCTAACAAGGTTGATAGAAATGTTTCACTCTGGAGAGTTGGAATGTGTAGAATATGCCACTTCACGCATAGACATACTCATTAGATAGAACACTACTATCGATTTCTGCCCTAAAAATATAACAGCTGCAATGAATTGTATTTCTTGCAACTGCCATTGAAGAAGAAAACAATCCGTAATGTCCTTATAAGATATAGGCCACATTAAGTACGTTCCTGACAAGAGAGGCCTTTGTTGATGAGAATCGACTCTGCTAACAGTTTTACATGTCAGATAATTGGGAGAATTCTCCACGGTAGCTTTGGACTCCATGTGCTACAGGTCTGGGGTTCCTCTGCTGTTCATGTTCCTCTACATAGATGCAGAGACACGCCCCTGTCACCATGCTACTGGGTGAATCAGGAAGTGGACAGAGGGCGTAGTCCTGGGTCCTGGAAGCCTCATCGTCAACCTCCTCTCTCCTCACTCCTCCCTGCTAGACCTTGACACCACTGCCCACAAACCGAACTCCCCCACCCCCCACTGGCCATCTGCCCTAGGATGGGGAAATAGTGAAAACAGCTGAATCACTGTGGTAGGGCCCAGTTAGGTATGGATTTTTGAAACCCCACAGGTGATTTAGATGAGCACCTTGACAGGAGTTAGTCTGCCGCAGTTCCATGTACGCTGGCAGATGACACAAGACTCCTGGGTCAGAAACAAAGCACAGCAAGCAGCATTAACCTCATGTGCAGGTTGGTTCCCTTCGTTCTCTGGCACCATAGGGTGATGCAGAGTGGTCCAGGTGAATACAGAGCACATACTGGGTTCATCAAACAGAAGGGCCCCAAGTTTCAGAAACCCAAATCTTCTGAAAGGTTGAAAGAACTGCAGGCAAACCTGCCCAACTTTTATACCAGAGGGAGACATTATCTTTTTTTTTTCTGGAGACAGGGCCTTGCTCTGTCACCCAGGCTGGAGCGCAGGGGCTCCATCATGGCTCATTGTAGCCCTGACTTTCTAGGTTCAAGCAACTTTCCTACCCCAGCCTCCAAAGTAGCTGGGACCACACACCATGCCCGGCTAATTTGTTTTTGTTTTTGTTGTTGTTGTTTTGGTAGAGATGGAGTCTCATTATGTTGCCCAGGCTGATCTTGAACTCCTGGGCTCAAGTGACCCGCATGCCTTGGCCTTCCAAAGTGCTAGGATTACAGGCATGAGCCACCGTACCTGGCTAACATTATCTTTATTATCATACACAGTAAGCAAATCTCTCTTCCCTGGAGGGGGACACTTATTTTTGTCTGCCAAGATTTCTTTTATAATCTTCTTGAAAAAAATCATTGAAAAGATAATAACTAGAACAAGACTGGGTGCGGAGGCTCATACCTGTAATCCCAGTACTTTGGGAGGCCAAAGTGGGTAGATCACCTGAGGTCAGGAGTTTGAGACCAGCCTGGCCAAAATGATGAAACCCTGTCTCAACTAGAAATAAAAAAATTAACTGGGTGTGGTGATGCATGCCTATAATCCCAGCTACTCAGGAGGCTGAGACAGGAAGATCACTTGAACCTAAGAGGTGGAGGTTGCAGTGAGCCAAGATCATACCATTGCACTCCAGCCTGGGTGACAGAGTAACACTACATCTCAAAAAAAAAAAAAAAAAAAAGAAGAAGAAAAGAAAAGGAAAAGAAAAGTTAACTAGAACAAAAGTGCAGTGCCCCTGCTCATAAACATGCAGAAATACAAGAAACTCCTGGAGTTTTCTCCTAACACACTCCTGGTTGAGGATCACTAATGTAGGATATTGTTCTATTACTACATGCTTTTCAGTTTTCACACAACTAACTGGGAAATTACCTCCTTATAATACAGAGGATGGCTGCCTCGTGGATGGAGAAATCGGCAACTGACTTACGGTGTGGTGGCAGCTACCACTACATAAATATCATTCATTTTCTGAATATTATACAAAACATCAGATTCACATTTGCAAAAGTAAGAATACTGTAAGGGTTAAACTAAACAGTATATGCAAAATGTCAGCACATACTAGATAATAAATGTTAGTTTTCTCTCCTCTTCTGCCTTTTGCCTACTTCACAGCCTATCTGGCTGCACAAAGCCAACAAGACTTAGACTTATGTCTTTTTCCTGCTATGGATGATACTGCTGGAAGGAGTCCTTTGGGTCCTTTAAATGTGTTCCAGAAGAAGCACCCAGCCTGATAAAAGGGTAATAAAAATGACTGTGCCACCAGCAACCTGTTGTCTAGGACTTCCTGATCCACCACTCACCGATTCTACCTTGCACCTGCCTGTCATTCCTCCTGACTTTCTCTCCTCAGTCCCTGCTCCAATCTCGCAGTCCTGAACCTGTTCTCATCCTCTGCTGATCACTGCTGGCCGCCTCACGGCCGCCTTCTAGAGACTCTCTAGACTGCTGGAATTACTCCACAACTCTTACTTATTGATTCATTTAGTGAGAATAATGGTAAGTAAATGAAACTATCTTTATTCACAGATGGTGTGATCTCTCATCTAGAAAATCCATAAAAAACCTTTTAAAACCAATAAATAGGTACAGTAAAGTTGCAGGATACAAGGTCAATATGCAAAAAAATCAATTGTATTTCTATATGGTAGCAATGGATAATCTTAAAATGAAATTAAGGAAACAATTTCATTTACAATAGCATCTAGAAGAAAAAATACTTGAGATAAACCCAACATAAGTGCAAGGCTTCAAAATCACACTGTATCCCATAAATATATATATTATATGTCAATTAAAAGCAATAAAAGGATAATAGGAACTGAAAGAATTTTCCATTTTACTTCTAATCAGTAACATTTGGCACTTGCAAAGAAAATGCAAGTCTTATATGATAAACCTTATAAGATATGAAAGAAATTAAAAGAGACGTAAATAAGTGGAAAGACATGCCATCTTCATGAATCAGGAGACTTAAGTATTAAGATAGCAATACTTTCCAAATTGACACACATATTCAACACTATCCTTTAAAAAATGTCATCTGGTTTCTATGTAGAAATAGACAAACTGATCCTAAAATTCATATAAAAATGCAAGGAATCCAGAATAGCTGAAAGTATCTTTTTTTTTTTTTTTTTTAGAAAGTCTTGCTCTGTTGCCCAGGCTGAGTCCAGTGGTGTGATCTCGGCTCACTGCCACCTCCACCTCCCAGGTTCAAGCAGTTCTCCTGCCTCAGCCTCCTGAGTAGCTGGGATTACAGGCATGCACCACTATGCCTGGCTAATACTTGTATTTTTAATAGAGACGGGGTTTCAGCCAGGATGCTCTCGAACTCCTGACCTGTGATCCTCCCACCTCAGCCTCTCAAAATGCTGGGATTACAGGCACTAGCCACCGTGCCTGGCCAACAATCTAACAATAGATTTGGAGGACTCAAGTTACCCAATTTCAGAACTTAATACGACGCTATAGTAATTAGGACTGCATGGTACTAGAAAAAGCTGGACATGTAGATTAATGGAATAGAACTACATTTTTTATTATGAACAGAAATAAATCCTTACTTTTATGGCCAATTGATTTAGACAAGCCTAGGCAATCATATAGGAGATGAACAGTCTTTTCAGTAAGTGATGCTGGGGTAACTGGATATTCACATGCAAAAGAATAAAATTGGGCTCCCATTTCAAACTACATACAAAAATTAACTCAATATAGGTATAGTCTAACATGCAAGAATTAGAACTATGGAACTATTAGGAGAAAATATGAGAATAAATCTTTATGTCTTGAATTAGGCCATGGTTTCTGAGATAGATGCTGAATTCACAGGCAGTAAAAGAAAAAAATAAGTAAATCGGAGTTCTTCAAAATAAAAATCTTTTGTTCTTTAAAGCACACAACCGAGAAAGTGAAAAGACAGCCACAAAATGGGAGAAGATATTTCAAGCCATAGATGTGATAAGGGACTGTAGTCCAAAATAAATAACTTTTACAAATAAACAATGAGAGGACAACCCAATTTGAAAATATGCAAATGGTTTAAATAGACATTTTTCCAAAGAGGATACACAAATGACCAATAAACATACAGAAAGATGCTCAACATCATTAATCATTAAGGAAATAACAAATCAAAACCACAATGACACACCGCTTCATATGCACTGAAAAAAGACAGACAGTAACAGTGTTGGTGTGGATGTGGAGAAATTGGAACTCTCATGCATCACTGACAAGATCAAAAAAGATGCAGCCCATGTGTCAGTTCTTCAATGTTACCATAAAGACAGTTACCATATTAGCCCAGCAATTCCACTCCCAGGTGTCTCTCCAAGAGAAATGAGACATATGTCCACACAAAGACTGTATGCAAATGTTCATGCCAGCGTTATTCATCACAGCCAAAAAATGGAAACAACCCAAGTATCTATCAATGAATAAATGGACAAACACAATGTGTTATACCCATAAAATGGATTATTATTCAGCAATAAAAATGAATGAGGTATTACTGATGCATGCTCCAACATGGGTGAACTTTTAAATCATTATGCTAAGTATAAGAAGCCAGACACAAAAAGCCACAGGTTTTATGGTTCCATTCACAGGAAATGCTCAGAACAGACAATTCTGTAGAGACAAAAAGTAGGTAAGAGGTTGCCAGGAAAGAGTAAGGCATGACTCCTAATGAGTACAGGGTTTTGTGGGAGAGAAACATGGTGAAAATGTTCTAAAATTTTAAAGTGGTGATGGTTGCACAATACTATAAATATACCAAAAACCACTGAACTATAAACTTCAGAAGGGTGAAATTTATGACCTGAATTGTACCTCAATAAAACGTTTGTTTTTTTGTTGTTGTTTTTTTTAAAGTGAGGCCCAACCTTCTCAAATTTGTGATGTTAATCTCCACACAACCTTGTTTATACTTACAAAATTGTGAAGGAAGAGAACCTGGGTCCACACACACTATAATCAAGCAGGTTTCCTGGATGTGGTTGCATCTGGCCCAGCAAGAAAATTGTGCCTGGCATTTGACCTGCTAAAAAGCCAAGTTCCACATGGTCTAGAGTTCAGTGCAGAAATAACCCTGGTACCTATAAAGAAACTACTCCTGCCGGAGGGGCAGTGCCCTGGTGGAGCTGCCTGTGCCCCAGCCACCCTCCCATGCCTCAAACCCCTCTCACTTGTCAGTTGCCGCTGGAACAGATACTTCTGGAAATCCATATAGCCAAGGAAAGGCAAAAATAAAGAAGAGGCCAACAAAAACACAGGAATACATCAGTTGACTTGGGTCAATAGCATTACAAACTACCCTTGGAGAAGCCTGGACATGTCTTCAGTGCCTCTGCTTTCCTTTCTGCCCTCCCCCAGTGCCCACTTCATCCAAAGTCCCTTTACCAAGCTCTGTGACAGTGGCTTTCCTAAGTATCTAGAATCTACCTGCTCTCCTAAGGCTCACTGCCTCCCCCAGTTCGGGTTCTATCCGCCGTCTCCCACCAACACATAGCCTCCTCCCTGCTTTCCCCACCTCCAGCCCAGCCTAGCTATAATCCACTGGGAAGAAGCCCCATTGGGTCTGTTCACAACCCAAATTTGTGCTGAAAATCTACATAGTTCCAATGGGCTACCCATCCAGAGCAAACATGCCAGGGCTTTCTCACTCTGCCGTCCAAGTTCAAAATCCAAGAGAGGAGAGTTTCAAGAAGGAGGAGCTTGGGAAGTTACCCACTGGGGTCAAGCTCCATGGAAAGGTCACGTAACAAAAGGATTGAAAAGAATCACTAGGGATGTGGTCTCAGGGAGGTTACTGCAGACTTCGGAGAAGCCGTTTCAGGGGTGAGGTCTGAAGCCAACGTGCATTGGATAAAATAACAAATATAGGTGGATTCTCAGTTTTATGAGATGTAAACATTGAGAGAAGCAAAATGAAAAAGGCACTGATGTTGAAGATAGTTTTCTAGTTGCCTTGTTACATTTTCAATGTGGGACTGAAAAGGTTGTGGGAATTGCTTCAACCGAATCACAGCACATTTTGCCCTTCTCATGACCTGGTGCATGGAAAAGCCATGGGAATTATTAGCTGCTGTTATTAATATTGAGGGCACCTATGTGCCTTCAGAGCCAGAATGTTAAATGTTCAGCCTCTGAATGTCTAAAATGAACTGCTGAGAGAAATGTTGCAGATCTAAAAATTAGAAGAAGGTTACTTTACTAAATACAATATTTTAGAATATAGGTTTTATAGAAAGTATGCTGTCTTAGCTTCTCTAGAAGCTGAACTTAGGAGAGTCCCACGGTTAGAAGGACTGAGCATTCTGCCAACAACCATCCCCACCTTGCCAGCCAGGCCAGTGAACCACCCCGAAGCAGGGCCACCTGCCTCAGTCAAGCCTGTAGGTCACTTGCAGCACTGCTGGACAGTCTGCAGGCAACCTCCTGAGAAACCCAAACTGGAACCTCTCTGCTAAGTGACTCCCAAATCTCTGACCCACACAGACTGTGAGATAACAAATATTCACTGTCCATTTAAAGCACTACGTTTTAGAGTAATTTGAGAAACAGATAACTAACACAGCCCTGATGGCAATCAGTTATTGGCTATGGGATGCTGAGGAAGTGGATAACTTCCTAGCATGGTGGCTTCTGCTTTGCCAAGGGCAATTCTTCAGGAAGCAGGCAGCTGCTGTGAGCAATAATCAGAGAAGCTGGGAGATGAGTGCATCCTCCTGGGCAAGGAACCAATAGCATCCACTGGGGGTGTTTATCATAACTGGAAATATTTTGCACTTCTTTCGAAGGTCCCACCTCCTTAGTGTGTGTAACCAGGAGGTACACAACTAGAACTGCATTCACGAGGCAGCAGCAGTGGGAAGCAGCAAGGTGATCTAGAGACACTTTATTTATTACTCACTAAGTCCTGAAAAGTGCTTGCAAATAAAGTGCAGGTAGAGATGATCAATAATAACTGACTATAGTGTCTTCCCTTCATTGCTATTTAGGTCTCGCTTTCCAATAAGACACTTCATAACTCATTCCTAAGTGTTGGAAGCAGGAGAGAGGGAGGGCAAGGTGGCACAGGAACGAGGTCAGGGAGGGAAGAGAGACTACGTCAGATGACAATGTCTCAGTTGTCATTTCAGATTCTGGCTGCTCTCTCCACTGTACAGGGAAAGCCACCAAATAGAGGGCAAACTCAGTCTCCGCCCCCCAGTCTCCCCAGAACACCTCTTTTCCCAATCCCTCGGGGTAAGTGCAGGAGGCGCTGGGCATCTAATGGAGTCAGATGCTAAGTTACAACACCCAGGAGACCGTTTCTATGGGGCCTGAAGAAAAGGCAGAGTGCAATTTCCAGACTTCAGTGGCAGTTGAAAAATGAAAAAGACTTGTGGGTGTGAGACAAAGGCTGCCCCAGAATGCCCGAACTTAGCTTCAATAAACCTATCATAGCCATAACAAGGCAGTGCTGGGGCAGAAAAGAGAGCCACATAAGGTCTTTTGCTCTGGCAGAATCATACCTGGTTGAGCAACCAAAATGTCTTCTCCCACCTGCCTCCTCTGATGTGCATGTTTAGTGACACCATTTGGGTTTCTCCAACAGCCTTTTGTGTGTGTGTGTGTGTGTGTGTGTGTGTGTGTGTATTTAGAAAGAAGGATCTGGTCACCAGAAGCTCGGATGCTAATAACTCTTAACAAAAATGCATTCACACTGAAACAAGTGAACACTTAACCTAACACAGAGCACCTGTGGCCCTGCGCTGCTAGGAGTGAGGCGGTTTTCTGTAGCGCTGCTTCCCATTCACCATCAGCATCAGCATCAGAATCAGCATGAGCTTAGTGATTGCTTGTTGCCTGGTTTGCAATGACGATAACAATGATGGTGATGATGATGATGGTGATGGTAATGACGATCATGATGATGGTGATGGTAATAAGCCCATGGACCAGTTTTAGTGCTGCCTATTTTGAAATTAAGAAATACATGATGACAGGAACTGAATTCAGGTAGCACTGGACTACAGGCAGATGACTGACGACTGCTTGTTGGCTAGCTTATATGCAATTCTTATGATGAGCCTAAAGTAATTGATGATGATGATGATGATAATGATCACGACTATGATGAGGAAGATCTGGGAAAACATCACCCGGCCTTCAGTAGCTAATAAATAGTAGTAGTGAATGATTTATTTCTGGTCTGGAATAGGAATTCATGGTATGGAAATGGAAGAGGAGGCTCTAAATCAAAACAGTTAAGATACACATGGTCCATTTTCAAGATACTGTGAAGGGTACAGGTTGAGCAATCCAGAAATGTGAAATGCTCCAAATTCTGCAACTTTTTGAGCATCAACATGATGCTAAAAGGTCATGCTCAAAGGAAATGCTCATTGGAGCATTTTAGATTTCAGATTTTCAGACTGGGAATGCTCAACCAGTAAATATAATGCAAATATTCCCAAATCCTAAATCTAAAACACTTCTGGCTCCAAGCATTTCAGTTAAGAAACATTCATTCTGTACTGATGCGGAGGCTGAGAATCTTGAATTTTATTTACCAGGTAAGAAACACCATCATTAGTAGGGTTTCCTAACCCCATCAGTACTGACATTTTGGAACAGATAATTCTTTGCTGTGAGGGTCCGTCCTGTGTGCTGTGGGGTGTTTAGCAGCATCCCCTGCCTCCACCCAGTATCCCCTGCCTCCACCAGCATCCCCAGCCTCCATCCACTTGACGCCAGTAGCACACCTCCAGTAGTTACTGTGTAAAGTATCTCTGGACATTACCAAATGGCCCTGGGGGAGGTCAAGCACCCTCGCTGAGAAGCACTGAGCTAAGAAAAACAGCAGACACCACGGAGCAGTCGACAGAGGACAGCCCCAGGCAGGAAAAGAAATACCAGGCTGAAGGTGGTTCCTGCAGGGAGAGAGACTGCCCTCTTCCAGAGAAAAGAGCTGTCGCCACACTAAAGGAGGCCCCAGAGGCAGGACTTCAGCAACCTCACGGGGCCATGATTCCGGGTCTCAGTGCCTGCTGTCACCACCCCGGACGCGGCACGCCCCACTCACCTTGGCTGGAGCCGCACCTGACTCGCCCGAGTCAGGGAGATGTCACTGCCCTCCTGAGGCCCTCTCATTTGAAAAGCACCTTCTTCAGGGCATCCCAAGGGAAGCTGGAGCTGCTCTTCAGCAGGGCTTTGAGATGTTTTCTAGAAGGCCAGGTCCCTCCCTTCGCAAAGGAAACACTCACGGAGCAGAGAGGCAAGGAGCAAGCCCTCGACCCAAGCCGGAAATGGAATCTTCCAGCGAAGCTGCCCCGAGCGACCCAAACAGGAAGTGGAATCCTGCAGGGAAGCTGCCCCGAGTGACCCAAACAGGAAGTGGAATTCTGCACGGAAGCTGCCCAGAGTGACCCAAACAGGAAGTGGAATCCTGCAGGGAAGCTGCCCCAGGTCCCTGTAAAAATGGTAGAATAAATTGCTAGGAAATGCAAAATGTGCTTGAGGGCCATGCGATATTTTAAAAACTACACCTTGGTTTCCAAAGAAACAGAATGCTGTTATGAGAGGCCCTGCCTCATTAGCCTCGGTTAGTGTCAGCGTGTGTCTGAGCACAATGCCCCGTGGTTTTATGTTGGACAGCAACTCAGCTGAGACGCCGCCATCGGATTGAGAATGACGGCTTCACCTGGGGCTCTGAAGCAGCCAGGCTGGCGTCTCACTGAGACACCTAGATCCAGAACAGAGGACCACCAGGATGAAGCTCCACCACCGCACAGCAGAGGAATGTGCACTGCACCCAGCGGTGACTGGGGCTCGGGCTCTGGAGCCAGTGTGGCTCCTCACAGGCTTGTGTTCTGGAGGGACTGAAATCTCCCAGCAAATGGCGGACCAGGTGGGGTCCCTGGAGCAAAGAACAGCATGCAGGGCTGGGCTGTACCTGGGGTGTCAGTACCCCCTGCAGAGATTAACTGGGCCCACAAAGGGGACTGAGGCATCTAATTCAAAGGGTGAAATAATCTAATGAGTGCAGCCACACAGAATGAGCCAGTATGGGGGAGAGAAGGAATTCACTGAGGTGCCGGCATGAAACGGGGCAGGCTTTGTAGGGCTCCCATAGCTTCACCCTTGGGCCCAGGGTAACTCCTAGGGCCCTAAGCCAATTTGGAGCCCCCAGCAGGACAGGGAGCAGGGAGCCCCCAGAGCTTCAGTGTTCTGATATGAAAAAGTAGGATAATAAGGCCTAACCACAGGTGACTGTGAGAACAAGGAAGGGCACAGGAGAAAGTGCTTCGTGGGCCCTAAAGTGTGAAGTAGATGCTGGTTGTTTCTGGCCTAATTCCATATGCTTTACAAGTAGTACTTTCATTGTAATAAAGCTTCTACATTTCGATGGGAGAAGTTCTAGGGTTATTTTAACCCCTGATAAGAAAATAATATGTCTATGAGAGAGCCTGACCCTAAGCCATTCAGTTTGCAAACAGGCCTGCGCTCCCTGCCAGAGCAGGCCGGCACTCTCCCGGGATGCCAGGCCCTGGGGTGGTTTCAAGACAGCAACCCAAAGCCATGCCAACCCTCCTCTAAAGGCACAAAAAAGTCCCTGCAGGCTCCTGGGCAAACACCCAACTGACCCTCAATGTGGGGACCAATAGTGGGAGGGAAGCTATACCCTGACTCCACACTAGCAAAGACAAATGAGCTGGAACGCAGCTTCTTTCTGCTCTTCCTATTGGATCTGGTCCACTCAGAAAGGCCTTGGCAGCACTCCGAAGCCACATCTTCTGTGGCAGGTTGTTGGCAAAAACAACGGTGATGACCTTCCCTTCCCACATGGTTAATGTTCCTCTCCTCTCAGCGTGAGCAGGGATCTGGGGTGCGTCTGTGACTTGCTTTGACCCATGGGATCAGCAGAAGTAATGTTGTATATCTTCCAAGCTGAGGCTGTATGTGACCTTGTGGCTTCTGCTGTCTTGAACAGTCCTTGACATCCACCAAGGGAGCTCCCTCTAGAGCCCTTCATGAAAAGCCACATAAAGACAGAGGCTCTGATACCATATTAACCATGTCTCTTTATGTATTCTGATGCTTCGACATCTAGGGCCTTGCTGATTTTGGCAGGCCTGTCCCTCCCAGGGTTAGCCAATTGCTAGAGACAGGAAACAAGTTGCCCATGAGTGTGCTTTTCACACACAAACTAACCAGTCCAGAACTCATACCCACTTCATCAGCCTTCCAGAGGACTCACACACTCTAGGCCACTATTCCTCTGCCCTAATCACGCCAGGGCCAGGTACCAGATAACTAGGGACAACCCCTAAGCCCAGAGCCTGCTGAAATTACTCATACTGTAGTACCTAACTGTAACCCAGTTCACCTTGCCTCATTCATTCCTTCCCATGGAAACCACAATAAAGGCTCTTGCCCATGTTTTCCCATCACTCCTGCCTTCTCAGTGACCACAGTGCCTCCCCATGTGCTCCTGCATGGCATAGTACTTTCCCTTCTCGGGATCTGTGAGTCACAAACTGTCTTTTCAGTGGGAATAGACTCTTGCTCTGTTTGTCTCTCTGCACCTGAAGAATAATAAAACATGTATGTATATATTTTTTAAACCAACTAAAATTTATTTAATTAAGAATAAAGTTACTTTCCCATTTGTCTACAACCACAGTAGACCTGGTGTCCCGGTGGAGGAAACATCATCCTACAGTCCTGTTCCCACGGAGGTGACAGGAACCCAGTGTCAGAAGGAGCCCTGTGAGGATTCGGTAACCTACCACAGGTTGATTCTCCTCTTTTGTTGGTAATCTGATGATGCAGAAGATTTCCTGGGCCTCTTAAGCTTCTTCCTTTCCCCTCAGGAAGCAAAGGTGAGAGTCTGAGTGGATCCTCCAACAGAGTTGGAGGACAGAGAAAAGCTCTCGTTTCAGATGAGGGTCCACCCACTGGTGAGTGACCATATGTGGAATGTTCTCTGCCAAATGCCGTATTTGGAACATAAAGTGCATCAGGATCTTTTCCTAACAGTTTAAACTGTATTTCAGTTAATTTTTGTCTGCTGTGAGCATTTTCTTTCCTTAAATCATTGAGGTTTCCTTCAGCAGTCCGAGCTGCCAACCAATTACGATGTGCTTTTTTTCTCATAGGCAATAGTCAGCCGTTGATAGTAATGAATAGTTCTCTTGAATTCTTCTTCAAGATCTTTGGCTCGCTTTCTATAGGTTTCCAGCTTCTCGATGGCATGGACAATCTTTTTGTCTACTTTACAAAGTTTCTCTTCTTTCTCTAACCAGCTATTTTCCTGTAGTGTTAATTTCCTATAGAGTCTCATTTCATTTTCTTGATAGAATTGAGTCATTATTTTAAGTTTCTGTTGAAGCTTCTCATTCTCACTTTCTAAATGTGTGCTTTCAGACTGCAAAGATGCTTGTTGAGTCTGAAGATTTTTAATGCACTGTGCAAGCTCTTTTGTTTTTTCGACTTCAGATAACTGAAAATCAATTTGTTTCCTTTGTCCATCCAAGATTTTTAAAGACGCATTTAAATTAGCAGCATGAATCAGTTTCTTCACAGCTCCTTTTGGAGGATGATCTAAGTAAGCACATTCTTCTGATTCACTGTTCATTGCTAATTTCAAGTTCTCATCTTCCATTATGTCTTCTCCAAGCACAGCAGCCCAGTCTTTCATCTTCAGCAAGCGTTCAGTCAGTCTCGATGTGATTGTCTTTATCGTTTAGAACTTGTTCTGTGTGTACTCTGGAGTCTTCCAATGTTATTTTCTGTTTATTAAGTTCACTCACTTGTTCTTTCCATACTTCAGCTTCTTGCAAAAGCTGTTTCTGGCTTTTCTGAAGATGAGAATTTTCATTCAAGGCATCTTTTATTGCTATCGTCAGTCGTTCTTCATTCATTTGAGGTATCTTGAAGATGATTTTGGCTTCAGCTACTTGTGATTTGAGAGATTCTGACTCATCTCCTAGAGACTGTATCGTTTTTGAAATATCTGCCATCAGTTGATTTTGTTCGGAATGTTTTGATTTCTGTTAACTCTTTTTCGAGACCAAGTATTTCATACTCAAGTTCATCATTGGACCTGTTCAGCTTTTCACATGTTGTTTCCAAACTTTGTGCCTCTGTTGCCTCCTCCTCAAAGCTGGCCTCCTTTAAAGATGACTCTACTTCATAGCCTTCATACTCTTTTTTAACAAGGGTAAATTTTTCAAGTTGTTTACATTTCTTGTCAATTAGTCCAGAAAGCACACTGGCAAGCTTTTTCTCTCTTCTCACATAAAGCCGACTCCTAACCGATCTCAAACTTCTCCACAAAAAAATGGGAACAGCAAAAAATCCAACAATAGCTGCCCATATCACTAATTCCCATGGAAACCCATAAGAATTCGAATCTGCTGTCATATTTTGAGGCAGTGCTGCCACAACTCTGCTCAGCTCCACCAGGACCAACCCCCAGTAGGGCTGAGAGTTAGACCTGGGCTCCTGCATGGCGCTAAGGCTGCTCTAGTGGTCACCACAGTAACTGGGGCAACAATAAGAAGAGAAGAACACGCAGCCTTCCATTTGGAACCCAAATCCACACGTGGCAACCAGAACAGACCACTGTGGAGCCCCCTGCCGGGGGAGCTAGGGGCACACACAAGCATCACAGGCCCATGCCCACCCCGCCTTCTTGTTACACTTTACATCCTGAGGCAGCACTAAAACCTATATTTTAAAACAATACCACATGGAGAGAAAGACTCAGGTGATCCAGCATCCCAGCTATGCCCATCTCCCAGCTGACACCCTAGCTAAATGTAGCTGTGTGCATGAGCCCAGGCGAGGCCAGCAGAACAACCTCCCAGCTGACAGAATGACAAGCAATAACAAATCATTGTTTTAAGTCCCTAAGCTTTGGGGTTATTTGTTATGCAGCAGTAGCTAACTGAAATACCTGCTGCCTTATCACTTCGGTGTTTCAGTATTTGTGGTCTGAAATCATTAATTTGGGCACTTAACTAAGATTATGACTCATGGTAAATTCTGATAGGTAATTTTATAGGTAAAATACACATTTTCTTATTGACCTTTGCTTCATTTAATATTTATTTAGCTTCTCACAAATGAGACAGATGATGATTTCTAGATTAACTCCTTCCAGGAAAGAGCTCACTTCTGCCTCGCACGATCCTCAGTGTCCCATGTACAACTGAAAAACGCTCATCTCATGCCCAGAAGGCCCAGGGCACTCAGAACAGTGCTGGCACAGAGAGAGTGCTCCTCTTCCCTGTCCATCCACTGACCTGCTCTGTGTCCATTTCTGAAACACCGGCACTGCTTCAGCACGGATGATGTGTCGCCCTGCAGTGAGCCGTCATCTCCCACGCGTGCATGTATCTCCAACTCCCCCGGAAAGCCCTCTCCTTCAGGAAAGGAACCAAACTACCTACAAAATGTCCTTCACTTACTAGGTGTTCTATAAATATTTTTGTTTAATCGGTTTCTGGAGATCCGGAGACTCTTTGGTTTTGTTTGTTTTTGCTAGGCACCAGTTGGCTGCTCTGAAGCCGGCGCCCATGTTGACCTGATCGTGGATGCTCACATTGAAGCAGAGGTCACCTCCCTCCGTGGGACCGAGCCTGAGGCGCACGTGTGAGCTCTGCTGAGCAAGCTGCGAGAAGCCTGGCGGGTGTTGCTCCGCGGGCAGCCCAGGCTCGCGCGGACGAGAGGAAGGTTCGGGAGGTGCGTATCCTGCAGTGAAGCCGGCGCCCCTCACCGACTTCGCTGCCGCGACCCCCACGCCTCTCCCGGAACTGCACCCCGAGTCGGTGCACCCAGCCTCCCCTCACCTCAGCTCCCGGAACCGCAGCGCCACAGCTGCCCCTGAGCCTGTAGGGGCTGCTCGTCGGCCTCACTAGTCCCGCCGGCGCTGCTCTCCCGGTTGCTGTGAGCGCCTCCCGGACCATGACCGTGACCATGGCCCCGTCCCTGGGGCAGCCGAGGCGCTGCCGGTGCGGGTAGAGAGCACTCCAGTGGCCCTGGGTGCCGTGACTAAGGCTCCTGTCAGTGTCTGCATGGAGCCCACGGCGTCCCAGCCCCTGCGGTCCCCCGTGGGGACCCTGGTGACCAAAGTGGCTTCTGTCAACGCCTCTCCTAGACTCAGCAGCGGCCCTAGGCTGCCTGCTCCTCAGATGGTCGCTGTGAAAGCCCCTAGAACCACGACAATCCAGTTTCCTGCTAATTTGCAGCTTCCTCCGGGAACCGTTTTGATCAAAACTAACAGTGGTCAATTGATGTTAGGATCTCCTCCGCAAGCAAGAGCCGAGACCACAAGTAATGTAACTTCAAGGCCAGCAGTACCAGCCAATCCTCAAAGTCACAATCTGTGTAGTGCCATCTGGGGCTGTGCCTACCAGTGTGGTTACAGTAACTCCTGGAAAGCCACTGATTACTGTAGCTACCCTGAAGTTTGGGAGCATCATGCACCCCCTCAAATGAGCCCAATCTTAAAGCAGAGAACTCAGCAGCTGTTCAAATTAATCTTTCTCTGACAATGCTAGAAAATGTGAAGAAATGCAAGAACTTCCTTGCAATGTTCATAAAACTAGCATGTGGTGGATCACAGTCCCCAGAAATAGAGCAAAATGTGAAGAAGCTGGTAGAACAACTTTTGGATGCAAAAATTGAAGAATTTCCTAGGAAACTGTATGTTGAACTCAAGTCTTCAGCCGGCGCTCACAGCAGCCGGGAGAGCAGCGCCAGGGGACCAGTGAGGCCGAGGAGCACCCCTACAGGCTCAGCGGCAGCTGTGGCACTGCGGTTTGGGGAGCTGAGGTGAGGGGAGGCTGGGTGCGCCGACTCAGGGTGCTGTTCCAGGAGAGTGACCTCAGCCTCACCTGGTTCCTTTTCTTAAGAAAAATGTGGTTGCTTACGACAACTTCTGCCTAACTCCCAGAGCTTCATCCAGCAATGTGGTCAGCAGACTTCTAGTGAGGGAGTCATTGCTACGTGTACCACAACAGTAACAACTTCTCCTGTGGTGACAACAGTATCCTCAAGCCAGTCTGAAAAGTCCATTATTGTTTCTGGAGCAACAGCACCCAGAACTGTGTCAGTGCAAAATTTGAACCCACTTGGTGGTCCAGAAGGAGCAAAAGCTTGAGTTGTGACACTTCATTCTGTTGGCCCAGCTGCTGTAACAGGAGGAACAATAGCTGGAACTGTTTTACTTCAGACTTCAAAACCACTTGTGACATCTGTACCAAACACAGTGACAACAGTCTCACTGCAACCTGAAAAGCCAGTTGTCTCTGGAACAGCAGTAACAGTGTCGCTTCCAGCAGTAACTTTTGAGAAACTTTAGGTGCAGCCATTTGTCTTCCATCTGTGAAACCTGTTGTTACTTCTGCTGGGACCACATCTGACCAGCCTGTTATTGGCACTCCAATTCAAATCAAACTTGTCCAGCTGGACCCTGTCCTTTCACAGCTGGGATTCTACAGGCAGTTCAAGTCAAGCAACCAGTGGTTCAGCAGCCTTTAGGAGGCAATGAAAAACAGATGACCAAACTCACATTCCTCTGCACTGACCATTCAGAAATCTGGACAGAAGATGATGCCAGGGAACACCGTAATACCTACCAGTCGGTTTCCTCCAGCTTCCACTCTAAAGCAAATTACTCTGCCTGGAAATAAAATTCTGTCACTTCAAGCATCTCCTACTCAGAAAAATGAAATAAAGGAGAATGGAACAACATGATTCAGAGATGAAGATGACATCAATGATGTGACTTCTATGGCAGGGGTCAACCTTAATGAAGAAAATGCCTGCATCTTAGCAACAAACTCTGAATTGGTTGGCACACTCATTCAGTCATGTAAAGATGAATCATCTTTTTATTGGAGCTCTACAAAAGAGAATTTTAGACATTGGTAAAAAGCATGACATTACAGAACTTAACTCTAATGCTGTGGACTTATCTACCATGCAACACAGGAACAATTACAAAGCCTTCTAGAAAAACTGACTGCAATTGCTCAGCATAGAATGACTACTTACAAGGCAAGTGAAAATTATATCCTGTGTAGTGATACCAGGTTACAGCTCAAAGTTTCTGAAAAGCTGGATCAATTGGAGAAGCAGAGAAAGGATTTAGAACAAAGAGCAATGTTACTTAAGGCAGCCAAGAGTCATTCTAATAAAGAAGACCCAGAACAGCTGAGATTAAAGCAAAACGCCAGATTACAGCAGTTGGAACTTGCACAGATCCAGCATAGAGATGCTTATCTCACAGCTCTTGCAGCTACTGGACCAAGGAAGAAGAGACCACTAGAATCTGGAAGTGAGGTTTTAAAAGACAACCTTCTTGCTTCTGAGACATCCAGCCTGAGAGCCACCAAACAGTTGCTTCATCCAAGAATCACAAGAATCTGCCTCAGGGACTTGATATTTTGTATGGCACAGGAACAGGAGATGAAGTATTCTCGAGCTCTATACCTGGCCCTTCTGAAGTGACCACTCCACTCTCCATCCAGATCCTTGCTATTTATTGCCAAAGAAGACACAAAGAGCAGTGTTGCACTGTCCTGAAATTTCAAGTTCTGGAAAATAATCACCAATACAAAAGCATTGTTTACAGTTAGAAACTTTATTAAAAGTCTTACCTATCCATTCCATGGGGCTGCTACAGACTAGAATTGTCTTTGTCTTTTGAAAATCAGTTATGAAATACACTTTGCACAGAATTAGGCATCTGCCTACCTGTGCATATAATTACAGCAAGTTAAGGCCCTGTTTGTTACTACCTGCCTCATTTGCCAAATTGTAACATGTGAGCTGTCCTTTCCTAATATAGTGTGCATTGATATGCCAAAGAAAGGAAGAGGCACTACAAGAAAATACAAAATGACTATTTCATTTTGTATTGAACCTGTCACAAAGTGGTAGGTGTTCTGGGCTGGAATCAGACGTTGCTTAGCTAACTATGACAGTCACTTTCTGTTCATGACAGGCCAGACTAGGCTCTATAGTAACTTTGTTTGGCTGAGTCCCATTGTTGTCAAAATGAGACAAATGGGGATAGATCATGCCTGGGGTTGCTAATTCTCTGTTTCATATCACCATGTGCTGTTTCTGATACCAAGTGAGGGGACATCCTTGTCAGGGAAACAAGGATTTTAGTCCTTAAAATGGAATCTACCAATATATCTTGTAAAAATGGAAAAGTGGAAAGTATTGGAAGGAATGATGGGGCGCTGCATTCAAAGTAATGAAGGGAATGTGAAAATGGTATCCTAAAACAGGGAATGTGCTTCATAAGCCCAAGAGGGGAAGGGCAGAATCACAACTCCAAAACCACTGGTACATGTTTTGTTGATGAGAAAAAAAATCACAGTACAATCAGACTGGATAATGTACCAGATGTTTTCAAATTATAGTATTTCAAAAGCAAGATGTTATTTTTTGTTTTGTATTGTTTTAAATCCCAAGAAGGATTGTTTTTGCAGTTCCTTCTGTCATAATAGCTTTCAGTTATCCTAAGTTTTAAGCGCATTGGCACATTTAAAAAATCCTAATTGATGATGAAAAAATTTTAACAATAGGACTTTATGTCGGGTTCTGTACTTAAAAGGTTCTGTCAGTATCTCACTCCTGGGGATATGAGCTCTAAATATGAGAAGCAAGTTATATGTGTTCACCTGAGGAAGAAGCTCACAAAGCTAACCCGCTTTAAAAAAAAAAAATAAAAATTCCACATGTGGAATACAGCTGGTGAAAACTAATCACTGTAGTTAGAATCATATACAGAAAAAGATGATTGAATCCTCCAAGAAGGTTTTTCAAAAATGGGAAGTGCTATACTTATAAGAATTCAGAGGGAAAAAAACCACCCCACATATATTATTCTTCATCTTGTTCTTTCCATTGGGACTGTTACGGCCATATTCTATGCTATAGTAAATTTTAAATTGGCCACATTTTCTTTTCGTTTCAGCAAGTTAGTATGTAAAATGCTATAAATTATGTGTATGTTAAAGGAGTACTTTAAGAAGAGATCTTTCAGGAGTCCCTAGAAACCCAGTAGTGCCTCGATAGGCAGACAAGTGACCTTAACAAACAGCTTCCAAGATCACAGCCGGGTAAATCCATGAAGATGGGAAAAAACCAGCACAAAAAAGATGAAACCATCAAAGACCAGAACACCTCTTCTCCTTCAAAGGATCACAACTCCTCAACAACACAAGAATACAACATGACCGAGGAAGAGTGCAACGAACTTACAGAAACAGGCTTCAGAGGTGGATAACAACAAACTTTTCTGAGCAAAAAGAACACGTTCTACCAATGCAAAGAAACCAAAAACCTTGAAAAAACGTTAGATAAAATGCTAACTAGAATAACCAGCTTAGAGAAGAACATAAACGACTTGATGGAGTTGAAAAACACAGCACGAGAACTACGTGAAGCAAACACAAGTTTTAATAGCCAAATCAATCAAGCAGAAGAAAGGATATCAGAAACTGAACTTAATGAAATAAAAAGAGAAGGCAAGACAAGAAAAAAAAGAGTGAAAACAAATAAACAAAGCTTCCAAGAAATATGGGATTATGTGAAAAAACTTAATCTACACTTGATTGGTATACCTGAATACAATGGGGGGAATGAATCCAAGCTGGAAAACATGCTCCAGTATATTATCCAGGAGAACTTCCCAAGCCTAGCAAGGCAGTCCAACATTCAAATCCAAGAAATACAGAGAACTCCACAAAGATATTCCTCAAGAAGAGCAACCCTACGGCACAAAATCATCAGATTCACCAGGGTTGAAATGAAGGAAAAATTGCTAAGGGCAGCCAGAGAGAAAGGTCAGGTCACCCACAGAGGGAAACCAATCAGACTCACAGCGAATCTCTCGGCAGAAACCCTAAAAGCCAGAAGAGTGGGAGCCAATATTCAACATCTTTAAGAAAAGAACTTTCAACTCAGAATCTCATATCCAGCCAAACTAAGCTTCATAAGTGAAGGAGAAATAAAATCCTTTACGGACAAGCAATTACTGAGAGATTTCGTCACCACTAGACCTGCTCTACAAGAGCTCCTGAAAGAAACACTAAGCACGGAAAGGAACAAGTACCAGCCACTGCAAAAGCACACCAAATAGCAAAGACCAAAAATGCAATGAAGAAAATGAGTCAAATAACGGGCAAGAAAACTAGCCAGTAACAAAATGGCAGGATCAAATTCACACATTAACAATATTAACATTGAATGTAAATGGCCTAACACCCCAATCAAAAGACACAGACTGGCAAACTGGATAAAAAGTCGAGACCCATCGGTGTGCTGTTTTCAGGAAACCCATCTCACATACAAAGACACATAGAGTCAAAATAAAGGAATGGATGATTTACCAAGCAAATGGAGAAAAAAAAAGGAGGGGCTGCAATTCTAGTCTCTAATAAAATGGACTTCAAATCAACAAGGATCAAAAGAGACAAGGGCATTACATAATAGTAAAAAGATCAATCCAACAAGAAGAACTAACTATCCTAAATATATATGCACCCAACACAGGAGCACCCAGATACATAAAGCAAGTTCTTAATGACCTAAAATGAGATTTAGACTCCCACACAATAATAGTAGAAGACTTCAACACTCCATTGTCAATATTAGACAGATCAACGAGACAGAAAATTAACAAGGACATCCAGGACTTGAATGCAGAGCTGGACCAAGCAGACCTAATAGACATATACAGAACGCTTCACCACAAATACACAGAATATACATTTTTCTCAGCACCACATTACACTTCCTCTAAAACTGACCACATAATTGGAAGCAAATCAATCCTCAGAAAATGCAAAAGAATGGAAATCATAACAGTCTATCAGACCACAGTGCAATCAGATTAGAACTCAAGATTAAGAAATACACTCAAATCCTCACAACTACTTGGAAACCAAACAACTTGCTTCTGAGTGTTGACTGGATAAACAATGAAATGAAGGCAGAAATAAAAATGTTCTTCAAAACCAATCAGAATGAAGACACAACTTACCAGAATCTCTGGGACACCTAAAGCAGTGTTGATAGGGAAATTTATCGCAATAAGTGCCCACATGAGAAACAAGGAAAGATCTAAAATCGACACCCTATCATCAAAATTGAAAGAGCTAGAGGAGGAAGATCAAAAAAATTCAAAAGCTAGCAGAAGTCAAGAAATAACCAAGATCAGAGCAGAACTGAAGGAGATAGAAACACAAAAACCACTTCAAAAAATCAATAAATCCAGGAGCTGGTTTTTTTGAAAAGATCAACAAAACAGACCACTAGCCAGACTAATAGAAAAGAGAGAAGAATCAAATAGATGCAATAAAAAAAGATAAAGGGGTTGTCAGCACTGATCCCACAGAAACACAAACTAACATCAGAGATTACTACAAACAGCTCTATGCACATATCCAGCCACATATCCTGGAAGAAATGGATAAATTCCCGGACACTTGCACTCTCCCAAGACTAAACGAGGAAGAAGCTGAATCCCTGAATAGACCAATAATAAGGGCTGAAGTTGAGGCAGCAATCAATAGCCTACTAACCAAAAAAAGTCCAGGTCCAGATGAGTTCACAGCTGAATTCTACCAGACGTACAAAGAGGAGCTGGTACAATTCCTTCTGAAACTATTCCAAACAATATAAAAAGAGGGAATCCTCCCCAATTCATTTTATGAGACCAACATCCTAATACCAAAACCAGGCAGAGACGCAAGTAAAAAAGAAAATTTCAGGCCAATATCCATGATGAACATCGACGCAAAAATCTTCAGTAAAATACTGGCAAACAGAATGCAACAGCAAATCAAAAAGTTTATTCATCATGATCAAGTAGTCTTCATCCTGGGGAAGCAAGGCTGGTTCAACATACACAAATCTGTAAATGTAATCCATCACATGAACAGAACCAAAAACAAAAACCACATGATTATCTCAATAAATGTAGAGAAGGACTTTGACAAAATTCAACAGCTCTTTATGTTAAAAACCCTCAATAAACTAGGTATTGATGGTACATATCACAAAATAATAGAAGCTATTTACAACAAACCCATAGCCAATATCATACTGAATGGGCAAAAACTGGAAGCATTCCCTTTGAAAACTGGTACTAGACAAGGATGCCCTCTCTCACCACTCCTATTCAATATAGTATTGGAAGTTCTAGCCAGAGCGATCAGGCAAGAAAAAGAAATAAAGGGTATTCAATTAGGAAGAGGAAGCCAAATTGTCTCTATTTGCTGATGACATAATTGTATATTTAGAGGACCCCATCATCTCAGCCCAAAATCTCCTTAAACTGATAAGCAACTTCAGCAAAGTCTCGGGATACAAAATCAGTATGCAGAAATCACAAGCATTTCTATACACCAATAACAGACAAACAGAGAGCCAAATCAAAAGTGAACTCCCATTCACAATTGTTACAAAGAAAATAAAATACCTTGGAATATAACTAACAAAGGATGTAAAGGACCTCTTCAAGGAGAACTACAAACCACTGCTCAATGAAATAAAAGGGGACACAAACAGATGAAAAAACATTTCATGTTCATGGTTGGGAAGAATCAACGTTGTGAAAATAGCCATAATGCCCAAAGTGATTTAGATTCAACACTATCCCCATCGAGCTACCAATGACCTTCTTCACAGAACTGGAAAAAACCACTTCAAACTTTATATGGAACCAAAAGAGAGCCCGCATACCCAAAACAATCCTAAGCAAAAAGAACAAAGCTGGAGGCATCATGCTGCCTGATTTCAAACAATACTACAAGGCCACAGTAATCAAAACAGCAAGGTACTGGTACCAAAACAGAGACATACACTAATGGAACAGAACAGAGGCCTCAGAGGCAACACCACACATCTACAATCATCCAATCTTTGACAGACCTGAGAAAAACAAGCAATGGGGAAAGGATTCCATTTAATAAATGGTGTTAGGAAAACTGGCTAGCCATGTGCAGAAAGCAGAAACTGGACCCCTTCCTGACACCTTACACTAAAATTAACTCCAAATGGATTACAGACCTAAATGTAAGACCTAACACCATAAAAACCCTAGAAGAAAACCTAGGCAAAACCATTTAGGACATAGGCATAGGCAAGGACTTCATGGCTAAAACACCAAAAGCAATGGCAACAAAAGCCAAAATAGACAAATGGGATCTGATTAAACTCCAGAGCTTCTGTACAGCAAAGGAAACAATCATTAGAGCAAACTGGTAACCAAAAGAATGTGAAAAAATTTTGCAATCTACCCATCTGACAAAGGGCTAATATACCCAGAATCTACAAAGAACTAAAACAGATTTATAAGAAAAAAACAAACCCATTCAAAAGTGGGCAAAGGATATGAACAAACACTTTACAAAAGAAGACATCTATGAGGCCAACAAACATATGAAAAAATGCTCATCATCACTGGTCATTAGAGAAATGCAAATCAAAACCACACTGAGATACCATCTCATGCCAGTTAGAATGGCAATCATTTAAAAATCTGGACCACAGATGCTGGAAAGGATGTGGAGAAATAGGAACACTTTACATTGTTGGTGGGAGTGCAAATTAGTGCAACCACTATGGAAGACAGTGTGGCGATTCCTCAAGGACCTAGAAACAGAAATACCATTTGACCTAGCAATCCCATTACTGGGTATATACCCAAAGAATTATAAATTTTTCTATTACAAAGACACATGCACACGTATGTTCATTGCAGCACTATTTACAATAGCAAAGACCTAGAACCAACCCAAATGTCCATCAACAATAGACTGGATAAGAAAAACGTGGCACATATACACCATGGAATACTACGCAGCCATAAAAAACGATGAGTTCATGTCCTTCGTAGGGACATGGATGTCATCATTCTCAGCAAACTGACACAAGAACAGAAAACCAAACACCACATGTTATCAATTATAGGCAGGTGTTGAACAATTAGAACATGTGGACACAGGGAGGGGAGCATCACACACTGCGGTCAGTTGGGAGGGTTAGGGGAGGGACAGCAGGGGTGGGGAGGGATAACAAGGGGAGAAATACCAGATATAGGTGATGGGGGGATGAAGGCAGCAAACCACCTTGCCATGTATGTATCTATGCAACAATCCTGCATGATCTGCACATGTACCCCAGAACCTAAAGTACAATAAATTAAAAAAAAAAAGTGACTCCTCTCTGGGAAACTGCAAGAAAAGGAAGTTGTGAAGGGAAGAAATGGTTGCTTTGCATTTAAATCTTTTTATGCAACCTATTCTTAAAATCAGACAAGACTGTGGTAAATTTTTTCAATTATTAAAAAAAATTTCATCTAATAGGAATGTGGGCCTTTGAAAACCCTATTCATTGTACTAGGTTTCAATTTAATTAGTCACTCAAGTATTATAAAATATAGCTGGATTTACAGAAATAATTTCCCACCTACACTGACAGTATATTTAAACTTAAAAAAAAAAAAGCAAAGCATACAAAGTACAAACAAAAGTAAATTTATTTACAAAATTTACAATAATTACAAACTGTACAAACTAAGACAATTTCCCATTCCTCCAACAGAAGCCAAGAGCCTTTACTGTCAAATAAGAGTTTTTGTCATTTTTAAACGACACACAAAAATATGATCCCTATTTAGTTATCCACTGCCAGTTTTAAAATGCTTTTCTAAATAATCCCAGGAAGCCTATGAGTGATATGTACATGGATCATTTCCCTCAACTCTATTTCCTTTGTGCTTTACTGTATTCGCTAAATGTTTGATAATATGTTGTATTACCTTTGGAATCAGAAAAAAGATACATTGTCTAAAACTCATACATCAAGAAATAGTTGTATAAGCGTATTACTTAAACACAGAGGTTAACCACCAGAAATTAAAAGTGGTTAAAAGTAACTTCTGGGAAACTGCAAGAGGAAGGTGACAAATCCAGCACGACTGGAACAGAACAGGGTAAACAGCACTTAGAAACTGCTTTTTCTTTTCAACAGTAAATTTTTACTATTCCCCTAAATATCTGCCTAGGGGCTTAGCACTAAAACAATAATCTTTGGCTTCAAAACGGAAGTTCATTTTGACTTTTAATGGCTGTACAATTCTACTAAAGCCAGTGTTTACCTGGCTATTCTTTGCCATCTGTAGTTTATCCTACCCTGCTACTGTTAAAGAAACAGAATTTGACAGTATTCAATTCTGTATATTGTCTTTTACAGTTTTTTAATCAGACTCACTACTACTGCTTGAGGAGTCCGTTGACATAATCTCTACATCGTCTTCATTTTCTTTATTATGCCCAGGAGGTTCCAACAAAAAGTCACTACTATGATTTGGTGGTAACATATTCATTGACATGTCATTTGACTGCCATGGATACTGAGGAGCAAGGACATCTGGAAGAAAAAAGGAAGCATAGATAAGAACAGCTCTATTTGTAATTAATCTAGTACTAACTTTTCCCTTTATACAAACAATTTCAAGTATATATATTTTTTAATGTTACTTTTTTCTTTTCTTTTTTTGAGACAGGGTCTCATTCTGTCACCTAGGCTCGAGTGAAATGGCACGAACACAGCTCACTGTATCCCTGACCTAGGCTCAAGAAGTCCTCCTGCCTCAGCCTCCTGCGTAGCTGGGCTACAGGTACATGCCACCATGCTTGGCTACTTTTTAAAGTTTTTGTAGTGATGAGGTCTCACTATGTTACCCAGGCTGGTCTCCAACTCCTGGGCTCAAGCTATCCTCCTATCTCAGCCTCCCATAGTGTTGGGATTACAGGCATAAGCTATTGTGCCAATTTTTTTAAGGCTACGAGAAAAATACACATTTGGCCAAATTAGTAAAAATCGAATTTATCAAGAAAAAGTATCACATTTTAGCAATTGGGAACTTTTTTGAAATCATACTACTCTGTAAGAAACTACTCAAATAGTTGACATAATTTTTCTTTTGTAAGACATTTACAATTACAAATGTTTCCTATATCTGTGTATCCATTTCATGTATATATAATACATAACTATGTATACTAGGTTATGTAGATTATTCTACATATTATAAACAGGTAATAGGTACTTCATTTAGTATTACTATACTAGGTTTGAATGATTTCTTAATACAGGAACTGCTATTGTAAATGACTCTCATCAAAGAGAGGCTGATTTGCAATGTATGCATATAAAATATCTTAATAAAAAAGTGCCCCCCAAAAAAGTCACATTAAAAGTCTGTATTTCTGAAGCAAAGGAACAGACCACATAAACAGGTATAGTTCAAGACTCAAAGAAAGAAGGCAGATTTTTAAAGGGTCAAAAGAAAGAGTTACCGTATTAACTAGAAAGGCATGCCAGTTAGCTTCAAATCTACCCTTCTCTCTGGCCCCTGAAACCATTTCTCCTTTGCCAGCTGCCACAATTAAGTTTTGTCAGTAGAGGGCACAGGTGAGACTCCACAGGCAAATAAGCTTGACTTCCTGGATGGGGTGTTTGTTTCCTTTACTGCTGTGATTTCTGGTTGGTGTGCAGGACATTAAGCGGTATTCACCACAGCAACTTTTAGTGGCGTCCCTAAAGGTGGTTTCCTAGCAGGTTTCACCACAACCCCAAAGGGCAGCTTCCCAGCAAGTCTCCCTGGAACCCCAGTGGGTAAGTTCCTGCTTGCCAGCTCTGGCCTCTGATGCCTCATCTAACTTCTCTACCATAGAGTGGACCACAACTACACTACACCCTCTCCAATGACAGCACCATGATTTGAATATCGGCCTTGGGATGGAGCTGGGGAGGACCGTTTCTAGGTCTGTCCCTTCCCTGGTCCAAAATGTAGCAGTGACTCCCCACACCTGTTTTTCCTGTACTTTCAAAAAATGAGAAATATGAGGTGATATCCAAAGATATCACAGTGGGTTCCTCAGTTTGTGTTTTAGGTAGCTAACAAAAATGATGCATACAAAACATTATTAATGACATAGGGACCACCTTGTGATATAACATTAAGCAAATAATGTACAGGGAGAAAAGAAAACAAGCTAAATATTTAAAGTGACTACCTCAGAAAGGGCTTTTTTTTTTTTTTTTTTTTTTTCATTTTTAAAATGCCTCTTTCTACTTTCCAAATGTTCTACCACATCAAAACAAAAGTCACCTACAAACTACAAAAGATGAGGAATAATATAAAATAAATATATACAAAAACAGCACAAACCTATGAAAAACTTGAGGAAAACTGAAGCTCAGAATGAACTGGGTCTCAGAGAAATACTATTTTATAAAGTTTTAACAGTTTATAAAAAGCTATTGTTATTCTGTTAACACACAGAAGTGTGTTCACTTTATTCTGTGAACTATCTTACTCTGTTTACATAGCATGTTTCACATTTATAAAAAGGCTATGTTTAGAGCAATAATTTAAAGAGAGAAGCCAAATGCCTGAGGAAGACTAATATTTACAAATAAGAGAGAGGTAGCTTGCTCTAATTTCATACCTCCCTCGAGGAGAATCTTTAGAGAGCAGAATAAACTGGCAAATAATCTAGCTATCACAGTGAACTGGGTCTGACAGCTGAGTACACTCGCTCACACCTGCAATTGCAGCACTTTGGGAGGCTGAGGCGGGTGATCACTTGGGGTCAGGAGTCTGAGACTAGCCTGGCCAACAGGCCGAAACCCCGTCTCCATGAAAAATGCAAAAATTAGCTAGGTGTGGTGGCATGAGCCTATAATCCCAGCTATTGAGATGGCTGAGGCATGAGAATCAATGGAACCCAGGAGACAAGACTGCACCAATGTACTCCAGTCTAGGCGACACAGGGAAACGCTTGTCTCAAAATTAAAAAAAAAAAAAAAAAATTGCTGGGCACCAGTGGTGGCTCACACCTGTAATCCCACCACTTTGGGAGGCCGAGGTGGGCAGATCAACTGAGGTCAGGAGTTTGAGACCAGCTCGACTGAAGAAAAAAATTAAATAATAACAATAGTAATTTGTGGCAGTTGTTACATAAGGTAACTTTTGCTGTGTTGTGTGCTGTTTAATACCTCCTCCCCAGCTCTGCTTAAGACATTAACTGTCTCTCTATAAACCATTTAACCTTATCTATCCTCCCCACATTCTTAGCAAAGTTCCCAGGCATCTAAGGGTTCCTATTCTTGCAGATCAGCTGCAAGGTCATAGGCAGATAAACCTGAAGAATGCAAAATGTGTTTCTCAAAATGTTTTTTCAAATGTAAAGTACATCACAAGACATGCCACAGGTTAATTAACAGCTCTTTGTTCTTAGTTGTGTAAAATCGCTTCCTACTTCATCATCCTGCACCCATTTTCTTTGTGCTGTGCTCAGTTTTCAAATGCAAATCCACTGAGCCGGTGCACCTAAATAAAATCCTCCTGTTTCACCCATTGGTCTCGCCAGTCTCCTAACATCTGCAGCATGACCAACATAGAGAAATGAGACCAGCCTGGCCAATATAAAACCCCATCTCTACTAAAAATACAAAATTAGATGGGCATGGTGGCACATGCCTGTAATCCCAGCTACTTGGGAGGCTGAGGCAGGAGAATCGCTCGAACCCAGGAGGTGAAAGTTGTGGTGAGCCAACATCGCACCACTGCACTCCAGCCTGGGCAACAAGAGCAGAACTCCATCTCAAAAAAAAAAAAAAAAAATTATGTAGCAATCTCAAACTTGCTTTATAGCCAGATATCCCATCCTTGTCATCCTGGAAAACCTGGATCTGTCTGCAAACACTTTTCAGCTTAACATTACCTGGCAATCTTCCGGCTGCAAGTGCATCCCCTGGTAAATGTCCATTCACACCATTAGTGGAAGGATTGTTCATCTGACCCAGTAAACCACTTCTCATCTCTAAATCAGTTGGGTAAGGTCTCCGGGGGTCCCCTAAAACAATAAAGACCGCATTTAATTCAATCATATTTTTAAAAATAAGCATTAATATGTTCTTTGAAGTACTAACTTTCCTTGGTTCACAGTGAAAAATTCAGGCCACATTTTCAATTTTGAAATATAAAAGTCATCTGGCCAGGTGTGGTGGCTCATGCCTGTAATCCCAGCACTTTGGGAGGCCAGCGGGGTCAGATTACCTGAGGTCAGGAGTTCAAGACCAACCTGGCCAACATGGTGAAACCTCATCTCTACTCAAAATACAAAAATTAGCGAGGTGTGGTGGTACGCGCCTGTAATCCCAGCTACTCGGGAGGCTGAGGCAGGAGAATCACCTGAACCTGGGAGGCAGAGGTTGCAGTGAGCTGAGATCTCACCACTGTACTTCAGCCTGGGCAAGAGCGAGACTCCGTCTCAAAAAAAAAGAGGAATATGAAAGTCATCTTATAAATTGTTATTAAGAATATAGTATTACTTCTTAAAATACGTGCATTTTAATTTCTTTTCTAAATCTTCCCAAGAATACCCTATTTTCTATAATTTAAAAAAAATGAAAAGTCATTTTTTATAAACATTCCTGATGACAACTTAAGAAAATTAGAATGATCTCAATTATTCAAATTTAACTTTATTTTCTAGCAAAAAAATGACAATGATATACGCTGTAAGGGAGAAAAAAAATCATAACACTTATAAGGCAGAAAGGACTGGAATGCTTATTGGAAGCACTGTCTAAATTTAAACTTTTTAAAAAAAATTCATCTTTTTATTTTTTTCCCCCCATACCACCTTGTTCAAGATAAAACCTTTTTCTAACCAGCCTCTTTGATCTTCTCATTCAGAAACTAATTCCTGTAAGTGGTAAAACAGCAGGAGCAGGTAATGTTCATTCCAAACATGAAAGCACACTAAATAGCAGTTTGGAGTTGACAAAAACATGACCAGATTTGGACCGACTTTTTGGGCATGTCCACCAACTGCAGATTACTAGTCCCCAAAATTACAGTCATCCTTAGTGCATGGTAACACAGCACCTTCAGTAGTTACTGGAGATAACTATTAATATTTCCCCTTCCTCCAGGAAGGCTGCTACCTTATGTCTCCTGTTTTATGTTTCATCCACTGTCAATATAGTTGCAGCTTAATATTCTCGTTGCCGTCTAATTATCCCAGCTCTTTCCAAGCCTGTGTGTTCAGTGTTGGGTGCACAGCACTTCGTCTTTACCATCTAAGAGAACTGGAATTGACCTTCTCAGCTGGAACCTTTGTGGAAATCCCAATGATTCCAAAAAGTTGGCTCCTGGCCAGCCCTGATATAATGGTATATAAATCCAAAGCTTTAGAAGCATCACATTATCTTGTACTTTAAACAAATTATCAATTTATTATTTCAAAAGAGGAAAGAAATGCAGTCCCTAGCAACAATGGCTTTGTAGGAAACCAAATTTATAAAACCCATGGCCTGTATCATTACTTATAAACCATTACAAATGTGAAAATATGTAGCACAGGTTTCAAAGGATAAATATATTCTATATTAAATCGATTTCTGTACACAGTCACCTAAGAATTTTCAAAACCACATGTATCTAGTATAAAAGAGAAGTATGTTTACCTGGAACCCAGGTTAGTGGAGCACATACAGCATTACTTGCACTGATCCTATGTGCATACTTAATTATTTCTTCAGAGGAGATAGCACCTGAAAGAGTTAAGAGGATAGTATATAACCTGTAGTCCAACAAACATACAAGTTTACAGGTATGTATATCAGTTACACATCACACTTTATTTTAAATTATCTGAAAATAAAATAATCTCAGTCAACCGCCTTCCTTAACAATACCTACGTATTTAGTATAAACTTAAATCTCCAAAAACAGGATACTAATCCAGAAAAATCAGCTGACATAAACAAGTCTGGGAGATTAACATGACAGCACTCAATAATCTCCATTATTAACTACTGTTAAATACTATAACTCTTCCGAAAGCAACAGTGAGCACAAATAAAAGAGAAAACAGACATCAATAACATCCAAGCTATGAAATTAGAGCAGACAGTTCACACCACTGTTTGATTAATATGCCCTGAGGCTCTTAAATAGACCTGAGTAGAAAGATGTCTACAATGTTTTCATTAGGTTAAAAAAAAAACAAAACTAAACTGCTAAATAATATGCATGGTATTACCTGACTGTTTAAAATATATGTACATTTGTGTATTTGTATTTTTACTACATACATACTCACAGATCTAGAAGAAAAGTCTAGAAGGACATATACCAAACATTAATAGTAGTCACCACAGAGAAGTTGGAACCACACACTTTTTATTTTACAAATTTTAGGTACTGTTTCAAAGTAACAAAGTGTATGTGTGTAAAATACTTGCAGATTAAAAACAAAATCAAACTATCATCTAGAATTCAATAGGCAGCCTCAGTCATCTCTCCTAGAGATCTGTTTCTTGCTACAGAAGTCTAACTTAACTCTTAAGAGAATATTAGCTATTTTTCACATGTAACAATCAAAACATGGGCTCCCAAAAAAGAGGAAAGTTAGACAATAAATATGAGATGACTAAATGCAAAACCGTATCTATAAGTCATTAAAGGCAAGTAACCAAAGTTGTAATTACAATTCTGACCTTTAGTGTGACAAACTAACAGGTCAAGTAAGATCCGTAACAGGAGCCTTTGACACAGGGACAGCAGCGCAGGAGGGCTTGTGGGCCTCTGCACCACTAAATGTGCTTGCATGCCAAGGTTGGAACTGGCTCTGACTTCATGATGTTTCAGTCCCAGCTCAGCTGTCCAATGGATGTCCTTTCACTCTCTGCCCTAGCCTTCGAGATCTGGTACAAATCCCACTTACAGCCCATACTTATCTTCCCCTCTCCCACCAATTTTATAAACTCACTGTCTTTACTGCACATTCTGGCCCTCAGCAAAAAACTGCCTTTAGTATTAACTGCTTTTTATTATTTGAAAAAGGATGTCATACTTCTACCTCCCTCACAAGACCTACCACAAGAAGAGAACATAACATACTTTGCAAGAAAAATTTATTCAATCTTTTCAATAGCAGCAAATGATTATCAGTAATATCCTCTCGTATTGGTTTCTTGAAAAAACTTAACTTTTCAGGTAACTCCATCTTCCCATAATACTAACCTTTTCTTGCTTTTTCTATTGACTTGAGTTTCTCCTTTGCTTGGTAAACAGCTGTTGCCTAATTGAAACAACATTTTAAAAAATGTGTTTTATTCTTAACTATATCAAATATAGTTTTTGGCTTAATTCACAAGATCATTTATCCCATAAGAACAGTCTTCAAAACTTGGAAATCCCCACAATTTATTTGTAATGTTCTATAATATCACTTGACATTATTTATTTCAGTCATATATAATGAAAGAACTATTAATTTATGAACTAGTCTCCCATTCACAAATTAGTTGTAGAAACAAAATATAAATTGTTTACTTTTTCTTCATGTCTTCATAAACATATAGAAGACATCCAGACCACGCACGACCCCAAAAGCATCCTATTCTTGCAACTAGTTCAAGAATAAAACACCTTTTTTTCCCCTAGTTTGGAAGATACAACCTTGGATTCAAATTCTTATTCATTTACATGTCACCTCAATGTTTAATGACTTTATCACAAAAACACTCCCTCTAACTCCCCAGGTACATACACTAAAGGACAAAATGAAGTTAACCTAGTGTATGCATATCCTCGACTATGACACAATGGTTAAGAGTATGGAGTCAGGCCAGGCACAACGGCTCACACCGGTAATCCCAGCAGTTTGGGAAACCGAGGCAGGCGGCTCATTTGAGGTCAGGAGTTCAAGACCAGCCTGACCAAATGGTAAAAACCTATCTCTACTAAACATACAAAAAAAAAATTAGCCAGGTGTGGTGGCACACGCCTGTACTCTCAACTACTCAGGAGGGTGAACAGAAGAATTGCTTGAACCCGGGAGGCAGAGTTTGCAATGAGCCAAGATTGTGCCACTGTACTCCAGCCTGGGCAACAGAGCAAGACTCTGTCTCAAAAAAAAAAAGAAAAAAAGAGTATGGTGTCAGAGAGATCAAGGTTTAAATTCAATCGACATTTTAGCCTTCATGGGCAAGTTATTAAAGTCTTGGTTTCTTCCTCTAAATAACAAAGTCTTTAGTTATTAAAGTCTTTAGTTACTAAAGTCTTGGTTTCTTCCTCTAAATAACAACACTGACTTTACATAAACTGTTATGAAGATGGAAGTAAGGCATATAAAATGCAAGGCACAGGGCCTGGTGCCTAAGTGCTCAATCAAGGTTCATTACTACAATTTAAATCATGAAATTCAGTTTTATGATCCTGTGTTCACTGTCTTTAATTCTTTCTTTATAACACAAAATTGGAAAATCAAACAAAGTATATACTACCATATGAAAAATGCTTAAGTTTCAATAAACAGTAACTGAAAGTCTGTTACTATCCTTAACTACAATAAGCTAAAAAATGAATACACCAGAGACTCAAAAGAAATAGACCAAACTGTGAATAGTGGCATTCTTTAAGCAGCTGAACTAAAGGCAATTGTTTCCCCTCCTCTTTTCATTATTCTATATTTCCTCAATTTCTTTTGATGAGCAAGTATTACTTTCATAAGGAAAAACATTTTAATATATATATTATTTAATGTATAAATATATATATTTTTTGAGACAGTCTCACTCTGTTACCAAGTGTAGTGGCACAATCCTGGTTTATCGCAACCTCCGCCTCCCAGGTTCAAGAGATTAACCTGTCTCAGCCTCCTGAGTAGCTGGGATTATAGGCGTGAGCCACCATGCCCAACTAATTATTTTGTATTTTTAGTAGAAATGAATTTCACCATGTTGGCCAAGCTAGTCTCGAACTCCTGACCTCAGGTGATCTGCCCACCTTGGCCTCCCAAAGTGCTGGGATTATAGGCATGAGCCACTGCACTTGGCTGATTTTAATGTATTTTTAAAAACTATTTACTAGTGAGTTGTTTTCTTAGTGAGGGTGATTAATATACCCTGAACTGTGCAGGTTTCTAGTTACTAGAGCTCATTTTGACACATTTGTTAAGAGATTCATCGGCGGTAAGGATGCCAGCAATGTCTGGTTGACATGAGAATCAAGCTCAGCTATTTCTGCAAAACTACCATATTATATTAGTTAGCATTCAGTTAAGTAACTGGACAAATAACAGCAAATAAATTGCCTCTTTGAAATAGTAGTCAAAACAACAAAGGAAAAACTAGGATCCTTGATACAGGTCCAAATCCTACCTAGATGAGGATGAAAGACTAAATTAATGTAAATTTTGACCATTTTATAAAATGTGTATGTATTTTTACTTATTTCAAAATATATAAAAAATGAAAATTTTCCCTGATTTTTACCCTAAGGATCAGAGACCAAAAAAAAAAAAAAAAAAAAGAGAGAAAGAGAGAGAGATTTAGACTACTGATAATTAAAACTTAAACCAGGATAAAAGTAAAACTTTCCATTTCTGTAATTCAAAACTGTAAAATCCTTAAGTAATGGAAATGTGGCTCAAAAGTAATGCAGGCTAATCTGAAAACAGCAAGTAAAAAAGAGAATGACAATAGCCTTTCATTTAACCACTGGCAATGGTTAGTGACAAGATGGACAACACGTCATTTTTAGACCTGGAAAGTCTAGTTTTCTGCTCTTCAAAGTACTGATAACAGATTTTTCAGAAATCTATTAAATAATACCGTGCTTCAACTTAAGAATCAACCTCTGTCAACTTACCAGTATTTGTTCTGCTTCCTTTAGCTGTTTTTGTAGTTGCTGAATATCACTGTCTCTCTTCTCTACTTCTTTTTCCAAAACTTGCATTTCATGATGAATTTTTCCCTGATTAACTGCCAATTTCATTAGTTCTTGAAATTCCCCATCTCGGTGAATTAACAATTCCAGGACCTGTCAGATAACAGTCAATTAAATCAGACAACAGAATACTGAAAGGCTGCATTCCAATGAAACAAAGAATCCATACCTGAATTGGCTAGACTATAAATTTCAACACTTTCAACATATTATTCCTCATTCTTGTTAATAAAAATAGCCTACCTATGATTATTTTGGGAAACATTAACATCAAACTTCTCTACTTTTTCAGCTGTTCATACAAAATAAAATAAAACCAGTCTTTCAAAACTAACAATATGCCAGCATGATCAGGTTTGCTGATTTCCTAGGGAAGACAAACTTTAAAAGTTTAATCTTATGGCCGGGCATAGTGACTCCCGCCTGTAATTCCAGTACTTTGGGAGGCTGAAGCAGGCAGATCACTTGAAGTCAGGAGTTTGAGACTAGCCTGGCCAATATGGTGAAGCCCCATCTCTAACTAAAAATATAAAAATTAGTTGGGTGTGGTAGCAGGGCACCTATAATCCCAGAATCAAATGAACCTGGGAGGTAGAGGTTGCAGTGAGCCAAGTTCACTTTACTGAACTCCAGCCTGGGTAACAGAGTGAGACTCCATCCTAAAAAAAAAAAAAAAGAAAAAGAAAAAAAAAAAAAGGTTTATCCTTAAAAATACAATATAGGCCAGGTGCGGTGGCTCACACCTATAATCCCAGCACTTTGGGAGGCCGAGGCAGGCAAATCAGCTGCGGCCGATAGTTTGAGACCAGCCTGACCAACATGAGAAACCCCATCTCTACTAAAAATACAAAATTAGCCAGGCATGCTCGCACATGCCTGTAATCTCAGCTACTCAGGAGGCTGAGGGAAGGAGAATCGCTTGAACCTAGGAGGCGGAGGTTGTAGTGAGCCGAGATCGAGCCATTGCATTGCACCCCAGCCTAGGAAACAAGAGTGAAACTCCATCTCTACAACAAAGTAAAACAAAAAAACAATATAATGAAGACTCTCCCAAAATTTGGCACCAAGAACTTAAAAAACGTTTAGTTACACATTTGTAATATGTTAGAATAACTGTAACTGAGACATTAAAACTGATTTTATGCACAGTACTGCTTATGATGAAGATGATCTTAAAAATACAGTTATTTCAAAAAACAGTAAATAAATAGGTGGTATGCAGATAGGGCAAAAAACCATGACGGCTAAAACACATAAAATAGAAAATCTGGCAGTTCATCTCTCTAGTCCTCCATTTGCTGACTGCGTGACACAGGGAAAGTTACCAGCCTCTCTGAGCCTGTGTTCTCATTAGGAAAAGGAATATAACAATATTACATAAAGCTATTGTGAGGATTCATTATATAATGCATTTTAAGTACATACATGAAGAGTTCAACAAAAGCTAGTTACTACAATCACCATCCCAGTACAGAATTAAGATGCAAGTCTAGCCTAAATACCCGTACTTTACTGTGCTAAGTAGAAAATAATACTTCAGAAAGAAAATAGCTATCAAAATTCAGAATCAATTTTAAAACTCTTTAAAAAATTTGTTAAAGACTAAAAAATACAGGCATGCCTCTTCAAGTTCCTTTTTACATGAAGTTCCTCTCATTTTTATAAGAATTCTCCTAATACAGCAGACAAAGACTGAGTTGCAAACCGCCAAATATTAAGAGCAAAATTTAGATAACAACAGAAAGCTTCTTTTGTAAAAAGTATATTGTATTTGTTTAAAAGGCCTCTAATCCTCATTCCTCCCACATCATAGGAGGAGAAAACTAGGTTTCCATTTCTATAAAAGCTATATTATTAAAGCAAGGAGTATACATTAGTTCCATGACAACTTTTAAAAAGTTTATATAGTTTGAACTAATTTGTTTACTACCCAAGAGTAAAAAAGATTCTCTTCAGATCTCATTGTTCAATAGGGAAAAATTACTCAACTAAAGTCAGAAGACTTAGGTTCTGGTTCCATTCACCATTAACCTCTAGTGCATCTGTCCACCCTGGAGCTCAGTCTCACAGGAGGTTGAACTGAACATCATTAAGATCCTAATTCTAAAATTCTACATAAGATTATAAATATCCAAATAAAATTGTGGCTAGAATATTTTCAAATGGGCACATCCCTCTCTAATATTAACAGTTTCAATCAAAATTACATAGGAATCCACAGTACTAAGTACAAGATAAAATTTACAAAATTGCTACTCTTTAAAAAGTACAAGAAAGGTCAGTGCTGATTATAGGTCTTAATTATTGCCTTCTGAATAATCTGTGTGCCTGGTTCATAGCAAGCATTTAATAAGTGTCTATGAAATAAAGTCAAGCTTTATATTTTCCTTCTTGCACATTTTGTATAAATTCCTATTTAATCCCACAGGTATTAATAGAGTACCCAAGAGACTAGTAGTCTTCTATTAACAAATTTATCTCTAGCCTCTTTCTTTTTTAAAAAAACAAAACAAAAACCTTACTACCCCTAAGGTTAGCTGTTCTTCCTAGCTTGTGGCCTCATCTGGATACCCTCTTCCCTTTTTGAGGCTCCTTGACACTTTTCTATTGAGTCCATCAGATTTCCCTGCCCTCAAAACATGTCATAAGATAGAACACAACGATGCAGACAAAGATGTATTACTGTCTCTTCTACTTTACATCATTTTTAGAAAGGTTAATCCTCTCCATTCACTTTCTCTAAACAACTGTTTGGCCAGCTATGGTGGCTCATGCCTGTAGTCCCAGGACTTTGGCAGGCATAGGTAGGGAAGATTGCTTGAGGGCAGGAGTTCGAGACTAGCCTGGGCAACACAGTGAGACTCCATCTCTACCAAAAAAAAAAAAAAAGAACTTTTTTTTTTTTAATTAGCAGGTATGGTACTGCATGTCTGCAGTCCATTTTGGTGAGGATGAGTGGAGATAGCTTGAGTCCAGCAGGTTGAGGCTGCACTGAGCACTGCACCCTAGCCTAGGCTACAGAGCGAGAACCTGTCTCAAAATAATAATAATTGTGCCAAAAACATAATATAAAATTTATCCTCTTACCTCTAAAAAATTTCTCAATCAGGGGAAAAAAAGTCTGTTCATTGTCGAAAATTACAAAGCACAGAAAAGTGAGAAAATAAAAACTGCCCATATTTTCACACCTATAAATCAATGTCTACTGAGAGTTGTATGCTCTTTTATTTCCATCCATGTTCAAGCTGCATTAGAGAACTAGGGAACTACACTCACAATACAGGGGAAGTTTATGAGCATTAACTTTTGATTCTAGATACTGTTGTAATCTCTATGTAACAAACCTTTCTTGGTTAATTCAAAAGACAAAAATAAATAAATGTGTAAGTGTAACTAGAATTATAAGAGAAAATAATAATATACTGCTAAACGGGTAGGCAACTATTCTTCTTGAGCACACTGTTATGTTACGTAAATAATGCAAAGAAAACAGCCATTTTAAAGTTTCAAATAATAAAAGGATCCAATCTTCCTGTTCTCAAACAAAGTAAATATAAATAGAAAACTTGCAGAAATCAAGTTTTTTTGGGGGGAAGGCAGGGGACGGAGTCTTGTTCTGTCACCCAGACTGGAATGCAATGGCATGATCTCGGTTCATGTGCAACCTTTGCCTCCCAGGTTCAAGCGATTCTCCTGCCTCAGCCTCCTCAGTAGCTGGGATTACGTGTCCACACCATGCCTGGCTAATTTTTGTATTTTTAGTAGAGACGGGTTTCTCCATGTTGGTCAGGCTTGTCTTGAACTCCTGACCTCAGACGATCCACTGACCTCCCAAAATGCTGGGATTATAGGCATGAGCCACTGCGCCTGGCCACTTTTTTTTTTTAATTAAAAAACAAAGATAAATTAATTAATTTAAAAAGAAAGCACTTACCTGGTTTTCTTCTCCAGCCTGTAACAACTTTTGGTTTCTTGAAATTGCCAGCATTTCTATAAGTTCCCTAAAAGAAAAACCAACAACAAAAAGCCTTTCACGGCATGCTGAATATCAAGGGCTGCTCCCTACAGTCCGCTATGACGGTGAACTTCAGCTTACCAAGACTCTGTTGTGCTGGTTACCTAACTTATTTATAAAAGTTCTACTCAATACTATCATTATATAAATAGCTACTATCATTATATAAATAGCTATTACCTAAATACCAATGAAATATGATTGTGAATAGAAAGAGTTCTTTCTATAAAAACCTAAGCCTAATGCTTGGAAACACTCAATAGCGGCTTGCAAAGGACAGCTATAAAGAAAGGACCAGGGAAAAGTTATAAAAATTCAGAAAGAGTCTGCCCTAAGACTGCTTGATGAAAAGCTAAGTTCTCATTTTGATTTGATCTAGAAATCAAATTAGAAATCGTAGACAATGCATTATGAGTGATTTATGCAAGAAAAACTCCTACATCAGGGGTCTACAGGCCAAATCTAGCACATCTGCAGTTTTTGTAAATAACATTTTCCTAAGACAGTCTGCTTATTATACATATTGTCTATGGCAGTTTTCCCAATACAAAGGCAGAATTGAGTTGTTACAGCAGAGACTATATGGCCCATAAACCCCAAAGTATTTATCATCTGACCTTCGCAGAAAAAGTTTTCTAACTCCTGTCTTACATAACATAGATTAGTGAATGAATATATATTATATATTTTAAGGTAAAATAAAACAATTAAGGGATGCATGGATCATTTTTTAATGATTCTCCACTTTATTTGAATTTCTAAAAATATATTTTATTGTGTTTTAGGTTTTGGGGTACATGTGAAGAACATGCAAGACTGTTGCATAGGTACATACATAGCAATGTGGTTTGCTGCCTTCCTCCCCATCACCTATATCTGGCATTTCTCCCCATGTTATCCCTCCCCAACTCCCCAACCCCTGAATTTTTAAAATTAAACATCTATCAGCTAAGAGGAATTTTTACACATAATAAAATGGCATCCTTTTAGAATGCTCACTAAATAAATATGCCAGTTTCCCTATATGAAAGTTAGTATCTGATCAGGAAAATAAGATTGGGAAACATGTATAGCAGGTAATGTTTATATATTAGTGTCAAACTTATTGATAGATGAGACTTTTGAGAAATTATGCAGGAGGGGCAGCTTCACAACTAGCTACATGACACTGCTCTGATCAGACTGAGTGTTCGTACTTTCTCACTGGCTACCAGGCTATTTTTAACTTCAAATGTCCACCTTCCTTCCAGCTAGCCTCATACCATTTTTCCGGACCATGTCACAACTGGACCCAACCCTTCTTCCCACTACTACTTTCCCATACCATTATTTATGAATTAATCAATGAATGAAAAAAGTAGATATAAGAATGCAAAGTCTTCATTCAGTAATTCATCAAATATTTATTGTGTGCCAGGCACTTTATAGATACTTAAGGTATCAAAGTGAACAATGGCACTTAAATTCTAATATAAGAGACAAGAATAACTAAGAGAAGAAATAAAACTAGAGTGATAAGGGTTGGGAAGGAAATAAAGCAGTGTTTTATTAGAGACTACTGAGGGAGTAGGCTGGCTACTTAAATAGGGTGGTCAGAGAAGATAAGGGCAGAGCTTTGATATAAGACACGGATTAAATGAGAAAAGTCAGCCAAGAGATCTGGGAGGAATAAGCATGAAAGAAGACACAGATAGTTCAGTGGCCCAAAGATGGATCTGAGGAGATGTAGCCAGGGCAGAGTACACTGGAGAGATGGATGCAAAGTCAGGATGTAGCAGCCAGGTAGCCAGGGGTGGGATTATGTAGGGCCTTGTAGTTAAGGTAAAGATTAGTGTTTCATTCTAAATGCAATGAGAAGCCACTCCATCATTTTAAACAGGGAAATGGCATGATCTGATTTACAAATTTAAACAACTATTGAGCTATTTTGTAAACAAACTATAAGAGGGCCATAACAGGAAGCTAGGTGGTTTTTGTAGTGTTCCAGGCAAAAAAAAAAAGATACTGGTTTTGACTAGGTCCTAGCCTCTGGGACTTAGTAATGGTGATGAGAGAAACATGGACAGATTTCGGGTATCTTTTGGAGGTAGAGCTAACAGGACTGGGTGATGGATTTAATCAACAGTGTATGAAAACAGCATGTTATGTCAACCTTTTCGTATATGCCAGAAGTGAGACATAGAGAGTTGAGAAGCTCTGGTCTAAGTAAAAGCTGGTTTCAGGTGGGGTAGGGGTGGTGCTCACTGGAGTGGGGCTATGGCAGGAGATGTGGCATAAGCCTTACTCTGTTCTTGCAAATCTGGGAGTGTGAGTCCACAGAAAGCTTTACAAGGCTTGCTTTAGGGACAGTAGCAGAGGGGAGGTAGAAGTTTCTAAGACTTAGTCATGTTCTGTAACAGTCCAGGAAAAAATGGAAACCTCTGTCCTCTCCAATTGTGAAAAAAAAGGCCAACCCGCACTCACTCTGTCTGGTTAAAGATGTGGAAATTAGAGCCCTGTCCTGCAACAAAGAAGGTGCATTCCTGGCATACCACATTCGAATCCAGCCCCATTTCTCCACAGAAATAAAATTTCCATAGGCGTTAGAGCCTACACTATTAGTGGCAATACACTTTTCAGGTAAACAGAATTAATAGGCTGGTGTGGAAGTCTCAAGACTTCTATCAACAAGGTTCTGTGGGACAATGAGTTCTGAGTTACAAACAGGTTAAGAGAAACCGTTTAGCAGCTGGGCTCGGTGGCTCACATCTGTAATCCCAGCACTCTGAGAGGTCAAGGTGAGTGGATCACAAGGTCAGGAGTTCAAGATCAGCTTGGCCAAGATAATGAAACCTCATCTCTACTAAAAATACAAAAATTAGCCAGGTACAGTGACAGGTGTCTGTAATCCCAGCTATTCGGGAGGCTGAGGCAGGAGAATCTCTTGAACCTGGAAGGGGAGGGTTGCAGTGAGCCAAGATCATGCCACTACACTCCAGCCTGGGCGACAGAGCGACACTTCGTCTCAAAAAAAAAAAAACACAAAAAGAAAAATGTTTAGCTACAACTTGTGTTTCAATTGTTTAAATTCCTCCAAAGACTACCTCCTCCAATTACATTTTACAAAGTAATAAATAACCTAGAAGGCTATATAATCAGGTTAACGGTTTTAAAAAAAAAAAAAAAAACAGGGACGGATGACACGGGGAGAAACGCCAGATATAGGTGATGGGGAAGAAGGCAGCAAACCACATTGCCATGTATACACCTACGCAACAATCTTGCATGTTCCTCACATGTACCTCAAAACCTAAAACACAATAAAATATATATGTAAAAAACAAAAACAAAAAAACCCTAAGTTACAAATCCACTGTTTTTTTTAAAGATGCTCAACCTAAAAATACGTAAGGTACATTTGTGAATTTTCTTCTCATTTTCATAAATGCAATCCAGACACAAATTCCGTTCAGAGACTAACTTCACAGATCACAGAATCAGTACACATAACTACGTCTGAGTGAGCACATGAGACTTTTCTGGAAGTCAGTCACATCAGGGCAGTTTCATTCCGTGAAAAAGTTCCAACAATCCACCCACCTTGGCCTCCCAAAGTGGCGGGATTACAGGTTTGAGCCACCACACCCGGGCCTAATACAGTTTATTTTAAACAGTGGATTAAATACATAAGCGATTTAATTTCTGGTGTCTACGTGTTTTAGGGTTCTCTTCCATCATTATATACCATGCTGACCTGGTAACTTGGTAGCAATGTTGTGGCAAAGACTAAATTTAACAGCACAGATAAAGTGCTGATTATAAGTACTCAGGTATATTCTAAAATACAATAGATAAGATTCATTCTAAAGCTGTCGAAGAATGTTGGCTACAGAAAAGGTGACATCTGAGCTGGATTCTGAAAGATAAATGAATCATTCACCAAATTGAGGGCAGACTGGGATTTGCACTGAAGATGTGTAAGTCTGGCTAAGGAATTTGAATTCTACCTCATTGGACAATGCAAACCTACAAACGAGATAAGTTTTATATCATTTTTCTGCAGTAGAGTGATATAAAGTGCCTTTTAAAACTGGTCTCGGCCAATATAAAAGGATAAAGTGCAGAAGCATGAGGCAATTAAAACTGGGAGGCTGCATAAGTAGTTATTAACAGCGGGGTAGATACGAGACAGCAAATCTGAGCAACATTTTAGGAGGCAGAACCAAGATAATTTACTATTCAAGACAACGTCAGGAAGTCAAGGAACGCTTCAACTTGAGATACTTATCATGAAAAGTAACAGAATATGGAGAGTGACATCTAATTTCATCTCCTACCTCTGCCACACAACCATCCCAAACAATTTGCAACTCCACCAAGCCAGGCTTTTGCACATGCCGTTCCATCTACCTGCTGCCTAGTGAGTCTGCGAGCTCATGCTTCCCAAGCAGCCCTTTCTTCAGAGTGCCTGTCCTGACAACAACCAGGAAAAGTGTCCAGCCCTTGTGCTCCAGTGCGGCGCAGCCCTCTAATAAAAACAGGCCCCGCGACAGTTTACAAATCTGTCTTTCTTGACAGCTGGCATCCAACCTACCCTTCACTACCGTCTCCCCAGTGGTTGGCACCAAGGGGCGTTCCATAAATGTTAAGTGGCCGGTCGTGGACGAAAGGGGCTCAGACCGCGCGATTTCTTAATTTCCAAGATTACTATCATTACTAAAATTTCCTCTATCGGGAAAAACCGCCGTCCAGAGTGCCAGAGGGCTGCGGACCCCACATCCATGACCATCGTGTACCCGAAACTCCCGCGCTGGCCCTCCCTGCCGACCGCAGAGAACTAGCACAAATGAGGGGCCGGCCGGGGTCAGTCCCCCGGCCCAGCTCCAGCCCGGCTCTCAGGCTCGAGGCATTACCTCGACAGGACTTCCAAATCCTCAAGCGCAGACAACAGCCGCTCTCGTGTGCTGTTACCGCTTGCCACTCCCAAGCCGCCTCCCAGCCGCTCCTTCTCCTTCTCACCACTCGAAGACGCAGCCATGCTCCCCACAGTCCTGCCGCCGGCGCGCGCGCAGTGCGCGCTGACGCAGGAGCATGGCGGGGAGGCAGGCTCGGAAGGCGGAAGAGTCACCCAGTCAAGGAACGAAAGCCCGGGCGAGAGCGCCCCCTGTGCGCCTGGAGGCGCACTGCGTACACCGGCGCCATCTGCTGGGCCAGCGAGGGCTTTCGGTCCAACTCTTGGGAGCGACAGCTGAACCGAGAGCAAGCGGTCGGGAGCACAGTCTGATTCTCCTGCGCGTAATGCTTTTTTTCTTTTCTTGCCTTTCCTTCCTTCTTTCCCTCCTTTCCTCCCTCCCTTCCTCCCTCCCTTCCATCCTTCCCTCCTTGCTTCTTCCTTTCTTTTCTCTCTCCTCTCTCTCTCTCTCCCCTCCCTTCCTCTCTCTTTCTCCCCTTTCTCTCTCTCTCTCTCTCTCTCTCTCTCTCTCTCTCTCTCTCTCTCCTTCCTTCCTTCTTTTTTTTTTTTTTTGACAGGTTTCACTCTGTTGCCCAGACGAGAGTGCATCATTGCAGTCTCGACTCGCCACAGTCTCCGCCTTTCGGGTTCAAGAGCTTCTCCTGCCTCAGCCTAACAAATAGTTGGGATTACAGGCACGCGCCACATGTCCAGCTAATTTTTGTATTTTTAGTACAGATAGGGTTTTGCCATGTTGGCCAGGCTGGTCTTGAACTCGTGACTTCAAGTGATCTGCCCCCCTCGGACTCCCAAAATGCTGGGATTATAGGCGTGAGTCACCGCGCCTGGCCTTGGGCATAATGTTTTTCAAGCAGCGATGAGAAGCTTTTGTGAAGTGGTTTTTAAGCCTTTAAGGGAATTACATAATGGTCTACCTCTTATGTTAGTTTCCTCATGAGATAGGCCGGAGTCTCCTCAGACAGTGTTAACCTCTTTTGCCTCAATTTCCATACTGCTGTTCCAACCCTCCTGTCCGCCTCTTCTGTAGGCTGTAGCAAGCACCCTAGGACAGAACCATAATCCAATTTTCCCCCATTTAAAAAAACTGTGGTAAAACATACACAACATAATATTCACCACCTTAACCATTTTTAAGTGGAAAGTTCAGTGGCATTAAATACATTCATGCTGTTGAGCAACCAGCCATCTCCAAAACCTTTCATCTTGTAAAACAAACTGTACTCACTAAATGCTAACTCTCTATCCCTTGTTTCCCCAGGCCCTGGCAACCACCATTCTACTTTCTGTCTGTAAGTTTAGCTACTCTAGGTACCTCATATGAGTAGAATCATACAGTATTTGTCTTTTTGTGTGTGGCTTATGTCACTTAGCATAATGTCCACCAGGTTCATCCATGACATAGACTGTTCTGGAATCTCTTTCCTTTTTAAGACTGAACAATATTCCATTGTATGTATATGCCACCTTTTGTCTATCCATTCATCTGACGATGGACAGTTGAGTTACTTCCACATTTCTATAATCCATCTTTATAGCCATACGTCTTCCAACAAAATGTTTTGCTCATTACTCAGGATAATTATTGAACTGAAGAAATCGATACAGTACCTAAGTGGTAGTTAATTAAAATAGTTTAAGTCATTGATGTAGTACACATTCCGAACCAGAACTTGGGTCAAAGGGAAAAAATACACCTTAGCCTACTTTTCCTGGGGATAATACTGCAGTAAAGATCACTGTCTACCAGAAAAAAACCAAAGTTACAAGCCTATTGAGAATAAGGACTCCATATTGCTATTATAAAAGACAGTCTGGGGCTGCCTCCCTTTCATGAGGCAGTAGTACCTGCGGTCCTTTCACTTCAGGGTCTCATCCTCTATTCTGTCTTTTTGGAGGTGCTAAGCCTGACTCCTCCTGGGCACCCGGAGTTGACATCTCTTTCAGAGACTCAAGTTAAATAAATTCACTCATAGAAACTGCTGCGTAATCTAGAATGCTGATTTACTCATGATGAAATGTAATAGTGTTAAACATATTTTTTTCCCGTAGACAAACCTACATTAGAAGCCATATTATCACAGGATGTTGCTTGTTAAACTTGGATCAGAACAAACAAGGATAGATTAAAAATAAATGCTGTAATCATGAGGCTTTGTATCTCCACAGTATAGGGATATTTGCATTCAAGAGAATGGATTATTTGTGTTCATAGGTCGGGGTACCTTCCCCCCTAGACAGTGCAAGAGATTCTTCTCACCTTTTGTTTTCTGATCATTCCCCACATCTGCTGTTGGCTAACCCTTTTTTGTTAACGCAGTCAATTCTCAGGCAATGAGTTAAAGTAGACTGAAGTTTTGTTCATTACACTTACATTCTAAGCATGTCTCCCAGTACCCTAGTCAATCATTTCTTTTTTTTTTTTTTTTTTTTGTCAATCATTTCGTATGTTTAGTTTCTAGGGTGCCAAACTTCTGCGGTATGTGTTAGTTTTGTTTACTGAACTCTCACGGGGTCATATTGGGCCATGACTTGGTAAGGGGAGAGAGAACATTATGTTAGTATAAACATAAAAACTCTAGGATTCTAATCAGTTAAAAATGACCAATTATAGTCCTACTTTTCAGACGTTGAGGATCAGTGTATGGAGCATATATGTGTATTGTGAACACCTGACCTCCTCAGAGTTATTGCAAATTCATATACATATTAAATAGTTTCTATAGACTGATAAGTAATAACATATTGCACAGATATACTGTCTTGCAAATTGTACAAATCCAGGTGTGATAAATATAAATTATTTTATATAGTATTACTGAACTCATGGTAATTTGGAGTGTTAAGGACACATTTTCTCAAGCTGTAGATTCAAAAAGGACACTACTTTCTTGTGAAATTTTGTGTATTTAACATGCTAGGCACTGCTCTAAGCACTTAAAAAATATTAACTTGTTTAATTTTCCTAACACTCCTATGAGGTACTGTTACTATCGCTGTTACAGATAGAAAAGACAGTCTGGGGCTGCCTCACTCTCATGAGGCATTAGTACCTGCAGTCCTTTCACTTCAGGGTCTCATCCTCTATTCTGTCTTTTTGGAGGTGCTAAACCTGACTCCTCCTGGGCACCCAGAGTTGACAAGTCTTTTAGAGACTCAAGTTAAATAAATTCACTCATAGCAACTGCTGCGTAATCTAGAATGCTGATTTACTTAAGATGAAAAGTAATAGTGCTAAACATATTTAGCACTGAGGGGCAGAAACTGAGGGGCAGAGACGTTACTACACGTGCTGGGGTCATATAGTAAATGGAAAAGTCTGGCTCAAGGGTCTGTGCTCTTTACGACTGGTCATCCCAACTTTCTGTAAAGAAAGAAGCATATTCATGTACTAAAAGGACTGGGAACCTCTGACCTAATATATATGAGAGGACTTCAAAAAGTTCGTGGAAAAATGGAATTAAAAGATAATAATTTAAAATATAAACTTGATTTCTCAACATAATCTCCATCTAGTTCAAGACACTTTTGTAAATGATGATACCAGCCATTTAGTTCATCAGTAAGGGAAAGAGGATCCTAGGAATTTAACCATGTCAATGTTTTCTTTTTCTTTTTTTTTTTTTTTTTTTTTTTTGTGTGTGTGTGTGACAGGGTCTCACTCTGTCACCCAGGTTGGAGGGCGATGGTGCAATCATAGCTCGCTGCAACCTTGACCTCCCAGCAATCCTCCCAATACATTATGAACTGAAGAAAAATGGGTGCCCTTTGCAGATTCTTTCTTTATTTTTGAGAGAGTCTCTGTTGCCCAAGCTGGAGTGCAGTGGTGTGATCTTGGCTCACTGCAACCTCCACCTCCTGGGTTCAACTGATTCTCCTGTCTCAGCCTCCTGAGTAGCTGGAATTACAGGCATGCACCACCATGTCCAGCTAATTTTTGTATTTTCAGTAGAGATAGGGTTTCACAATTTTGGCCAGGCTGGTCTTGAACTCCTGACATCAAGTGATCCACCTACCTCAGCCTCCCAAAGTGCTGGGATTACAGGCATGAGACACTGCACCCAGCCCAGATTTTTTAAAGAGTAGGAAACAAAAAGAAATCAGAAGTCAGATCAGGACTGTAAGGTGGATGTTCAATGATTTCCTATCAAACACTTTCAAAATTGTCTTTGTTTGATGAGAGGAATGAGCAGGAATATTGTGGTAGAGAAGGACTGTCTGGTAAAGCTCTTTCGGGTGTTTTTCTGCTAAAGCTTTTGCTAACTTTCTCAAAACACTCTCATAATAAGCCATTGTTATCATTGTTTGGCTCTCCAGAAAGTTACCAAACAAAATGCTTTGAGAATCCCAAAAACTGTTGCCAGGCCCTTTAATCTTGACTGGTCTGCTTTTGCTTTGATTGGACCACTTCCACCTCTTGGTAGCCATAGCTCTGATTTTGCTTTGTCTTTAGGATTGTATTGGTGAAGCCATTTTTCATCTCCTGTTACAGCTCTTCAGAGAAGTGCTTCAGGATCTTGACCTCACTTGTTTCCACTGAATGCTCTGCCCTGGTCTGCAGGTGATCTAGGCATAACAGTTTTGGCACCCACTGATTGGGAAGTTTACTCAACTTTAGTTTTTCAGTCAGAATTGTATAGGCTGAACCAACTGAGATATCTATGGTGTTGTCTATTAATTGCTGGTCCTCTACAATTAGGGCACAAACAAGATAAATTTTTTCCTTGCAAATTGATGTGGATGGTCTGCTGCTGCAGGCTTTATCTTTGACATCATCTTGTCCCTTCTTAAAATGAGTTTTCTATTTGTAAAACTGCTGATTTCTTTAAGGCATTGTCCCCATAAACTTTTCATAAAGCACATCAATGATTACACCATTCTTTCATCCAAGCTTCACCATCAATTTGCTATTCTTGCTTCTATTTTAGTAGAATTCATATTGATCTGATAGGGGCTCTGGTCAAACTGATGTCTTATCCTTCTTATGCCTCAAACTAGATCTTGTTCATACATGTTGTAACAAGTTAATATGACTATTTTGGTGGAAAAATATTTTTAAATGCATGTGTAGTTTTTTTATAATACATATTTGTCATGAACTTTTTGAAAACCCCCTCATACAAACACTATGAAATAAATGCACAGCTTGAAATTTTGAGTAAAAAGCAGCTACAAGCAGTTGGTGTGCAGGTTTGGAGGTGCAGCAAGAAACTCAACCAGGTCTGTCCCTAAGGGTCAGCAGAATAGATAGCTGAATATACTATGTGCCTTTTTAAAAATTATTATTTTTAAAATTATTATTATTATTATTATTATTATTATTATTTGAGACAGACTCTTGCTCTGTCACTCAGGCTAGAGTGCAGTGGTGTGATCTCAGCTCATTACAACCTCTACCTCCTGGGCTCAAGTGATTCTCCTGCCTCAGCCTCTCAAGTAGCTGGGATTACAGGCATGTGCTACCATGCCTGGCTAATTTTTGTATTTTTAGTAGAGATAAGGTTTCACTGTGTTGGCCAGGCTGGTCTCAAACTCCTGTCCTCAGGTGATCCGCCCACCTCAGCCTCTCAAAATGCTGGGATTACAGGTGTGAGCCACTGCACTCGGCCTATTTTATTTTTTTATGGCAGAGCTTGCTATGTAGTCCAGACTGGACTCAAACTCTTGGGCTCAAGCCATTCCCCTGCCTTGGCCTCTTGGCGATTACAGGTATGAGCCACTTCACCCAGCCTACTTTTTATTTTCATCAAACAATATATACACATAGCCTAAAAGTCAACTTGTACTCAAAAGCTTCTAATGAAAAAAAAATTCTAAGTTACCACCTCCTGAGCCCCACTTCCTAGCATATCCTTCTCACTAAAGGTGGGCACTCTCAGCATTTTAAACTGTTACTTCTATTCTTTGCTCACATATTTTTAAATAATATGCATATATTCTATATCTCTATTCAACTGTTTTTGAAATTTATTTCCTATTATAATCAATTAGGATTTTATCTCTCTTATATATGTCATTTATCTTCCCATTAGTTAGCACACAATTCTTGCCAGGCATGATGGCTTATTCCTGTAATCCCAGCACTTTGGGAGGCTGAGGCATTTGAGACCAGCCTGACTAACATGGTGAAACCCCATCTCTACTAAAAAAGTACAAAAAATTAACTAGGTGTGGTGGCACATGACTGTAATCCCAGCTACTTAGGAGGCTGAGGCAGGAGAATCGTTTCAGCCTGGGAGGTAGAAGTTGCAGTGAGCTGAGACTGTGCCATTGCACTCCAGTGTGGGCAACAAGAGCCAAACTCCGTCTCAAAACAAAACAAAAAGAAAACAAACAAACAAACAGAATTTAAAAAGTTACACAATACTTTGTTAAACCAATAGTGTTTACATTCCTACACTATTATCCACACGTAATTATGTAATTATTATTTGTGTGACATACCTAAATATCCCTGTAGAGATTTTTTTAAATGGAAAAGAAAATGTCTAAAATATTAAAGTGCATTGTGCATCTTGTGGAAACTCTTTTCACTTATGTGTCTATGTATGTGTTCACTGGGTCAAATGTAAAATGTATTTTTTTACCATATACTGAAAAAGTGTGAATGTTTTGGAGATGGCGTCTTCAAAGAGGTGATCAAGTTAAAATGAGGCCAATCAGGTAGACACTAATTCAACCTGCCTGGTGTCTTTATATGAAGAGGAAAAGATGCCAGGCATGCATGTGCACAGAGGAAAGACCATGTGAGAATATGACAAGAAGGCAGACATGGCTAGCCAAGGAGAGAGGCCTTGGAAGAAACCAGTCCTGTTGACAACTTGATCTCGGACTTTTGGCTTCCAGAACTGTGAGAAAATAAATTCTTGTTGCTTAACCCACACAGTCTGTGGTATTTTGTTACATTAGCCCTCATAGACTAATAAAGAGGGCTTGTATGTCAATGGGCATCTGGAGATGTCTAATCACTGCCTTGCCATACCTTTGACATCCTGGCCCGGTCTCGATTTGTCTTACTCCCTTGGCAAGGGCACAAGGGTTAAACACAGCTGTGCCTACTACATGCCTATACCAATGCAGCTGAATCTGGATGAAGACTGTCAAATAAGCCAGTCAGTTTGTTGTAACTGAAATTCATGACTTTAGCCCCCAAATCTCCAGTGGGTCCTTAGTGCTTCTGGGTAATGAGACTGTGCATCCCTATTCTGACCCCTCTCCACTGTCCTCCATACAATTTCACACCATTGCCCCCTTCCACCCCTTAACACCTCCCTTCCCTTCCCCTTCCTCAATTTAGGATCTTGCTTCACTTGATTCACTGAGAAAAAACAAAACACATATTCAAGGTCAAGGGTAAGATGGAAAGTCAGACTCTGGTATTTCCTAGCAGGCAGGGAGAGAAGGAAAACAGACCCACTTCATTCATTAACTTTTCTCCAAGAAACAAAAAGCCTTGAAACTCAAGACATGAACCTCAGAGTCTTTAATCCCCAGGAAAAGCAAAACTCAATTCAGGATCAAGCTCCAATATCAAGAACCACCATTTACGGTTTCTGAAAACATAAATCACCTCTCAAAAAGCTACTGGGAGAAAGGGATGAATTCCCAGCAAGTTGCTGGCAAGTAGGATAGCAAATCCAATTTCTAAAATCAATTACAAAGCCTCAAAATATGCCATTTTAACTGCTTTTAATTAGCCAAGTTATCTCACTTAGATCCAGTTAGGGCTGCTCTACCTTAAGAGAAGATTCACCCCTTACTCCTTCACCTCCCACCATCCTAGTTACACTGTGAGGCTTTCCTCAAAAGAACCTCCTCTTCCTCTTTCAAAAACAATACAACAAAAAACTCCCACTGTTCAAAATTACTGTTAATTAAAGTCAATAGCCCTGTAGTAACTGCGGCATTTGACTTTAACACCCTACATTCTTGTGCCTTGAGGATAAAAAACAGTTTAGGTTAAGCCTCACATTTCCTTTATTTATTTATTTATTTATTTATTTTCTTTTTTTTTTTTTTTTTTTTTTTAGACGGAGTTTCGCTCTTGTTACCCAGGCTGGAGTGCAATGGCGCGATCTTGGCTCACCGCAACCTCCGCCTCCTGGATTCAGGCAATTCTCCTGCCTCAGCCTCCTGAGTAGCTGGGATTACAGGCACGCACCACCACGCCCAGCTAGTTTTTTGTATTTTTAGTAGAGACGGGGTTTCACCATGTTGACCGGGATGGTCTTGATCTCTCGACCTCGTGATCCACCCGCCTCGGCCTCCCAAAGCGTTGGGATTACAGGCTTGAGCCACTGCGCCCGGCCCATTTATTTGTTTGTTTTGAGACAGAGTCTCTCTCTGTTGCCCAGGCTGGAGTACAGTCGCCTCACTGCAACTTCCACTGCCCACATTCAAGTGATTTTCCTGCCTCAGCCTCCCCAGTAGCTGGAATTTCAGGCGTGTGCCATGACACCCAGATAATTTTTGTATTCTTTGTAGAGAGAGAGTTTTGTCATGTTGGCCAGACTGATTTTGAACTCCTGACCTCAGGTGACCCATCTGTCCTGGCCTCCCAAAGTGCTGGATTACAGGTGTGAGCCACCGTGCCCCGCCTCATTCCCTTTAAATATTTGCAGTGTGCTACAGTGGAAAAATCTCCTGGAATTTATCAGGTCCTCAAATAAGAGAAATGCCTCCTCTCCCTGAAATTCTCCAGGCATCGTTAAAAACTTACCACTTCTGAGTAACTCAGAAGAAAGGTGAGCATCATCTTTGACCTTCTTTGGTAGATTTGTTGATTCAAGTTCTGTGTATATGCCACACTAAATGCTGGGCCTGTAGAGGTGAGCAAGACAACAGTGGTCAGGAAAGGCTTCCTGGAGGAGGTGAAAGCAGAGACTCTTAAGATAGAAGTTGACGGGAATAAGTATCAGAAGTGGACAGAAAGATTGGCAGGGCTAGAGGAAGAAGAACTAGAGCAAAGAATCAGTATCAGAAAGCAAATTGCCAAAATATCTCACAACTTCTTAATTCACACGTGTAGAGGATTGAATGGTGACCTCCCCAAAATATATGTCTATCTCCCAGAACTTGTAAATGTGACTTTATTTGGAAAGGTTTTTGGAGTTGTAATTAAGAATCTCAAGATGAGACGATACTGGATTACACAAGTTGACCCTAAATCCAATATCGAGGTGTCATTATCAGAGATACACAGAGGAGAGACACAGAAGGAAGAGGAGATCATATGAAGACAGAGGCAGAGACTGGAGTGATGCAGCCACAAGCCAAGGAATGCCTGCAGCTGCCTGAAGCTGAGAGAAGCAAGGAAGGACTCTTTCCTAGAGCCTTTGAAGGAGCACAGCTCTGTTAACACCTTAATTTTGGGAATTCTCGCCTCTGCAACTGTGAGAGGAAAAATTTCTGTTGTTTCTAGCCATGTCAGTTGTGGTAATTTATTACAGCAGCTCTATGAAACCAATATAAGATGAAAAAAAGTCTAGTTTGAATGAGCAAAACTTCTCAAATTATTCTAAGAAAATACAGGTTCATTTTATCCTAGTACATAAAACAAATCTCTAAGTGTTCTTAGGTGACTGGAGAGGTGAATAAACTAAATGCATTTATATTAGCAGCATCAATTTGTACATCGTGAGTTAAAACATTAAAAACATTTTGTGGTTTGTTTTTTTTTTCAACCCCACCTGCCTCCCGCATCTCCCAGAGGCTCCTCATTTTGTGTTCTTAAGTAAAAGTCCAGGTTATGGAATAAAAGCTAAAGAGATCTCAAAAGTCATCTGGTCTAGCCTGATCCCAGTCTGTGATCAAACCCTTTCTGGTAGAGGGGAGGTGGCTATGTCACATCAGCCAGTTTTATTTATTATGAGCCCAAATGTTCCTCAAGATAGTTTTCATGTATTGAGCACTAACTCTGTCTTCTGAAGTCATAAACAAAACATTTGGGCCAGGCACAGTGGCTCACACCTATAATTCCAGCGCTTTGGGAGGCCAAGGCAGGTGGATCACGAGGTCAGGAGTTCAAGACCAGCCTGGCCAGTATGGTAAAACCCTTGTCTCTACTAAAAATACAAAAATTAGCCAGGCGTGGTGGTGTATACCCGTAGTCCCAGCTACTTGGGAGGCTGAGGCAGAAGAATCGTTTGAACCCAGGAGGCGGAGGTTGCAGTGAGCTGAGAGCACGCCACTGCACTCCAGCCTGAGCAACAAGAGTGAAACTCCATCTCAAAATAAAACAAAACAAAACAAAAAACATTTAATCTGTATTTCAAGGTTTTTTTAAACCGTAATTTATTAAGGTATTTTTTCTTATAAAAGTTTTATATATACATGTATATTTTTATTACTTTTTTAAATTTTCTAGATTTTCTCGGATACATTTTAAAATATTTTCTAGGTTTTCTATGATGCATATATAGATGCATCATAGAAAATATATATTTTTATATTTATAGATTTTCTATGATATATATGTGCATATATATATATGATGCATCATAGAAAATCTAGAAATATATAAAAACATAAAAATCACCTGTTAGCCTACCATTGAGAGACACACATTGTTAACATTTTGGCTTATTTCATCTCCAATTTTTAATTTTTTCACCCATATAATCAACCCTCGTTCCTTCAGTAGTATCTCATTTAAAAGGGTTTCAAAACCTTTCATCAACCTGATCACCCTCTGTTTCATACATTCTAGTTTGTCCTTCACAAAATGTGGCAACAAGGAGGAAAGATGCTGTTGCAGGTCCAGTATGACTAGGGCTGCAGGAAAAAAAACTTTTCTTAAGGTCTGGGGAATCACTGTAATGAAACTGAATGATCAGAGCCTTCATAAAATGACTAACCTCAGTTCAAATACTGATTCTAATGATTTACGGTCTCTGCATTTCAGCTTCTCTGTCCATAAAATGGGGAAATGAGGCGTAGTGGCTCAAGCCTGTAATCCCAGCACTTAAGGAGGCCAAGGCAGGTGGATCATGAAGTCAGGAGTTCGAGACCAGCCTGGCCAACGTGGGGAAACCCTGTCTCTACTAAAAATACAAAAAATTAGCTGGGAGTGGTGGTGTGTGCCTGTAATCCCAGCTACTCAGGAGGCTGAGGCAGGAGAATCGCTTGAACCCAGGAGGTGAAGGTTGCAGTGCGCGGAGATTGCACCATTGCACTCCAGCCCAGGCAACAGAGCAAGACTCTGTCTTGAAAAAATATATAAAAAAAAAAAATTAAAAAATAGAATTAAATGGGGAAATGAAGTTTTCCCCATTTTTGCTGGAAGGCATAGAGGGATGTATGCAACATGCTTGCTGCATGGTTTGTGCAAATAAACAATTACAGAAGTGGGTAATGTTTATGGAAGCAGGTATTGTTTCATATTCTATAGGTACAGTTACTATCCATGCCTTACAAGGACACTGAGACACAGAAAGGTTAGGTCATTCACCTAAGATCACATATTGGGAGGCAGCAGCAGCCAGGCAGTCTAAAGTCAGAGCTAGTATTCTTCACCACTACACCACAATGTCCACCAACTATCATCAGAATTACTGTACTTTCAGTGTATCTCAATGGGTTGGATTAGTAATAGAATAGATAACAAACATTAGTACATCTATATAGTGGAATACTATACAGTAACAAAAAGGAATGAGCTACCAAAGCCACCCTAAGACATGGAAGAATCTTAAATGTGTATTGCTAAGTGAAACAAGCCAATCTGAAAAGGCTAAATCCTAGGTGATTCCATTTATATGACATTCTGGAAAAGGCAAATCTATAGAAATAGTAAACAGATCAGTGGTTACCAAGAAATCAGAGGGTGAGGAGACTTGAGTAGGTGAAGCACAGAGGATTTCTTTAAGGTAGGGAAACTATTCTGTATGATATTGTCATGGTAGATACACGAAACCATGCATTTATAAAAACTCATATTACCTTATGGTACAAAGGATGAACCTTAATGTATACAAATTTTAAAAATTATTTAGGAAGTTTGATGATCCCAGGATGGACTGCAGAATGTGAAAAAAGAATCTAACTATTTTATAAATGTTTCATCCCATGAAGGAGGGGAAGACAAAATTGCAGACAAGGGGAGAAGGCTAGAATGATCCATGTGGTACTGGATTAGATCAGTATGAACTCTTGTATAGCTTATCATAGGTACACATGGGTACAAATAGAAATATTTATGGACATGTGTCTATACAGTGATTAGTATACACACATGTATCTCTTTGCTTTTAATTACCCAGTGTCAAGGAATCCTTCATAGCAATGCAAATAAACTATACAGGATTCCTTGAACCTGGGTAATGAAAAGACAAGACATTTATTTGGCTCACAGTTCTGTGGGCTGTACAAAAAAACATGACAAGAACATCTCCTTTTTTTTTTTTTTTAAGTTTTAACAATATTTAAATAGTAGAGATGGGGTCTTGCTATGTTGCCTAGGCTGGTCTCAATCCCCCTGCCTCAGCTTCTCAAAGTGCTGATATTATAGGCATGAGCCACTATACCCAGCCAAACATCTGCTTCTGGTAAGGGCTTCAGGGAGCTTCCAATCATAGCAAAAGGGGAAGGGGGAGCAAGTGTGCCACATACTGAGGGAGGAGGAGGCAAGAGAGAGAGGAGAAGGTACCAGGCCGTTTTTTGACAATCACATCTTGAGGTAACTAATAGACCTGGAACTCACTCATTACCAGGAGGACTACACCAAGAAGTTAATGAGGGATCCGACACATGATCCAAACACCTTCCCCGAGTTCCCGCCTCCAACACTGGGGATCAAGTTTCCACAGAGATTTAGAGGGGACGAATACCTAAACTATATCAGAGTCTGGGTGCAGTGGCTCAGGCCTGTAATCCCAGTACTTTGGGAGGCAGAGGTGGGCAGATCACCTGAGGTCAGGAGTTCAAGACCAGCCTGGCTAACATGGGAAAAACCAGTCTCTACTACAAATACAAAAAATTAGCCAGGCGTGGTGGTGTGCCCCTGTAATCCCAGCTACCCGGGAGGCTGAGGCAGGAGAACCACTTGAACCCAGAAGGCGGAGGTTGCAGTGAGCCTGAGCAGAGATTGTGCCACTGCACTCCAGCCTGGGCGACAAGAGCGAGACTCTGTCTCAAAATAAAATAAAATAAAAAACTGTATCAGAGATTAGGGGTGAGGGAACAACTTACAGAGGAGGAGGTTGACAAACACTACTTCAGCTTCAAGTCTTCAAGGAAGACAGAGAAAAGTCACATTGATAGTAAATACCTGTTACAGACTGAATTGTGTCCCCTTCCCCGCCCAATTTCACACCCTAACTCCCAGTACCCATGAATGGGACTGTAGCTGGAGACAGGGCCTTTCAGTAAGCAATAAGTTAAAGTGGGGCCGTTAAGGTCCTTATTCAAGCTGCTGGTGTTCTTACAAGAAGAGGAGATTAGGACACAGAGAAAGAGACCCCAGGAAGCTGGATGCGCAGAGAAAGAGCCACATGAGGACACAATGAGAAGGCAGCCATCTTCGCAATAAGAAGAGAGGCCTGGGAATAAACCGGTGCTGCAGATTTTAGATTTCCAGACTCTAGAACTGTGAGAGAACAAATTTCTGTTGTTTAAGATACGCAGTTGCTGGGCAAGGTGGTTAACGTCTGTAATCCCAGCACTTTGGGAGGCTAAGGAGGGCGGATCAAGACCAGCCTGGCCAACATGGTGAAACCCCAGCTCTATTAAAAATAAAAAAAATTAGCTGGGTGTGGTGGCAGGTACCTATAATTCCAGCTACTCAGGAGGCTGAGGCAGGAGAATCGCTTTAAGCCAGGAGGCAGAGGTGGCAGCAAGCCAAGATCATGCCAATGTACTCCAGCCTGGGCAAGAAGAGTGAAACTCAGCTTTAAAAAAAAAAAAAAAAAAAAAAAGACAGCAGTCTGTGGTATTTTGCTGTGACAGCCCTAGCTGACTAACACCAGCACTCTTGACAGGATGTGATGGAAATGGCACTTTACCTCTGTCTTCCTCCAAACTCATAACTCCATCAGATAAATCCCAAGTGAAGGGCTTTCTAAAAAACACCTGACACATACTCTTCAAAATATTCAAGGCCATTAAAAACAAGGACACTCTGAGAAACTGTCATAGCCAAGAGGAGCCAGAGGAGACACTATGACTAAACGTAATATGGTGTCCTGAATGAGATGCTGAAACAGAAAAGCAACATTAAGCAATAACTAAAAAATTCTGCAAAAAGCATTGACTTCAGTTAATAATAACGTATCAGTATTGGTTTCTCTTTCTTTCTCTCTCTCTCTCTTTTTCTTTCTTTCTTTCTTTCTTTCTTGACAGAGTCTCACTCTGTTGCTCAGGCTGGAGTGCAGTGATGTGATCTTGGCTCACTGCAACCTCCACCTCCCAGGTTCAAGCAATTCTCCTGCTTCAGCCTCCCAAGTAGCTGGGATTACAGGCACATGCTACCACACCCGTCTAATTTTTGCATTTTTAGTAGAGACTGGTTTTCACCATGTTAGCCAGGTTGGTCTCAAACTCCTGACCTCAGGTGATCCACCCGCCTTGGTCTCCCAAAGTGCTGGGATTACAGGTGTGAGCCACCACACCCAGACAGTATTGATTTCTTAATTGTAACAGATGTATTAAATTATTGTAAGGAGTTACTAATCGGGGAGACTAGTATGAGACAGAAGGAAACTTTACTATCTTCACAATGTTTTCCCAGGATGGAGTGCAGAATTTTTTTTCATCTCACTGCAGCCTCGACCTCTCTGCAGGTGATCCTGCCACCTTAGCCTCCCCAGGTAGCTAGGACTACAGTCATGGGCCACCACACCTGGCTAATGTTTCTGCATTTTTTTGTAGAGACAGAGTTTCATTATGTTGCCGAGGCTTGTAAAACTATTCTAAAATAAAAAAATTTATTTGAAAAATCTTTGTTTTTTCAGATGCATTACCACTAAATTCTATTTAGATATTCAACAATGTTTTCAGTATAATAACTATGTAATTGCTGCTCAGGGAGAGGTGACAGTTTCTTTTCTATAGAGCTTTTAGTTCTTCCAGTAGTTTCTATTCCAGTAGTTTCTATTTCTTTTTTTTCTTGCAATCTCTTACAATAATTTTTCATTTGTCTCTCCAAAAGTTCAAGCATATCCAGAATTGTATTTGTCTCACCTTCTTTTGGGGGAAACCTTGCCTCTCAGAGCCTCTGTAGCCAGCAAAGGCCATTTGGTGAGAGGCTAATTTAACATGGTTCAGGCATATGGTCTTCTGGTGGCCTAACCTGATTTCAGGATAGAATTTAGGGTAGCTGGAGAAGTGGATAAATGGCATCTACACTAAATGTCCTTTCCCACTTTACTCATCTAGCATTTGGTGGTGACGTTGATATAATTCCAGTTCAAAGCAAAGATATTTGATATTTCAGTTAGTCCCAATAGCACTGATACTTTTAAGAACCTTCTGGGATTCAGGGACTTGAGGTAGAGGATGACTGCTCTCAGCAGCCAGTAATCAATAAATCAATGCTGCTAAGGACAGCCAATGAACCAAAACAAAACCACCTGATGATACATCACCCAGTCCACATTTCTTCATTTGATGGACAGAGTCTCTGATAGATTTTGCCAAATTCATAAACTTCAGTTACAATCACTCTTAGCATTCTCATCCTTCTAACATTCCTAAACAACAATAGCAAAGAAGTTTTGAGGACAAAGGAAATTTTTTGGCACAGAATAGTACCTGTTTTGCACAGAATAATATATGTTTAAATGTTCTCTTAATGCCACCATGTCTTTTCAACTTCCTAGAAGCAGTACCTACCTACCACAGATAAGTGATCAGTATTTAATGGAAGTTGTTTGACTTATCTAGCATCTGAACGTGAAGGGCAGTCTTACATTCACTTCAACTTTTGTTTTCTCCCCTATCAAAATATTTGTTTTGGCTCCATCAAGAGAGATTTCCCAGAAAAAATTTTCCTTTCTGGCTGTTAGTAAGTTAGTTCACTTCCTGTCTCTAACTCTGTGGAAACAATTCATAAAAGATGAACTAGAATTCCCATTTTCCAGTTTTTCATTTCCTTGCATTTCAAATCCTGTTTTTGTGTGTTAGCCTCTCACATAGTAAGTACCTGTTTGATAAATACTTACTGATTCGATTTAATCTAGAAAAACACTTTACGATCTACACAATATATTTTAATTGGCAAAATTTGCCTCTGATGATCATACCCTGTCTCTGAATGCTTATCACAATCCAGAAAGTACTACATGACCCCGTGTGCAAATGAGTCACTGTATCCCCCCGACAATGGCACAGAGATTAACATCGAAGTGGCAGGAAATGAAGAATCAAATCCACCTCTAAACCACCACATTCCCAGCTCACTTAGCCTTCTTGATAACTCCAGCATCATTATTTTCCATTTTTCCATTTACTTTCAAATTCATCCAAACTCTTGTTATCTGATTCTGACCTTGTCCAGAATAGTATTTTTTTTTTATCATTAAAAGCCATAAGGATGAGTTTACTGTTAAATATTTGAGTAAAAGCAAAGAGGTTAAAGGAGGTTTCTTGGCACTTGTCAGGGAAGAACAGTGACTTCTTTGTTTTTTCAGATTCTCTGTGGCTTGGCCTTGCCTCTTCTTGGATAACACACTGCTCTTCAACACGCTGGGATTCAGCCAGGTCTGGTCCTCAATCCTCCCCGTGAGTTATCCCCTTCAGCCAGCCCCAGTCCAATGGTGAACACAGTGACTCCCTGTCCTCAGCAGTTAGCTTTCCAGAGAGTTGCCTGTTGACTTTGTGAATGTAACACCTGATTTAAAATTTCTAATTTCAAACACCAAATTCTTTCGGCTCGAAGATCTGAAACTGCATGCTCTGCTCTTTGTTTCAACCTTTTATTTTCATTGGAAAGCCCTTGCCAAACGTTGGCCACAATTCACTTCATCGGATCCAGGTTTTTATCTCTTCTCAACCAGACAAATGCCGAATGCTTCATTAGCAGGATAACCAGGCAACCCATTTCCAAGATCTGCTGTATACAATGCTCCTGCCAGGCCAGATGCTGTGCAAAGTGCCCCAAAGGTATTTCTCAGATTCTGGCAGGACCACCACTTTGTTGACATTCCTCAACAAAGGCCTTACAATTTCAAAGGGAGTTCAGATTGCTTAAACTGTGTCAGTGGTTCTTCTCTAAGTCCTCAGACACTAAACCCACAGAGCCCTTAATGCCGGATTTAGATGTGAAGTGGTGGAATTATGGAACACAAACATCATGTGGCAAGTGACCATCTGACAGATGCATATTTAAATCTGTTTGCAAAATTGTGCCTTGTTGGCTTGTTGGCATCCTAAGATGTTTGTTGATAGACTTCACATCCCCAGCACAAGGGAAGAGCCTGACACATGTCTATCACCAAGGAAAATGAGGTAGAGAGAAGTCCAGAGATTACAAAACTCTAATAAATCCTCTTTCTTAATCCACATAATACTTAGTGTACTCACAGTTTCTATTTGGCTTACACCCCCAGAAACCTGGGTAAGTTCAGGGTGACCCCAGGAAACAGGGAGAAAGGAAGACTACAGGGACTGGCTGCCAGTCAATGTCAATGTCAGAGGTTGAGGGAAGTGGGAGGAAGAACGAGGGATCCTGGAGGAGTCTGCAGGGGAGAACAGACTGTGCAGCAGCCTCTATCAGGACGGTTGGTGGACACCTGGCTGAACTGTCTCCTTTCTGCATTTTTTTAAGGAAACTGAGTATAATGGCAGAAAGCTGAAGAGAGTTCAGATAGAAATCTTGTGCTCAACACTGAGCACAAAACATTCTGCTCCTTTATTCATTCATTCATTCTGCACATTTATTGAGCAACTATGTTTCTAAGAACTGTTTTAAATCCTGGTGATACAGTAGAGGACCAATCAAACAATTCCCTTCCCTCCTAAAGCTTACCTTCTAATGGGGCGGGGGTGAGGGGCGCAGAGTTAACAAGTAAATATTCCAGATAATTTTACTTTTCGATAAGTGTTTATGAAGAGGTGGGAACCACATTACATATGGTGGCCAGAGTAGGCCTCTTCAAGGAGGGTGGTGCTATGGCTGAGAACCAAGGGATGAAAGGAAAACATAACTGTGTGACCATTGAGGGAAGAGCTCCAGGTAGAGCGAACAGCAAGTACAAAGGCCCCGAAACAGGGAGGACCTGGGGGTGTTTGAGGAAATTAGTCTGAATTAGGTTTCTATCTGCTGATGCACGAACCCAAGCCTTTAAAACCGCCTCAGAATGGCCAGGCGTGGTGGCTGATGCCTGTAATCCCAATACTTTGGGAGGCTGAGGCAGGCGGATCATCTGAGGTTGGAAGTTCAAGACCAGCCTGACCAACATGGAGAAACCCATGTCTACCAAAAACACAAAATTATACGGTGTGGTGATGCATGCCTATAATCCTAGCTACTTGGGAGGCTGAGGCAGGAGAATCGTTTGAACCAGGGAGGCAGAGGTTGAGGTGAGCCAAGATTGCACCATTGCACTCAAGCCTCAGCAACAAAAACAAAACTCCACCTAAAAAAAAAACACACAAAAAAAATGCCTCAGTCTAATGTCCTCCCACTTAATTATTAATATAATGTGGTAAGTGAGAAGACAGGTGAGCACAGGTCCTATGGGTTTACAAAGAGCATTTAGATCAACGTGGAGGTTCAAGATATGACATCTAAGCTTAGATATAAATGATGAATCACAGATATGCAGGGAATTTCAGGAAGTGCAAAATTTTAGATCTACAGTAGGCCCCCTTTATCCATGAGGGATATGTTCCAAGACCCCTAGTAGATGTCTGATAGCACCAAACCCTCGATAGACTATGTTTTTTTGTTCTGATAACCAAGATGGCTACCAAGTGACTCACGGGGCGGGTAGTGTATACAGCATGGATCCCCTGGACAAACGGAAGATTCACATCCCAGGAAAGATGGAGTAGGAAAGTGCAAGATTTCATTGTGATACTCAGAATGGCATGCAATTCAAACTTACATACTGTTTATTTCTGGAATTTTCTATTTAATGTATTCAGACCTCGATTGACTGCTGGTAACTGAAACTGTGGGAAGTGAAACTGTATAAAAGGTGACTACCATATTTGGGAGAAGTTGGAGTACCAGAAAAACTGAGAGGTAGGTAACAAGAATAAAAGGCTGGAAAGTTAAAAAGAAGTCTTGAGGCTGGGCACAGTGGCTTATGCCTATAGTTATAGCAGTTTGGGAGGCTGAAGCAAGAGAATCGCTTCAGGCCAGAAAGTTGAGACCAGCCTGGGCAACATAGCAAAACCTCGTCTCTACAAGAAACTAAAAATAGCCGGGCGCGGTGGCTCAAGCCTGTAATCCCAGCACTTTGGGAGGCCGAGGCGGGTGGATCACGAGGTCAAGAGATCGAGACCTTCGTGGTCAACATGGTGGAACCCCGTCTCTACCAAAAATACAAAAAAATTAGCTGGGCATGGTGGTACATGCCTGTAATCCCAGCCACTCAGGAGGCTGAGGCAGGAGAATTGCCTGAACCCAGGAGGCGGAGGTTGTGGTGAGCCGAGATCGCGCCATTGCACTCCAGCCTGGGCAACAAGAGCGAAACTCCGTCTCAAAAAAAAAAAAAAAAAAAAAAAAAGAAACTATAAATAAATAAATAAATAAAGCTGGGTGTGGTGGCTCACATCTGTAATCGTAGCACTTTGGGACGCTGAGGTGGTTGGATCACCTGAGGTTGGGAGTTCGAGGCCAGCCTGACCAAAAAGGAGAAACCCCATCTACTAAAAATAAAAGATTAGCCCGGGCGTGGTGGCACATGTCTATAATCTCAGCTCCTCAGGAAGCTGAGGCAGGAAAATCACTTGAACCCAGGAAGCAGAGGTTGCAGTGAGCCAAGATCGTGCCATTGCACTCCAGCCTGGGCAACAAGAGAGAAACTCTGTCTCAAAATAAAATAAAATAGTAAATAAAAAGACACCATGTCATGAATGGTATTTTTTATTTCCAAGATTAAAATCTTAGATTTGGTTATATAAGTCACTGAAAGATTTTTAAGCAAGAGAGTGACAGAACCACATGGTGACTAGGTTAAAGGGGAATGCGGAGAGACAAGAGGAAGGAAATCAGTGGATATATTACAACAACCCAATAATCCAAGAAAGTAATAACTGGAGTCTGGCTCAAACAGTAAGGAATAAAAAGGAATAGACATTTTGAGAAATATTTAGAAGGTAAAATAAGAATTGGCTGACTGAATTGGGAGGAGAGGGAATGTGTTTGAGGTGGTGGGGGAAGAGTTAAATGGTTAGATTAGGTCATGGAGACTGGAGACAGTGTCACTAATTTAGGTGATAATATAAAAGAATAAATAGATTTTGGGGGAAATGGAAAATTCAACTTGGGCTCATAGCACTTGAAGAACACAGCCTGTAGTCCAACTTATAGAGAGAAATAAAACTGCAGAAGAAGTTTATAAGTAAGGCCACGAAAGGGAGAGTGTCAGGGTTCCTTTTATTTGGTGCCTGATAGAGACCAGGTGCTCCTGGCGGGAGCAGCCAATCGAAAGTACTTAATAGGAAATATATTGAGGCCAGGAGTTCAAGACCAGCCTGGGCAACATAGCAAAACAGTCTCTAAAAAATTTAAAAAATAAAAAAGTTTTAATTAGGAAGGGGTGGTGGAATGTGCCTGTAGTCCTAGCTAATCAGGAGGCTGAGGCAGGAGAGTTGCTCAAACCCAGGAGTTCAAAGCTGCCATGAGGTATGATTGCACCCCTGCACTCTAGCCTGGGTGACCGAGTGAGACTCTCTCTCTTAAAAGAAAAAAAGTACTTAATGGGACTTTACACTACCCACCTCTTACACCAGGATTTGCCTGAGAATAATCAAGAAACATGTTTCTTAACATATATACATGTTTAGTTGTATGCTTATGATGAGGGTAATGAATGTCCAATCAAGGTGGTGGGATAAAAGTAAGGTGTATACAACAAATGTCCACTAATGCAATAGTAATTCCAGACAAGGAGCTAGGACTGTGGGTGGCACAAGAAGAGGAGCTTTGATTTAAAAGGTCAAGTCGCTGGGTGGCACAGCCATCTTTCAGGTGCTGGGAGAGTTTCCAAACGATGGCCTACAGACAGGAACAAGCTTCATGTGTTTGAGGCAGGAGGGGTGTGAATCAGGACCCAGGGGAACACTGGGTGGGTGGAGGGATGGGAGTAGGATGCAGGGTGGGGCTGCAATCTGGAAAGGAATTCAAACTCAGCAAGGCAGACAGAGGGTGATGTGGCAAAGATTATGTCAGTAAGATAGTTACTTCCTGGGCTCCTACATAAATTAAAGTCATTAAAATTAATTTTACCCTGTGATTTTTTTTTTTTACACTCCTAGTGAAAAAGATGATACCTGGCAAACTTTTCCAAGAGTGTCTCTATATTTCTTTGGATAATTAATATCCAAGGCAGATGAGATTCAGGAGAGACTTTCATCCAACATAGACAAAAAGAGTCTTGCCTTTGCTTTCACATTTGAGGATTAAAGGACTTCGATTATTTAAAGGGGCTTAGTAAGTGTTGATTGAAATGACTTAGAAAATCCTTTCAGTATGAAATGATGATGCAGTGTAAGCTTTCTTAAAGAGTAAATTTGCCGGGTGCGGTGGCTCAAGCCTGTACTCCCAGCACTTTGGGAGGCCGAGGCGGGTGGATCACGAGGTCGAGAGATCGAGACCATCCTGGTCAACATGGTGAAACCCCGTCTCTACCAAAAATACAAAAAATTAGCTGGGCATGGTGGTGCGTGCCTGTAATCCCAGCTACTCAGGAGGCTGAGGCAGGAGAATTGCCTGACCCCAGGAGGCGGAGGTTGCGGTGAGCCGAGATCGCGCCATTGCACTCCAGCCTGGGTAACAAGGGCGAAACTCTGTCTCAAAAAAAAAAAAGAGTAAATTTAACTTTTACTCCTCTGAAGGCAGGTAATACAGAGGACATGAACAAAGAAACAGACCTGCTTTGGCCACTGAGGAGTCTCAAGCAAATGGCATGACCTCTTTTACCTGCAGTTTTCCAGTCTGTAAAATGGGGGTTATAATTTTTTCATTTATTCAACAAATATTTTATGAGCGTCTCCTGGCATATCTCCTATGTGACAGGTACTGTTCTACCCACTTCATGAAGTTATTTTGAGAATTACATGAAAATGCTTAGCATAGTTTCTAGACTCTTTCAGATGTTGATCGTATTAGTTTTCTATCCAAGAAGCTTTTTCAACTGGAAAAAGATGGATGTTGGAGCCATTATTGTATCAAGCCAACAACAGCCAAGGTACTCAGTGTTTGTTGTAAATATCAGTGTGTCTTGCACAGGGAAAGAGTTGACTAAATTGGGGATCCAAGAATGAAAAGACGTTTAATTTAATGACTTTTTTTTTTTTGAGGTGTATTTTCGCTCTTGTCACCCAGGCTGGAGTGCAATGGCACGATCTCGGCTCACTGCAACCCCTGCCTCCTGGGTTCAAGTGATTCTCCTGCTTCAGCCTCCCAAGTAGCCAGGATTACAGCACCCGCCATTATGCTTGTCTAATTTTTTGTTTATTTAGTACAGACGGGGTTTCACCACATTGGCCAGGCTGGTCTCTGACTCCTGACCTCAAGTGATCCACCCGCCTCAGCCTCCCAAAGTGCTGAGATTACAGGTGTGAGTCACTGGTCCTGGCCCAGTGACATGTTTTTGAAATAGTAGGATGAAGGGCAAAATGTTGAACTGGGAAAGTAGAGCAAGTGCCAGTCAAAATTATTCTGGGAAGTCTGCAGAGGTTGCCATGAAGCAACAGGGGTGATCCAAGTTAAGATTTATCAGAAACATAAATGTCCCACTGGGTCTAGAACATCAAGAAAGAACTCCAAGATAGTTTGCTTCATCAACATGTTCAGAGTCAAGGTGCGTGACAAAATAATTGTTCTTCTGAAGCATTTTTAACTGTGAACATTGCAACATAACCACTGAACCCTGGAAAGTTAATTTTCAGTTTGAAGTAAATATTTTGAATTGACCGGATAAGGACCCTGATACTTTGGATACTATGACTTGCCAGTGCTCTAAGCAGTTCGTTTTAAAAGGAAAGGAAGAAAAGCTGACTTCAGCTAGAAAACATGTTTTCTCTCAGTATCGCTGATATATTACCTTTGTTTCTGAAGTGGCTTGATTCATCAGCAAAGGGTGCAGCATTTTCCACTTCCCTTTTACAAATTGAACTTTAGCCCCAACCCTGAAGAGTCTATCGAGGTTGGTCAGTAGTCACAATGGGATAGGATATGCCTTATCCTCATGGAGAGATGTGGAAGGTCAAGGTCATTTGCAAGTGCCCCCACTCAGTGCTCGGAAAGGCAATAACATTTCTTATAACAATATGTGATATTGTAATTGCTTATTTATTTTTCAATCTTTTCCAATAGGCCATAAGCTCCTCAAGTGCAGACACTGTATTATTAATCATTGTAAGTCCAAATGCTTAAAAAGCCATTAGCAGGAAGGGCTTAGTAAATGCTTTATACCAAGCAAGTGGATCAATGTACAGAGGAATGGAGGGATGGATAAATGGATGGATGAATGGATGGATGAATCAATGGATGGTTGGATGAATGGATGAATGGATGGATGGTTGAACGGATGGATAGATTAATCCTGGATTCCTGCCATTAAAGAAAAATCATTACAACAATAAAGAAAGTGATGCTCAACTGAAGGGTGGACAAGATAGATGAGACTGACTTGGGCCCAGAAGAGTCACTAAGGGGAGATCTAATCCTAGAATCATTGAGAAGAAGAAAACTTCGATAAATTTTTGCCATTGTTTCTTCTAATATATTTTCCCAAGAGTCTGGTCTGTACCTCCAGTAGAGAAAACTGCTACTGGGTAAACAAGGTTATCTTCGTGGGACTGAAGAACAAGTAAGAGCTCCTAGACTTTTTGAGAAGGACAGAAGAGGTGTCTACCTCATTCCTGTTCATGGAGTAGTAACCCTGGGAGACAAGGCCTCCATCTGCCTGAGGTAGACAGGGTTATGGGTTTTCCAAGCCACCGAACAGTCATCATGACAACAGTCTCAGAATAACCACTTCCCATACGGGATGGACTATGGGGGAGTGAGGAGTGAAGGAGCTTTGGGAGTGCAGTTGGCATGAACTTGTTTGCAGACCTCAGAGTGCACTGGTGAGCTCCAGGGGACTGCATTTCGTACCTAGAGATTTGGTAGTGTCAGCAGCAATAAGGCACCAGCAGTATAAACTCTTTGCTCCCAGGAAATCTCAAACTTGAGACTGATATGATTAAATAATAAAAGAACAGCAATACATCAACTTCTCCGAGACATACAGAAACTGCCTCTAGTGAAGGTCTCTGCAGACCTGTAGGCAGTAAGGTGAGGGCAACCTCCAGGGATAGCTCAATGGTCTCCCAAGCAGCCAGTAGCTGAAAGGAGGGGATGGGGGACCGTAGTTCCCTCCCTGAGCAATGCTGACCCAAGGGCCTTTGGGAGGAGGTTATGCCACAGGACTCGTCATCAGAGAAGGAAATCACTGCCATTCTACTAGCAGGTGAAGCTTGGGAATATAGGCCGGGTCTCAACTAGCTGCATAGAAAACAGCCCCAGGGTTCACCTACAGGGTACACCCCATCCCCCACCCCCCACCTCATGTGTGATTAACATGGACACCTAGAAATCCAAGCTTATAGTTTATACATTTGCCAAAGTGGGGTATATTTGAGAAGAGGGTCCAAGCTTACGGTATAAAATGAAAACTTGATTTCGTAGAAGGTTATTCCACCGCAGTTGACTCTCACAGGTAGCAGAGCAGGGTGTTTAAGAGCACGGGTTTTAGAGCCAAATGCCAGGGTTACAATCATGGCTACATTCCTTCTGCTCTGAGACCTTGAGCAAGTTTCCTCACCTCTCTGAGTTTCTGCTTCCTCATCTGTCAAAGGGGATAATTAGAGCATCCACCCTGTAAAATTGTTAAGAGGACAAGTTCTATAAATCCAGTTAAGTGCTGGTATATAAGCACTCAATAAATATTAGGGAACATATAAAATAGGATTTGAATTATTAAATTTGAATCATATCACATTTGGCCATTCAAAAATTTCCTACATAATTGTGAGTATAGTAGTAGTTTGTCATGGGGTGGTGATTGGAGAGGAGAAACTGTGATATCAACCAAAAATATACACTGTGATACATTTTTTCCCCTAAGATACTCAAAGAGTTCTTGCTTTTGGTTCCATTTGTTTGTTTGTTTTTTTGAGACAGAGTCTCGCTCTGTCACCCATGCTGCAGTGCAGTGGTGTGATCTCAGCTCACTGCAACCTCCATCTCTGGGGTTCAAGCAATTCTCCTGCCTCAGCTTCCCAAGTAGCTGGGATTACAGTTGCGCACCACCATGTCCAGCTAACTTTTGTATTTTTAATAGAGACATGATTTCACTATGTTGGCCAGGATGGTCTCGAACTTCTGAACTCAAGAGATACATCCCCCTCGGCCTCCCAAAGTTCTGGGATTACAGGTGTGAGCCACCATGCCCAGCCAGATACTTAAAGATTTCTTGTCAAACCCCCGAAGTTTTTATGGAATATATTTGGAAACCATTCCATTACTGGGCCAAAAATCAAAGCTATATATCCTACAGTGATTATAGTGAGGTCAAGTCCTTTACATCTGGCCCACTCATGCTAAAATAACCCCTGCAACTTACAAAGCTGGCTCCACTGAGAGAATTCCTTCTAACATCTTGGTGCCTAGGCAAACAGATATGATTCTGATCTTTTTTGAAGGATATATGTTTGACACTGCCAAGGAAAACAGTACACAGGAGACACTAACTTACAAGAAATAAAACCTGTTATTTTGGGGGTTACTATGAGTAGAAAAGGAGCTTTAGAAACATTTAATAGAATGTAGGTGAGCAAATTAATAAATATTTATTTAAATATTAAATATTAATGTTATTAAACTGTCATTAAAATATAATATTTATTCATATAAAAATGTAAATAATGGGGCTTTAATAAAGAACATTTAAAAAGATAAAGTATGAGCTGGTCAGAAAACAAGGACTAAGAGGTCAACAATCACCTCAAGTTTTTCCCAATCTATAACAAAAACTGCCTGGTGTTTCTGATGAGCCAAGTTATTTATGACATTTAAAACTGTCATATGAGCTACATTTTCTTTAGCCAGTCTATCATTGATGGACATTTGGGTTGGTTCTAAATCTTTGCTATTGTAAACAGTGCCGCAATAAACATATGTATGTTATAATAGAATGATTTATAATCATTGGGGTATATACCCAGTAATGGGATTGCTGGGTCAAATGTGTTTCTATTTCTATGATCTCTATTTCTGTTAAAAATAAGTAAATAAAAAGCCTTTAAAAAGTAGATTATCATTCAAGGATGACTGGAAGTTACATCTGAGGATCGCTGCGTTTTAAGCCTTGTGGTTTTAAAATATTACCTCCGGGTGGTACAGTTTAGGAACAGACCCTGGGAGAAAGTACTCTCAGGTCTTTGGGAAGTCTTTCTATTTTATCTACCCTCCCACATAGCTCACTTAGGGTTGAGAGTGGAGTTTCATGTATTTAATTACACGCACCTGGAGGCAGGACACAATGGCCAACGCTTTGATCAAATGGAATGCTACAAGAGTCACTCAGTAAGAAGGCTAAGCGTATGTGAGTTTTGCTTTCTCCAAATAAAGACTAATAAAGTGTATATGTTATATATTTAATAATATAGACTGTATTATGACACTGACAGGCAAAGAGGCCTAATTGGTAAGCAATCACATATGTAGCTGGCATTACTGTCATACATGGAAATGATACTTTTACAGCTGCGATCTCACTTTTGGCCCGTGCAACAGGATCATAAGCAAAGCAAGGTTGCAGTGAGGACAACCTAGGTCAGAAGTTGCCAGGATGGCACAGGATTCATGAAAATAGACCCCACACGTCTGTTGATTGGAGGGAGGTGTTGGTTGAGAGAGGAAAAAAGACCAGATGCTAAGATTGAGCAAAGGGAATGTTGTTCCTGTTGAGCCAGGAAGGAACAGGATAGGAATGGAGAAGGGGAATTCAAAAAAAGGTCGGGGTGGGCAGTTCTGGTCACGTGGGTAGACCTGTGCTTTCACAGAAGAGGAACCTTGAAGCAGATTTCTTTCTGATACCTGCAAGGGTAACTGAATTTCTTTTTTGTTTTCGTCTTCCACTTTCCCTTATCCCCTCAAAACATTTGTGGTACCTGAAATTCCTTAAACAGGGAGAAAGGTTTTTCATTCCACAATTAGAGGCAAAGCTTGACCACAAGCAAATCAGCTGGCAGAGGTGACATGAAACTTTGATCACTAAATGTTAACGGCTGATAGTGGATCATTGGTTATTTTGACAGGAAGAGGAAGTAAGAGACTAGGAGGTCCTGGCATGAGGTGGCTTTCCAGAGAAGGAAAGGAAGCACATTAAATGATAACAAAAGAAACAGTTCACAGTTATTGAGTATTTATGTGCCAGGCTCTGTTCCAACTGCTTTATGTGAATTAACTCATTCGATTTCACAGCACCCTGCCTGAAGTAGGTACTAGTACTAATCCCATTTTATAGGTGAGGAAACAAAGCCGTGGAGAGGTCTGGTAACTTGCCCAAGGTCATAGCAGAATGGCCAAGAGTTGAATGCTGGCATTTCTAGCCCAAGAGTCCACACTTCTGGCCATAGAGTGAAAGAAAATTGTCTCAGAGAAAAGATGCCAGGAGACAAACTTCTCTACATAGATAATGTTGCCTGAAGTCAGCCTGTTTACTTCTGAGTGTTAGAAACAAGGAAGAGAGGTGTTTTATGGTGCGCAGCACTGTGTATATGCTACTTAAAGGGACTTTGGTACTGGAATGGTGACTACGCTGTCTTATCAACCGCTTTGATACATTCTTGGTCTTACATGTGCACCACTCAGCTGCCTGAATTAGTGATCCTGCTGCAGTTATTCAAACCCTCTGTGCCTCTGAGTCCACATTTGGAAACTGGGTTATTTCCACTTGTCAGCTCCCTGACTCAGGAATGCAGGGAGGGCTAATGGGCTGATTCATGCAAAGTGCTCTGGGCCATAAACCAGGACTAACTGAGCTTTCAGAGAACACTAGGACTTGGCAGTGCTATCTAAATGGACAGAAGTGGTAGAATATTCTCCTAGCAGCTTCTTTACACGTTCTTGGTTTAGCTGCCTGATCATCGTTTAGGACAACAGCAGTCGGTCCACTGTGACCGAATTCCTTTCTAGACTTAGACTGTGTTGCTCCAACAGAGGACAACTGTCTGGTAGACTTGGGAGATGCCCATATTGTCTGGGACTGTTCAAATTATTCAGAGATAAGAATCCCTAATTCAAAATAAGGATCTTCAAGCCAGGACTTTAAAAGTAACTGCTTACCGAAAAAAGATGATAAGAATTGGGCCCACTCCAAGGAAACTTTTAACCTAATAGCAAATATCATACCTTAGCATGTAATTCAAAGGATAGTGCCCTAATTGACACCATCAAGTGCAGAATCAATTGCAAAGTTTCCTTAAAAAGTAATGATTTACAAAGAGATGTAGAAAAAAGGATGCCTGAGACAAAGGAAGAGGGAGAGGAGTCTCAGCCGCAGCTGTGATTAAGGGCCAGTGGACAAAGTGGATAAAGCTAGTTTCTTATTTTTATTTTCATTTATTTATTTTTTGAGATGATGTTTCACTCCTGTTGCCTAGGCTGAAGTGCAATGGCACGATCTTGGCTCACCGCAACCTCTACCTCCCAGGTTCAAGCAATTCCCCTGCCTCAGCCTCCTAAGCAGCTGGGACTACAGGTGTGCACCACCACGCCTGGCTAATTTTTTGTATTTTTAATAGAGACGGGATTTCTCCATGTTGGTCAGGCTGGTCTTGAACTCCCGACCTCAGGTGGTCCCTCTGCTTCAGCCTCCCAAAGTTCTGGGATTACAGGCATGAGCCACATCGCCCAGTGTCAGTTTTTTAAAAAAGAATGTGTCTGATTAATCCACACTGTCACTGTCTAATGGATTCTCCCTCCCATGTGTTTAAGCATAAGAGTACGCCACCTATGACTTCAAATAGAACAAACACATGAAAAGCAGAAGGGTGATCACACCATTTTGAATAGATGAAGTTATTCAACTCAATAATTTATCCTTGAACTCATGCCTTCTCCAGCACAGAATCCTATCTGGTGTCAGTCAGGCTTCCCCAGACCTGAGAAATGAAGCAATCTTTGTGAGCTAATAAATAAACACAGCCGGTAGGAACCAAGGTGGATGTTCAGGATCAGAAACAGGGCAGATGAAAATAGTTTACAAAAAGACTTTGAGAGAGGGGGAGGGAAACTGAACAACTAATGGAAGGCAGTAGGCGGTCAAGACCATACAGTAAGAAGGAATCCAAAACAAGGAAAACCAAAGACATTTTCAAAGTGCTGCCGTGACTCCATTTCAAATAAAAGCTATGGTGAGTTTTAGCAAAATTTGGATATAAGAGATTTGGTTTTCAGATCCTAAGTCTCCCTTTTTGGCAGCGTTTTCTTATATCTGCAGTCTCTTCTCTTTAAGCATCAGAGGCCCCATCTGTTCCTCAGCAAAGAGAAAACACTGATGGAGATTCTTGGTGCGTAAGGCAAGACATAATCTTCCAAGAGTATCTGGAAGCTTCATTTTATGTGGAAGGAATTTTCAGGTAAAAAGCTGGTGAGGAATTATACGAACCTTCCTGGTGCCCCTTCTCTCAAACCTCCCCAGAGGCACTTTCTGTTTTTACTCTCTCCTCCTTGGTCCCATTCATAACCGTAGCTATCCGCGTTACAGGCACATCTTCACCTTGTCTTTGCCTGGATTGAAAGAGGTTCCTTTCACTAAAAAACAGTGGAATTCATGTAAGGAAAGGCTATTTAGGTCAAATCATTCTATGATATTTTGCTATCTCCAATTATGATAAGGTTGTTGAAGGTCTATTATTGAGATGTGAAGTGTAAGGAAGACCATTAGTCATTTAAAATTGCATTTCACATAGAAATGTGCATTGCGTTTGCTGAGAATTCAAGTGCCAGGGCTAGTGGTCTGAGAGTGCCAGCGCCTGTTTTACGTGGAGCTGAAGGATGGCTTCCTCATTCGAACTCCAAGGGCTGCCCCTCCCTGCACTGGAATCAATGGAAGGAAGGGTGGGGTTGGCGCACAAAGTTTTGACAATGCTTCAGTTCTTTGCACCCCAAATATTTACTGAAACAGTTGGGAAATTCTTTAGGGAGATCAGACCTAACACTATAAAAGATGGCAAACAGCCAAAAGGAGAAAAAAATTGCTTCCCTGTTTGGTAAGGTTGTGTTTATTTTTGCCTGTACTAAATGCAGAATCAACAATACAGAAATTGTCCTACACACACCCTCCTCAAACTGATCACCCATCTGAAAATTTAGCTTCAGGGAAACCAGCCACTGCAGCTTCCATTCGGGCATTTCTGGTCCTGCAGGCAGCTGTTTCCTCTGCTTGGAATAGCCACTCTTCTCATCGAAACCCATCTTTCTTCTGATTGTTCTGCAGCCCTCTCCACATCCCACCGCCTGTATTAAGCCTCTCCCAGTTGTCCCAGCCCACAGTAATCTCTCTGTTCTTCGGCCTCCTACAGCTCCTGCTTGGTAAGTGTGGTGGCACTTATCTGCATGTCTACTCAGCTCCTCTCCCCACAACTGGACCTTGCATGGAATAGTCAGCCTTCACTACATACGCCTGCAAACAGTGACAAGTTATAGTGGTTTAGGTGTGCCTTTGTCAAGTCCATGCTTGTGTGATTTGTAAACTCAAATGAATAAGTTGGGCCAAGCACTGTGACTCAGGCCTGTAATCTCAGCATTTTGGGAGGCTGAGGTGGGTGGATCACATGGTCAGGAGTTTGAGACCAGCCTGGCCAACACTATGAAACCCCATCTCTGCCAAAAATACAAAAAAATTAGTCAGGCATGGTGGTGGGCACCTGTAATCCCAGCAACTAGGGAGGCTGAGACAGGAGAATTGCTTGAACCTGGGAGCGGAGGTTGCAGTGAGCCAAGATCACTCCACTTCACTCCAGCCTGGGGGACCGAGCAAGACTCTGTCAAAAAAAAAAAAAAAAAAATTTCCTTTTGTTACTTTTGAAATGTAGTAAATCCTTAACATGTAATTGCTTTCAAACATCATGGATTTTGTTAGGAGGCATAAGAAACAGCATTTGGGCGGGGCACGATGGCTCATGCCAGTAATCCCAGCACTTTGGGAGGGTGAGGCAGGCGGATCATGAGGTCCAGAGTTCGAGGCCAGCCTGGCCAACATGGTGAAACCCCGTCTTTACTAAAAATACAAAAAAATTAGCCAGATGTGGTGGCAGGTGCCTGTAATCCCAGCTACTCAGGAGGCTGAAGCAGGAGAATTGCTTGAACCTGGAAGGGGGAAGGAGGTTGCAGTGAGCCAAGACCGCACCACTGCACTCCATCCTGGGCAACAGAGACTCCATCTCAAAAACAAACAAACAAACAGAAACACTTGGCAGATACAGGGAGAGAGGGGAAGAAGTAACTGAGGAGAATGAGAGGAGTGATGAACTGGTTCACACGGTCTGAACCCCATTGGTGTGCTTTATCTGGTCTGCTGTCTGCTTCACCTGGGATTTTCTTGTTGTTGTTTTTTTCTTTTTTGTAGAGACAAGGTGTTGCTATGTTTTGCCCAGGCTGTCTTGAACACCTAGCCTCGAGCAATCCTCCTACGGCCTTCTATCTTGGGTTTAAGACTGAAAGTCCTGGGCAACTCCTCAGGCAAACCGGAAAGGTGGAAGCATCCTGACCAGAAGCAAATCATGTCTTGAGTCATGAACAGAGCCCTCTTTATTTTCTCTCACTTCAAATTCCAGTGCCTCGGCCTCTCCAAGGACATTCCACTCTCCTATAACAAGCTGAGGAGCAGGCAAAAATGGAGTCTTAGGACTCCTGGGACTAAGTAGAAGTCCTCAGTTTATTAAACTCTTGCCACTTCAGAAGCAATGTCAGGCCTAGGAGGATAACTGAAGGGAAAAAACTTTAAACATAGTTCTCACAAACAGAAACCAAAGGGAATATTCTGAACTGGAAACAGTAACCTTTAGGGCATTATTCCCAAAAGGAACGTCAAAAGCAGAGCCTCAGGAAGGCAAATGTCCAGATCCACAGGAACTCTGACTTACACAGAACATTCCACACCAGGCCTGCTAATTGCAGTGCTGGAGCATCTGTTTTGATAATGTTCTTTGCAATCAACTCAACCCTGAGAATGTGAGTGAAAAGCCAAAAAAGAAGACTGGATTCTATGACTATGAATATGTTTTGGATATTGTAGCATGTAGGAAAATGAAGTAGTACATTCTGAGCATCAAAAAATATATATTACATATTTTATATTATATGCATATCACAGAATAGACACATTTGGAAAAATGCGGCTGAAATAAGCATAACAATAACAACATCGGCATGCACAGAACTAATTAGGCTATAGAGTTTGTGTAGTAATGGGGATTTTTTTTCGTAATAAAATGATAAAGCTAAGGATTCTAATCTGTGTAATGTATAACATAGTAATTCTGAACAAAAAAGCATAATAGGACATTGGAAATTAGAATGCTTGTTTCTCTCCATGTCATGCAGGAATAAAACTGAGTTGGTTTCTTTATATAGACTTCTATGACTAAGAATGCTTCTGTGTACCCTGGTACAAGTATAAGTAGATAACTTGGCTGGGCGTTGAAATTTAGGGGATGTGGTGCAGAGATACAACTTTACCACCAGGGGGTATTCTTTCCTCTTCTGGAATGTTAATAATTTTATGTAACCACAAACTAACCCTAAACCAGCCCCACTAAAAATGGGCCAGGCCAGATCCCAGGAAATGGGATTAACTTACATCATTCACACAAATTCCCTCTTGCCCTTCCATTTTAGAGTGCTGTGTTTTCCTTCAGTTGAGAGATTCATGCTGGCAGCAAGCCAACCTACATGAACTGTCGAAAACAGATTACACCCTTCCTGCTGATCAAAACATGAGAATGATGGCTTAAGAAGTTAGTGCCGGTAGGTATTTCTGATGATCCCTGGGGATTAGGAGTTTCAAGTAGGTGAGACCTCAGCAGTTAGAAAGCAAACATCGGAGGAATCTGAGGGTTAGCAAAATCTCCTGCTTGAATTTTGATCTAAACTGATTTACAACTGAAAAAGGTTGATGCCTCATTAGATTCCAGAAAAGCCTAGGAAAATTACCAGAGAGATTTTGACAGCTTCCAGAATCAACCAGGGAATCTGTCCTAGCCCATTAGTATAACCAAGTTTAGAAAGCAAGGCCTTGGAGAGGTGCCCCAGGGAGATGCCCAAGGGAGTCCATCTGAATCCAGCCAAATGCTTACTCTTGAAAAAGGAAGACTTTGTCCCCTCTGTCAGCTTAGTGCCAGAAGCTCTGTCAGGGAGAAAGGCTGTGAAGCTGAGAAATGTGGGATATTAGGTCACCTGCCCAATTGAAGCATGTTCAACAAATTCGAACTTTGAGTCAATACATTATTTCCTTTTCTAGATGTCCAAAAATAATACTTGCTCACTGCTAAAACCAAACAATACAGAGGTTAAAGTAAGCATCAAAGGACTGTCCTCTCATGGCCAGCCCACTTGCCTCAGCCCTAGTTACCAGAAATACTCATGGTTGAGAATTTGCTTATATTTTCCAGAACTTCCTTTTTCCCATGAATTATTTTTTTAAAAAGTTGATCAGTCTATCTGTCTGGCTCTCCATCTATTCATGATATGCATTTATCAATCACCTATTTGGTTTGGTTTGATTTTTGCCAAAGAGAAAGAGAGAGAGATAGAGACCCTAAAATACATATTCTTTTGTGTGAGTTTTTCATTTAATTGAAATGAAACTTCATTTCAATTTAATGAACCTGACTTTTCCAAATCAGCTCCAATCTTTCTTACAGTGACACAATATTCCATTGTATGAATGGTCCGTAACTTTACTAAGCCAGTGCCCTACTGATGAAAATTTGTGCTATTTCCAGTTTCTTTTTCCATTACAATAATGCTATAATAAAATTCTTAATTAAAAGATGTGGTTATTAATGGGTGTGTTGTGTTAAGGATCAGTCATTGTGCTAAGCCCTCTTCAGGATATTAGAATGAATAAAAGATATTTCTTGCCATCTTGGAGTTTACTCTTTTGTGTGGGAGAATTATACAAAAAAAATGACATGGCAGGGCATGGTGGCTCATGCCTGTAATCTCAGCACTTTGGGAGCCCGAGGTGGGCAGATCACTTGAGGTCAGGAGTTTGACAGCAGCCTGGCCAACATCACAAAACCCTGTCTCTACTAAAAATACAAAATTAGCTGGGAGTTGTGATGCATGCCTTGGGAGGCTACTTGGGAGGCTGAGGCAGGAGAATTGTTTAAACCCGGGAGGCGGAGGTTGCAGTGAGCCGAGATCGAGCCACTACATTCTGGCCTGGGAGACAGAGCAAAACCTGACTCAAAATAATAATAATAATGATAATAATAACATAAGAAAATGGATTTACATACTAGATAGTTGGATTAATTATAACGTATCTGCCCAGGGAGTAGAAAGGAAAGTGCTACCAATTTTGACAGTTGGGATTAGGGAAGATTTCACTGAATTGACTTCATCTCCAGGGATTTGCTTGAGTCTGTTTGATGTAGGGCAGTTGAGGTAGAAGCCTGTACTCTTAACAAAGCCATCTTGTTCACCATGAATGAGGCTGAGGACTCTACAATTTTTGCTATTTGCATTACCTCTAACAAATATAATTCCATAAAAATCTGGGAATGCTTTGTCCTTTTTTGTTTTTTTAAGATGGAGGTCTCACTATGTTGCCCAGGCTAGTCTCAAACTCCTGGGCTTAAGTGATCCCCAGCCTCAGCCTCCTATGAGACATGCCACCGTGCTCGGCTCTTGCTTAGTCTTCCTTCTAAACTTGCTTTGCTGAGTTTAGTCTACAGCTTTGTCTGATCATCTTAAAACTCATTACAAATATTCAGCATGGCACTGCTCCTTGCTCTGTTCCCAAATTTTCTGGGTAAATATCTGATCTCCAAATCAAGCATGCCATAAATTGTTGAATTAATATTGTTACATCTGCTGTGACTGTCCAGAGAGAGCCATTTTATCAGTACATGAAATCTAACAGTATGATTTTTAAAAGAAAACATATGAAGCAACTCACCTGTGATAGCAAATCTCTTTGAGTCAGAACCTTCCCAGCAATCATGTAAACATACTGGAAGGAGAGTTTTCATTTTTAAGCAATCTTAATTAGCAGGTCTCTTTCTTATTAACATCTTCAAAGGGCTTTCAGCTCCTCCCTAGATGAAAGGTACTGTGTGAGGACAAGTTATTAGTATGCTCACAAAATACACACACTAAATGCAGGAAAAGTGCAAACGGTTTAACTCCACAGCCTGCAATGCTCTTGAGATGCTTTGATCTGCCAGGATAGCCATCAATTATTCTATATCCTTTACTCTCTAAATGCATGCATCAAAGCATGTTCATGCACACCCTTGTAAATCCAGCTGTTTATTTCAAAATGGTTCTGAGTTAACCCTTGTTTCCTTTTTCCTTTGTTGAGAGCTGCTGATTCAGCTTATTGAGGAAAGGATATATGTAAACTTGGGTTTAGAGTAGAAAATAATCATTTTTTGCTCTGTAAAGATGTCCATTGGTCAGGCACAGTGGCTCACGTCTGTGATATCAGCACGTTGGGAGGCCAAGGGCAGACCACCGGTGGTCAGGTATTCGAGACCAACCTGGCCATGGTGAAACTGTGACTCTACCAGAAAATACAAAAATTAGATGGGTGTGATGGCAGGTGCCTGTAGTTTCAGCTACTTGGGAGACTGAGACAGGAGAATCGTTTGAACCCAGGAGATGGAGGTTACAGTGAGCTGAGATTGCACAACTGTACTCCAGCCTAGGCAACAGAGTGAGACTCCATCTCAAAAAAAAAAAAAAGAAAAAAAAGTCCATGTCATAAAAATGAACATTAATAAAGATTCATTGGTAACCTGGGAAAATATACATAATACAATAAGTGAAAAAACCATGATACAAAAATGTATAGAGTATTTCACAACTGCAATATTAATCATTGCTAACATGATTAAATACAATGCCAATCACTTACCTGAATGCTTTATCTGTGTGATATATTGCAATCTTCACAATGAGACTAATATTATCATCTCTCTTTTATATGTAAAGAAACTGAAGCTCAGAAAGGTTAAGTAACTAGACCATGATCACACAGCCAGTGGTAAAGCTGATGGGGTTCTATCTGGTACTAACAACAAAGCTTTGTGATGGTCCTGCTGCCTTTTAACAGTGAATATACCTACACAGAGAGATTTGGGGTGATTTTTCCCCTGCTTTTTTACACTTACACATTTTTTTCTAGCAAAAGTAAAACTAACATACTAATTACATGAAGTAATCAAATAAAATTAATAAAGAGGGCTAAGTAGCTCTTTTATTCATAGCATGATAACTTGAGATAAACATAGGTAACATGTAGTGAAGCTCAAAGTTGTCTGGGCCTCTGCTTCCTTATCTTTAAAATGAAAGGGTTACACCAAGCAATCTCAAAGGCACCTTTCAATTTTCATATTACTTTAGTTCATTGTTTCTGAGTATGCTTCAGGGATGGCACTTTTCAGCAATAAGTTGGTTCTAGTTCCCTAAATTTGCTCAAAGAGCTCTGGTCAATACCAGAGGAAGAACCAAAGGACTGACTGAGATTCATCTTTAACACCACGGAAGAATAAAAACTACCTTTGTTAATGATGAATTTTGAATAAGTATTAATGTAAAATCATTACGTACCTATGACATTGTAATGATAAATAGATAAGGAGCATATAAACTTTTTATTGTATATATTTAAGGTTTACATGATGTCTTAATGTGCATATAGACAGCGAAAAAGTTACCATAGTTAGCAAATTAACCTATTCATCATCTCAGTTATCCTTTCTTTGTGTGTGGCAAGGGTACCTAAAATCTACTTTTTTAAGCAAAAATTATTAAATATATTCCTCATGTTGAACATTCCATCTTCAGATTTGTTCATCCTTCATATCTGCTATTTTTTATCCTTTGTTCTGCACCTCCCTATTAAGCACATTTTTCTGATCTAATTCCAGAGTGAAAGACAAGTTGTGTTGGATATCAGTGCTAGGTCTTTTTCTGACCAGGGTTTAGTTTGAACATGTCTAGAATGCAAGAGTGGGAAAACCTTTGAAACTGCGTGGAGAGTAGGTGTTTCCAGCTGAGAGGAGCATTTGATCTTTACTTGGAAAATAAGTACTTGCACTACAAAGAAAGGTTGCTTGTCTCCACAGAAGGATGAGTTCCTCCACAGGAAGCGTGTGGCACCAACCATGAAAAAGGACAGAACTATCTGCAGTGCTATAAATATTAAGATGTCTGGGAAACATGAAGAATTTTTATTTCTGGCTACATTTATTTATCATTTCTATTTTTGATAATAGTCTTTATTTGGAACTCTTTTTTCCCAGTGTTGTATTTTTCAACATAGGGAAATGTAATGATTCAGCACATAACAGGTGTCTGATAAATACTAGCTCAATAAAATAAGTATATTGACATTTAAGCTTTAATTATAAGTACAGCTCTTTTTAAGGTAAGTTTTGGGGACAGTACGCTTTCTTTGATTAGTATCTAGAATTCTATCTTCTGAAGACCCTAGCATCTTCACTCAACTTTTAAAAACATTCCATACCACATAGACCAAACATTCAAATATAAAAAATGAAATCATTTTTATACTAGACATGGAAGAATTTCTTTGTCATCTTAAAGTGGGGAGGGGCTTTCTACTATTTCTAAAAATCAAGAGCTTACAAAGGAAAAGTGATAAAGTTATTAAGGCTAATATAATAATCATCATCTTTAGTAAAAGCAAAGAACAACAAAACATATGGACATAATAGAATGATTAAAAGATTAACAACAAACAAATAAAAAAGTTTGGCACCTATATCAAGATAAAATAAGTAATCTACCAATATATGAAGAGTTCCTAGCAATCAATAAGAAAAGGACTGATAAAACAATAGAAAAAGGGCAGAGAAAATGAATTTAGAGTTCACAGAAAAGGAAGCACGTAAGGCTCTTAAACCTAAAAACAGATGCTCAACTGAAGTCATAATTAGAGCAACACAGTATATAATTATACTAAGTTGTTTTGTCCCACCCATCAGATTAGCAAAACTCTACGAATTTCATACATACTCTGTAGTCAAGACCTTGGGAAGGGAAGACTGCATTATGAGTGGGAGGATAAATTGGTACAATCTCTGTGGAGGACAATTTAGCAATATCTATCAAAATCACAAATCCACATAGCCAACCAGGATGATTTATCCTGAAACTAGCAAAGCATAAGCTTCAGGGACCCCCATTTGCACAACCCCTTTCCAAGGTTTTGGAAGGAGCCCTAATGATTTTTCAATATATTATGTGTTTTTGTAATCTTTGCAAAGTAAGATATTTTAGTTACAATTGGTTAAGACCACTGCTCTCTTTCTACTTGGATATCTCCTCCATCATACTTTCCTTTGTGAAGTGTGGCAGCGGAGTGGCATCAGGAACTTTTGGAATCTAGTTAAAGGGAAATTGACCTGGAGATTCATTCAAGTTTGGATTTATTAGGATGAATTTACATGTTATGCAATCTCCACTTATATAGCTGGGTTATTGTTAGGTGTCCTGGTGTAGGAATGGTTTCCAGAAATATTCCTACCCACTGTGCTAACCACCTGCCACTTTAACAAGAAGATGCAGAACCAGAGGTCATATTGAAATATGAACATGTATTATAATGCTTGATACTGGAATTATGTAGGTAGTAGAAAAGAAACAAGGCTTGAAATACGTGCAGACAGAAGCCAGTCTGTGGAAAATTATTTTAATACTAGCCATGTAAAATAACAAGTAGAATGCTTCATTATTAGATCCCTGGTCAAAATGGGTGTTGTAGCCTGTCAGGAATGTACCTGATGATGCAGCAATTTAAAAATGCACCATATATTATAGTCTTCTTTTTAAAAAAATGGGAATCACATAAAATAGAATTTCTCAGAATTTCTGGGTTGTAGGAAACAAACCTATAGCAGCACTAGAAATAGCAAGCGTGTCTGTGTGAAACTGAATGCTTAATGCATCATAGCTGTCAATAATTTTAAAAAAGAATTTCAATCAACCATGCTAAAGAAGAGACTGTATTCTCTTTCTATTTTCTGTCTTTAAAATGATGTTACAAAACTAGAGGTAATCGAAGTCTGTACAGCCAAACAGATAGAGAAAAAAGTTTTATAAATGTGTGTCAGACACTTGATTAATAAAAACATTATGTTAGTTTTCAAGGTTCTGTGATAGTTATGGTATTTGTTAGCTTTTTAAAATTTGTAGTTTATTGTGATTTCCTTTTATTGTTTACATAAGTTATTTGGTTTTGTACCTACTTTAGATTTCATAATTTGTATTCTTTTTGTTTGTTTGTTTCCAATGAACTTACTTAATAAGAATTTCAGAGGGCCCTAGAAAGCTGCATTTTTAACAAGGACCTCAGATGATTCTAGGTGAATTGAAAGTATGATTTGGAAAGTAATTTTAACCTTCATTTTGTGTCAGTTTATATATACAGTAATATTGTTATAAACCATGTAATACAAGAAAAAAAATTTTATACAAAGTGTTAATAGAGGCCTAAATGCAATATGGTTTTTTAAATGAAATAAAATTAATTTATGTGTATATTGTTGTAATCATAAAGATAAATGTGTTAACATGAAAGCTGTATAATGAAAAACATTAATGACAAATCCAAGTACAAATGAAAATATTAAGCTGGACGTGGCAGCCCAGGCCTGTAATCCCAGCACTTTGGGAGGCCAAGGCAGATGGATCACCTGAGGTCAGGAGTTTGAGACCAGCCTGGCTAACATGGTGAACCCCCGTTTTTACTAAAAATACAAAATTATCCAAGTGTGGGGGCACATACCTGTAATCCCAGCTACTTGACAGGCTGAGGCAGGAGAATTGCTTGAACCTGGGAAGTGGAGATTGCAGTGAGCCAAGATCCTGCCATTGCACTCCAGCCTGGGCAACAAGAGCAAAACTTCATCTCAAATAATAATAAAATAAATAATAAATAAAATATATGCATATATATGTATATATACTTTTTGAAACAGAGTCTTGCTGTCACCCAGGCTGGAGTGCAATGACACAATCGCAGCTCACTGCAACCTCTGTCTCCCCTGCCTCATCCTCCCGAGTAACTGGGATTACAGGCATTGCACCATCATGGCTGGCTAATTTTTGTATTTCTTGGTATGAGACGGGGTTCTACCATGTTGATCAGGCTGGTCTCGAACTCCTGACCTCAGGTGATCTGCTCACCTTGGTCTCCCAAAGTACTGGGATTGCAGGCATGAGGCACTGTGCCAGGCCAAATTTTAATGTATTATTCTTCACTTTGCCCACGCCAATGGAGTAGGAGATTTCAGAAATCTTTTTTGGCATCTTCTTGGAATGCTGCTTAGTTGCTCCTTAGCTATCAGATTAAAATTCATACCTATTCATTTCTGCATTATTCATATAATCAGCTCTCCATCAGAAAAACTGTGAAAATTACCTGAGTGAATTTAATTTAAAGTTTAAGAAAAACTGGATAACATCAATGAAAATATTTAATTATGTGAGAAGTTTAAAACATCTCCACTTTGGCCGGGCGCGGTGGCTCAAGCCTGTAATCCCAGCACTTTGGGAGGCCAAGGCGGGTGGATCACGAGGTCAAGAGATTGAGACCATCCTGGTCAACATGGTGAAACCCCATCTCTACTAAAAATACCAAAAAATTAGCTGGGCATGGTGGCGCGTGCCTGTAATCCCAGCTACTCAGGAGGCTGAGGCAGGAGAATTGCCTGAACCCAGGAGGCGGAGGTTGCGGTGAGCCGAGATCACGCCATTGCACTCCAGCCTGGGTAACAAGAGTGAAACTCTGTCTCAAAAAAAAAAAAAAAAATCTCCACTTCAAAAGAAATAAAGGCAAACAAACCCTGGGATTTATTATCTTTAATTCCCCCACTCACAGAAAATAACAGGAAAATCTTAAAACCATCTAATTAATAATGAGCTATAGACATGAATAAGAAATTCTAAAAACATGAAAGTATTAAGCTTAGATGTCATCATTAGCTTCCATTGTCTGCTCTGCACAAATTCAACATACTACAAGGTGATGTCAATTTTGCCTTATTCATATCCTCTCCATTGTTCTCACCCTAGTCTAAGCCACCATTTTCTCTATTTAAGACTAGCACAAAATGGGCCAAGAACCTGAATAAACATTTTGAAAGAAGACACACACTCATGCTTGTAATCTCAAGACTTTGGGAGGCTGAGGCAGGAGTATAGCTTGAAGGATTTCAAGGCTGCAGTGAAGTAGGATTGCCACTGCACTCCAGCCTGGGCAACAGAGCAAGACTGTCTCAAAAAGAAGGAAAGAAAGAAAAGAGACGTAGAAGACATATAAATAGCCAACAGTACATGAAAAAGTGCCCAATGTGAATGATCATCAGGGAAACACACTTTGTCAGGGAGGCTTTCCAGACTAGTCCAGAACCCCCATTCCACATTAGTGAAGCACTCGTACAGCTCCTTCATGGCCCTTTGGATAGGAATCATTCCAGTTCACTGTGGGAGAAGTAGGGTGGGATGGCCCCTACACTCCACCAGGACAGGGGTTGCTGTTCAATGCCATATCCCAGCACCTAGCACTGCATCTGACACCTGGAAGACCCTTATTAAAACATTGGTTGGGCAAGTGAATGAATGTTACTGATAATAAAAATAAAATAAAATAAATAGACCTTAGAACAAACGGATACTAATTTAGACTGTAAAACTGGCAAAAAAAATTAAAAAGAAAGCCAGTGTCCACTTGTTATTAGCAGGTGTGCAGCACCCTTCTACATTTTTCATGTCTTTTAATTGAGGTGAATTTTGCACAATATAAAATTAATCATTGGAAAGTAGACAATTAAGTGATATTTAGGACATCCACAATAATGAGCAACCATCAGCCACCACTTCTATCTAGTTCTAAAACATTTTCATCATCCCAAAAGGAAACCTAGTATTCATTAAGCAGTTGCTCCCTGATATGGTTTAGATCTATGTCCTGGCCCAAATCTTATGTTCAATTGTGTAGGAGTCCAGTCAGGGTGATGGGAGAAATTTTAAAAAATGCAAACCTTCTTGGAAGGCCAGAAGGTTTTGCAAAAGCATCAGGAGGAGTTTATGTCTAAAGGCAGCCTAACCCCCTTACCTGGAGCTAATAGCTAGGAGTAGGTACAATGTAGAGGAGTTTATTTAAACAGCTTGTTTACTCATGTGGTCCTAAGACCAATCTTTGATCTTCCAGTGGGCACGTGACTGCTCTCTACTCTGGGGTCAGCAATGTTAATTACCTTCCAATGGTATTTATTTGAGACATTTGTCATTTAATCTGTATTAAATAAATTTGAAGGCTGCCAGCTTATCGAAGCTGCTACTGACTCTGACAGAGGACATCAGGCTGGACACAGGTAAGTATACATTTTTCATCCACTTGGACAGGGTCCGTGGGTCAGATCCAGCACGATTGTAATCTCTGGTGCTGAAAGTGGCGTCTGGTGGGAGGTGATTGGATCATAGTGGTGGTTTCTCAGGAAAGGTTCAGCACCATCCACTTGGTGCTGTTCTCATCATAGTGAATGAGTTCTCACAAGGCTCTGGTTGTTAAAAGTGTGTAGCACCTCTCTGAGCTCTCTCGCTCTTACTCCTGCCATGTAAGATACCCGCTCCCCCTTTGCCTTCTACCATGAATAGCAGCACCCTGAGGCCTCCCCAGAAACAGATGCTGCCATGCTTCCTATGCAGCTTACAGAACCGGAGCCAATTAAACCTCTTTTCTTTATAAATTACCTTGTCTCAGGAATTTCTTTTATTTATTTATTTACTGAAACAGGGTCTCACCCTGTCACCCAGGCTGGAGTGCAGTGGTGCAATCACGGCTCACAGCAGCCTCTGCCTCTGGCCTCAGGTGATTCTCCGACCTTAGTTTCCAGAGTAGCTGGGACTACAGGTGTACCCCACCATGCCCAGCTAACTTTTGTGTTGTTTTGTGGAGATGGGGTTTTGCCACGTAGCCTACGCTGGTCTCAAACTCCTGTACTCAAGTGATCTCCCTGCCTTGGCCTCCCAAAGTGCTGGGATTACAGGCTTGAGCCACCAAGACTGACCTAGGAATTTCTTGGTAGCAATGTGAGAATGAAGTAATACACTCCCATCCTCCCTCATCCCCAGTCTCTGGCAACGACCAATCTGCTTTCTGTCTCTGGATTTACCTATTCTTGGCATTTTATAAAAGTGGAATCACACAATAGGTAGTCTTTTATGTCTGGCTTCTTTCACTTAGCATAATGTGTTCAAGGGGGTTCATCTAAATTGCAGCATGGATCAGAACCTCACTCCTTATTATGATGGAATAATATTTTACTGTATGTATATACCACACTTTGTATATCCGTGAATCTGTTGATGAACATTTGGGTTGTTCTGCCTTTTGTCTATTGTAAACAGTGCTGCCATGATCTCTTACCTTTTTGATGGGTGTGTAAACTGGTACTGGACAAACTGATTACCAGGCCTGCTGGGCCCTCATCCAGGTATCTGTCAGGGTTGGTCCATAATGGCACATTGGCTGGGACTGATCCTTCAGTGCCTGTGCCATCAGTGGTTAAATATTTTGAATAATTATGAACAGAATCCCATAAAATTGACAAATTGGGGCACTTTTTTGCTCCCCTTAACCCCTCAAAGGACTAAGACAGAGGTAGGTACTTTACCAAGGAGAGCCAAATATAATCTGTGCAAGTGACCAATGAGGTAGCCAGAAAGAAAATTCAGCCTAAATAGGCATGGCGACTGTTAGCTAAGCAGTCCAATTGCTTATGTGGAGAAAATGAATTAAAAATATGGAAGGGAATTGAGAGTTGGTAATGGGAGCGGAAGATGAAAAAGGCCAGCTGTGAATTGCTGATTTCTTGGGTAGAGCTTCTTGAGCTGTGACTGCTAATGGGGGACAAGGTAGCTAGTCCCCAGAGCTCACCTGGATCCTGAACAACCTTCAGTTGCACCCTGTGTGGCTCGACGAGTTCTTATTTGTTCTTTGTGGTTACTATGAGTCCTGGTTTCGTGTTTTAGATTCCTGCCCTAAATATTTCTACAACTGTCATTCTTACAAGCTTTCCAATGACAGAGATGACCTGAGTGATTCTTTGCATCCAAAGGAACTTAAGGAAAACACCTTTGAAAAGAAATTAAGTTATAGATACCAAGAGCTTTATAATCATTAACAGTCTTTGATGCAGTAATTCTTCTCTGCAGCTCCAGTCTAAGACAATGATCCCAGAGTCAGAAAAGCTATATGCACAAGGAAGTTAATCGTAATTTTAGTTTAGTGCAAGAAATCAGAAACATGTCCAAATGTTGGCAAATGATTTAACAAAGAAAAAATAAAGTTGCCTAAATTAGATTAAAAACTTATTTGTTGGCTGGGTGTAGTGGCTCACGCCTGTAATCCCAGCACTTTGGGAGTCCAAGGCAGGCAGATCACCTGAGGTCATGAGTTCGAGACAAGCCTGACCAACATGGAGAAACTTCATCTCTACTGAAAATACAAAATTAGCCAGGTGTAGTGGTACATGCCTGTAATCCCAGCTACTCGGGAGGCTGAGGCAGGAGAAAGCCTTGAACCTGGGAGGCAGAAGTTGCAGTGAGCCAAGATCGTGTCATTGCACTTCAGCCTGGGAAATAAGACTGAAACTCTGTCTCAAAAAAAAAAAGAAAGAAGAAAAAGAATTATGAGTATCAGTAGTTTTATATTCACATTGACATACTGTTCTATAATGATTTTCATTTTAAAAAGACAGGAAATATATATTTACACGAAAATATTAACAGAAAGACATGTAACAAAATATGAATAATGATTACCTTTGAGTGAGTTTTTTTGCCCTATTAAAATATTTTTATGAAAAGTGCATGTGTAGTTTTTATAACAAGAAAATGCTTTTTTAGGCCAAGTATGGTGGCTCACGCCTGCAATCCCAGCACTTTCGGAGGCCGAGGTAGGTGGATCACCTGAGGTCAGGAGTTCAAGACCAGTCTGACCAACATGGAGAAACATCATCTCTACTAAAAATACAAAATTAGCCAGGCTTGGTGGCACATGCCCATAATCCCAGCTACTCGGGAAGCTGAGGCAGGAGAATTGCTTGAACCAGGGAGGCAGAGGTTGTTGTCAGCTGAGATCACGCCATTGCACTCCAGCCTGGGCAACAGAGCAAGACTCCATCTCAAAAAAAAAAAAAAAAAAAAAAAAAAAAAAAAAAGAAAAGAAAATGCTTTTTTAAAAAGCAGAATATAGCATGGCTTTTAGGCAGAAACAAATTATCCTAAGCTGATATTTACTTCTTAGAAAAGAGGGAGGAACAAAAGCATCAGTGCTAGTATAAAACTAAAATAAAAAGATCACAGAGACATGGAGAATTCAATCCTCACAAAATTCCTGAAGGAACCAGATGATACTCCAGTTTTCCAGAAGGCCCAGAATGCCTTTTGCGGGAAGGTCAAAGAAGGGTTTGCTGTAGCTGAGAACACTATGCCGAATCTAAGCCCATAGTAGCCACCCAGACATAGCGCTTATTAGGAAAAGCTTATGCCATTCCAGATGACAGTTCCAAATGGACAGACTTGAAGTTTTTCCATGTGGATCAGAAACATATACCCACCATACATCATTGCAGTGAAACTCCACGAATGGCAGCAGGAGGAGGTACAGCAGTTAATTAAACACTTATTTATTGAATGTTTACTATGTTTGGGCACTATTGTGAGCGATAAGGATAAAAATTTCTGCCCTCGTGGTGCATATATGCTACAGTGTGGGGTTGCGAAGTAAGGAGAGGTGGAAACAATACATAAAAAGTAGCAGCAGCCTGGACACAGTGACTCATGACTGTAATCCCAGCACTTTGAGAGGCCGAGGGGAGCGGATCACCTGAGGTTGGGAGTTTGAGACCAGCCTGACCAAAGTAGAAAAACCCCATCTCTACTGAAAATATAAAATTAGCCCAGCAAAGTGGTGCATGCCGGTAATCCCAGATACTTGGGAGGCTGAGGCAGGAGAATCACTTGAACCCAAGAGGTGGAGGCTGTGGTGAGGCGAGATTACACCATTTCACTCCAGCCTGGGCAACAAGAGTAAAACTCCATTTCAGAAAAAAAAAAAAAAAAAAAAAAAAAGTACCAGCAAATATAGCATGCTAGACACATATAGAGAAAAATAAAACAGTGGAAAGAGTTCAGGAGAGTCTGTTGGCAGGTTCTTAGAGTTTAAACAAGGTGGTAAGGTAAGGTGGTGCAAGGATATTTGAGTGAAGATGCGAAGAAGGTAAGAAATTGAGCTCAAGAAAAACATTATAGACAAAAACATTCTAGACAGAGCAGCACATACAAAGGCCTGGGGCAGGATTGTATCTGGCCTGTTCAAGGAAGGCAAGGAGGTCAGTATGGCTGGGAGCAGAGTGAGCAGGGGAGGGGAGTGGTAGGAGGAGAAGAAGTGGAGGAGGCTGAAGTCATAAATATCCTTGAAGACCATTGTAAGGAGAAGGAAGGAGACCAGTGCACCCACAGATGCTAACTGATAAAGAGGCGTGTGGCAAAGATCACTCCAAGGTCCCTAGCCCAGGTCACTAGGAGTAGGTTATGTCATTTGCTGAAACAGCAAACAAAGAGGAAGGGCAGAGCTGTGCCAGAGAGGGCATGGGAAGAAAAGAAAGGAAGAAATCAAAAATTTGTTTGGGAAGTCTTTTTGTTTTTTGGAAGAAGGGGCCAGTGAGGCCCAGATGTTGAAACTGGTACCTTGGAATAGAAATGCAATTGATGAATTAACAACAGAGTGCTCAAATTATGAAAGTGAACGAGCAAATGATCAGTAGGACATGCTAATAACAGTTGTTGCATCAACCCTGTGAAACTGTTCAAGAATGTATTTTATTAGGTTATTTTGCCAGAAAAGGAACAGAGATAAGTGACCTCAGATACTGAGGTTACTGTACAGCTGCACAGGAAGCTAGAATACATTGTCATATAGCAATCAGGACTCAGAACTCATGGAGCCTGAAAGGTCATGAAGGTGCAATGCAGTTATCAGGACTAGCCTACGTGTTCACATACCCATCACAGGCGTCCTTCTAGTCACGAAGCCACTTTGTCTCTGCTTCTATTGCTCCTGATAGGGTATTTATCTTTCTCCCTCAATCTCAATCTTAATCTCTAGCCATATTCCTCAAAAGAAATTATCTAATTTATTTGGTTAGTGATCACCCATGACAGAGAACATCTGATCAGAACTCTTAAATACTTTTTAGGCTGGGTGTGGTGGCTCACACCTATAATCCCAGTACTTTGGGAGGCTGAGGTAGATGGATCACCTGAGGTCAGGAGTTCAAGACCAGCCTGACCAACATGATGAAGCTCTGTCTCTACTAAAAATACAAAAAAAAAAAAAAAAAAATGAGCCAGGCATGGTGGCGAGTGCCTATAATCCCAGCTACTCAGGAGGCTGAGGCAGGAGAATCGTGTGAACTTGGGAGGTAGAGGTTGCAGTGAGCTGAGATCACACCATTGCACTCCAGTCTGGGAAACAAGAGTGAAACTCTGTCTCAAAATAAATATTTTATATATATATATATATATATATATATATATATATATATATATGATTTTTTTTCTTTCTTTTTTTTCTTTTCAGAGTCTTGCTCCCTCACAGAGACTGGAGTGCAGTGGGGTGGTCATGACTCACTGCAGTCTTGACCTCCCAGGCTCAAGTGATCCTCCCACCTCAGCCTCCCTAGTAGCTGGGACTACAGGCATGCACCACCACACTTGGCTAATTTTTGGTAGAAACAGGGTCTCCCTATGTTGCCCAGGCTGGCCTCAAACTCCTGGACTCAAGTAATCTACCCGCCTTGGCCAACCAGTGTTGAGATTATAGGCATTAGCCACCGCACCCGGCCCTGGTCAGAACTCTTGAGCCTGGGTAGTTCCTAGGCCAATCCATACATGCTGCCTTTGGATCAGCGCTGGTTCCTGTTCCAGACAGTTGTGGCCAAGCAATACCTGGCATCGAACATGGGAAGCCATGATTAGCGAGTTCTCAGATGAGGCTGTGGTCACGGTAAGTGCTCTGAAGCATTTCAGGGATAGAAAGCCTAGAAGTATATGGCCTTAAGAAAGCCAGAAGAAGGAAGAGTCTTAGGAGACAATGTTCACAAGAATCAAGTGCTACAGAGAGATTTAATAATTGAAAACAGTAATAGCAGTAGTCACTATCATATTGTTTGGGCTTGTTATACACCAAATGCTATACTAAGTGCTTTACATAATTATCACCTTTAATTCTTATGATAGCCTTGTGACGGAAGTATTCTAACGCTATTTTGAAGAAAGTGAGGCCCAGATAAGTAACTTGTTCACTACATCTGGTAAGCAGTAGAGCTGAAATTCAAGGCAAGGTCTGCCAATATACAGAGATCAATTTATGGGTTCATACTCCAACATTTCTTGATTGTTTATTTTGCACTGCGCCCCATCCTGAGGCATTCTCATGGAGCTTACATTCAAGAGAGGCAGAGATGCCATAAACAGGTAAACGAGCAATATAACTTAAAAATAGCCATAAAGATCACATAAAATAAAACAGAGCAGACTATGGATTCAGGACAAACAGAGGCACTCTTCTAGATGGGATAAGCAGAGAAAGCCTCCACGAGGAGGTGACATTTGGGTTAAGACTTAACTGACGAGAAGGAACAAGTCATACAAAGCTCTGGGGGAAAACATTCCAGGCAGAAGGCACAGCAAGTACAAGAGCCAGGCACAGCAAATACAAGCAGCCAACCTAGAGAGGACACCCTGCAATAACTCTGGGTGTTTAAGGAAATAAAGGAAGGCAGGAATGATGGGGAGAGAAGGAGAAGAGCTTGGAAGAGCAGGCAAGAGGCAGATCAAGAAGGTCTCAATAAAGTCTGACTTCTCTTCTAACCATAAAGGCAAATTGCTGGAGGGTTTTAAAGAAGTGATATAACATGATTTAAGTTTTTTAAAATCCAGGATGGTACTGTGTGTAAGTTGGGACAACCTAGAGCCTACTAAGGGATGCTGGTGGCAGGAATGGGGTAGCACTGGAGAGAGGGAAGAGTGGATGGAGGGCTGAAATGACTTGCTAATCAATTCTCTGTGGAGGGTGAGGACTTGAGAGGACACCAGAATCAGTCATTTTGATGAGGGTGATGATGGTATTACAAACATGCACAAAAATGCCTGTATGTTTTAGAGATGCAAAATGAAGTATTTAAGAGGTAAAGGTCTTGATGACTGTACTTTAAAATACTTCTGCATAAAAAATACGTGAAACAACCCTGGTAGATGAAGAAATTATGGGTGTTTATTAGTGGTTGTTAAAATTATTTAAATTGGGCCAGGCACGGTGGCTCATGCCTTTAATGCAAGCACTTTGGGAGGCCAAGACGGGTGGATCACGAGGTCAAGAGATCGAGACCAGCCTGACCAACATGGTGAAACCCCATCTCTACTAAAAATACAAAAATTAGCCAGGTGTGGTGGTGCATGCCTGTAATCTCAGCTACTCAGGAAACTGAGGCAGGAGAATTGCTTGAACCTGGGAGGAGGAGGTTGTAGTGAGCCAAGATCATGCCACTGCATTCCAGCCTGGGTGACAGAGCAAGACTGCTTCTCGAAGAAAAACAAAGGCCGGGCAAAGTGGCTCAAGCGTGTAATTCCAGCACTTTGGGAGGCCAAGGCAGGCGGATCACCTGAGGTTGGGAGTTCGAGACCAGCCTGATCAACATGGAGAAATCTTGTCTCTACTAAAAATATAAAATATTAGCCAGGTGTGGTGGCACATACCTGTAATCCCAGCTACTTGGGAGGCAGAGGTAGAAGAATTGCTTGAACCCAGGAGTTGGAGGTTGTTGTGAGCCAAGATTGCGCCACTGCACTCCAGCCTGGGTAATAAAAATGAAACTCCACTTCAAAAAAGAAAAAAAAAAAACACATTTAAATTGTGTGTTCGTAGGATGGTCAGTCAGGTGCAGAGCCATAGTAGGAAATGCAAGAGAGACTTGTGGAAGAATGAAGTTTATTACACTCACAAGTCCTAGAGCCATGTGGGGGCACAGTATGCCACAGGGGTAGAGGGACCACATGGGGGGACCTGTAAACCGAGAAGTTGGTCTCAGTCATCATGCAGGAAAAAGCAGAGTGAGGGGCCCATGAGTACATACCTTTATTACTTTATTAGAGTCAAGAGTGGGGCACAGGAGATGATATCATTGGTTACTCTGTTGTTTTTGTTTTTGTTTTTGATATGGAGTCTCGCTCTGTCGCCTAGAGTAGAGTACAGTGGCATGACCTTGGCTCACTGCAACCTCTGCCTCCCAGGTTCAAGAGATTTTCCCAAGTAGCTGGGATTACAGGCCTGCATCACCACACCTGGCTAATTTTTGTATTTTTAGTAAAGATAGGGTGCTGTCATGTTGCCCAGGCTGGTCTCGAACTCCTGACCTCAAGTGATCCACTGGCCTCGGCCTCTGAAAGTGCTGAGATTACAGGTATGAGCTACTGTGCCCGGTTCCACTGGTTACTTTGAATATAATTGAGGCAAGAAGCGGGAAGGGGTATACAGGAAACTATCCCTGTAACAGTGTATACAGGAAACTCTGGCAGCCAGCCTGGGTCTATCACTTAGGCATGCTTGGGCATTCAGTGAGGAAGACCCATCTAGGAAAGGTGTGGGAGCAGGAGGGGACATTTGGGTAGCAAACGAAAAGGCTTAAAAGTAGACCCTTCCCTCCATTTTTTAATACATTGAATTTTTGTAAGTTTTTAAAAATTGACTTAGGCTTTTAGTCTGAACAGTGAGGCCATTTATAAAAATGGAAAAGCTTGGGAGGAGTAGGTTTGAGGGTGAGGAGCATCAAGAGGTTTGTCCAAGATTAATTTGATATGCCTATTCTCCAAAAGATTTGTTACATGGGCATCCCGATAGTGAGTCTACAGTTCAGGGGAGAGATCAGGGATAATGTGGCAGAGATCAGTAGATCCCTAGTGATAACCACTCTCCTCGTCTGCCTTAGTAACAAAATCCTGATATTTCGCTGGGAATACTACTATCTAAAATAAAGGCTACATTTACCAGTCTCCCTTGCAGCTAAATATTACCATGTGGCTAAATTCTGGCCAGTGAGATATAAATGGGAGTTTTGTGAAGAACTTCCAAAGGTGCCTTTAAAGAGAATTGACCAGGCGTGGTGGCTCATACCTGTAATCCCAGCACTTTGGGAGGCGGACGCAGGAGGATCACCTGAGGTCAGGAGTTCGAGACCAGCTTGGCCATCATGGAGAAACCCCATCTCTACTGAAAGTACAAAAATTAGCCAGGCATGGTGGTGTGCACCTGTAATCCCAGTTACCCAGGCAGGATATTTGCTGGAACCCGGGAGGCAGAGGCTGCAGTGAGCCGAGATCGCACACTGCACTCCAGCCTGGGTGACAGAGCAAGACTCCATCCAAAAAATAAAAATGAAAAAGAGAATTGACCTAGTTGGGAGGTCAACTTTTTTTTTCTTCTATTCTCCTATGCATAGTCTGGAATGTGGATGACATGGCTGGAGTTCCAACAGCCACCTTGAAATAATGAGGTGCCCTTGAGGAAGGAAGCCAAAAGCTAGGATAACAAAACAGTTAAAGTTCCCTTAGTCTCTGATGACTATCAAGGCATACTTGTCCTAGTTTGCCTTCCTTCAAATTTCTCACATAGTCAGTAAAAATAAGCTCTTATTTAGGTTACTATTTGGGTTTTTTTCTGATATGTGTAACCTAAACGAATACCAAGGGCTATAACTGAAGATACAGATTTGGGAGTCAATATCATGTAGATGGGGCCAGGCATGGTAGCTCACACCTGTAATCCCAGCACTTATGGAGACTGAAGCAGCAGGATCACTTGAGGCCAGGAGTTCAAGACCAGCCTGGGAAACATAGCAAGACCCCGTACCTACAAAAAAAATTAAAACAACCCAGCATGGTGATGCACACCTGTAGTCCTAGCTACTTGGGAGGCTGAGGTGGAAGGATTGCTTGAGCCCAGAAATTCAAGCCTGCAGTAAACCATAACTGTACCACTGAACTCCAGCCTGAGCAACAGAGCAAGACCTTTTCTCTAAAACAACAACAACAATGACAAAAATATAGATGATGTTTAAACAATAGGATTGATGAGATTACCAAGTAGAGATTGTAGAGATTATCAAGTAGAGATTCCAAGACCTGGAATCAACCAACATTTAAAAGTCAGACACAGAGGGCAGGTGTGGTGGCTCACGCCTGTAATCCCAGCACTTTGAGAGGCTGAGGCTGGCAGATTACCTGAGACCAGGAGTTCGAGACCAGCTTGCCAACATGGCAAAACCCCATCTCTTCTAAAAATACAAAAATTAGCCAGGCATGGTGGCATGTACCTGTAATCCCAGCTACTCAGGAGGCTGAGGCAGGAGAATCGCTTGAACCAAGGAGGCAGAGGTTTGGTGAGCCGAGATTGAACCATTGTACTCCAGCCTGGGCAACAAAGTAAGACCCTGTCTCAAAAAAAAAAAAAAAAAAAAAAAAAAAGTCAGACATAGAAAGCAGGGGCAGCAAAGAAGACCACAAAGGAAGAGTGAAACAGGTGGAAAACTAGGAGAGTGTGATGTCAACAGAGGCCAAGTTTATTTCTGGAAGGGGAGTGGAGTGAACCACATCAAATGCTACTCACAAGTGAAGTAAGCTGAGAACTGAGAAATGATCATTAGATTTGGCAAAATGGAGGACATCTTGATAAGAACCATTCATTAGAGTGATGAAGACAAGCCCAACTGGAGTACACTGAAGGGAACTGGAGGTGGAAAAGTACAGAGGACAAATACGGATGTCTCTTTTGAGATGTTTTACTATGGAAAAAAAGCAGAGAGGAGATACAGGGTTAAGGAAGTTTCCAGAGGAATGAGCAGTATTAAGGCATGTTTGCAAACAGTGGGAAATGATTCCATAAAGAGAGACTAACGTTAAGGAAAAGGTGAATAATTGCAGGCGTAAAATCCTTGAGAAGGAAGACAAAATAGAATCCAGAGAACTCCAGTGAAGTTTTCCCTAACAGATTTTTTTTAACCTATGGGAGAGCCTTTTTAGGAGAATGGAGGAGGCAAAATCCAAAATTGTGTGAGTTTAAGGAATGAAATATGGAACTAAAAATAACACAACTAAAATGACATGAGTGGTTCTCTCTGGGCAATACAGGGTTTGGGATAATTTTTTTTCTGTGCTTCTTTATACATTTCTGTGACTTTCAAATTTTCTAGAAGGAATTCTTACCACTACCATAATCAGAAAAAAATTGCAAAAAGCTTAAGAAAAGTGAAGTCAGTAAGTGTACTGAATTCCATCTGTCTTGGAAGTAGGCCCACCCCTGGGAATAGAGGAAGTGCAGCAAGAGTAGCTAGACACTTAAGTGACCCTGGCAGGAAGGCCATTTTCCCCATGTTGAAACTGTTTCTCCTTTTCAAATCTCCAGTCCCATATCTGCTAGGTATTATGAATTCAATGTGCTCCAGATACAGAAGGAAGTTCAGTTTAGCAGGCAAAACACAATAGCTAAAAAGGGTGGCTGCAGTCATTGCCATTGTTCAGTGTTGTGGCTGCCTCAGGTGAGACTTGGAAGTCTAGGCAGATGGACACTTTACACTACAGAAATGTCTACCTGCAGGCAGCCACACTACTGGAGTCCAAGACCAGGACTAGTGGGGCCGAAGGTTATTTTGTAAGAACAAAACTAAGCCCCATGGCTGGGTGCAGCGGCTCACGCCTGTAATCCCAGCACTTTGGGAGACCAAGGCGGGTGATCGCCTGAGGTCAGGAGTTTGAGACCAGCCTGGCCAACACGGTGAAATCCGTCTCTACTAAAAATACAAAAATTAGTCGAGTGTGGTGGTAGGTGCCTGTAACCCCAGCTACGCAGAAGGCTGAGGCTGGAAAACTGCTTGAACCCAGGTGGTGGAGGTTGCAGTGAGCTGAGATCATGTCATTGCACTCCAGCCTGGGTAACAAGAGCGAAACTCCGTCTCAAAAAAAGAAAAGAAAAGAAAAGAAAATTAAGCACCAGCAGATCTACCATAGTGCCCCATTTAACAGAGGCCTCACAGGACCTCTGAGCTGATTATTTCCAGGTGAGGCCTCACATACTTACCGTGATGCACTAAGAGGCCTAAAAGAAGGTGACTCTCATCATACAGCTTTGAACAGGCTTCCCATTACCAGAACCAGATTGTTCATCTGTCTTGCATTATAAATTAAGGTATTTACAATCCGACAATTATTTTATAAGCAGCACAATTACATTGCATTATATTTTTCTTTGATTTAAAAGCCCCAAGGTTTTAGAGACATTTTTAATGTACTACATTTAAAACTAGCCCTGTTATAGTATTTCTTTATTTTTTGAAGTTAATAGACTTTATTTTGTTAGAATAGTTTTATATTTACAGAAAAATTGAAGCTGGGCACTGTGGCTCACACATGTAATCCCACTACTTTGGGAGGCCGATAAGGATGGATCACCTGAGGTCAGGAGTTTGAGACCAACTTGGCCAACATTACAAAAAATACAAAAAATTAGTTGGTTGTGGTGATACATGGCTGTAATCCCAGTTACTAGGGAGGCTGAGGCAGGAGAATAGCTTGAACCCAGGAGGCAGAGGTTGCAGTGAGCTGTGATAGTGCCACTGCACTCCAGCCTGGGAAACAGTGTGAGACTTCATCTCAAAAAAAGGTAGGAAGGAAGAAAGGAGGGAGGGAAGGAAGGAAGGAAGGAAGGAAAAATTGAGATAGAACAGCGTTCCAATGTTCTTCCCTCATCCCCTCCCTGCTCCCAGCACACAGTTTCCCCTATTATTCATATTTTGTGTTAGTGTAGTGTGTATTTATTTGTTACAATTGATGAACCAATATTGGTACATGATTGGTACCAATTATTGGACTTTACCAACTAAAGTCCATAGTTTACATTTGGGTTCACTCTTGGTGTTGTACAGTTCTACAGGTTTTGACAAAAGTCTAAGGTCATGCATTCACCGTCATGGTGTCATACAGAGTAGTTTTGCTGCTCTAAAAATCCCCTGTGGGTCACCTATTCACTCTTCCCCTTCTTCACCCACCTTGGCAACCATGGATCTTTTTACTGTCTCTATAGTTTTGCCTTTTCCAGTATATCATATAGCTAGAATCATGCAGTATATAGTCTTCTCAGACCGGCTTCTTTCATTTAGAAATACTCATTTAAGGCCGGGCACAGTGGCTCAAGCCTGTAATCCCAGCACTTTGGGAGGCCGAGGCGGGTGGATCACGAGGTCAAGAGATCGAGACCATCCTGGTCAACATGGTGAAACCCCGTCTCTACTAAAAATACAAAAAATTAGCTGGGCATGGTGGTGCGTGCCTGTAATCCCAGCTACTCAGGAGGCTGAGGCAGGAGAATTGCCTGAACCCAGGAGGCGGAGGTTGCGGTGAGCCGAGATCGCGCCATTGCACTCCAGCCTGGGTAAAAAGAGCAAAACTCCGTTTCAAAAAAAAAGAAATACTCATTTAAGGTTCTTTTTGTAGCTAGATAGTTCATTTCTTTTTATCACTGATTACTATAACATTGCCTGGATATACCACAGTTTGTTTATCCACTTACCCATTGAAAGACAACCGGTTGCTTCTAATTTTTAGCAATTGTGAATAAAGCTGTTATAAATGTTTGTGCACAGGTTTTTGCATGAACATAAATTTTCAGTTCAATTAGGTAAATACCAAGGAGCATGACTGGAAGATCACATGGTAAGACTATGTTTAGCTTTGTAAGAAACTATCAAGCTGTTTTCCAAAGTGGCTGTGCCATTTTGTACTCCCACAAGCAGTGAATGAGAGTTTCTGTTGCTCCACATCCTTGTCAGCATTTGGTGTTGTCAGTGTTCTGGATTTTGGCCATTCTAATAGGTATGTAGTGGTAACCCATTGTTTTAACTTGCAATTTTCTAATGCCATATAATGTGGGGCACGTTTTTATATGCTTATTTGTCATCTGTATATCTTCTTTCGGGAGGTATCTGTTCAGATCTTTGTCCACTTTCTAATGTGACTGTTTGCTTTCTTATAGCTGAGTTTTGAAATTTTTTAAATATGTTTTGGACACAAGTCCTTTATCAGATATGTATTTTGCAGATATTTTGTCTTGGTCTATGACTTGTGTTTTCATTAACTTAATGTTTATTTAATATACTAAGAGCCTAAAAAAATTGCAAGTGGCTTAGGCTTCCCTTGACCTCTGAGGAAGTAGAGATGAGACAGATGATGCAAATAAAAATTTCTGGACCTGTTTAGCCATGAGACGTAGCAGCTCCTAGCCACTCAGACCACTAGTCCTTGCGGAACAAGGAAGAAAAGAGAAATAGTCATATAACCATATCAAATGCCAAGCACAAAGCATTTTACATATATTATCTATAGCTACCTTAAGAAGTAAATTGTGCCTTGGTGGCTCACGCCTGTAATCCCAGCACTTTGGGAAGCTGAGGCGGGTGGATCACAAGGTCAGGAGTTCGAGACCAGCCTGGCCAGCATGGTGAAATCCCATCTCTACTAAAAATACAAAAAATTAGCCAGGCATAGTGGCGTGTGGCTGTAGTCCCAGCTACTCAGGAGGCTAAGGCAGGAGAATTGCTTGAACCTGGCAGGCGGAGATTGCAGGGAGCCGAGATCATGCCATTGCACTCTAGCCTGGGTGACAGAGTGAGACTCTATCTCATTTAAAAAAAAAAAAAAAACGCCTGTAATCCCAGCACTTTGGGAGGCTGAGGCGGGTGGATCACGAGGTCAAGAGATCGAGACCATCCTGGTCAACATGCTGGCCAACATGGTGAAACCTCATCTCTACTAAAAGTACAAAAAATTAGCCAGGCGTGGAGGTGTGTGCCTGTAGTCCCAGCTACTTGGGAGGCTGAGGCAGGAGAACTGCTTGAAACCAGAAAATGGAAGTTGCAGTGAGCAGGGATCATGCCACTGCACTCCAGCCTGGTGATAGAGGGAGACCCTTTCTCAAAAAAAAAAAGAAAAAGAAAAAGAAATTTTATTATTTAGATAGGAAGAAATCCATCAAACCTGTTAAGTATCAAACAAGTGAAACTATCCAAGGTCTCATACCTATGATGTGGCAGAATTGGGACTCAACTCCTCAACGAACACCGCCGGGCAAAATACAAAACTACCCTGTCTCAAGGCAGGTCCCACAGGGGATGGAGGAAAGCGCAGTCCACCGCAGGCAGAGGGTGCTGGAGTGGGGCTCATTCTGTGCCAATGTTGAGATCTTAGGGGCTCTGCTTGTGGGTGGAAGAACTCCTCCCAGTAAGATGGATCCAGAAGGTCTCTGATTTCAAACAAGATCTCAATAAACAGTGGGGATATAGGGAATGGAGTCTAATTTTCACGGCTCAAGAAACAGACAAAAATTAAGCCGGGTGTTAAGGCTTTAAACAAGCAGGCTGAAGCCCAGCACAAGGCTTTGACAGAGCTAGGGAACTGGAGCAAAAATGAAGCAAGCTCAGTCACTGCCATACCAGTAACATGGTGGGAGTTTGAGAGAACCCATCACTGAGGAAGTGAGAGAGGCTGGGCCTACCACAGGACGCCCAGCTACGGTGAGCAAGGCCCACTCCTGCACTGCTGATTGGTGGGTCTGAGTCTGTCTTATCAGGGCAAGATGAAGGTCTGCACATGGTTAAGGTTTCCTGTTAAACGTCCTCAGAGCCTGCCATGGAAGGGAACAGTAAAACAGCTTCAGGGAAAGCAGAGACCACAGAGTCTCAAGCCATAAGCCAGGACTCGGGGGAGAAAAGTGAAGAACACAATTATCAGAAGTGAACACCAAGCTCAGCACTATTTGATGCCTGTTCTCAGTGCTGAGCTAGGGAAGGCTGAAACTTCCCTGACTTTAAGACCCATCCCAGAGATGAGCTTGGGGCTTAGCTTAAAGGTGGGGCCAGGTGGGGGCTAGTGATACAAACAAGGCTGTAGTAAATGAAGAGCACACCTGTGCCAGACTGGCGGCTGGGACTGTAAAGGGAGGAAGATTTTGTCACAGACTTTGCAGACCAGATAAATTCTGCAAACTGAAATTCCAAACCCCGTAAGATTCAGGTGCACTGACTGTTGACAATAGCAAAGACCTGGAACCAACCCAAATACCCATCAATGATAGACTGGACAAAGAAAATGTGGCACAAATACACCATGGAATACTACCCAGCCATAAAAAAAAAGATGAGTTCGTGTCCTTTGTAGGGACATGAATAAATCTGGAAACCATCATTCTTAGCAAACTGACACAAGAACAGAAAACCAAACACTGCACATTATCGCTTATAGGTGGGTGTTGAACAATGAGAACACATGGGCACAGCGGGGAGGGGAACATCACACACTGAGGTCTGTTGGGGAGTGGGGGCTAAGAGAGGGACAGTGGAGTGGGGTGGAAGGGAGGTTGGGGAGGGACAACACTGGGAGAAATGCCTGATGTAGGTGACGGGGGGGATGGGGACAGCAAATCACCATGGTTGTACCTATGTGTGTACCTATGCAACAATCCTGCAAGATCTGCACATGTACCCCAGAACTTAAAGTACAATTTAAAAAAAAATTCAGGTGCACTGTGTTTAATGCAATAGAAATGTTCCTAAAAAGGAATATATAAATCAAATTTTTGTAAACCGATGGTTTGAGTGACCCAGGGGAATTTGCTGCTTAAAGGAAATTATTATTTTTGTAAATTTGGTTTCAATTCATTAGATTTTCTTAAACAGAGCATACTTTTAATTGTATTTTCTTCTATCAGAGAGTGAGACATATATTTCTGATATGTAAAAAAAAAAGAGAGAGAGATCCAAGATGGCTGATCACTAGCAGCTCGGGATTGTAGCTCCCAGTGAAAGCGCAAAGAACGAGAGGACGCCACACCTTCACATGAATTCTTGTTACTCACGCACCAGGAGATTCCCAGCGGAGGAGCCCCACGGGTCGCCAGCGCGACTCTTGTGACCGGCGAGGCGGTTTTGCCGGCGCCTTGGAGCGACGGTTCTTGGTGCAGAGTCAGAAAAGCACCATCAATCTTAACGCCGCTGATTTAGTCGGTGCAGTGGGTTGCTCAGATTTTGGCGCTGAGAATCAGTAAGTTGGACGTCCACTCAGAAACCCAATTACAAAGACGGTAAATACAAAGACCACAGATGGATAAATTTATAACGAAGGGAAGAAAACAGCCAAAAAAGGCTGAGAATACCCAAGATCAGAACGCCTCTCCCTCAGCAGGGGATCACAGTTCCTCATCAGCAACGAAACAAGGCTTGATGGAGAACGAATGTGTTCCAATTACAGAAGCAGGCTTCAAAATGTGGATAATGAGAAACTTCTGTGAATTAAAAGAACTTGTTTTAACCCAATCTAAAGTAACTAAGAACTTTGAAAAAAGATTTGACGAAATGTTAACAAGAATACACAATTTAGAGAGGAATATAAGTGAATTGATGGAGCTGAAAAACACAATAGGAGAACTTCGTGAAGTATGCACAAGTTTTAACAGCCGAATTGATCAAGCAGAAGAAAGGATATCAGAGGTCGAAGACCAACTCAATGAAATAAAACAAGAAGACAAGATTAGAGAAAAAAGGATAAAAAGGAACGAGCAACGTCTCCAAGAAATATGGGACTATGTGAAAAGACCTAATCTACGCTTGATAGGTGTACCTGAATGTGACGAAGAGAATGAATCCAAGCTGGAAAATACGCTTCAGGACATTATTCAGGAAAATTTTCCCAGCCTAGTAAGGCAAGATAATATTCAACTCCAGGTAATACAGAGAACAACACAGAGATATTCCTCAAGAAGAGCAACTCCAAGGCACATAATCGTCAGATTCACCAGGGTTGAAATGAAGGAGAAAATACTAAGGGCAGCCAGAGAGAAAGGTCAGGTTACCCACAAAGGGAAGCCTATCAGACTTACAGCAGATCTCTCAGCAGAAACCCTACAAGCCAGAAGAGAGTAGGGGCCAATATTCAACATCCTTAAAGAAAAGAACTTTCAACCCAGAATTTCACATCCAGCCAAACTAAGCTTCACAAGTGAAGGAAAAATAAAGTTTTTTGTGAACAAGCAAGCATTCAGAGATATCATCACCAGCAGGCCTGCTTTACAAGAGCTTCTGAAAGAACCACTACACATAGAAAGGAACAAACAGTATCAGCCTTTCTAAAAAAATTATCAAAAAGAGCATCAATATAATGAATAATTTACATCAACTAATGGGCAAAATAGCCAGCTAATATTAAATGGCCGTATTAAACTCACATATATTATTATTAATTCTAAATTTAAATTGACTAAATCCCCCAATCCAAAGACAGACAGGCAATTTGAATAAAAAACTAAATCCCATCAGTATGCTGCATCCAGACCCATCTCACATTCAAGGATACACAAAGACTCAAAACAAGGGATGGAGAAGGATTTACCAACCAAACAGAGAGCTAAAATAAATAAATAAAAAGCAGAAGTTACAATTAAGCAACAAAGATCAAAAGAAGCAAAGAAGGACATTATATAATGATAAAAGGATCAATGCAACAACAAGAAGAGCTAAAGATCCTAAATATATACGCACCCAATACAGGAATACGCAGACATACAAGACTTACAAAGAGACTTAGACTCCCACATAATAATAGTGGGAGACTTCAACATTAATATTAGACAAATCAGTGAGACAGAAAATTAACAACGATATCCAGGACTTGAACTCAGATCTGGAACAAGTAAATGTAATTAACATTTATAGAACTCTCCACTTTAAATATACAAAATATACGCTCTTATCAGTACCACATCATATCAACTTAGAAGTTTAAATGAAATCTTGGTTGGCTCCTTGTTTGTTATTCTCTTCCCTCATTTTCTTTCATGTCTCCATTATTAAGGACAATTATAGGCATACTCATATTTAGACTGCATTCTAGCCCGGGCAATAAAGCAATACCCCCATCCTCTCTCCCTCTTCCTCTTTCTCTTTCTTCCTCTTCTTTATTCTTTTTCTTATATAAATAAATAAATAAATAAATAAATAAATAAATAAATAAATAAAGAAGGAAGACACCAGAGCAGCTGCAGGGATTGGAAAGGGTTACACTGAGGAAGAAGTATTATGCCAAAGCAGGGGATTCTAGATCTTAATAATAAGAAGGACTACAGTTTACTGATTCTGGCGGGCACTCTACAAGAAGGGTCGCATGCCATCCTCAGGCTCTGCTATAGACCGGGTCTTATCTCCATTGTGCAGACTATGAAAGTGAGGCTCAGAGATGCTAAGTGACTTATCTCTGGGTGTCCCAAAAAAAAAAAAAAAAAAAAAAAAGTAATACAGCTGGGCATGGTGGTACATGCCTGTAGTCCTAGCCACTCAGGAAGCTGAGGTGGTAGGATTGCTTGAGCACAGGAGTTTGAGGCTGCAGTGAGCTATGATCACAGCACTGTACTCTAGTCTGGTGTCAGAGCCCTGTCTCTGAAAAAGAAAATAATTAAAAGTAATGGATGCTACTAGTACATCTTGAATTTAGTAAGGTTTAAATTGTATTCCTTACAATATATTCATTAAATTTAAAAATGTGGTATAAACCAGTGGTTCTTACATCAACTGTACACAGAATTAAACTGGAAGTTTTAAAATGCTGATTCCTGGGCCCCACCACTTCAGCTTCTGATTCACTGGGAAACATAGGAAGGTACCAGGGGCTCCCCAACGGGAACCTATGGCTTAGAAGTCTTTGTGCAGCCATAGACCTTGACAGCAGAATGAGGTTAACTCAGAGATGATCTCACTGCCACCGTCCTAGTACCTCCCTCCCCTAGTACCCATGGAAAATAGATTTCCGGCTTACACTGAGCACAGTGATCTCATGATGATGAGGGAGGAGGGGGGGCACTGGCCAAATAAGGTGGGGTTCTCTAAAGCCAAGAGGTGACAACCATTCTCCAGGCTAATATGAGACCAGACCCTGGTTACAACAGCTCCATTGGCTCTAGAACCAGGCTTTCAGGTACAAGGCAGGGTGTATCACTGTCCCCAGGGAGCCTGTGACCTTCATGAAGAATTCTAGCAACATGATTTTATATCTACTTGTATCATACCTAAAAATTATTAGAAGAAAACTGAATATGGTCTTGTGATAAACAGATTAATACCCACCCATCCCGCAGTGACATCCACATCCTATTCCTTGACACTGTGAATATGTTAGGTCACATGGTAAAAACACATGGTTGCTAATCTACTGATTAACTGACAGACTGATGGGAAGATTATCCTGGGTTATCTGAGGGTGCCTGAAGTAACCACAAGTATCCTTAAAAGCTGAATAGAGAGGCAGCAGAGAGATCAAGAGAGATAACAGCTTGAGAAGGACTCAGCTCCACATTGCCAGGGAAGTGGGGCCATGAACCAAGGGATGTGGACAGCTTTTAGAAGCTGGAAAAGGTGGCCAGGCCCAGTGGTTCCCATCTGTAATCCCAGCACTTTGGGAGGCCAAGGCAGGTGGCTCACCTGAGGTCAGGAGTTCAAGACCAGCCTGACCAACATGGCAAAACCTCGTCTCTACTAAAAAATGTATAAAAAATTAGCTGGGCATGGTGGCGGCACCTGTAATCCCAGCTACTCAGGAGGCTGAGGCAGGGATAATTGCTTGAACCCAGGAGGCAGAAGTTTCAGTGAGCCGAGATTGTGCCACTGCACTCCAGCTTGGGGACAGAGCAAGACTCCACCTCAAAAAAAAAAAAAAAAAAAAAAAAAAAAAAGTTGAAAAGGAAAGATGATCTACTCTACAGCTACCAAGGGACACACATTGCTGCTGACACCTTGATTTTAGCCCAGTAAGACCCACATTAGACTTCTGACCTCCAGAACTGCAAGATAATAAATTTGCTTTGTTTTAAACCACTAAATTTCCTAGTAATTTTTTTTTTGATAGCAGAAACAGGAAAGTAAAACCCGTGACTAAGTTCTCAAATTTTGTTTTTCATTAGAATGCAAGAAAAGGAAAGTAGAACTTAAAAGTCTGACAGATTCCCCTTTTTAGAAAAATACTGGGGACTTGCAGGCTGACAGATTTCCCTTTTTATAAAATATTGGGGTGACTTGCAAGGCCCTGCAAGTCACCCCAATATTTTACTTTTCTTCTCTTTGATAGACAAAGAAGATTATATATCTAAGGTGACTGGGCTCATTTTTCAGGCCAAGTTTTCAGCACAGTATGAGAGGATTATGGTAAGATCCAGAATTCATATTTAAAAAATCTCCCTAGGCATCTTTAATATGCAGCCACATTTGCGTACCAGTGGTCTACAATTTAAATTCTAACCAACATAATTACAAGGTGGTTGCATTCCTAGAGAATGAGTACTGGTGGGTCATTAATCTGGGAGGACAGAACACAGGTGATATGCACAGAGATGGGGCCTGGTGATGTAACATTTTATCTGTGACCTGCAGAATGGAATAGCCAGCATGCCAATTCAATGTGAATGTGGCACCAAATGGAAAACAGGTGGAGGAGGGCATTTTAATTCATTAATGAAGGTTGTTAGGATGGAGGGTTTATTGATTCTGAGGACAGGTGACAGCAGGCTGAGGAGGTGCCAGCAGAGTTGCTGGGACTTGAATGCAGTTCAGAGAAGGCAAATGCAGAATAATATACCGTCTGTAACAGGGAATAACACAGCACAACAACTGGCGGAGCTGAGGAAGATCTTGCAACATTCGAAAAGGGTCTGGAGACAAGGTCAGTCGCAGATTAGAGTGGGTGCTAGGGGGAGCGAGTGGATGCCGGAGGGCCACTTGGCCCAGGCCTCTGAAATTTAGGCTCTTGACATCTCTTGGTATCTGATAAGGTGTTTGTTAATGTAAAAACATGCAAAACATGCCAGTTTATAATTCCATTTTTGCAACATTTCCTTTGTTAATGTATGGGGAGCCTGAAAACATGAGGCTAGTGGCCTAGATGTGTCAACTTCAAAAGTCTATGGTGGCTCACGGGACTCGTTCAGCCCTGCGGTTCATGAAGCAATCCTAAGTGGACCCCCATAGGATATTTCTGGAAGGATACACCAAGAACAGTGAGGGTCTCTAGTGAGCTAGGCCAGGATAATTAGAATCTCTTCAGAGAGGAAAAGAGATTTGCCTTTTGTTTTTCCTAAATACAATTTCAATAGACCCTTTTTTTGTTTTCTTCTTTTCCTCCCAGAGTTATACATGCAGTTAATCAAATGTCAAACAACAAGTCTTGTTATAAAAAAACAGACGTCCCTTAGTCTCTCCTCCCCACTTTCTACACTTTCAGCTTTTAGATCATTCTTTTGGTATTCACTTCCAGGTCTCTACATTCACATGCTTGAAATGCTGCTAGATTTTTCAACTATAGCTATTATCTGATTTTTCCCCAGGGTAGAAGATTAGGATTTGGTGTCTTTCCTCCTGCTGTCCCAGTGGGACACACTCATCCTTCCCCACTTCCCATCCTTCCAACAGAGTTATGTTGTAATGCATGCTGGTAAGGTGCTGTGCAACGTATGTGTTACAGCAATAGTCACAGCTAAGCCATACAGTAAACTATGACCCTTTCCCTTTCCTAAACACCTTTTTTTTTTTTTTTTCACTTTGAGACAGGGTCTTGCTCTGTCACCCAGCCCAGATAATTTTGTTTGTTTGTTTGTTTTAGGGGTTTTTTTTTGAGACAGGGTTTCACGTTGTTGCCCAAGCTGGTCTTGAACTCCTGGTCTCAAGCGATTCACCCACCTCTGCCTCGAAAAGTGCTGGATTACAGGCATGAGCTACAGTGTCCGGCCTCCTGCACATCTTTTTTTGTTGCTCCTGGAGCTAATAACTGTTTTGTTTTTTGTTTGCTTCATTTTCTATGTACAGTATTTATTTGCTATTTGTCTACCTCTGCTGTCAAGGCATTCAGAATTTTCAGACGTTCTAATAAAAAATATATATATATATATATATATATATATATATATATATCCCATAGCCTTCTAGCATGCTCTAACCTGCACCTGAGACACAGCTCTCATTTTGGAATCTCCCTTCACCAACATCACAGAGATTCTCTTGTCTCATTCCTGGTTGGACTTTTGAGTCCTCTTTCTTAGTTTATTATTTTGACGTATGTTTGGGGACTTCCTAAGGCAGGGGCATGGGATATAAATTCTCGAGAACTTAGATGTCAGAAAATGTTTGTTTTTACTCTAGTCTGACACTTGATGGATTCTTTGGGCCAAGTATAGAATTCTAGAGAATAAACAATTTTTCTTGAGAATTCTGAAAGCCATTGCCATCTGGCCTTCTGTTGCTATTGAGAAGTCTGATGCCATTCTGATTTGTCATCCTTTAGGAAGGACTTGTTCGTTCCTCTTCTTTGAAAGCCTGTAGGATCTGTTCTTTGTCTTCACTGTTTTGAGATATCACACTGGTGTGCTTTAGTGTAGATCTATTCTCTTTCTGCTGGCAGGTAGCCCTTTCATTCCAAAAATGCATGCTTGTTAGTTGTGGGACATTATTTCTTTAATGACTTTCTCTCCTCTGGTTTCTCTGTTCACTCTTTTTAGAACTCTTATTTGCAATATTAAACCTTCTGTTCTGTTTTCCTGATTTTCTTTTCTTTTCTTTTCTTTCTTTTTTTTTTTTTTTTTTGAGACAGAGTCTTGCCCAGGCTGGAGTGCAGTGGTGTGATCTCGGCTCACTGGAACGTCTGCCTCCCGGGTTCAAGTGATTCTCGTGCCTCAGCCTCTAAAAGTAGCCGAGGTTAGAGGTGCCTGTCACCATGCCCAGCTATGTTTTCCTGATTTTCTTATATTTTCTTTCATTTGTCCATTTATTTCTCTTTTGCTCTAATTTCTGAGATTTGCTTTTCTTCATTTTCTCTTATTGAATTTTTAATTTTTTAATCATATTTCTAATTTCCAAGAGGTTGTATGTGTTTCCTGAATGTTCCTTTTACTAACATTATATTCTTTTTTGATAGTTATCTATCTTACCTCTGAGGATATTAATCAGAGGATATTTGGCATTTTCTTTACCCTGTACAGTCTCTCTTTCCTGGAAGTTGCTTTTTCCTATTCCTCTTGGTCTCTGTATTTCATGTGAGAGGTTTTCCTCAGTGTCTGTTAAACCTTGATTACCTGTTAGTATTCAAGATGAGAGCTAAAAAGCTGAGTAGAGATTTTGAACCAATTAGGCCTTGTTGTCCAGAGGCTCCACGACATGCTCTGGATGGGTTATTTGGCTGAAGGACCCACACAAGACTGCCTTTAAATTTTTACTTTTGTGGAGATCAAATTCCCCTTAGAAGACTCTTCCAGGCTCATGCTCAAAGGATATAATTCTGGCAACCAGCATCATGGAAGCTCACTGGGGAAAGAGCAGTGGGTCTCAGTGTCTGTCCACTTAATTTCTCAGTTTCCAACACAGCATCCAGCCCTCAACTCTGCCCAGTGTCCTCCTATGGGTAGACCTTCTGTTCTAGACTTTGTGGTGGGGATAGGCTACTGGCCTGGTGCAGATAGGGGAGGGACCTGGGAGTCAAAGTGCTTCCCAAACAGACTTTGAACCACTCCTGGTTTCAGGATGTCCCACCCCACTTCCAGGTAGCTGGCGCTGCCAATTCCTGAGCCCTTGTGGGATTCTGGTTGTTTCTCAAATTTCATCACTGCTGACTTAGGATTCAGTTTTCCTATGTCTGTTGTATCACTGGCCACACTTCTTATTTTCTAGCTTTCAAAATGCTGCTATGGGGAGTTGAAAAAACATGTTGCTATCATTTCTTCTGCTTTTATCAGAAGGAAAAAAAAGGAGACTCTGTGTGTGTGTGTGTGTGTGTGTGTGTGTGTGTGTGTGTGTGTGTTCTGTTCATCTTTACCTGGAAGTTGGGAGATTCACTTATCACTCTTTAATTTTTTTCTGTTGTTTTATTGTTTAACCAACGTTTTAGTTACAAACTAATAATTACTTAGGATTGTTTTACTTTTTAAGTTAAGATAATCTAGTTCATTTTTATCAAAGCAGCTATGAGAGTATGTAAAAACTGCAAAATAATGATCAGCCTTTAAAGCTTTGAGTGTTTCCCAAGTGTTGAGCTCTGTCATACCTGCATGTATGTGCATGTGTATTTACAAAAGAGACAGCTGTGGCCGACGTGGAGAAGGTAATGTACCCACAAATGATGACACAAGACCAATAAAAAATAATACACCTATAAGCAGGAAATGAAGTAGGTCACAATGAGTCATCATCTGTTGTGTGAAATTCTCAGGTTATTGTTACCTAGCCCAGAGAATAGTTTTCAGTTCAGTTGGACACAAGCTATCCCACTCATAATGAATCTGCTGAAGCCATTAGCTGTTTCCCAATTTTTGTATTGTACATCCTTAACATACATGTCATATTGATATCAGTATAATACTAACATACAAATATGTAGAGATTTTTTAAAGGATGCAATAGAAAATAAAATTAGAAGTTCTAATATTTTTATTCAGTACCTGTCTTACATACCAAGGAACTTTCCACCATGATGACTATCTGAACACTTATAAAGGTTTTCAAAAGACTCCTACTCAGACCCTACCTAGGCATTCTGAATCAGAACTTCTGAGGTTAGGGTCCTAGATAGACAGCCAAACGCCTAGGCAGATAAAAAGGGGAGAATCTCCCACCCTCCCCACAAGTGTTTACATCAGATGCTTTTGTGCAGGTGAAGGAACATGCCCAGGGCCTTGTCTGAGCATGCCCATGTGAGCCCTGGGGGAGCATGGTAAAGCCACAGGCAGCGGGAGGAGCCCTGGTATTCAGTCTGTGAGGTGGGATCCTGTTAGCAGAACTCCACCTCCCTTTGCTGAGTTATTTTTGTTTTGTTTTGTTTTCCCTTTTCCCCAATAAAATCCTTCTCTATTCACCTTTCAATGTGTCCGTGTGCCTAAATTTTCTTGGTCATGTGACAAGAACCTGGTTTTAGCTGAATCAGGAGCAAAATTCTGAAACACTAGCACAGACATTTTGAAAAAGTTTCCTTACCGATTCCCATATGCACCTCTGGTTTAAAAATACAGTTCTAAAGATGTAAGAATTAGAACCCTTAAAACACTGAACATAGCAGTCAAATAGCTACTAAATGCAAAGAGCAGGCAATTAACACTACGAAATACAGTTCAATAGAATATCTGGATCAACACGTCTCAAAAAACATTGTGTCCTCCTTCTCCCAACTCCATAGTTTTCTTCCTCTCCGTTCTTTCCTTTCAATTTTATTTATTAGTTATTATTAATTTTTGAAATGGGGGGGGGGTTCTAAGTTGCTCAGGCTGCTCTCAAATGATCCTCCAGCCTCAGCCTCCTAAAGTGCTGGGATCACAAGCATGAGCCAATGTGCCTGGCCTCCCTTCAATTTTTTTTTTTTTTTTGAGATGGTGTTTTGCTCTTGTTGCCCAGGATAGAGTGCAATGGTGCAATCTTGGCTCGCCACAACCTCTGCCTCCCAGATTCAAGTGGTTCTCCTGCCTTGGCCTCCTGAGTAGCTGGGATTATAGGCATGCACCACCATGCCAAGCTAATTTTGTATTTTTAGTAGAGACAGGGTTTCTCCATGTTGGTCAGGCTAGTCTCAAATCCCCGACTTCAGGTGATCCACTTACCTTAGCCTCCCAAAGTGCTGGGATTACAGGCATGAGCCACCATGCCCAGCATGCCTCAATTTTAATATTACTTGGCCTTTACTATTATATGCATAGATATTCATTATAGAAAATATAGATAAACAAAAAAGAAGAAAACAAAAATGAACTTATAATTCTACCATTCCAAAATAATAAAAATGTTTATTTATAGCCTTCAAGATATTTATGCAAACATATATTTAAAAGGGAATAGGCCAGGCTTAGTGGCTCACGAGTGTAATCCCAGCACTTTGGGAGGTAGAGGCGGGTCGATCACCTGAGATCAGGAGTTTGAGACCAGCCTGCTCAACATGGTGAAACCCCATCTCTTCTAAAAACACAAAAATTAGCAGAACATGGTGGCAGACACCTGTAATCCCAGCTACTTGGGAGGCTGAAGCAGGAGAATTGCTTAAACCTGGGAGGAGGAGGTTGCGGTGAGCTGAGATCGTGCCATTCACTCCATCCTGGGTGACAAGAGCAAATCTTCGTCTCAAAAAATAAATAAATAAACAAACAACAAACAAAAGGCAATCACACTGTACATGCCATTTCTAAACTGACTTTTTTCACTGTGTAATTATATATTTTTTTCTGAGATAATAAGAGTGAAAGCTCTGACAGAGCAAGGAACAGTGTCAAGAGAGCTGATCAACAAAAAGCAGGTGATGAGATCAAGCTACTCCCCTAACCTGCTGAACTGCAATCCTCTCCCTCATATTCTCTTCCCTCCACCTTCTGATCCTCCCTGACTTCATGTCTCTCCCTCTGTTTGCCTTCTACATGCTCTTTCCCTTTCTCTTTTCCACTACCTTCTACCCTCAATTCTCTCTACTAAAGCAACCGAGGCCTTCAGGACAAGGGTTAATATTTAATAGAATTAAACTTCCTGCTAATGTGACAAGAGATGAATAATCAGGAATTGGAGCAACAGCTGCACCCTCCTCTGCAGTGGGGACTTTCTGAACAAGCCCAGGCAAGAGCCCTCTGTTCTTTTTTTTTTTTCTTTTTAGAGACATAGTTTCGCCCTTGTTGCCCAGGCTGGAGTGCAATTGTGCTATCTTGGCTCACTGCAACCTCTGGCTCCCAGGTTCAAGCAATTCTCCTGCCTCAGCCTCCCAACTAGCTGGGATTATAGGCATGTGCCACCATGCCCAGCTAATTTTGTATTTTTAGTAGAGATGAGGTTTCATCATATTAGCGAGGCTGGTCTAGAACTCCTGACCTCAAGTGGTCTGCCTGCCTCAGCCTCCGAAAGTGCTGAGATTATAGATGTGAGCCATCTCGCCCAGCCTGAGCCCTCTTTTATTGATGACTATCTGTTGTTTCCATTCAGGAGCCCAAATTAAAGTTTCTTATTTGCCTTAGAAGCAAGGTGTGGCTAGAGACAGCTGGGGGACCCAGATTGTCAGAGAAGAGCCATGTCAAGAAAATTGTGTTTCTGGAATTGGAATCAAGGGAGATGGAGCTATGGTAGACACAAGCTGAGGACTGAGGAGGCAGGCATGAAAATTCAGAACAAACCAGCTGCAGCGCTTCCCCACTGGTGTTACAAAACCAGTCACAGAAAACCAGTTCCTCTTGTTTTAGGTGGGAAGAATCTGCCACATGCCGGTTACCTCAACCCTACTGACAAACACATTTCCACTGCAGTTATTAATCCACTGGTAGTGAGGAAAGTTTTCTGAACTTTGAAAACTTCACTGGGCTGGTGTGAAAGAAAGCAAGCACTTTCTACTAAAGCCAAACTGTGTTTACCAGAGGCTGTGGAAAATTACCATTTTCATTAAATGTAAATCATTGCCCCCAAACCAGCTACGTTCTTGGGGATGAAATTGTCACTGGCTTTATTAACTGGGAAATACTACATTACCCAGCTCTCTAAAGGCACACTGCTGTGGAAGGTTCTAGAAAATGAGTGGAAAGTGACTCATTCTCCACCCTCATCCCCAAAACCAAAACTCCCCCATGCAGCAAAACACCCCCTGCAGCAGCAGGAGTTTATGGATTATCCTCAGAGTGGGGGTGTAGCACGTAGGCCACTAGATACTTCAGGGGGCAGCAATTAAGTGCTTTACCCGGGGTGTTAGTCACAGTGGGTGGGACCTTCCCTGTCATCCTGCAGAAATGGGAGCCAGAGAAGCTGGTAATAGCTGAAGAGAAGGAGGCCCCACCCCCTATAACCTCTCCCTTTTCCCAGCAGCAAATACTTTATAAGCAGCATTTAGCATGTATACAAGGTCAGAAAGGAGGTAAAAAGTAGGGGAAGGTGTTTTGACGTAAATATTTCCAGAAAGGGTCTGTTAAGGAAGAGCATCTCTGTCTCATGGCACAGTTGAAACTTAAAAAGAAAAAAATATTCATGTGAGAAAAACTAGAACATTTTTTCCTCCCCCTCACCCTGAGAAACAAATCACGACTTGTAGTGGCACCTGAAGTTTTACCATTAGTGACTCATTCCTTCGTGAGTTGCAGGAGACTTGGCATTTAAGAGGTCTGTATTGAAATGCAAATATTTATGAGACCTGCCAATAATTTTCACTAGCACCAGCATCCTTGAGATGACCTTCAAATACAGACTCCTGGCACATACAAGTATATATCATCCCCCTAGTCCTCACAACCATGACCGTCAGCCAGTAGGCGGGTTCTCCAGTTCTCTGGCTTCTGATGGGACCTTGATATAGCTAACTTTAGTTCTTGCTTTTGCAGGTTAGAAAATGATTTCCACTGTGATGACAGTTAGGCTACCTTAATCAGAACTGACCCTTAATAGTTGAGGATGAAAGCAATGGAATACTGGAAGTAGTTGGGTTTATAAAATGTTAGCATGTCAAAAGGGAGGGCGGCTATACAGAAGTCAACACTGCCACCTTCCTCCACTGAATCCATGGCCCCTTCCTATATTGTGTCTCGTTCTTTTCTCCCTGGTTTCTCTACAATTACATTCTCTTTCTCCTTTTTCTCCTCCCCCTCAAGACACAGATATATTCAGAATGCAATTGTATTTGTCTTATATGCACTTAATCATTTAGTACTTTCTTTACACAACATAGTGAGAAATAAAATTCTAAGCCCCCAACTGACCGAATGGACCCTTTCTTGGCCAGAGGTTCCCCAGAGGAAACTTGGAAGCAGAATTCATGGCTACAATCTGACACCTCCTCCCTTAATAAAAGTCATTAGGTTTCCTTCTCTAAGTTCTAAACAGAAACCAGCCCTTTAAACAGATTGCTAGCTTGTCTTCCCAAACACGGAACAAAAACAAGATAAGATTAATGATTCCTTCATCACCCCCCAAGACCTCTGCTTCCTCTATTCCCTTTTTCTTCAATGCTTGCCTCATCTTATGTGAAATGTAGATTTCTAGGGCACTAATTAAAGTCTCACAGATACATTCTTATTGGTCTCACTGCCACCCCTCCCTCATTCCTTTTAAAGGAAAGTGAATAAATACTAAACCTCCCGAGAATCTCTTTGGAAAAAAGAGCCACAGATGCTTCTGTGACTCATGTTTTTTCCCCCGGCACACCCTCAAGCTGGCTCAAAACCTGGATGATTTGAATCTTATGCTTCAATCACTCATTTTGGTTTTCAATAGATTTAATACTTTACTTGAGAATAGAGTCGTGTCAGTGAGCTGAACTTTTTTTCACTCAATGGGCTTAGCAGCTATGACCGTGGAAAAAAGGTCCTTACCTTTGTTTCATGATGTTAAGAGTGAAGGGATCATTGATAGGTGCTGAGAGCCACAGGGCCACCTAGAGAGTGTCAGAGGGTAATAAGGGTGAGCTGAGGATTTGAAAAAACAAGACCAGATCTCTTAAGGAAGAGCATCTCTAGCTGATGGCAGAGTTGCACAAGATCCCCCCCACCCCAGATTGCCAAAAGAACGAGTTAAAATCAGCTCTGACCAGTGAGCCCTGGTTAACAGTCCACCCTAGGGCAGCAGCAAAGACCCCACAAGTTGCTCTCCACTCATGCTCTCCGTAAGATTTCCTCAGGTGGGGAGGGCACATGGAGCCCAGGGCTATCTCGAAGAGTTGGGACAACCATAATGTGCCTCTCCTGCCTGTTGGCCTTTTTCCCCCCACTTCAATACATACAGGTGAAATCAAATAAAAATTAATACCAAGGACCCCACAAAGGGAAGCCACTACAAGCCAAGAAAGCAGAGTGTGTGGACCGAAGAAGTGGGGAAGTCACTCCAGATTCTCTGGGTGGCTAGGTGTAGTTTGGAAGACAAAGTTACTGGTATTTTCAAGCTTCACCTGGCCAAGTTCTCTTCTTCCCTAGGTGGGGATGCCTCTATGAGCTCCAACAGGCAGCCTGGCCCACTTCCCAGCTCTGCTCAGCTGCTGGGTGCCCCATGGAATGGAGAAGGTGAAGCCCATAACGAACATACCACCCTGGGCACTTACTTCCCCCAACCAAAGAGGCGCTCCTCTCCTGGGCCTAGACCTCTTCCGGAGACCAGCATGTGACAGAGCCACAACCTCCGGTCCCTGTGTCAGCCATCTGCAGTTCCTCCTTTTCCCTTTCCTCTCTCCCCTCATAAACAATGACCGTTGATGGTCCCACTAGCTACAGATTTTGATGCCAAGATTAGCTTTGGTCAAGATGATAATCTCCATCCTCCAAAACAATGACCAAAATGTTTTATTTATGGCTAGGAACTTTACTTTCTTTCATACGGAATATTTAATATATTTTCGCTGTGCTCGTTTTTGTTCTGTGCGGTGATAGTTAACAGCAAAATTGATGCTACCCAAGAAATAAGCAAGGAACTTCTTGAGAACAGGAGGAACTAAGCATGCAGTTGAAAGTAGAGGGCCAAAAAAGAGCTTAATCTATATTTGATTCCTTCTCTGATTTGTGTAATCTCCTCATCACACACGCAAAAAAATCAACGAATTGTGTAACTCACTTTCTCAAGTATCATAACAACTTGCATGTTCCCTGTTCCACCCTTGCCACACATAGAATTTTTTTTTTTTTTTTTTTGAGATGGGGTCTCACTTATTGCCCAGGCTGGAGTGTGATCTCGACTCACTGCAACCTCTGACTCCCGGGTTCAAGTGATTCTCCTGTCTTAGACCTCCGAGTATCTGGGACTACAGTGTGAGCCACCACGCCCGGCTAAATTTTTTGTATTTTTAGTAGAGATGGGGTTTAACCATGTTGGCTGGGCTGGTCTTGAACTTTTGACCTCAGGTGTTCCACCCACCTTGGCCTCCCAAAGTGCTGGGATTACAGGTGTGAGCCCCCATGCCCAGCCCACACATAGAATTCTTAATAAGAAATTAAAGCACATAGCATCTATTATTTTAAGCAGGTAGCCTCTGTTGCCATTTGCCAAAGACTGGGAAAGTTCCCTTTTGTGTAAATCCTAGGTACCAATACTTGCAGCTTTCTCTTCTATGAGTTAAAGCTTAAAAACTAGAATTTCAGAACAGTGAAGGAAAATGTGAACGTTACAACATATAATATTTAGGCAGCCATATAGTCTCATGAAAAAAAAAAAAAAAGGACAAAACCCAGATGATGTTGCTTTAAATGTAAAAATAAAAGAATAAAAGAAATAGAGAAAAAACGGTTTTTAAAAAATAGTTTTTGGAGTAAGGAGGAACTGTCTAAGTATTACATAAAACCAAAAAGCCATAAAAAAAAGTCTTATAGATTGAACGATATAATTTTTTTTTTAACTTCCAGAAACAAAGCCAAAAAAAGACAAATGACAAAATGAGAAAAATGTGTCAACAACTCTTATCACAAATGGATAATTTCCTTCAGATAAAAAGAACTCCCAACTTAACACTGTAAGAAAAAGATAAAAAATCCAATAGAAAAAAAAAACAGATGGGAAAAGGATATAAGCAGATAGTTTATTAAAAAAAGGAAATAGAGGTGCCTCATAAGCATGTAAGAAAATGTTTTATAAGGTAACTTAAATAATTCAATTTTACTATATTTAAATACAACTTAAATTTAAATTACATTGATATATCATTCTTTGCCTATCAGATCAACAAATTGCAAAACGTTTGATAATGTATTTTGTGGGCAACGCTGTAAGAAAACAAGCATCTTACCTGTTGCTAGTGAATGTAAACTGGTACCATCTCACCAGAAGTCAATTTAAACAGTATGTTTTATTTTGCAAATGTTAATAGTATTTTGTATCTTTAGTATTTTTTATTTTACAAATGCAAATAGTAACGTCTCTATTACTTTTACTCATGAGATATGATGAAGTTTGCTGTAGGCATCTGAAAAATTTTCCACTCTTCAGAGAGTTGCAGGAAGAGATCATTTCTCTCTTCCTAACACAGAAGATGAGGTCTGGAACTGCCACCACCATCTTGTCAGGCAGCCTGAGCACAAATCCCTCCCTCAGAGGTGGGAGGGCCATGTAGATGGCCAGAGCCAGGTGCCCCAGCCTGTGTTTGGCCTTCCCATGCTGTAGGTCAATATATTTCCTACGTTTTAGGCAGTTGGATTTAGATTTTCTGTTTCTTGCTGTTGAATGCATCTTAAGCAACATAGTTTTAACCTGTTTGTGTTTGTTTATTTTATGTGTCAAAATGGCTAGGCTATGGTACCCAGTTATTCAGTCAAACACTAACCTAGGAGTTACTAGTGAAATTTGTAGGTGTGATAATATCTAATTAAAATGACTTGAAGTAGATTATCTTTGCTAATCTGGGTGGACTTCATCCAATCAACTGAAAGTTCTTAAGAGAAAAACCAGTTTCCTTGAGGAAGAAAAAATTCCACCTGCAGATGCAACATCAGCTCTTGCTCAAGAGTTTCCAGCCTGCTGGCCTGTCCTGCAGTTTCAGACTTGCCTAGCCGGTCCTCACAGTCGCATAAATCGACTCCTGTCATAAATCTCTTGCTCTCCTTCTCTCTCTGTGTTAATATGTATATATGCACATATGTAAATGTATTTATATACTGGCCCTGTTTCTCTGGTCTAACCCTTATTAATGCACCTCTTTTTTTCCTTTATGATACTTATCTCAATTTGGGATTATATACTTTGCATTTATTATGTATATCCCAATATTCACAGTCAGACTATAGGCTTTATGCACGTATGTGAGTAATTCCAAAAGTAGAATTTCTGGTCAACGATTATACACACTTGGACGATGAAAAATATTGCTAAATTACTATTTTTAGAGTTGTACCAATTATACTCTTACTAGATTATAGCCTTCATGTCTTTTGTATTACTGTATGTTCCTGGCACAAAGTAGGGGTTCAATAGATATAAACAGATGGAATTATAGGAAGAGAAACACAAATTAAGGCAAAAAAGACATAAAGGTATGCTACATTAGGAAGTTTTTTGTTTGACTAAACCACTTTTTTAGTTCCCCTTTCCTCTACAGGTGACATGAAAATTTGGAGTAATTCACAATCTGATATGTATACAGCAGCAGCAGGCAGAACTCTGAGTTTGGGGTAAGCCCTTGGTTTGAACACAAATTCTGTGACATTCAAGTTTTCCAACCTTGGGCAGGACCTTAGCCGCTATCATCCTCAGCTTCCACATCTTTGCGGAAATGAAGCTGATGACCTTTTAGACTGGAGTGAAAGTCAGGAGATAAATACATCAAGCACCTGGTCCATTATGCAGTGTGGACATGAGGATTATAATAAGATCCTCCCTGCAAATTTGGGAGCAGAAAGCAACAATGCACTCTAAGAACAATGTATATTGAGCACATAAAGCACCTGAGCAGAGATGTAAGGTGACCATGAAGAGAGCAGGATACCAACCCGGCTGCCATTGGTAAAACACCTAAAGGAGGATATGACAAATAGAAGGGGATTGTCATATCCAAAGCCTAGAAAAGCAGAGTCAGAGACAAAGTGAGGCTGTGCCCCTGAAGGCATGTCCCATCCGACCCCCAAATTCAGCCCAAAAGTTTATTTCAGTCATGAGAACACATCCATCTGGCTGCCTGAACTTAATGCTGTTCTACTTTTGAATTACATAAATAGCTTTTTTGTTCAGATTCCACATTGACCAAAACCTTTCTGATAGTTTGGGTTCCTCTCTGGCCTGTCCACAGGGAATGTTCTCTGGTCAGGCCCACCTGGCCAGCCAGCTCTCCCGACTCAGCATCTCATTCAAACACCTGCGTTCTCTTTTATTTTAGGTGTTAGGCAGGACAATCTGACCCAGATGGGGGAGGAAATTGCAATCATGTTTTAGTCTAATTCATAGCTCTAATTAGGGGATAAAAGAAAAATAGAGCATGAGAAGAAATTGTCCAAGAGCTGGAAATTTTGTAAAAGCACCCATCCCTATGGGGAAGGCACCCTTGTGAACTTTGCCTCTACAGTTAAGCTGATGTCACATCAACTGCTAGGAAGACAGGGCAAGCACTTTGCATTATATTTATTTATTTACTTATACCCAGCTTATTCCTTAAAGGACTTAAGGCAAGCAGTCTTTAAGGGCCATCTTCCCTGATTGCTGACAAAACTAAGTGATAAAAATAACTTTGTTGGCAGGGCACAGTGGCTCATGCCTGTAATCCCAGTACTTTGGAAGGCCAAGGCAGGCAGATAATGAGGTCAGGAGGTTAAGACCAGCCTGACCAACATGGTGAAACCCCATCTCTACTAAAAATACAAAAAAATTAGCCAGGCATGGTGGCACACACCTGTAATACCAGCTAGTTGGGAGGCCGAGGCAGGAGAATCTCTTGAACTTACGAGGCAGAAGTTGCATGAGCCAAGATCTCGCCACTGCACTCTAGCCTGGCCAGGCCAACAAGAGCGAGACTCTGTCTCAAAAAAAAAAAAAAAATGGTTTGTTCAGAATCACGTACTTTTTATTTAAAAGTCCAGAGACCAAACCATGACTTTCGTAGTCTAGGTACAAAACTGTTGCCAAAGAACCAAACTGAAGATCAGAAAATAGTCCATTTGTTATAAACTTAAGACTTAAAACTTCAGAAGACTTAAGGATGGTTTTAGGTTAGGACTGAAGTTTGTGATCTGTAATTCAGCTTTTATGCTTTTATTTCCTTACTCTACTCTTTTGAATTATTTTGGATTTTTATTTATTGTAAAATAGAGACTTTTGATTTCAGCCATTCCATTGAGCTAACCCTTCCATGAAAACAACTATAACAGATGGACTAATATACAGCACAACATTTGAAGGCATTAGAGGGCAACTGAGGCAGACAATACCTAAGAGAAGGGAGGCACATCAAAGTGATCTCTATACTCACCCTGACCCAACGCACAGATGAGGAAATAGAGTAAGTAGCAGTTCCATTAGGCTGAAGAGACAGATTAGAGTTCAAAGCTGCTCAAGTGGTTGCAACTTGGTAGAATCTCAGGGAGGAGAGAGTTGCAGAGAAATAAACCCAAAAGATTATACGCAATCTCCCCTTGAGATGTTTGCAAACTCCTAAGCTGAGAAACACAGGCAGATACTGCAGGAGAACCAAAAGAAAAGCAGCAGCTGGGATGCTGGAGAGCTGGGCAAAGAATTTTGCAGCATGGTACTGAGGAGATAGAAAAGCAAAGCCGACCAAGGTGAATAGGTGGAACACATTCCAAATTCTTGGTTGAGACCCCCAGAAAGACCTGTGAGTAGCCACTGCACTTTAGGCTGGGCAACACAGTGAGACCCCATCTCTTAAAGCTGAAAACCAGTAAGTTAAAGCAATAGAAGACAAAAAAAGAATAATAAAAGTATTTTATTCTCTCCCTTCAAAAGCGAAAGGAGAAATAAAGAACAGAAATAGAAACAAGTTGACAAGATAGTAAAGTTAAACATAAATATTTCAATAATTACATTAAATGTTAAAGGATTAGTACCCCAACTAGAAGACCAAAATTACTTTTAGACAAAAAAGAAAAATACATATTCTGTTCACAAGAGTCTCAGGTTGGGTGAGGTGGCTCATGCCTGTAAGCCCAGCACTTTAGGAGACCAACATGTGCAGATCACTTGAGGCCAGGAGTTCAAGACCAGCCTGGCCAACATGGCAAAATCCTGTCTCTACCAAAAATACAAAAATTAGCCAGGCATGGTGGTGCATGTCTGTAATTCCAGCTACTAGGGAAGCTGAGGCAGGAGAATTGCTCGAGCCAGGAGGAAGAGATTGTAGTGAGCCAAGATGGAGTCACTGCACTCTAGTCTGGGTGACAGAACAAGACTATCTCAAAAAAAAAAGAGAGAGAGAGAGAGAGGGAGAGAGAAAAACTCAATTTAAATAGAAGACATAAGTTTTAAAGAAAAAGAATGGAGTCTGGGCATGGTAGCTCACGCCTATAATTCCAGTACTCCCGTACTTTGGGAGGCCGAGGAGGGTGGATCATTTGAGGCTAGGAGTTCAAGACCAACCTGGCCAACATGGCAAAACCTTGTCTCTATCAAAAAAAATACAAAAATAGCTGGTCATGGTGCCATGAGCATGTAGTTCCAGCTACTCGGGAAGCTGAGGCAGAAGAATCGCTTGACTCTGGGAGGTGGAGGTTCCAATGAGCTGAGATCGCACCACTGTACTCCAGCCTGGACAACAGATGGAGATTCTGTCTGAAGAAAAATTAAAAATTAGCTGGGTGTGGTCGGCACAGGCCTGTAGTACTAGCTACTCTAGAGGCTGAGGTGGAAGGATTGCTCTTGAGCCCAAGAGGCCGAGGCTGCAGTCAGCCATGATCATGTCATTGTACTCTAGCCTTGGCAAGAGAGCAAGACAAACTCTCTCTCAAAAAGAAAAAGAAAAAAGAAAAAAAAGAATAGAAAAAAGAATGCCATGCCATGGCAACGTAACAACAACAAAAAAGGCTGGTATAGCTGTATTAATATCAGACATATCAGACAGCATAGACTTTAGGGCAAGAAATATCTGTGAAGAGGGACATCTCATAATAATAAAAAGATCAATTAGCAGTCCTAAATTTACATGTACCTAAGAATTTCTAATGTCCAAATTTTTTAAAAAAATGTTTCCTACCATGGTTTCAATACATATTAAGCAAAGTTGGCAGAATTAAAAGGAGAAATAGACAAATCCACCATCATTATTTGGAGATTTTAACACTTGTTTCAATAGATGATAAAACAAACAGTCAAAAAAATCAGTAAGGATCTGTAAGATTTGAACAACAGAAGTAACTAAATTGGCCTAATTGTCATACATATACAGAACACTGCACTTGACAAATGCAGAATGAATACTGTTTTTCAAGAGCACATGAATACTTATCAAAATGGAACACATGCTAGCACATAAAACAAGTCTCAACAAATTTCAAAGGACTCAAATTATATAAAGTGTGTTCTCTGACTACAATGGAATCCAACCAAAAATCTACAACAGGAAGATAACTAGAAACCCCTACCCAGGCAAAAGATAAAAGAAACCCCTTAATTTTCAAGTGTTTGAAAATTAAGCAACAGATTTTTAAATAGCACGTAAGTCTGAGAAGAAATACCAAAAAAATTAGAAAACACATAAAACTAAATAATAATAAAAGTAAGACATATTAAAACATCTGAGATACAAGTAGAGAAGGGGCTAAAACGCCAGCATTGTGGCTCACGCCTATAATCCCAGCACTTTGGGAGGCTGAAGCAATCGGATTGCCTGAGCTCAGGTGTTTGAGACCAGCCTGGGCAACATGGTGAAACCCCGTCTCTACTAAAATACAAAAGATTAGCTGGGTGTGGTGGCATGTGCCTGTAATCTCAGCTACTTGGGAGGCTGAGGCAGGAGAATTGCTGGAATCCAGGAGGCAGAGGTTGCAGTGAGCTGAGATTGTGCCACTACACTCTAGCCTGAGTGACAAGAGCCAGACTCTGTCTCGAAAAAAAAAAAAAAAAAAAAAAAAGAAGGAGTTAAAAAGAAATTAATAGCTTCAAATGTATACATTTGAGAACAAGAATAATTGGAAATTCACATGATTTAAGCTCGTATCTTAAGAAGCTAGGAAAAGAATAAAAAAATTAAACCCAAAGGAATTAGAAGGAAGTCAATTATAAAAAGATAACAGCAGAAATCTTTGAAATAGAAAACAAGTATGCAATAAAAAAGTCTAAAATTCGAAAAGAACTGGAGGCAAGGAGTGGTGACTTACGCCTGTAATCACAGCATTTTGGGCGGCCAAAGCAGGCGAATCACTTGAGGTCAGGAGTTCAAGACCAGCCTGGCCAACACGGTGAAACCCCACCTCTACTAAAAATACAAAAAACTATTTGGGCGTGGTGGTGCGCACCTGTAGTCCCAGCTACTTAGGAGGTTGAGGCAGGAGACTCACTTAAATCTGGGAGGCAGGGGTTGCAGTGAGCCAAGATTTCACCACTGCACTACAGCCTGGGCGAGAGACTGTCTCAAAAAAAAAAAAAAAAAAAGAGAGAGAGAGAGAAAGAGAGAGAGAAAAGAAACTGGAGATGCTTCCATTTGTTTCTTAGTAAAACCTTGTTTTAGTTCTTCATTCCGTATCTGTATATATTTCATTTCCTAGTCTTGTCTTATTTCACTAATAGGGCTTCCTGTACATTGTTGAATAGCAGGGATGAGAAGGATGTCCTTGCCTTTCTCCTGATTTGAGGTGAAAAGCATATAATTTCTCACCATTAAGTATGATTTTAGCTGTAGGCTTTTTGTAGGTGCTCTTTATCAAGTTGAGGAAGTTCTCTCTATTCCAAGTGTGCTGAGAATTTTTATCACGAATAAGTGTTGGATTTTGTCAAATGCTTTTTCTGCATCAATTGATATGATCATATTTTTCTTTTTTAGCCTGTTGACTTGGTGGAAATGTTACATTGATTTTTTTTTTTTTTTTTTTTTTTTTTTTTTGACAGAGTCTCACTCTATTACCCAGTCTGGAGTGCAGCGGCAGCATCTCGGCTTATTGCAACCTCCACCTCTCAGATTCAAGTGATCCTCCTTCCTCAGCCTCCCAAGTAGCTGGGATTACAGGTGCCTGCCACCACGCTCAGCTAATTTTTGTATTTTTAGTGGAGACGGGGTTTCACCATGTTGGTCAGGCTGGTCTCAAATTCCTGACCTCAGGTGATCTGCCTGCTTCAGCCTCCCAAAGTGCTGAGATTACAGGCGTGAGCCACTGCACCAGGCTACACTGATTGATTTTTGAATATTGAACCAGCCTTGTATATCTGGAATAAACCCCACTTGGTCATAGTATACAATCCTTTTTATATATTGTTGGATTCAATTTGTTAATATTTTATGTTAGAATACCTTTGCATCTATGTTTGTGAGAGATACTAGTATGCAGTTTTCTTTTCTTTTCTTTTCTTTCTTTCTTTTTTTTTTTTTTTTTCTTTTTTTTTTAATAAGAGATAGGGTCTCGCCATGTTTTCCAGGCTGGCCTCAAATTCCTGGGCTCAAGTGATCCTCCCACCTCAGTCTGCTAAGTAGCTGGGACTACAGATGTGTGCTATTGTGCCTGGCAATTATTCTTTCTTGTAATCTCTGTATCTGATTTGGAGATTAGGGTAGAACAGGTTAGGAAGCAAAGGTTTGTTTCAAACTGTTCCCTGAACCTTAACAATACTAAGGAGTGATCTTCGTGAGATATAGACGGCCTTAGTTGGAAGGCCCAGGAAGACCTGGTAGAAATGGAACAGAAAACTAGGTAAAGATCCTGGAGGTAAAGATTGTGGAGAAGTAGCCATAGTTATTTTCTCCCCTCCTAGGTTAAAATCTCACTGGGAAGGTTATATACACACTTATAATATTAAATTAACAATGGAAGGCTGGATGTGGTGGCTTACACCTGTAATCCTGGTACTGCTGAAGGCCAAGGCAGGTATATGGCCTGAGCTCAGGAGTTCAAGACCAGCCTGGGCAACATGGCAAAACCCTATCTACTAAAAAATCCAAAAATCATCTGGGTATGGTGGCACACAACTGTGGTCCCAACTACTCAGGAGGCTGAGGAAGGAGAATCTCTTGAACCAAGGAGGCAGAGGTTACAGTGAGCCGAGAATATGCCATAGCACTCCAGCCAGGGTGACAAAGCTAGATCCTATCTCAAAGATAAATAAATAAATACATAAAAATTAACCATGGAAGACAGCACATTTGGCCAAAAAGAAAAAGGAAAAAAAAATCCAGAAAACAAAAATACCTTAGAGACAGTAAATGATGTAGAATTTTAGAGTGGGAGGTTAGTAAAACTCTTTCTTCTTCTAAACTAAGTTTACAGTTTCTTTACCTCTTCTCCCACCTATATGGCTGAGGATGGAGGCGTGAATATGTGAAACACTGCTACAGTTACACCACATGATTCAGCATTTTACACTCGGGAAATGTAAACACACTACAGTAAAACCATATTAATTTGAGTTCCTAAAATTCACAGACACATTATTCTAGCCCACATCGACAAAGCATACTTTGTAATATGGAGACAGAGACTGCTAATGAAGTTAATGGTGTAAAGCAAATTGTGTTGGGGGTAGAATTGGAAGAATGAAAGATTTGGACTTACTTAAAAAGAATAAACATTTCAAGCCCATTAACAATATGTCAAAGCCCTATTGAGTTGGACTGTACCAATCTGGCATTTGTGCCAAATTTCAGTGCTAGTGCTGAATTTTACCTATGGTAAATATATCTTTCTCCAAGAAAAAAAGGTATTTTAAAGGCTCTTTCTCTTACTTCTCAAAACACCATTAAGTACAAATTAATTGTTTCTTTACAGGATATTCTTATTTCATAGAATATCCTCTATTTTAAGACACTACTAATTATACATTATCATTAATTTGTAATAATATTCAGGAGAAAAACACTGATAAGCAAACTGAATTTTAAGATACATCTTAATTTTAGAAATAGTAAACATGAAAAATGTCCATTTTAAGATTAAAGACATCCTGTAGCCCACCTCTCCTTGCTCAGCTTCAGACCCTTATAACCCACCACTTGTTGGCCACATCCACTTCTGTTTCAACAGAAATTCAAGTCATTATTCCATCAATCCCCTTACCCAAAACTGCTTTCATTCCTCTTATTCATTTGTACTACCATTATCAAAACTTTGCTCAAGTCAGAAACCTTGGCTCCTTCTTTCCTCTCACCCTCCACATCCAATCAACCACCAAGTTCTGTCCAATTCACCTTGAGATATGTTGAGAACCCACCCACTCCCTCATGTGACTCCTGCCACCATCCTTGCTCACACAACCAGCCCCTCCCTCCTGGTAAATTGCAACAACCTCCCCACAGATTTCTGCCTTCCCACTCCCACTTCCCTCTGCTGGAACAGTCTCTCTTTTTTTGAGATGGCGTTTACTTAATCACCCAAGCTGGAGTGCAGTGGTGTGATTATGACTCCTTGCAACCTCTACCTCTACAGTTCAAGTGATCCTTCCACCTCAGCCTCCTGGTAGCTGGGACTATAATGTGCACCACCAGGCCCGGCTAATTTTTGACTTTTTTGTAAGTAGAGACAAGGTCTCCCTGTGTTACCAAGGCTGGTCTCGGACTCCTAAGCTCAAATGATGTGCCTGCCTCAGCCTTCCAAACTGCTGGGATTACAGGCGTAAGCCACCATGCTCAGCCGGAACAGTCTTTTTCAAACTGTATTTCTTAAGATCTTTTTGATAACTGTCAAGACCTTTGGAATGAAGTACCAGATCCTTATTATGGCATCCAAGGCCCTTGTGATGGGAGCCAGTGCTAGGTTCTGCATCATTTCACTCCACTTCTTTCCTTGCTCAAGAAACTCCAGCTGTCTTGCCTTCTTTTAGTTTCTCAGTCATTCGTAGGATGCTCTACCTCACTATGCACACATCTTACCTAAAGGTTCCTTCTTCAAGAAGGCACTTCCTGAGCCCCAGATTACACTGAGTCCCATTGCTCTATGCTACCACTACACACAGTCCCTCACAGTCATAACACACATCACAGTTATAATCATTATTCAAATCCACTTTCCGCAGTAAGAGTGCAAACTATGTTCCTGAACTGCACGTAATGCCTGGCACACAGTAAGCTCTCCCTAAAATGTAGGTAAGTATCTTAAAAAGTAATGTCATTAAAGAATAAATATTACCCAAGAGTAAGCATTCACATATATGCTGCATAGGGCCTAGACTCTGGAATCAGACTGCTGGGTTCATACTCCAACTTCCCCACTTATTTGCAAAGTGATAATTGGTATAACTCTTTGTGTCTCAATTTCTCCCTAACAATGCCTAACAATGCTACCTACTTCAAGGGGAGTTATGAGGACTGAATAAATTTGTGCAAGTAAAGCACTTAAAACATTGTCCAGAACATATTAAGCGCTCAACAAATATTGCTTATTATTATCTCATTTATCTATTCCAATAATCCTAGAAGGAATTATAGTCAGTAAACTGAAGGATACATACAATAAGAGTCCCCAGAATTTGAGTAAGAAAAAGGTCACTGTCTTGAGATGAAACTACTAAAAAAGCATAAAATCAGCCGTCAGCTGAAATAGCCCTTCCTTCAGTGACAAATTGAATATAAGCTGCTACTGATACAGCTTTGGGGATCATTCAAATGAATTGAGGTAGCAGAATGCATCTTCAGAACCAGACTCCAAGATTAAATGAGATAATGCTCACTATGAGCATTTAGACAACCTTAAAGTGGAATATAAATATTTGTGGCATGATTATTTTTATTATTAGTAGAGTAATTCCATTACCCAATCAATGATATTTTTTAAAAATTTATTTATTTATTTATTTATTTATTTATTCTCAGCAAGGCAATTTACTTCTATAGAAGGGTGCATCTCATGGATGGAGGAATGACGAGAGCACATGAAAAGGGGAGTGGAAGGGGTTCTTATCCCTGATGCAGGTAGCTCCTACTGCTGTGTTATTCCCCTGTTGGCTGGGGTTGGACCACACAATCTAAGCTAAACCTGCTTGGCTAACTTGAAAAGTGCAGAAATGTGGTTATACCAGTGGGAAGGAGGGAAGATCAGTTTCAGTGGGAGTAGCCATTGCAATGGCATGGGTAAGTCACTGAGTGCATATCAGGTGTGGAAGGTATGCTCTGTAGATAAGGACTGGTGGGAAGGTTGTTTACCAGGGCCAAGGGAACACAGAGAGTAAGGAAGTCTGGCCTTGAAAGCAGGGAACAAAGGACAAGGACACTTAAGCGACCTAAACCTTCGAAGAAGAATCTCCTACTATATTTAACAATCCCCCATTTAATTTTTTTATAGTATTTCTTCTTCAAACTTTTCAGCATAATTTGGCTCTGTTGTTCTACTTGGTCTTCTAGAAGAAAAAGCTCATTTGAGTAAGGAGGAGGAGGATTGAGGGAGGTTTTGGTGAAAGCTGTTTCAATAAGCTTTTGTCTTAATTCTTGGGCACAGGGCATGACATAGTATTCTACAAGAATAAGCAACCTTATTATTCCAAAGGCAAGAGGGATGAGGATTGAGGACATAAGTCCTTCCCATTTGCTGAACCAAGTTCCCAGTAAATCTGTGAAGGGGTCATTTAGTCCAGAACTTTTGGCTAGCTCATTTGATAAGGCAGTACGACCTTGTGGTGCTTTCGTTGTGGTTCCACTGGAAGCAGTATTATTAGGGATAAAAGTATAGCATTGGGTTCCGATCATAACATGAACTCTACCCTCTTTTGCTAGTAATTGATATTACAATCTGATTGTCTGAAGCAACACAATTGCATGTACACACAAGGATCTAGCAGAAGGGCGGAGGAACTGAAGAGCTGGGAGGGCAGGCATTGGTAATGTTTATCCAGCACCATCCAAACAAGGGGCATGCTCATGAGAGACAACACAGGGAAACTCATAGAACAAAGTTTATCCTGAGGCCTTACAAATAGCTCAGCTCTAGTTGTCACTATGACCATACAGTGGTAAGTTAGATCAGTTAGTGGTAAGTAGTTCCTGCCCTCATGTCCAGAGGGGAGATGGACAAATAAATAATCATGCAAATAAAAATATAATTTCATCTTGTGCTAAGTTCTGTTAGAGGCTTAGAAAAGGTTTTTCTGACTCTTTAAGTGGAGCTAGGAGTTAACCAGATGATGGGGTGAGGGGAAATCTGTCAAGCAGAAGGTAGTAAAGAGCTTAGTGTATCTGAAGATCTGAAAAGCCAAAACAGATTGGAAGGGATCAAGAGAGAGAAGGTTGCATGGGAAATGAGCCTGGAAAGGCAGGCAGGGACCAGGTTACAAAGGCCCTTAGTGGCCACTTGGAGGTAGTTTGGATTTATTTTGAACATGATACATAAGGATAAAACTATATGTGGTGAGATTTGCACTTTAAAAAGATCCTTCTGGTTGCTGTGTGAAATATTGATGGAAGGCCAGGCACAGTGACTCATTCCTGTAATCCCAGCACTTTGGGAGGCTGAGGTGGGTGGATCACTTGAGCCAAGGAGTTCAAGACCAGCCTGGGCAACATGGTGAAACATCATCTCTAATAAAAATACAAAAATTAGCCAGGTGTAGTGGCACACACTTGCAGTCCCAGCTACTCAGAAGGCTGAGGTGGAAGGATCATCTGAACCTGGGAGGTTAAGGCTGCAGTGAGCCATGATTGCTCCACTGCACTCCAGCCTGAGTGACAGAGTGAGAGCTTGTCTCAAAAAAAAAAAAAAAAAAAAGGATTGTAGGGGGCGTTAAATTAGAAATGGTGAGACCAGTTGAGAGAATTTTGCCATAATCTAATCACAGGATAATAGCTCATGATGATCTCTTCTTCCCATCAGCTTATAATTTAGTTTTGTCTAAGAGCTTTCTTTGTTCTATGGTCTTCCCTTTGAGATCACAGATGTCTACATTTATTCACAAGCTTGTGATGACTTGTAGGGATCTATTCTTGAAAGGTAGAAAGAGCTCTTCTTAATTGCAATTCTATGCCCTAAATTTAATCTCGTCCCTGTCTGTCACTGATTCTGCAGTTTTAACTAAATTGCTTAAACTTTCATAGTCACTTTTTTCCTCTGTACAATGGGGATAATAATCTCTTCTGTGTTTTAAAATAGAATTACCATTGATGGAATAGTCTACTGCTTGTTTTGTCTAGCCACCTTACTGGAGTCATGATGGAGAAGTAATTATAAAGTGGCTAAGAAACCTGATTTTATTAACCCATCCAGAGTTGATAGGATGTAGGAATCTGACTGATGAGAAGATAACTAGCAAGAGACTGGTGGTTCTCTTTGCTTCTTTTCTACAGTTTCTTCCTAGGTGACTCCTCTTATCCCAAGGGCTTTAAATGCTTTTTATACACCAGTGACCTCCAAATGTCTAAGACAGCCTGGACCTCTTTACTAATCTTCATTGTCATATACCTTGTTGGAAAGAGATATTGGAAATAGATGCTAAGTGCCACAAAGAAAAATTAGCACTGAGAGAAAGGATCTTTGAGCAATGTAATTTTTACTTCCTGCAGAAAGGGTACTCCCGTTAGCAATCTTGCCATGAGAGTGCAACGAACAAAGGAGAGCAGACATGTTTATTTTTTACACATTTGGGTGTTGTCCTTACTGCTGTGTCTGATCTCCGTTGGCTGAAACCAGACCTCACAATCTAAACCCTAACCCTAAATAACTTGAAACTTTTCTAAACAGGTAAAAGCAAGGGAGAGCTGGGATATGCCTGTGAGTAGGTTCAGCACAGATATCTCGGTTAAAATACAAGGACATAGAATATACAACATGCCTGTAAGCATGGTATGTCTAACATACCTAAATGGCCACTTGGCATTTCTTCTGGCAGTTCCCACATGTTTCTTTCTTTTTTTTTTTTTTTTTTTTGAGACGGAGTTTCGCTCTTGTTACCCAGGCTGGAGTGCAATGGCGCGATCTCGGCTCACCGCAACCTCCGCCTCCTGGGTTCAGGCAATTCTCCTGCCTCAGCCTCCTGAGTAGCTGGGATTACAGGCACGCGCCACTATGTCCAGCTAAGTTTTTGTATTTTTAGTAGAGACGGGGTTTCACCATGTTGACCAGGTTGGTCTCGATATCTTGACCTCGTGATCCACCCGCCTCGGCCTCCCAAAGTGCTGGGATTACAGGCTTGAGCCACCGCGCCCAGCCCCACATGTTTCTTAAACTTAACATATTCAAACTGAACTTCTGTTCACGCCATGATAACTGCATTCCCAGCCAGAGCCACATCTTATCTATTCCCCCTTTACCTTTGCTCATTTTAATGAATGTATGGTATCTTTTCAACCCAACTGCTTAAGCCAGAATCCTGGACTATTCCTTCATGCTCCTTCTCTGCACCCAGTCTATCTCCAGCTCTATTAATCCTTTCTCCTAAATATATCATCAATCTATTTCCTTTTTGCTACCACTCTTATCCAAGTTACCTTCTACCTTTCAGGAATAGATTCCTACAGACATCACAAGCTTGTGAAAAAATACAGACACCTGTGATCTCAAAGGAAGATCACAGAACAAAGAAAGCTCTTAGGCAAAACTAAATTATAAATCAGTGGGAAGAAGAGATCATCACATACTCAGGAAGCTAATGCAAGCTCCATTCACATGTGGACTGTGAAGGATAAGAAGGAATTAGGGTAGGTGAACAGAGGGGGCAGAAGTCTCAGTTTTAAGGACATAATGCACCAAAATGCAGGGCACACAAGGGGCAAGCCTTACCAAAAAGAGCCAGCAGCCAGCGGGCTATGGCTCAGTGCAGGAGGACTGGCAGAATCTGTCAAGAGCAGGAGGTGAAGAAGTAGAGGCGCCACACACTTACCTTTCCTGGACTACAGAGTCTGTGTGGGTGACTACAGGAACATATCTGGATAGCTGGAGTACGGTCAGATTACATCTTCCTGGAAAGGTCGAAAACGTTGACTTTGATTTTGTAGTCTGTAAACAGGCTTTATAGATTTTTGAAAAGGGAGAATACATAATTTTTGAAAAATTACTATGTTGTTGGTGGTGTGCTAGGTAAGATAAAGAAGGGAAGGACTGGAATTCCAGAGGAAAACTAGGGCGCCCTTAGTCTAATAAGTCAGTGGCTTTTGAAACTTCCCTTAGGAGGGAGCACTTTCTGAAAATGAAATCTTACCGGAAATACTAGTGATACAAAGCAGACAAAAACCTGGTTTTTAAAAAATTAGCATGGTTTATTTTATAGTTTTAAACATATAACCTGTGTTGATAATAAAGTCAACCAAAAGATAAAGGAAACGGATTAAATAAACGTAAACATTTTAATCAGGGGGTGATGGAAGATAGCTGCATCTTGCATTAGCTTTAGCATCCAAGCATCCAATTTATTTCTGAATTTTATTTTGGTTTTACAGTACCAAGAAAAATCCTGATTCACTTTGATTCACATGTTAAGTGCTTGCATATGGTAATTTTTGTTTTTTTTTGTTTTGTATTTTACAATTTGCCTGCAATCCCAAGGTACCCTTCAATTAAACTAAGTCAGAAGGTAGTGTCATAGGAATTATTGTTTCTGTAGTAAAAATATCAATAGCAAGAAGCCTCCAAAGTAAAAACAACAACAAAAAAGAGGTCATCTGTAGTATGAGGTTATCACGACAGGCCATGGCACAGGCCATTTGCTACTGCCCAGATGTGGCAAGAGGAGTGACAGTGCTTGAAAGAAGCTATGGAGCCTGGCCAGGCATTTAATCAGGCGCAGTGTGCCTGCACAGTGCTAGTGGCTTCGCCTGTAGTTTTATATGAGCAGATGTGCACAGTCTGAATGTGAGAAAAGAACAATCTACTGTGTCAACTTTCCCAATATTGAAGACTTTAGGCTTTACATTTATGTTAGAATCTGCTGGCATCACAATTCTTTATTTCACTTGGATTACCCTAAGACTCCAATAATAAAAAGTCATGGAGGTGGGGAGCTGGAAAAGAGGAGGAGGTGCCAGGTCTGAGATACTTTTCTAGTTAATAGAAGAGTCTCCATAATTTATTTAGTAATAGGCTTGGATTAACACAAATCATATACTCATCAAGTGAGTAAATTCCATTCCATAGTACAATGTATTCCATACTACATATCCAATGATTAAAGGAACTTTGTATTTAAAAGAGAGCTTGAGGGCCGGGCACGGTGGCTCATATCTGTGATCCCAGCACTTTGGGAGGCTGAGGCAGGTGGATCACGAGGTCAGTAGATCAAGACCATCCTGGCTAACATAATGAAACTCAGTCTCTATTAAAAATACAAAAAATTAGTCGGGCGTGGTGGCACATACCTGTAATCGCAGCTACTCTGGAGACTGAGGCAGGAGAATTGCTTGAACTGGGAGACAGAGGTTGCAGTAAGCCTGAGGCAAGATCATACCACCAGACTCCAGCCTGGGTGACAGAGCGAGACTCTGAAAAAAAAAAAAAGAAAGAAAGAAAGAACTTGAAAGGTACTCAGAGTTCCCCTCTTCAGATTAAAGAAGAGTGTTTTGAGTCACTTAATTCCAGAAATTTCAGAACCATAAGGAGCATAGAAACTGTGGGGAATAAGTGTCATTTACATTTAAACATATTTAGGTTCTATCTTCTGATATTGTAGAGGTTTATTCATTTGTTTTTCTCCTGCCTCAGCCTCCTGAGTCTTGGGCAGAAAAGGAATCTTTAGAAGTAGAAAAAACTGGCCAGGTGTGGTAGCTCACGCCTGTAATCCAAGCACTTTGGAGGCCAAGGCAGGTGGATCACCTGAGGTCGGCAGTTCAAGACCAGCCTGACCAACATGGTGAAACCCTGTCTTTAATTTTAAAAAAAATAAAGAAAGAAAAAGAAAAAAAAAAGAAGTAGAAAAAACTATTTACACTTACTAGGATAGCAAATTAATATTCCATTTTTTATTACAAAATTAAAAATCTAGTTTTCTTGAGTTTAAATTACTAATCTTGTTATGCAAATGAAGAATAATTCACTTTTGTGTGATTAATATTTGGTGAGCTGATATTAAAAAAACTAAATTTAATTAAACAATCAGTACCATTTACAAAGTGCCTAATTAAATCCCCTTAAACATTTTAAACTGCATTTATAAATTTAATAAAGTCAGTTTTTATTTTAAACATTTTAAATGCCTGAAGAGCTAACTTATAACCTAATAAGCAAAACCTCCCCCAAGTACTTAAATAACTCTTATCAACCTTACACATGAAATGTACAAATTAAACTCTTAAACATTCCAATTCCTCAGAAAAAGCAAGAGTATTAATACTGAAAGAAATGGGGAAATTGGAAAGGGAAGGCAGTGTGATAGAGGTATGCTGATAGCAACTTTTAAAATTGTACTATAAGGAATGGAAACTAAGTTCTGGAACTGTGGTTCTCTGAAATCAGAATCACTGAGTCCCTTGACATACAGTTTGATAGATGATAAAATTGTTGAGCCCAGATTAGTTGCAGACAATGGAAATTTTAAACAAGTGGGATCAAGATCCTGAAGCATTTCTTTTTTTTTTTTTTTAACTTTTATTTTATTTTATTTTTTCCAAAGACAGGGTTTCACCATATTGGTCAGGCTGGTCTTGAACTCCCAACCTCAGGTGAGCCGCCAGCCTTGGCCCCCAAATTGCTTGGATTACAGGTGTGAGCCACCACGCCCGGCCTATCCTGAAGCATTTCTTTGAGGGACTGTAACAAAAGATGAAACATGGCTTTACCAGTATAATCCTGAAGATGATGGACAATCAAAGAAATGGTTACCAAGAGGTGGAAGTGGTCCAGTCAAATCAAAAGTGGGCTGGTTAAGATTAAAAATCATGGCAAGAGATTTTTGGGATGTTCAATGCATTTTGTTTAAGCATCCCAAAAAACTTTCTGGAGACTTTCTTGAGGACCAAAGAATGATAGCTTCTGCCTATTATGACTACATTTTGAGAAAGTCGGCTAAAGTTTTAACAGAAAGCACCTGGGAGAGCTTCACCAGTGCGTCCTTCTCCACCCTGACAATGCTCTTGCCCATGTCAAATGAGGGCAATGTTAGGAGAGTTTTCATGTAAAATTATTAGGCATCCACCTTACAGTCCTGATTTGGCTCCTTCTGACTTCTTTTTGGTTTCAAATCTTAAAAATCTGGCAGGGCGCGGTGGCTCATGTGTGTAATCCCAGCACTTTGGGAGTCCTTGGCAGGTAGATCACCTGAGGTCAGGAGTTCAGACTGACCAACAAGGTGAAACCCATCTCTACTAAAAATACAAAAATTAGTTGGGCATGGTGGCAGGTGCCTGTAATCCCAGCTACTCAGGAGGCTGAGACAAGAGAATTGTTTGAACCTGTGAGGCAGAGGTTGCAGTGAGCCAAGATTGCACCACTGCCCTCCAGCCTGGGCGACAGAGCAAGACTATCTTAAAAAAATAAAATCTGTAAAGGGTACCCAGTTTTCTTCAGTTAATAATATTAAAAGGATTGCTTTGATCTGGGTGAATTCCCAGACCCTCAGCTCTTTAGGGATGGACTAAGTGGCTGCTATCATTGCTTACAAAAACATCTTGACCTTGATGGAACTTATGTTGAGAAATAAAGTTTGTTTTTGTTGTTGTTGTTGTTGTTGTTGTTTTTAATTGACATATGAAGAAGAAATGTATTTTTCATTTATATATTTTAATTCAATTTTTCCATGAACTTTCTGAATTCCGTGTATGTATGTATGTGTGTGTGTGTGTGTGTGTGTGTGTTTATAAAATCAAATTCTTAGAATTAGAATAGAAATCTGGTTTTGGTAAGGGTTTTAACCAATAGTAAAATATTTACAAGTTCATTGCAGGGTTCTGGTAGAGACTAAAAGTGTCCTTGCCACAAATGACACAAACGAATTAATCAGTCTTTTTAGTTACTGACTTTTAAAATAGGAACTGCTATGTGGCTAGCCCCAGGTGAGGTCCCATGGGAGTTGTGGGAGAAACTTAGGTGATACTCCTTTCCTGCAGGCTGCAATATCATTGAGGAGATGAAATTAACCCACACATAACAATAAAAGGTGGTGTATGATCAAAGGCGAGGCAGAGTGTGGCACTCCATAGGTGGAGTAGGAGATGGGAGAGGGAAGGTTTCTGGAAGAAGGCAGGTCAGCCTTTACAAGAATGCAAAGACATCAGCTGAGTCTCACAGAATAGGTGGGAGGTGAACCCCAACCCACACAGAGGCCTCTAGGTACCTGGAAAAAAAGGCCCATTGGGAAAATACTGACAATTTTGAGTAAGCTTGAGGAAATGTGTTCTCTTTCCGGGTCCATGAGGGGGCATAGCTTTAAGGGCAAGAATTTTCCAGCACCATGCCCCCCTCCCATCTCTCTCCATCTGGGAGATTTAACGGTTTATGTTTGAACTTCACGAGGGAAGAAACCGAAAGTCAATCACTCCAGCGGAAGTTCTAAGGAACTCCTTTCATTGGCCCAGGGTCTTGGAGAAGGTGGGGGTTTCTCCCGGGATAAAAGTCCGTGCTCCCTCACCTGGCCCAGATTTCCAGCGTTCTGGAATCGCCTCCCACACAGTGGGAGCTCCCTCCGGGATTTTCCCCTCTAGAATCCCCTTCCACACTCTTTGTGGAAGCCTTTCTCTTCTCCTTTCCTTCTTTTTTCTCTACCTAAATAAAATCACCTTTCTGCAACACTTTTTGGGTCTGATATTCACTTTACAAGCATACGGGGCAGCCGAAGCGGTCCCAATTAAGAGGTTGGAGGCCAAGAACCCACAAAGATCGCCGGCATCCAAGAAAAACCCGATTACAAGCTGACCACATTTTCCATTAAAACATCAGTACATATGGTCTGACACATGGTCTAACAACAGGAAAGAATATTTTTAATTGGGGCTGCCCCAAAAAAATCTAGAACATATGGTTACTTTATTTACAGGCCAAGAAACTTCAATTACAAGAAAAGAGGGAACTGACCAACGCTAGGTAAACAAGACCTAGCGACTGCCATGAGAAAAACTGCTAAACTGGTCCCCTCCAGTCATGAAAGCTGATGTTCTCTTTTAAGGTTTCTGTTAGTGTTTTCAGATAAAAGGTCAGTGCCTAAACTATACAAGACAAGCTGGGGAAATTCTACTTAGATTTCTTCAATTACATTCTTTAATAGCCTCTCAAATTGCCTCAAATAATTTTTGTACTGGGCAGGATATAAATAATGAATGCAAAAGTGTTTCTTCCACCTGGGGTAATAAAATAAGATCCAATTTCAAATTTCCTTCCCTAAAAGAAAAAGGGAATGTTCTTGAGCTTGTTATCAGAGCTCTCATTTATATTGAAAAGTACATTTTAAGCTACCAAGATTGTTGCATGTAATTTTGTTCTTTACTTCTCTGATGTCTTGCTGTTTTTCTCTTTAGTAGCTTACTGTCTGAAACAAAATACATGCCACAAGCTTCCTTATTCAGTTTTGCAATTTTGTCATCTTAGCAATTATTGGAAAAGAAACAGTGTAAAAGGCTTTAATTCAAGTCTTGGCAGGTTAGAACATCTTCCATTTCACCTTTCAGCCCATCTTAGAGCTCAGAGATCACTTGCCAACTCATTTGCTAATACTGTGAAGGAAATGTACAGTTTTCTGCTTTTACAGTCAGTGAATACATTGACCAAGATGACGTGGTGATCATTACGGATGAACAATGGCAAAGCTACACAATTGAGCAACCCTTTTTCCTTATGTCTGAAAAAAATCTTAATTAAATGCATCTTAAAATACAGGATAAGTGTTTCTGTTAAAAGCAGATTTTCTGGGCACTAGATTTGTCTTTTCTTTTTCAATCTTCCATTATTATTTGAGGCCTCAAAATACTTACACTGAAAGACAGAGCTCGATTTCATTATCTATGGCTGCTAAAAATGGGGAACCACCTAAACACACAATAGAAAGGGGGCCAGGCACCGTGGTTCACACCTGTAATCCTAGCACTTTAGGAGGCCAAGGAGGGTGGATCACCTGAGGTCAGGAGTTCAAGACCAGCCTAGCCAACATGGTAAAACCCTGTCTCCACTAAAAAAAAAAAAACACACACAAAAATTAGATGGGTGTGGTGGCCTGTAATTCCAGCTACTCAGGAGTCTGAAGCAGGGAGAATCCCAGCTACTCCGGAGGCTGAGGCCAGGAGAATCCCAGCTACTTGGGAGGCTGAGGCAGGGAGAATTGCTTGAACCCCGGAGGCAGAGTTTGCAGTGAGCTGAGATGACGCCACTATACTCCAGTCTGGGCAACAGAGCCAGACTTTGTCTTAAAAACAAAAGACAAAACAATAGAAAAAGAATATTTTATATCCATTAAAATTTAAAACAATTCGGCCTGACAAAGGAAGAAAATTCTGGCACACGCTATAAACATAGATAAACCTTGAAAACATTACACTAGGTAAAATAAGTCAGAAACAAAAGGACAAATACTGTATTATTTCACTTACATGAGCTACCTAGAGTTGTCAAACTCACAGAGCAAGTAGGATGTGGTTGCCAGAATCTGGGTGAAGCGGGGATGGGGAGTTGTTATTTAATAGGCAGAGTTTCAGTTTTGCAAGATGAAAAGAGTTCTAGAAATGGTTAGTGGTGATAGTTGCACAGCAATGCAAACGTACTTAATGCCAGTGAACTATATACTTACAAATGGTTAAATGGCAAAGTTTATGTTACGGATATTTTACCATAATTTTTTTAAATCAAAAATCTAATTATGAAAATAATTCTAAATATTGATATTGCTGATTATCCACATGGATGAAAACTCTGTTCCTATCACCATACCTAGGTCCAAAGTTGACGGTGAACTTTCCATAGTCTTTGGATAATTGAGCACTCAATAAATGCAGGAGGTGTCAATGATGTGACAGTTATTTTCCTAGTCTCCTTGAATAAGTAAATGTTGATATATCTTTTTTACATTTTTTTTTTTTGAGACAAGTCTCAGTCTGTCACCCAAGCTGGAGTGTAGTGGCATGATCATGGCTCACTGCAGCCTCAGCCTCCGAGGCTCAAGCAATCCTCCTACCTAAGCCTCTCCAGTAGCCAGGACTGTGGGTGCACACCACTACATCTAGGTAATTTTTGCATTTTTTGTAGAGATAGGGTTTTGCCATGTTGTTGCCCAGGCTAGTCTTGAACTCCTGGGCTCAAGCGATCTACCCACCTCAGGCTCCCAAAATGTTAGGATTACAGCATGAACTATCGTGCCCAGCCAAATCATTTTTAATAATAGCTGTCGATAAGTTTCTTAAGTGCTTGCTATATACTGAGTACTGATTTAAATATTAAAATTCTCAGCTGAGTGTGGTGGCTCACACCTGTCATCCCAGCACTTGGGAGGCCGAGGCGGGTGGATTAACAGGTCAGGAATTCAAGACCAGCCTGACCAACATGGTGAAACTGCATCTCTACTAAAAACATATATATATTTTTTAAAAAAATAGCCAGGCGTGGTGGCTTGCGCCTGTAATCTCGGCTACTCTGAAAGCTGAGTCAAAAGAATCACTTGAACCCAGGAGGCGGACGTTGCAGTGAGCTGAGATTGTGCCACTGCACTCCAGCCTGGGCAACAAAGCAAGATTCCATTAAAAAAAAAAAAATCTCACAACAACCCTATGAAAGTTTATATATGATATATCTAGTCTCAGAGAGGTAATTTACCTTCTGTTGCTAACCAGCAAGTGGAAGAGCAGGGGTACTAACATACCATAAGGGTCCAGTGCTTGCCCTTTACAGCATTACTCTAAAGGTAGATTCTTAGATAACAAAGGAGCCTATTATAAATATCACTAGTTTCACAGGTGAATCTCTTTACTGAATCTTTTATTTCTTCAACAAAAGTTTGTTAAGCACTTACTATGCTCCCCGCAATGGGCCAAGTGCTAGAGATTCATAAAACTAGTAAGACATAAGTCTTATGATCCAACAAAAAGAGAAAAATGAGTGACAGATGACACAAGAAGGTGTGATAAAGAATACTGGGGGCAAGGGGACCACAAAGAGGAAGGGCTCACAGTTCTGCCAAGTGGGGCACTTCACCTATTTTTTTCCCTTTGTATGCTGTGGGAAATATTTTTACTCTTTGATTTCACTGGCATAACATGTAAATAGATCGGGCAATAAAGAAAAGTAAAATAAGTATCAGAAGATATTGGAGGATACAAGATACAAGATGATAGAAAACATTCTAGGTGGTCTATGTTAACAAAAGAATACCAGCTAGAAAGGCCAGATTAAAAGGTAGAGGAGAGTAACTGGGAGAAAAAGCAATCAAAAGACCATTGGAAGCAATAAGTGATATTTAGGGTATATCCTCAAATAGTAAGATAACCTACAAAATAATTCAAGGACTTGTGCTGTTTTGCATGCAATCTAACAGGCACACATAAGAAAAAAGGCACAAATCAGAAACATATTTTTCAAGCAATAATTCATAAGCGCAAATTAAAATAATGTAGACAGTACAATCAAGGCAAAGAAATAAAAACAACAAGATCCTAGCGTGTTGGGGTCCAATTCTGAAATAAAGGAGGAGTTCTGCTGGTGAAGAGGAACAAGGCATTGCAAATTAGAAACAGCAACCAGGGAGCCACGGAGATTGGAACAAACAAAGCCCTATAACCCAAGCACAATGACTTTAAGAGGAAGCAAGCAGCGAGTGGGACTGTGCTATAGGGGAGAATTCACAGATGACCTGGGGAATTTCAGGAGAATGAGAAGTGCTCACACATTAATGAAAGAACACCAAAATATATAGTTCCAAACTTGTACAAATTTTAATTTTGCTAGAAAGGGAATCACTGCAATTGTGTAGATCCAACAAGCCAAAAGGTGAACTTCAAATAGTGAAGGGGTCAAATGTTGACCATATTAAAATATCATCAACAAGAGGGCTCAAAGTCGTCATAGAGTATTCACTGTTGATTCTGAACTAGCCCTTGGGTAACTGAGCTAAGTCTGAATGAAGTGTGGGGAAAAAGGCAAGAGAGGGATAGTGCATCAAAGACAGGAAATCAACTCTGCAATGTCTAATAAGAGCAGTTTTTGAATATTGCACATGTCACCATGCCCCAGGAACTATTGTGAAGGGCTCCTGGAGGATTTGCTCATTTCATTTTCACCATCCTCCTGGAGGTGGGGAGAGGTAGAGCAGCTCCTAGGAGCCCAGGACCTTAACCATCAGACTACCCCACCTTTCTACTGCTTCTCAAGTGATTATGCAAAATTCTGTCTCTTAAAATGGAGGGGCAATTACTTGTCTATATGAATGTAATATAACAAGTATTTTTCAACCGTGATCTATGCAGGCTAAAGAATCATTTCATTTTCAATGAATTTACTTGTAGTCTGCCACATGCCATAAAGAATTTGATGCCGGGCCGGGCACGGTGGCTCAAGCCTGTAATCCCAGCACTTTGGGAGGCTGAGGCGGGTGGATCACGAGGTCAAGAGATCGAGACCATCCTGGTCAACATGGTGAAACCCCGTCTCTACTAAAAATACAAAAAAAAAAAAAAAAAAAAAAATTAGCTGGGCATGGTGGCGGGTGCCTGTAATCCCAGCTACTCAGGAGGCTGAGGCAGGAGAATTGCCTGAACCCAGGAGGCGGAGGTTGCGGTGAGCCGAGATCGCGCCATTGCACTCCAGCCTGGGTAACAAGAGCGAAACTCCGTCTAAAAAAAAAAAAAAAAAAAAAAAAAAAAATTAGCTGGGCATGGTGGCACGTGCCTGTAATCCCAGCTACTCAGGAGACTGAGGCAGGAGAATTGCCTGAACCCAGGAGGCGGAGGTTGCGGTGAGCCGAGATCGTGTCATTGCACTCCAGCCTGGGTAACAAGAGTGAAACTCCGTCTCAAAAAAAAAAAAAAAAAAAAAAAAAGAATTTGATGCCAAATGACAGGTGTATAGGAAGCAGATTATTAATTAAGTTAGATTTTATACATGATTCCATAAAAAACTATTCTTCTGAATTTTGAAAAGTATTGAAAATGAGTCACAGAGAAGTTATTAGACTGGGCAGAGTTTATTCTTCAGAACTCTGTTTAAAGCTCTAGGGACTTAGAACCAGCCACGCCCATCTTGGAAGTCATATCATATACTTATCTGGGAACTTAGCAAGTATTAATTCACACCCCAATCTGATCCCTGAAAGATAAGATAATGGCTTTGTAATATCAGTTATCAAATAATAAATATTCATTCTCTGACTCTCTGAAGAGAAGATATATTTAAAATGTCAACTGCATTTTATTGTAACTAGATGAAAATTTGTTTCATTCCTGCTAAGCTGTTAAATAAAGAAGGTACAAACCATGCACTGAAGACTAAAAGCAAATACTAAAGTAAGAGTAATCACACCATTCATTAGAAATTACCAGTAGTGCTAGGAGCACAAGGATACCGTTTAGTCTTCATATCAACTTTTCCAGCCCTTTTTCCTGATGTCATTTTTTTTTTTAGATGGAGATGGGGTTTCACCATATTGATAAGACTGATCTCAAACTCCTGACCTTGTGATCTGCCTGCCTCAGCATCCCAAAGTGTTAGGATTACAGGCGTGAGCCACTGTGCCCAGCCTCTTTTTTTTTTTTTTTAAAGATGGAGTTTCACTCTTGTTGCCCAGGCTGGAGTGCAATGGCATGATCTCGGCTCACTGCAACCTCCACCTCCTTGGTTCAAGCAATTCTCCTGCCTCAGCCTCCCAAGTAGTTGGGATTATAGACTCCCGCCACCATGCCAGGCTAATTTTGTATTTTTAGTAGAGACAGGGTTTCTCCTTGTTGGTCAGGCTGGTCTCAAACTCCTGAACTCAGGTGATCCACCTGTCTCAAGCCTCCCAAAGTACTGGGCTTATAGGCGCGAGTCACAGTGCCTGGCCTGATGCAATTATTTAATTGCTAGATATCATCGGGTTGAATTGTTCCCCCTCAAAACTTCTAAGTTGAAGTCCTAACTACCAGTACCTTTGATTCTGACTATTTAGAGATAGGGTCTTTACAGAAGTAATTAAGTTAAAATGAGGTAATTAGGGTGGGGTCTTAATCCAATATAACTGGCATCCTGATAAAAAGAGGAAATTTAGACACAGACACACAGAGAGGGAAGGTGATGTAAAGATTCAGTGAGAAGACAGCCATTTACAAGCCAAGGAGAAAGGTCTCAGAAGAAACTAACCCTGCCAACACCTTGGACTTCTAGCCTCTGGAATGTGAGAAAATTAATTTCTGTTGGGTGAAGCCATTTAGTCTGGGATATTTTGTTATGGCACCCCTAGCAAACTAATCTACTGCACCCTCCACTAGACTAAACTCACAGAGGACCAGCACGAGTCTGGGCGTCTTGTTTACCCTTGAATTCCCAGTACATATTGGGTACTGGGAAAATGAGCACTGAGACAAAGGATTTTTCAGCAACGCAATTTTTGACTCCCTGGACTGCGGGAAGAGTACCATCGTGCCATGAGAGTACAGCAAACAAAGGAAATACTTAATGCATGTTGTTGAATGAGTAGCTGAACTTAGCTGAACATTTTAGCCCATTTCTCTGGAGTACAAAGATTAAATCATTACCAAAAATGATCAAAGGATGTTTCCTTTCTTTACCAAAAAATAACTTTAGATTCAGATTTTTTAAATAGTGATCAGACATTGTGAAAAATAGAGAGCAGTATAAAAAAGGAAAACACAATTATAAAATCTTGCCACTTAGCTGTAACTACATTTTGACACTTTCCAATCTTTTTCTATACATATACATATTTTAACACAGAGGAAATAATACTGTATCATTGATCGTCATGTCACATTTCCCCTACATCATTAAAAATTATTCATAAGCATTTGAATGGCTATAAAATGCATATCATACATATCTTTCATAATTGAAATGCTTGGCTGAGCACAGTGGCTCACACCTGTAATCCCAACACTTTGGGAGGCCAAGACGGGAGAACTGTTTGAGCCCAGGAGTTCAAGACCAGCCTAGGCAACATAGAGAGACCCTGTCTCAATATACACACACACATACACACACAAACTGAACTACTTATAGTTAGACACTCAGGTGTTTCTAACTCTATTATAATTAGCACTGCAATGAGTATCTTTGTATGAGAAACTGTTTATCCACTTTTCTGAATTATTTAAAGGATGACATCCTAGCATTGCCATTATTGATTCAAAAGGTATGGCCATTAGTAAGCCTTTTGGTACACATTCTTCCATCACTTTTTAAGAAATTAAACTGATTTATACTCTACAAGCAGTCCATGAGATTTCCCATTACATTTTACCCTTAAGCATTACTTCTACAAATCTTGCTAATTGGATAAGTTGAAATGGCATCTGAGTGTCATTTTAATTTGCACCTTTTGAATATTAATGAAGCTATCTGTTGTAAATAGATGCTCAGTGCCGCAAAGAAAAATGAGCACTGAGACAAAGGATTTTTCAGCAACGCAATTTTTGACTCCCTGGACTGCAGGAAGAGTACCATCGTGCCATGAGAGTACAGCAAACAAAGGAAAACACATAAATGTATCCCTTATGCATTTGGGGTCACACTTACTGCTGTGTCTGATCTTCACTGGCTGGAGTCAGACATCACAATCTAAACTGAAACCAGACTGGCTAAAAACTTAAAACTTTTCTCCTATTTTTTTTTTAATCCCTAGCAAACTAATGCAACAACTTAAAACTTTTCTAAACAGGTAAAAGCAATGGAGAGCTTTTGGGACATGCAATGGGACATGTCCTGTGAGCAAGTTCAGCACAAACATTTTGGTTAAAGTACAAGGACATAGAATGTACTACGTGCCTGTAAGCATGTATGTTTAACAGCTACATAGGATAGGGCTTAACAAAGTTAGTAGCACACTTATTCTTTAACAAGAAAGGAAACTTTTAAAAGGAACTTTTCTACTTTCCACACTTTCCATTCTTCCACATGCATTAACTACCCATAATTTTGCATTTTGAATTGCCTGTATGCATTTTGAAAGGAGATTTTTCTGAACACCTTTGATGAAGTAGTTTTCTAGCCAGGCTCCTACTGCAATATTGCCTGCTCTTCAGCAAAGGCCTCTACTTCTGAGGGAATGAGACTATACACCCTACAGCTGTCCCAGAAGCTTATCATGCGCTGATACACGGTAATGAAGTTTTCACTGTTCTGAATTGACAAAGAGAGAAACCTGTTCCAATTATTTACCTCCTCCTTACAAAATTTTTATATATCAATTGCTTGTGGATATATTTAATTTAGCTATCTAAGTCTGAAATAAGTTTTCCTTGTAGAAGGAAAAGACAATTCTCAGTTCAAAAAAACCCCAGAATTTTTGTGAGAAAGGCAGATAGCTCTGTATTACCAACATAATTTTCAAAGTACATCATTTCCCAGCTGCACTTATTAAATTCAGGACACAGAGGAATTTATATTCCCATATATTTTCCAACTGATTTGTTCTAAAATTCACATCTGTAGCAAAACAAAATGTTGTAGCTTGCATAAACCATAGAGGTCTTCTGATCAAATACCTGTATGTTCAGACAGAAAAAGTGTCAACAGAAATGATTTTGGTAATGGTAATTAGTGGCATAGCTTAGTTTTAGAGTAAAAAATAGATCAAAGGGGCCGGGTGTGGTGGCTCACGCCTGTAATCCCAGAACTTGGGGAGGCAGAGGCAGGTGGATCACCTGAGGTTAGAAGTTTGAGACCAGCGTGGCCAACATTATGAAACCCCATCTCTACTAGAAATGTAAAAAATTAGCTGGGCATGGTGGCAGGTGCCTGTAATCCCAGCTACTTGAGAGGCTGAGGCAGAAGAATTGCTTGAACCTGGGAGGTGGAGGTTGTAGTGAGCCAAGATTGAGCCACTGTACTCCAGTCTGGGCAACAAGAGTGAAACTGTATCTCAAAAAAAAAAAAAAAAAAGAAAGAAAAGAAAAGAAAAAAATTGATCAGAGGGGTTGAATTCTGCTGAGATATTGGTGATATTAAGTAGGTAGGGCGAGGCAGCTCAGTATAATGAAAAAAGACGGCCAGGCACTGAGGCTAACACTTATAATCCCAGCACTTTGGGAGGCCAAACTGGGTGGATGCTTGAGCCCAGGGTTTGGAGACCAGCCTGAGCAACATGGCACCCCCCACCCCCTATAAAAAAATACAATATTTAGCTGTGAGTGGTGGAGTGCACCTGTAGTCCCAGCAACGCAGGAAGCTGAGATGGGAGGCTCACTTGAGCCCAGAAGATGGAGGTTGCAGTGAATAGAGATAGTGCCACTGCACTCCAGCCTGGAAGTGCACCCTTGATACAGCAAGACCCTGTCTCAAAAAAATAACAGAAAAACAAAAGAAAAGAGTTGGGCACAGTGACTCCCACCTGTAATCCCAGCACTTTGGGAGGCTGAGGTGGGTGGATCACCAGGTCAGGAGTTTGAGACCAGCCTGACCAACATAGTGAAACCTCATCTGTACTAAAAACACAAAAAGTAGCTCCGTGTGGTGGCGTGGGTCTGTAATCCCAGCTATTCAGGAGGCTAAGGTAGGAGAATTGCTTGAACCCAGGAGGTATGTGTTGAGATCGTGCCATTGCACTCCAGCCTGGGTGACAAGAGCAAGACTTTGTCTGAAAAAAAAGAAAAGAAAAAAGAAAAAGACTATGCAACTCTGACTCCTTCCACTTCCTCGCTTAGTCAGTCCTCACCCATTCTTGCTCCCTTTTCTCATAGGCACAGCGGAAGATGCGTCTATGCCTCTTCAAGGCCAGTCCGACCCTCCCTTCTCTGTCCCCTCCCCTCACACCTCCGGATGTCATCTGTCTCTTCCCTCTCTTGCACTGTCATCCTTCCCTCTCTCTCCATCTGTTCCTCGAACTAAAAATACATTCAATTTTCCCCTTTCTAAAAAAAAGCTAGGCTCCCTAGCCAACACTACCCTTCATTTATAATAATATTTGTCCCCTTTTCAAACTCCTTGAAATGTACAGTTTGTTTCTGCTTTTCTCCAATTTCCTTCCCACATGCCTATATGAAGGTAACTGCTGTTCTGTCTCCATCCCCACCTCCAGTTAGGTTTGCCTGTTCTTGAACTTCATATAAATAAACTCAAACAGTATGTACTCTTTTGTGTCTGGCTTCTTTATGCATTTATTCCTCTTTTTGTTGTGATAAACTACCCATAGCATAAAATTTATTATTTTGGCCATTTAAAATATACAGTTCAGTGACATTCAGTACATTCAAATTGTTGTGGAACCAACATCACCATCCATCTCTAGAACTTATTTAGCTTCCCAAATTGAAACTCTGAACTGATTAAACAATAACTCCTCATTTCCCCTCCTCCAGCTCCTGGTAACAGCAATTCTACTCTCTATCTCTATGACTCTGCCTACTCTAAATGCCTCATATGTACAGAATTATGCAATATTTTTGTGTGTGTGGTTGGCTTATTTTACTTAGCATAATAGTTTTGTTTGTTTGTTTTTGAGACAGGGTAGCACTTTGTCACGCAGGTAGGAGTGCAGTGGCACAATCTCCACTCACTGCAACCTCTGTCTCCTGTGCTCAAGTGATCCTCCCACCTCAGCTTCCTGAGAAGCTGGGTCTACAGGAACACACCACCACGCTGAGCTAATTTTTGCATTTTTTGGACAGTCGAGGTTTTGCCATGTTGGCCAAGCTGGTCTCAAACTCCTGGGCTTAAGTGATCCACTCACCTTGGCCTCCCAAAGTGCTGGAATTACAGGCGTGAGCCACCGCGCCTAGCCACATTTGTTCCTAAAATGTTATCTGCCAGGCCAGGCGCGGTGGCTCACACCTGTAATCCCAGCACTTTGGGAAGCCAAAATGGGCGAATCACGAGGTCAGGAGTTTGAGACCAGCCTGGCCAACATGGTGAAACATCGTCACTACTAAAACTACAAAAAATTAGCCGGGCATGGTGATGTATGCCTGTAATCCCAGCTACTTGGGAGGCTAAGGCAGGAGAATCGCTTGAACCCAGGAGGCGGAGGTTGCGGTGAGCAAGATGATGCCATTGCTCTCCAGCCTGAGCAACAAGAGAAAAAATCCGTCTTAAAAAAAAAAAATGTTATTTGCCCTTGGTTCATGCCTTTCCTACTAGTTCATTTCTCATTCTTGTAGACTTCCCCGGAGTCTTCACTCTGGGTTTCCCTGGGTTTCTCCTTAACTTCTTCTACTTTCTGTGCACCTAGTCCCTAAGAGTCCCATGATAGAAGTATCACACCCATGCCAGGAACTCTCAAATTTGTATTTTCCAAGTCAGGACTTCTTTCTGAGCATAGTGTTTGCCTTCTAACACTCTGAGCACGGTATTTGTCTTCAAATAATCGTTGGAAATTAAAGAGTATGAAGTTTAAAATCTGATTAAAAATAAAAACACTGTTAATGGTCTTTGTTGCTGGCAAATGGGATTAGGGAATGGGGAATAAAGAAAAGACTTCTGCAATTTGTAATTCTGTGGTTTTTAAAAAAATGTACAGAACATAAAATTTACCATGATAACCACTTAAAAAAATATATAGACCTTATTTTTTAACAGTAACGTGAGCTTCACAGCAAAACTGAGTAGAAGATATGGAGGGTTCCCATATACCCCGTGTCCCTACATGTGTACAACCTCCTCCACCACCAAAATTCCAAACCAGTATGGTACATTTGTTATGATTAAAAAAAAAAAAAAAAAACTTTAGACAAAATAAATGCAGCAGAGTCTGTTTGAGTAAAGAACAATTCTTCAATTGGGAAGCCCTCAGAACCAGAGAGGTTCGGAAAACTGTGCTCTGCAATATGGTCAATGGGTATTTACAGACAGAAAATGGCTGAAGAAAGCAGAAATAAGGATGAAAAAGCAGACTGATCATTTCAAAGCTACTTTCCCAGTAAAGGTTAAAACCAAGGGAACTTCTTGAGAACGTTGGCTAAAACTGGCCTATTCAAGGATTTGGATATTCTCTCTCTCTCCTGATTTCTTGGAAAGTCAGATAAACAACTTAATTTTGGTTTGGTGGCATAGAACTTTAGCATGAATGATCCCATTTTGGTTTGGTCTGTTGGGGCTAGTGCAGGAACTCAGTCCAAATCAATGACCTAATTTAAATTTTATTTATTACAACCAATGAACCCAAATTGACAAATAGTTATCAATGTTGTTATCATTTGTTATAGATTCTATGGGTTTTGACAAATGTATAATGACATGCTTCTACTTTATGGTACATACACAGTCATTTCACTGCCTTAAAAACCATACGTGCTCTGCCAACCTGTCACTCCCTATTCCCCAAACTCTGGCAACCACTGATTTTTAAATTCTGAGATAGGATCTTGCTCTATTGGCCAGGCTGGAGTGCAGTGGTGTGATCATGGCTCACTGCAACCTTGAACTCCTGGGCTCCAGCAATCCTCCTGCCCCTGCCTCTTGAGTAGCTGAAACTACAGGTGCATGCCATCATTCCCAGCTTATTAAAAAAAAAAATTTTTTTTTGTAGAGACAGGGTCTCACTGCATTGCCCAGGCTGGTCTCAAACTCCTGGCCTCAAGTTATCCTCCCATTCAGGCCTTCCAAAGTCCTGGGATTGCAGGCATGAGTCACAGCATGCTCAGCCTCCACTGATCTTTCTACTATCTCCATAGTTTTGCCTTTTTCCAGAATGTCATATAGTTGGAATCATATGGTATTTAACCTTTTCAGAGTGGCTTCTTTCACTTAATAATAGGCACTTAAGATTCTTCCATGTCTTTTCATGGCTTGATACCTCATTTCATTTCTTTTTATCACTAAGTAGTATTCCACTATTACTTTGTCTCTGTAAACTTAACTACTTTTGTTACCTCAAATAACTGGTATTATACAGCACTTATCTTTTCGTGACTGACTTATTTCATTTACCATATGTCCTCAAGTTTCATTCACGTTGTAGCATGTGAAAGAATTCCCTACATTTTGTAATTTATAAAAGCATTCATGTAGGCTGTCATGGTGGCTCATGCCTGTAATCCTCGCCCTTTGGGAGGTTGAAGTGGGTGGATCACCTTGAGGTCAGGAGTTCAAGACCAGCCTGACCAATATGGCAAAACCCTATCTCTACTAAAAATGCAAAAATTAGCCAGACATGGTGGTGTATGGCTGTAATCCCAGCTACTCAGAGGCTGAGGCAGTAGAATCACCTGAACCCAGGGGGTCAGAGGTTGCAGTGAGCTGAGATAGTGCCACTTCACTCCAGCCTGGGCAAAAGAGCAAAACTCTACCTCAGAAAGAAAGAAAGAAAAGAGAAAGAGAGAAAGAGAATGAGAGAAAGAAAGAAAAGAAGGAAAAAAGGAAGGAAGGAAGGAAGAAAGAGAAAGAAAGAAAGAAAAATAAAGAGAAAGAGAAAGACGCATTCCTGTGTTCAATTAGGTAAAATAATCAATACTGGCTGATTGTCTCACCTGTGTGTTCTCCCCTGTGATCATCAATTCTCCATCCTTCTCCCCCTGCTCTGAGACCCAGGAGCTGACCTCTACAGATTGCCTCACCCATGTTCTCTGGTTTCTGGTTGGGTGGCTAATGGGAAGCACCATCAGGGGACAGAGAGCAAAAGGTATTTATTTGTTTGTTTATGAGACAGAGTTTCACTCTGTTGCCCAGGCTGGAGTGCAGTGGCATGATGTTGGCTCACTGCAACCTCTGCCTCCTGGGTTCAAGTGATTTTCCTGCCTCAGCCTCCTGAGTAGCTGGGATTATAGGTGCATGCCACCAAGCCCGGCTAATTTTTGTATTTTCAGTAGAAATGGGGTTTTACCATGTTGGCGAGGCTGGTGTAGAACTTCTGACCTCATGATCTGCCTGCTTCGGCCTCCCAAAGTGCTGGGATTTCAGGCATGAGCCACTGCGCCCGACAAAAGGTCTTTATTGCCCTACGTGAGCACTGCTTCCAGGCTCACTACTGTGCAGGCAATAGCTGCTCTTTATTCGTCTTGGCACAGGTTCACTCTAAGCTTCCTTACCACCATTGTGCCCGACCCCCGCCCCCTTTCCCCTTCAGGCCTAGAATTAGAAATAACTTCCTACTGTTGTTAGTTCCTGCATGCTTCACAACCCCTGTTTTTGTTCCTTTAACCTTGCCCACACCTAGGTAAAAAGTCCCTTCATTAAAGTCTCTTTATTAAGCCCTTTTGAGTATGCCATCTGTTCGTATGCTTCCTACTAAGATCCTGAGTCAAACACATGCAACTATTAAAAACAAGAAAATTAACAGTGTAGAAGGCTAACAAGTGAAAAATAAAAATCTGTGTTTACCCCCATAGCCCTTGACTCCATTCCATTCCATGCGTAATCGCCATTTCGTTTGGTGAGTGCCAATTCTTGGGTAAGCCCTAATTAATCTTAGATAATTACGTTACATCCCTCTCCCTTACCAGTAACTGGTTCAGAAATCCAGACCTAAGCCATTGGCAAAGGATATTTTCCTGTCCTAGGGACTTGGTTGAGAATGGGCACGAGTCGCTGCCATAGCCCAGTTCAGGGTAACGAGATTCACGGAGAAATTTGCTGGGGGTTTCTTCTCAGAGAACCAAGGTTGGAGGTGAGCCCCAATGTGGAACCCGTTTGAGGAAAAGTCAGCAGAGGAGGCTGAGCCATGGGGATCACAGAAACCTAAGTCAGGCCACTGGATTAAGTTACTAATATCAACCCTAAACCTAACCAGCCTCTGTACTTCCAACTATGGAACCAAATTTCATCGTTTTCCATTTACTTGCAACAAAAGCATCCTAGCTGATACACACACACACACACACACACACACACACACACACACTAAAATGCACATAACAAATGGGATCATTGGGATCATTTTATATATGTTCTACTGCAAATTGCCTTTTTCACTAAACGCTATTGTGAACATTTTTCCAACTAAGCATATTTAGTTTTGCTTCATTACTTCATTATTTCAACACTGGATACTATTTTGTGGAAGGGGCACAACATAGCTTATTTACCCTTCTCCTACTGAAGAATATTTAGGTTGTTTGCAGTTTTTCCCCATTACAAACGTGGCACAGTGACACATATTATGATATGTCTGTATAAATATGTGCATAAAATGAATTTCTAGTGGAATTGCTTGGTCAAAAAGTCTGAGAATTTAAAATGTTCATAAATACTGCTATATTGCCTTCCAAAAGGTTATATCAATTTCTACTTCCACTAAGAGTATGTGAGCCTATTTACTTCTTCACATCCTTGCCAACGCTGGGTACTATAAAAAGTTTAAATCAGCTGGGAACGGTGGCGCACACCTGTAATCCCAGCACTTTGGGAGGCCTAGGCAGGTGGATCACATGAGGTCAGGAGTTTACCAGTCTGGCCAACATGGTGAAACCTGGCTCTACTAATAATATAAAGAATTGCTGGGTGTGGTGGCACATGCCTGTAATACCAGCTACTCAGAAGGCTGAGGCAGGAGAATTGCTTGAACCCTGGAGATGGAGGTTGCAGTGAGCCGAGATCATGCCATTGTACTTCAGCCTGGGCAACAAGAGTAAAACCATGTCTCCGAAAAATAAGTTTAAATCTTTAGTAATCATATGAAAAATACATCCATTACATCCATTAGTGTATTAATACTTTCATTTATGACTGAGGTCAAAGCATTTTACATGCTTTTTTGGTAAACTATTCATGCCTTTTGCCTAATTTTCTAATTAAATATAATTTTCTTATTGATTTAAAGTAGTTCTTTGTATGTTTTAAAAATAGCTATTTCTCATAGTATTAAAAATTTTGTCCCTCTGCTCTTGTTATCTTTTTAGCTATTTTTTTTTTTTTTTTTTTTTGAGATGGAGTTTTGCTCTTGTTACCCAGGCTGGAGTGCAATGACACGATCTCGGCTCACCGCAACCTCCGCCCCCTGGGTTCAGGCAATTCTCCTGCCTCAGCCTCCTGAGTAGCTGGGATTACAGGCATGCACCACCATGCCCAGCTAATTTTTTTGTATTTTTAGTAGAGACGGCGTTTCACCATGTTGACCAGGATGGTCTCGATCTCTTGACCTCGTGATCCACCCTCTTCGGCCTCCCAAAGTGCTGGTATTACAGGCATGAGCCACTGCGCCCGGCCTAGTTTTTTATGGTATATTTTTTTATGAGAAAGTTTATGCAAGTTAATGTGCTGATGTCCTTTATTCATACAGCGTATTATTTTATGCCTAGAGTCCTTCCCTCATTCTAATATAATTATTTAAATTCAGCAATATTTTCTTCTAGTAATTTATAAATTCATATTTACTTTTAAATCTCTGCCCCAAAGGAAGGTTTTTTGCTCTGTGCAAATCTGTACTCTTCAGTTTTTTGTTATGATGAGCATATATTACTATTATACTTTAGAAAAAACATGGTCACAAGCTAGTATAGTACAGATATGTCTTTCTATGAAAATCTTGACAAAAACAAACCAATAACAGATGTAATTTGAAAAACATCAATATGGTATAAGAATGAAACTAGGATTCCCACATTTTACTTTGCAATTTGAAAGATCACCATATGTGTGCCTCCCCCTAGTACCTCAAAACTGTTCTCTCGTGTGTACACACTGTTCAGTACAAGGGGCCTGCCAGCCTGGTACTTATGGCCACCCCCCTCCTTAGTCAGGACTGATCTCAAGCCATAGAAACAAAGGAAGAAAAGTCAAGAGAAAGAGTAACAAAGTAAGATACAAGAAAACTGCTGGAAGCAGAATCAGCATTAACTGCCAGTCAGTAACAACTCTTTCTGAAATGCCTGAATTTCTAGTGGAACTCCCTAGTCAAAAATAAGAATTTAAAATGTTCATAAATACTGCTATATTGCCTTCTAAAAGATTATATCAGTTTCTACTTTCACTACGAGTATGGTGAAACCCTCTCTCTACTAATCACACAAAATTTAGCCAGGTGTGGTGGCACAGGCCTGTAATCCCAGCTACTCAGGAGGCTGAGGCATAAGAATCACTTGAACCCAGGAGGCAGAGGTTGCAGTGAGCTGAGATCACACCGTTGCACTCCAGCCTGGGTGACAGAGTGAGACTCTGCCCCAGAAAAAAAAAAAAAGAAAGAAAGAAAAATGTTTTGTTTTGTCAGATGCAGAAAAGCCCTGAGCTGCCGTTTAGTACAATGCATTTCTCTACTTCCACCCCAGGAAACCCTTCAAAGCCCCCAGTACTTCCAGTCCCAGTCCGTAGCCCCAAAGTGTCTCCACTACACACAAGTTAAGATCATAGACTGTAGAGACAGACTACCTGGTTCACACTGGATTCTGTCGCTTAACCAGCTGTTAGGCACATTGCTTGAACATCTCTGAGCCTCAATTTGCTCACCCGTAAAATAGAGATAATAGTAATACTTACCTTCTATGGATGTCCCGTGGATTAATTATCTGAATTAATACATGTAAATAAGTGCCTGAAATATAATAGTGTTCAATCAATATTAGCTATTATCTTTAATAGAGAATAATTAAGTCTACATGAGCCACAAGTCCATTGCAGAAGTCCAGTGAAAGAGCAGAAAGGAGTTATGGCATGTCCCAATTTTGCAGTTGTTTGACAGGATTGAAAAATCATGCAAACTCTGCCTTTCTGTTTTCCTGAGCCTATAACATGTGGATGATGAGTTTCCTATTACAGTTAACCCATTGTAAAGTGCGGTTAAGATGCAGCTTGAGGGCTTTTATTATTCGTGGTTCTTACTCACTTGACTTAAGACAGGCTGTTTTTTCTCCAACTGACTCAGTGCTCTACTTACTACTATTGTGCAATAAAGTTAGAGAAAGTACTGAATCATTTGAAACCTGCTTATCGATGCTAAGATCCCACTGTGTAATGGCAAAAAAGATTAGTCGCACAGTAAGGTAACGGTAGTGCAGTTGAGACTAAAGTAAAGTGTCTCACTTTGTGAGCTGCACAACTGAGGTTCATTTTGGGATAATAATTCCCACAATAACTCTATGAAGCAAGATTTTTATTTATTTATTTATTTTTTGAGTTGGACTCTCGCAGTGCAGCCTGGGCTGGAATGCAGTGGCACGATCTCGGCTCACTGCAACCTCTGCCTCCCGGGTTCAAATGATTCTCCTGCCTCAGCCTCCTGAGTAGCTAGGATTACAGGCGTGCGCCACCATGCCCGGCTAAATTTTTGTATTTTTTAGTAGAGACAGGGTTTCGCTATGTTTGCCAGACCGGTCTCTAACTCCTGACCTCATGATCCGCCTGCCTCAGCCTCCCAAAGAGCTGGGATTACAGGCGTGAGCTACTGCACCGGCCAGTAAGAACTTTATAAAGTTGTCCTAGGAAGTTCCCCTCCTATAAAAAGGAAAATCAAAAGGAGTTATTTTAGAAGACTACCTATCATATCTATATGTAGGTATAAGTTTTTCCGTCACCTCTCAAAAAATACAGCTGTGCAACTAAAATGCATCAACTTATTGTCTTACTCCTTTTTCTCTGCTGTGATTTCCATCTCTGTCTAGTATGCTCTATTCGGGCTGAATTCTTGTGCTTATTTCTTATAGTTCACCATTGTATTTTTTGCTGTATTTATTTTGCTATTTGGTTTATCTAGTAGGCCTCTTATTTCAGTGATCATATTTTGTCTTTTTTTTTTCTTCCTGGTGATATTTTTTCCTTCCTTTCTTCCTTCTTTCCTTCCTTCCTTCCTTCTTTCCCTCTCTCTCCTTCCTTTCTTCCTTCCACCCTCCCTCCCTCTCTCCCTCTCTTCTCTCCCTCTCTTCTTCTTCTCTCTCTCTCTCTCTCTCTCTCTGTCTCTCTTTCTCTCTTTCTTTCTTTCTTGACAAAGTCTCACTCTGCCGCCCAGGCTGGAGTGAAATAGTGCCATCCTGGATCACTGCAACCTGTCTCCAGGGTTCTAGCGATTCTCCTGCCTCAGCCTCCCAAGAGGCTGGAATTACAGGCATGCACCACCACACTTAGCTAATTTTTGTATTTTAGTAGAGATAGGGTTTCACCATATTGAACAGGTTGGTCTCACTCCTGACCTCAAGTGACCTGCCTACCTTGGCCTCCCAAAGTGCTAGGATTACAGGCGTGAGCCACCATACCTGGTCCATATTTTTTATTTCAAAATCAGTAACTGATTCTTTAAAAACTACCTGTTATTGTGGTTGTGGTGTCCTTTTATAGCGCTAAGATTTTTAATTATAGTCCAATTTAAAATCGTGTTTGCTCTATTAACAACTGTTTCCTTGGGCATTCTACTTACTGGGTTTGGTGCCTGTCTTTCATAGTGTCAGTTTTCCTTAAAAGTCTGGTGATTCTTGGCTCGCTGCTGGTCTTTGTGATTGCACAGACCTGTATGTGGGAGCTGCTTGTGAATCCAGGAGGCTGCCCTGGGTCGTTGTGGATGAGCCAAGCAGAGATGGCAAACCTAGCAGCCCATCCCTTCTTCCACTCCCCTTCTGGAGGAGTGGAGGATGGGAAATCCTGAGGAGGAGTGGAAGAAGGGATGGGCTGCTATGCCCTGGAGCAATGCTTCTCAATCTTTTTTTCATTATCACCCACCTAAGGAAATTTTAGACACTTTTCCCCTAATCACTATCTCTCCCTCATGAAATGTTAGTATCACGGATAGGCTACCTACATACTGTGGCCCATTAGAGCCACAGACTATAGCAATGTTTAAGTGTTTTTGTCTTCTTTCCCCAAAAGCTCCCACCCAAGAGCCGTTTGGCTCTGATGGGAGTAATACCACCTCCAGCTAAAAAATCATGCTCTGACGAATGTCCCTGTTTTTCTCCATTAACTGTCCTAAAGGTAAATGTTCTTTTTGCCTTCTTCTTCCAAAGCAATTGACCAAAGAACTCTCCTCTTCCTTTATCCAATGCCTATGATATAACATAAGCTAAATCCAAAGCTTAGAACATGTGAACATTCTCAGAATAACTCCTACCTGTAAAGTCTCTGGTACACTAGGTTTTTTGTTGTTTTGTTTTTTAAATTAATAGACTTTATTTTTTTAGAACAGTTTTAGGTTCAAAGCAAATTGAGCTGAAAGTACAGAGAGTTCCTATATAATCCACCCACTCTCACACACAGCCTCTGCCACCAACATCCAGCATCAGTGTGGTACATTTGTTATAATCTGCACTAGGCTTTGTGTTACATTTTAAATGAGGTTTGCTCTGTTAATCTGATAATATATGCTTTCAATATTTCTGGAATTTAAAAAAATTGCAATCTACTGATAATACATTTTATTATTTTCAGCAATAGTATGAATTCTTCTCTCTCTTTAACTTTTTATAAACTTAAGGCATTGGAGCAGGTGGGTAGAAAGCCTTCTACACAGTCCTCCATCTCAATGTAATCTCCAAAACAAGTATAGAGAAGAGTGGGCAAAATTTAACTTTATTTTATTTTATTTTTTTTGAGACAGAGTCTCACTCTGTCACCCAGGCTGGAGTGCAGTGGCACAATCTTGGCTCACTGCAACCTCCACCTCCTGGGTTCAAGTGAATCTCCTGCCTTAACCTCCCAAGTAGCTGGAATTACAGGTGCATGCCACCATGCCCAGCTAATTTTATATATATATATATATATATATATATATATATATATATATATAATTATATATATATTATATATAATTATATATATATATATATTTTTTTTTTTTAGTAGAGACAGGGTTTCACCATGTTGGTCAGGCTGGCCTTGAACTCCTGACTGCATGATCTGCCCACCTTGGCCTCCCAAAGTGCTAGGATTACAGGTGTGAGCCACCATGCCCAGCTCCAGTTTAACTTTATAGACTATTGCTTTAAGTTGTACCAGAAGTCCCACTTTATAGCCTCCCAATGTACTGGGATTACAGGTGTGAGCCACCATGCCCAGCCTTTATTAGAAGCATGAAAATGAACTAATACAGTAAAATTGGTACCATGGAGAGTAGAGTGCTACTGTAAAGATATCCAAAAATGTGGAAGCAACTTTGGAACTGGGTTAAGAGGCAGAGGTTGGAACAGTTTGGAGGGCTCAGAAGAAGACAGGAAATGTGGGAAAGTTTGGAACTTCCTAGAGACTTGGAGGACTCAGAAAACAGGATGCTATGGTTAAGCTTGGAACTTCCTAGAGACTTGCTGGTTTTGACCAACACACTGATAGAAATATGGACAATAAGGTCCAGGCTGAGGTGGTCTCAGATGCAGATGAGGAACTTCTTGGGAACTAGAGTAAAGGTGACTCTTGGTATGCTTTAGCAAAGAGATTAGCAGCATTTTGCCCTTGCCCTAGAGATCTGTGGAAATTTGAACTTTGATGATTCAAAGAGAGATGATTTAGGCTATCTGGTAGAAGAAATTTCTAAGCAGCAAGGCATTCAAGAAGTGACTGAGCATAAAAGTTTGGAAAATGTGCAGCCTGACAATGCAGAAAAAAAATACGTTTTCTGGGGAGAAATTTAAGCCAGCTGCAGAAATTTGCATAAGTAACATGAAGCCAAATGCCAATAACCAAGACAATGGGGAAAATGCCTCCAGGGCATGTCAGAGACCTTTGTGGCAGCCCCTCCCATCACAGGCCCAGAGGCCCAGGAGGGAAAAATGGTTTCCTGGGCAGGGTCCAGGGCCTCCCTGCTGTATGTAGCCTCAGGACTTGGTGCCCTGCATCCCAGCTGCTGCACCTGTGGCTAAAATGGGCCAAGGTACAGCTCAGACTGTTGCTTCAGAGGCTGCAAGCCCCAAGCCTTGCCAGCTTCCAGGTGGTGTTGAGCCTGTGGGTGCACAGAAGTCAAGAACTGAGGTTTGCGAGCCTCTGCCTAGATTTCAGAGGATGTATGGAAATGCCTGAATATCCAGGCAGAAGTTTGCTACAGGGACAGAGACCTTGTGGAGAACCTCTGCTAGGGCAGTTTGGAAGGAAAATGTGGAGGCAGAGCCCCCACACAGAGTCTTCACCGGAACACTGCCCAGTGGATCTGTGAGAAGAGGGCCACTATCTTCCAGACCCAAGAATGGTAGAGCCACTGACTGCTTGTACCATGCACCTGGAAAAGCCACAGACACTCTATGCCAGCCTGCGAAAGCAACCAGCTGGAGGGCTGTACCCTGCAAAGCCACAGAGGAAAAGCTGCTCAAGGCCATGGGAGCCCACCTCTTGCATCACTCTTGCATCAGCATGACCTGGATATGAGAAATGGAGTCAAAAGAGATCACTTTGGAACTTTAAGGTTTAATGACTGGTTAAGTTTTAGTACTTTATTTATTTATTTTAGATGGAGTCTTGCTCTGTTGCCCAAGCTGGAGTGCAGTGGTGCAATCTCAGCTGACTGCAGCCTCTGCCTCCTGGGTTCAGCGATTCTCCTGCCTCAGCCTCCTGAGTAGCTGGGATTACAGGTGTGCACCACCATACCCAGCTAATTTTTGTATTTTTAGTAGAGACGAGGTTTCACCACGTTGGTCAGACTTGTCTGGAACTCCTGACCTCATGATCTGCCCACCTCAGCCTCCCAAAGTGCAGAGATTACAGGTATGAGCCACTGCTTCTGGCCTACTGACACTTTCATACATGAGACAATACAGATAGGAAGTCAGATGTGATGTGGGAAAACACAGTCACAATGTAAAAAAAAAAAAAAAGCTAATTTAAAAACCTCCAAAAGAATAAAAAATTGGGCCGGGCATGGTGGCTCAAGCCTGTAATCCCAGCACTTTGGGAGGCCAAGGCAGGTGGATCACAAGGTTAAGAGATCAAGACCATCCTGGTCAACATGGCGAAACCCCATCTCTACTAAAAATACAAAACATTAGCTGGGCATGGTGGCACATGCCTGTAATCCCAGCTACTCAGGAGGCTGAGGCAGGAGAATTGCCTGAACCCAGGAGGCAGAAGTTGCGGTGAGCTGAGATCACGCCATTGCACTCCAGCCTGGGTAACAAGAGCGAAACTCCATCTCAAAAAAGGAATAAAAAAATTTGAACACAGCATTTGACCAGAGTTGAAAGTATAACATAAAATTTAAATCCTACTGGACTTTGGACTTGCATGGGATCTGTGGCCCCTTTGTTTTGGTCAATTTCTCCCATTTGGAGTGGGTGTGTTTGCCCAATGCCTGTACCCACATTGTATCTAGGAAATAAATAACTTGCTTTTGATTTTGAAGGCCAATAGAAAGAAGGGACTTGCTTTGTGTCAGATCAGACGTTGGACTTGTACTTTTGGGTTAATGCTGGAATAAGTTGAGAGTTTGGGGGACTGTTGGAAAGGTATGATTGTGTTTTGAAATGTGAGGAAATGAGATTTGGGCCCGTATAGAATGATCCGGTTTGGCTGTCCCCACCCAAATCTCACTTTGAATTGTAGTTCCCATAATCCCCATGTGTCATGGGAGGTAGCCGATAGGAGGTAATTGTATCATGGGTTGGTTACCTCCATGCTGTTCTTGTGATAGTGAGTGAGTTCTTGTGAGATCTGGTGGTTTTATAAGAGGCTTTTCCCCTTTTGCTCGACACTTCTCTTTCCTGTCACCATGTGAAGAAGCAGGTGTTTGCTTCCCCTTCTGCCATGATTGTAAGTTTCCTGAGGCCTCCCAGCCATGCTGAGCTGTGAGTTTATTAAACCTCTTTCCTTTATAAATTACCTAGTCTTGGGTATGCCTTTATTAGCAGTGTGAGAACAGATTAATACACTCAGCAATAGATAACTGATACAGTGTATATATGTCTTTTAATCACCTATTGAGAGCAATTTGGGATGTTGACATATATTTGTTTAATTATTTGAAATAGCCACTTTTTTTTTTGGTAGATAAGAGAGGAATATAGAGAGGCAAGAGGCAGTCTAACATAATGTATTAGAGCACTGGAATTAGAGTGCCTGGAACTAGAGTCTGGCATTTGACTGCCTGGGGTCTAATCTTGGCTCTACTAACTACTAGCAAATTAACAACAGATACTTTGTCATCTCCTAAATGGGGATGATAATGGTAACTGCTAATTAGAAGTATTGTAAACATTAAATTCGTTAGTACATATAAAGAATTTAGTTCAATGTCTAGCCCATAATAAATCCTGTTTAAGTGTTCGCCATTCCTAGCAATTCCTTTTTCTTTTTGAGATGGAGTCTTGCTCTGTCACCCAGGCTGGAGTACAATGGCACCATCTTGGCTCACTGCAACCTCTGCCTCCCAGGTTCAAGCAATTCTCCTGCCTCAGCCTCCTGAGTAGCTGGGACTACAGGCGCACACCACCACGCCCAGCTAAGTTTTGTATTTTTAGTACAGATGGGGTTTTACCACACTGATCAGGCTGGTCTCGAACTCCTGACCTTGTGTTCTGCCAGCCTTGGCTTCCCAATGTGCTGGGACTGCAGGCATGAGCCACTGCGCCCAGCCAGCAGCCACTTATTTTCATATACATTCTGTATTTTGTTGCTTTCTATTTTTAAAATTGCATTAAGACATATATGGTTTCTTTATTTTTATACTTTGTATCAGTCAAGATTCTGTCTAGTACAATATGAGGAAACCCAACAAAGACTGATTTAAAGAAGAAGGAATTGTATTAACTAACTTAATAAAAGGTCTGAACAGGGCAAGATCTGTAGTTGGTTAGTGTATCCTTTCAGTTATGCCATGATACTCCAAGTTCTCTCCAGCTCTTAGATTTGCAAATATTGGTAGCAACATGATTAAGTAATCCCAAGCATCTTATCCAGATATGGCAAAGTCTAGAGGAAGAAGGGACTATCTACTCCTTGTAGGTACCCAATACAGAAACAAATATCTGGCAAGATGAATGGAGTCGAACGAATGATGGGACATCCACCAAATGCCCACTGAACACTTTTAAGCATATACATCTTGTTTCTGGTAATATGCCCTGTTTGTCAATAGTTCTGATTCTGGCCAGGTGTGGTGGTTCACACTTTTAAGCCTATCATTTTGGAAGGCCAAGACAGGTGGATGGCTTGAGCCCAGGAGCTCAAAACCAGTCTGAGCAACATGGCAAAACCCCATCTTTACAAAAAAAAATTTATAAAAAATTAGCTAGGCATGGTGGTGTGTGCCTGTAGTTCCAGCTACTCACGAGGCTGAGGTGGGAGGATCACCAGAGCCTGGGAGGCCGCAGCTGCAGTGAGCTGTGATAGCACTACTACAAGCCAGCCTGGACAACAGATTGAGACCCTGTCTCAAAAAAAAAAATAGAAAAGAAAAAGAAAAAGAAATTCATCTTCTACAAACCAATTTGTACTTCAGTACAGAGTATCATCAACATCCAATTAAAATTAATAACAAAGGTTACCGGTTGGATGTAAGATACAGCTTTAAGCTTTTGCAAAAGTCAATAATGCCACTAAGGTTATTTAATCATTCAGTTTTTATTCATTTGTGCCTTGAAGGTGTTACAAGTAACTTTATATGGAACTCCCCAAATAGTGAAAAATATAGATTGTCTGTGAACAACTGCAGGCTTTAAATTGCTAATATTTTCTATTCTTTTTCAATAAAGACATCCTTTATTTGAACTCATATAACATTTGTAATTTATACTATTTGACTATCTTCTGTCTTGTAGAGTTTCTATTTATGTCACTTGTGTATGAGTCTTGTCTTCCAACCACATTTGTCTTTTACTTCAAGGCAGGGGTAGCATTTCATACCTCTTTTATTTTGCTGCTGCAACTTGGACAGAGTTCAGCACAGAGCAGGTGCTCAGTAAGCACTTAGCTAATTAGTGTTCTCCAAGTTGTCCAGTGATGACTCCTAGAATAGTATATATACCAAGTGTTACTATGTGTGTAGGAGAGAACAGAGTGCATGCCTATAGTAGGCTATTCGAATGATGATCCCCAATATATTAGGTTCTAATCCCCAGAAACTATAAACATTACCTTATATATAAGAAGGGTGTTTGGAGATGTAATTAAGGATCTTGAGATGGGGAGATTATCCTGGATTATCCAGTGAGCTATAAATGTCATTATAAGTGTCCTTATAAGAGAGAAGCAGAGGGAGATTTCTCTCTCTCTCTCTCTCTCTCTCTCTCTCTCTCATACACACAGACACACACACACACACACACAGAGAGAGAGAGAGAGAGAGAGAGAGAGAGAGAGGTTGAGAGAGGAAGATGTGGAGGAGCAGAGAAAAATTTGAAGATGAAGTGAATGAAGTGATAAAGTCACAAACCAAAGAATGTCAGAAACTGAAAGAGGCAGAGAACAGATTCTCCCAGGAGCATCTTTATTTTTATAAATCTGCCAGTGCCTTGATTTCAGCCTGGTGACACTGATTTATGACTTCTGGCCTCCAGAACTGTGAGAGAATAAATTTCAGTCATTTTAAGCCATAAAATTTGTGATAAGTTTTAGAGAAGCCACAAATTTTATAATAATTTGTTAGGAATCATAACATAATGCCAATCAACAATACATTTTATTGTTGGGAGGTTTAAGAATCATACATCTGGGGTTTTCCGGAGCCCTATCTGTCTTCCAATTCTGACCTAATGGCACCATTACAAATCAGTCCCACTGTAGACTGCATAAAGGAAACCACTCTGCAACACCCTTCAACACGTTATCATCCACATTAAGTAATTTCTCAAGGAGGCTCAATAGTATCTAGACCAGCAGGTATTTCCACCCACTGCTCTACTAATGCCATATAGGTTGGTTTCATCCTCTCAAATTTTCTGAGCTATCAGCTGACTACAGGCTTTAGCAGTGCCCTGTGTGATGACAGCAGGGCTCTGGATATAGTAAGTAAGACCTACCTTTGGTATCTAACAGAAAATGAAACGATCTTTGGAATTGACCCATTGGTAAAGTGGATTGCCTTCAAACTCACAAGAAAACTCTGTTAGCTTCCTAAATAGAATTTGCTTCCATTTTCAAATTAAGAAGAATATAGAAATGCTCTAGTTTCAATAAAACCTGAGTTGAACACAACTTCTGGCCTACAAAATGCCAGTGGAATGAAAGCTGAAGGTGGAATATGGCTGTACAGGGATGGCATGCCCTTCCTCTGCTCACACTGGAAGAGCATCTTTGTGTCCAGGTCACTCTACAAACAGCTGGGGGCCTGGGGACACTGGAGATAGATGCAAGGGCTTCACTGTTTTTCAATCACTTTTTAAAAAATGGTTTCTTTGTTTTGTTTTGTTTTTAAAACCAGGAAAGCGGTCTGCATTTCCAAGGTCATTAGCTCCATCACAGGTCTCTTCTTTTCACAACTATATTGTTTTGTTTTCTCAAACCTGGAAGACAACTCAACCACAAATGTAATGTTTATCTTTCAAAATAGCAGCTGAAAAAAAAAGTACAGGATGTGTGAGACTAAAAACACTCTTTTGGCTTCCTCTTCTTTTTTTGTGACTTTCCCCGGGTTCCTCCCTGAGGGAGAACCTGCTATATATAAGTCATGTTCTTCGTTTGGCTTAGTGGTGCCCTAAATGAAAGCAGCGTCACCTTAGGAACACAACCTTGTCTGCTCTGTATCTGTTGGCACGGGGTGAACTGCAGTTTAGCAATGATTTCTCACTACCTTATCTTCCTCATTATTTCATGACTCCAAGTGTATTCAACTTGACTTCTCTCCACAGTTGTTTGAAAATACCCTTTGATCATAGACACCAGAGCTTCTGAAATATCGGCTTTCCCTTGTGTACTCTATGAGAAAAACTTCTTAGAAATCTGTCTTCAACCGACTGAGCTGGTTATTTTCTTCTTGGGTGCATTCCATTAGACAACAGGATTTATTAGTTCAAATTCCTGTTTCACAGAATGACTTGTTCTTAATGACATGTGTCTTTTCTTCTACTTCCCATACCCCACGCCCTCTCTGCCCGTGTTCTCTCTTCCTTTATGTCTGTATCTTTGCACAGTCTTCTGCAACCACCCACTTACTTGCCATTAACGAGGAATCTTTTTCATCTCCATGATGATGAATGTGATTTTTATAAAGTGCATAGGTAATGTGGCAAAAGGTTTTTAAACACTGAATTGAATTGCTTTTGATTAAATGCCATTGAGACTCCTTGTTTGCAGTATATATGTGTTTGTTCCTGTTATACACAGTCCAATTATTCATATATTAATGCTGGGGCCTGGGAGTGGTGGCTTACACCTGTAATCTCAGCACTTTGGGAGGCCGAGGCGGGTGGATCACCTGAGGTCAGGAGTTTGAGACCAGCATGGCCAACATAGTGAAACCTCGTCTCTGCTAAAAATATAAAAATTAGCCGGGTGTGGTGGCAAGCGCCTGTGATCTCAGCTACTCCAGAGGCTGAGGAGAATCGCTTGAACCTGGGAGGTGGATGTTGCAGTGAGCTGAGATCATGCCACTATACTCCAGCCTGGGCAATAGAGTAAGGCTCCATCCGCCTCAAAACAAAAAACAAAAACAAAACTAACGCTGGTATCTCCGGATGATAGCTGTGCATTTTCTTGATAATGATTATAATGCAATGTTTTATTATGCCTCCAAGAGTATCATCTTTTTCCTTGCAAAATGTAATTAGTTCACTTTCAGAAATAAATGAATATCAAAGTTTAAAAACAGATCAAACCAAAAAAAGGAAAAACTAGTTAAGCTGTATATGAAACAGCAGGCTTCATCAATAGTATTACCCACAGTACTAAAGACAAGGGCATTAAAAGAGTCAAATGGAAGAAATGCTAATAGCCCATAGCTACACTGACGTATTGTTCCCTCCATTTAGTGACTCACTGGACTTTAACTGACACTAGAGTGCTTTAAGAAGTTCCTGAGTGTATGGGTATTTCCTGAACCACTAGCAATTTTTGTTTCTTTTCTACTGAGTAGAAGTTTATTTGAAGTTTCAAGTAATTTTATTCTCTTAGGGAATGTCTTATTGTGTTTGTTACTCTAATCCTTCTATTCCTAAAAATGGCCCCTTGGGCATTTAGAAAGAGAATGGCAGTACTGACTTCTATTCCTTTGCTGTTTTCACTGGTGAAACCAAAAGCTGATGTATAAAGATACATCCTTAGTATATCTTTTAGTATCTGATCAGATTCTCCTGTTTGTTTGTTTGCTTGTTGAGACAGAGTATCGCTCTTGTCACCCAGGCTGGAGTGCAGTGGCACGATCTCAGCTCACTGCAACATCCACTTCCCAGGTTCAAGCAATTCTCCTGCCTAAGCCTCCTGAGTAGCTGGGATTACAGGCACCCGCCACCACACCCAGCTAACTTTTCTACTTTTAGTAGAGACGGTTTTTCACCATGTTCGCGAGACTGGCCTCAAACTCCTGACCTGAGGTAATCCACCTGCCTCCGCCTCCCAAAGTGCTGGAGTTAAGGTGTGAGCCACTGCACCTGGCCAGATTCTCTTTTATAATTTTTCCCCCCTCTGTGTGTGGTCTCTTAAAGCAAATGGCAGTTAAACATGCTATTTCTGCTTTAGGTCATGCACTTTCTCTAAGACAGAATTATGGGCCTTTTGTGCTGTGTGATCAACTAAACCCAAGAGTATCCTAAGGAGAAATTTCCATGTTTCTCCCTACATATAAATATACTACATTTATATATATAAATATATGATATACTATGTTACATATAATATACTTAATATGCTGAATTTCCCTCTGTCTTCCAAAGGTATATCTTGACTGTGTTCTTATTTTTATCTGTCTGAAACATCCTCTAAGGAAAATTTTAAAAATTCAAAAGGGAGTTTTATGTAAATATTTGTATCTTTGTTCTCTGGAATTTTAGCAAATCAAACCTTTCCTGCCTTTTCTGAAAATAAGCCAGAGGAAAAGTAGATGAGCGATTATACAGAAACCATCTTTTTAGATGCTTTCTGACTCAAAGTACAATCTTCTCTTGGGTGTAAGTTCTCAGTTATTCAATGAGTCCAAGCACAAGGAAGTTGATTATACCAATTCGAAATAAAAATCCTCCCAGCACTTTGGGAGGCTGAGGTGGGTTGATCACCTGAGGTCAGGAGTTTGAGACCAGCCTGGACAACATGGTAAAATCCTGTCTCTACTAAAAATACAAAAAATTAGCTGGGCATGGTGGCAGATGCCTGTAATCCCAGCTACTTGGGTGGCTGAGGCAGGAGAATCACTTGAACCTGGGAGGCCAAGGTTTCAGTGAGCCAAGATCATGCCACTGCACTCCAGCCTGGGCAACAAGACTGAGACTCTGTCTCAAAAAAGCAAAAACAAACAGGAAAATAAACAACCAAAGTAAAAGCCCGAGTAGATTTCTCTTGTTTTGGTGGACTTGTTTGCATTTCTCATATTCTTTCATAAGTTGGTTAAATTGGCATGGACCCCAGGCAGATTTGGGGATAAAATAAGCCCCTTTGTATCAAAGCGTACTGTAAGAAACCATCTGTAATGGGAGGGCTCTCAAACACAGTTCTTTCAGGTCTCATTTGTTTCCAGGCATGGGTCACCCAGCACAGTTCATTTCATATACTTTCATCCCACCTGGAGCTCTTTTGGTTATAACCTCCCAATTTACTTTACAGCTATCACTTCACTAAGGGGAGACATTTTAAAAATAGTATTTTCTTCAACTTCAAAACAAATCTTTAGAAATTTTAAAAGGGGGAGTATTGGGGCAGAACCCAGGAGAACCAATTCATTGTATCAACCCACAGATCTTGCAGTTTTCACCAAGTTTGAGAGACACACCTTTCAAGTATAGGCACTACCCCTACATTTCTTAGGAAGTGGTTCAAGGGGTCTGGACAACACAGACTCATTATGCCAGTCACTTCTAAAGGTTTTTCAATAACTTATTGTGAGAGCTTTCCCTGTCTATGTGTCTACTAAGGGCTGGGAATATGGGAGATGGGTTTAGCTAGGCATAGACTATCATGCTGGTCTAGGAAATGATCCCAAGAGTTTGTAGAAAACAGTCTCCTCAAAGTGTCTACAGCTAGGTTGCATAGCATCCAGAAGCCATGAAGACTAAGTGTGGGATAAAGCTCTCACTGTTTCAATCCCATTAATTATGTTGCATTTTGAATGTTTTTCCTGCCTAGTAACTATTGCCAGATGCAATGTGTCTTGAGGGCCCAAGCTGGAAAGATCACTTTAGTGCCTGACCACCTATAGCTGCCATTGACTACAGCTCTTCTGGAGATAAAAATAGTCCAAGTCTTGCTTGATCTGGGGGTATTTTTTTTTTTTTTTAAGGATCAAAAGAAAAGTCATTTTGTTGTGGCTTAAAAAAACTAAGTCTGTCTAAACAAGCATGACCTTCCCATTATACTGGACTGCAATCTGTTCTTGGACTAGGCAGAAAAAGAACTATCAGAAATCATCTTAAAGGTGTGTGTGTGTGTGTGTGTGTGTGTGTGTGTTTTCCAGTTCTTTGATTCTATTAGCTAGAACATTGTTTGAACACAAGGCATAGTCTTCTGGCTATTAAGTATGAGAAGATGAGACCTCAAATTTATGAAAAATTTCAGAAATTTGAGTTTCCCATGCCAGCCAAGTTTGTTTTTTGATTTCGTGCCCAGCACTTTTTTTTCCCTATTTTGAGTTAGATTTAAATTTCACAGATGCCTTAGACATAATAAGTATTTATGAAATACACTCATCCCTCAGTATCCATGAGGGACTGGTTCCAGGACTCCCCTCAGATACCAAAATCTACAGATGCCCAAGTCCCTTATATAAAATGGTATAGTATTTGCATATAACCTACGCACATCCTCCCATATGCTTTAAATTATCTCTAGATTACTTATAATACAAAATACAATGTAAATGTTATATAAATTATTATACAGTATTGTTTAGAAAACTGTGACAAGAATAAAGGTGTGTACACGTTCAGTACAGGCACAACCATCCTCTTTTGTTTTTCAAATACTCTTGACCCACGGTTGGTTGAATTCAAAGATGCAAAACCCATAGATACAGAACACATAGATATGGAGTGCCTACTGTAGAAGATATAATATGCAAAAATATATAGAGATGTGGTCTATCAAACCATGGTTAGACTATGTCAGTCATTCTCATAAAGGTTCTGGGCAAATTTTTAAAGTAAGTTAACAATTAGCTTTATCAAATATTTCCAGGAAATAATGTATATTTTCATAAGTTCCACTTATGAAAGCATCCACATTTTAAAAGATATTTTCAGAGTCTGGGTTTCCTTTTCCTTTTTCATTAAAGTGCCATAATGCTAAATAATTCTTAGGAACTCACATAAAGTTACCATTCCTTTTGTCCCAGCTCTGGGGAAAAGGTTAAAAAAAATAAGACAGAAAAAAAAATCAGGGGTCACATGAGGACTTTAAATTAGATCTTGGGGGTAATTAATACATCTTTAAAAATCAAGATTAGATGGAGTGTGCCTTCAGGTACCTTTATGTGTCCTACTATATATGTGTCAGGATGATCTCATTTTAGAAAAATGGAGAAAAAAGAAAATGGTACTTTGGAAATTTGGTCAAGCATCCACGAAACCCACTGAAATAAATTTCTTCATACTAACTTCATATTCCTCTTTTGTTATCACAAAACTTGCTATACTCTTTATCTTAACTAGAGTAATGATTTTGATAAAGATAATAAGCAAGGCAAATTGCTACACTAAATGCTGAGCAGAACAGAGTGGAGACAGTACATGGGAGATAAGACGTTGACTTGGTAGGATGTCACCAGGCAGGTTATGGAGGGCTTGGGAAACATATAGAGGAGTTTAGATCACACACACACACACACACACACACACACACACACACATACACCCCGCATGCTTATTATAAAGGCAGTCAGGATAAATATTAGTGCCTCCTCCTACAATCCAGTTGTCAAAGCAATGGCTATGACAACATCACTGCCTTTATGCCATCTGCCTGGAAGTTCATGAACCTTGGTAAGGTTCAACTGGAGAAGAACAGACTTTTACAATGTTCTGCCAGCCTTGGTGCATGTCATTTACATCGCCTGACTTATAAACACAAACACTGTCTATTAGGCATTGTTATTAGTAATGCTGGATTTATTTGGTATTCTTTCTTCCATCATAAATAAAAGAGCACTGGAGTCTTCTCTCATTTATCTTCATAAAAAAGGAGAGAAGCTATTTGAACTTCTCTTTCTGCCTCTGATGTTTCCTCCTTTCGCACTCACCCAGAATTCCAGATCAATCTTTATAGAGCAGGCTTTTACTTGAAAAACTGATATTTGCATGGCTGGCTGCAGTGGCTCACAACTGTAACCCAGCACTTTGGGAGGCCAAGGTGGGCAGATCACTTGAGGTCAGGAATTCCAGACCAGCCTGGCCAATATGGTGAAACCCCATCTCTACTGAAAATACAAAAATGAGCCAGGCGTGGTGGTGCATGCCCGTAATCCCAGCTACTTGGGAGGCTGAGGCTGGAGAATCGCTTGAACCCCGGAAGCAGAGGCTGCAGTGAGCTGAGATTGTGCCAGTGCCCTCCAGCCTGGGTAACAGAGCGAGACTGTGTCTCAAAACATAAATAAATAAAATTAAAAACAACAACTTATATTTGGAGAAACTTTCCACGGTCCCTTGAAGAAAAAGTACATACTACTAATTCTAACAGGACATGCAGCTTTATTACTCCATCGCCCATCCAGCTGTGTTTCCCACAGTTACTCAGTATACACCCTCAGCCTGAGTGGGGCTTCTCTCCTCTGGCTTCAGTCCTCTTTCCTGGTCTTGGTTCTCTTCTTCATGCTCTTCCCTCCACTCAGGCTCTTCTTCCTCTTCCTTTGCCTTCACCAAAACCTTTTTAATTTCTCCAACTAAAATTCTGTCTTCTCTGTGAAACCTTACCAGGCTGCTCCAGCTCATTCTAGACTCCAATGTGAACAGTTGGTTTATTTGCAGAGTATTACCAATGAAAACATAAAGCATGGTGTGGCTCAGGCAAGACAAGGGTTTGGGTCTTCTGAGTGGGTTCTATCCATTCGATCACCAACCTTTGTGTCACTTCTATTTATTTCTTTTTTTTTTTGAGACAGAGTCTCACTCTGTTGCCCAGGCTGGAGTGTAGTGGTGCAATCACGGCTCACTGCAACCTCCGCCTCCTGGGTTCAAGCAATTCTCCTGCCTCAGCCTCCTGAGTAGCTGGGATTACAGGCATGTGCCACCACGCTTAGCTAATTTTTGTATTTCTAGTAGAGACGAGGTTTTACCATGTTTGCCAGGCTGGTCTCGAACTCCTGACCTTGTGATCTGCCCGCCTCAGCCTCCCAAAGTGCTGGGATTACAGGCATACGCTATTGCACCTGGCCTCTCTCTTTCATTTTAATAAACATTATGTTTTGAGCACTTTTAATTTTCCAGCAAAACTGAGCAAGAAAGTACAGAGAGTTTCCATATACACGCAGTCTGCACACACATACAATCTCCCCCACTGTCTACAGCCCCCACCAGGCTCATACACTTGCTAAATCACTGAACCCACATTGATACATCATTATTACCCAAAGTCCACGGTTTAAGGTTTATTCTTGACATTGTACATTCCATAGTTTTTGACAAATGGATAATGACATATATTCACCATTGTAGTATCATGCAAAACACTTTCACTGTCCTAAAAACCCTCTCTGCTCCTCCTATTCATCCCTTCCTCCCTTGCCACTAACCCTGATCATTTTACTGATCAGTAATACCCAGTGATCTGTTTAGTGTTTCCATAGTTATGCATTTTCCAAAATGTCATATAGTTGGAAATATACACTATGTAGCCTTTTCAAACTGGCTTCTTTGACTTAATATCCCTTTAAATTTCCTCCACATCGTTATAGTTTGACGGTTCATTTCTTTTCAGTGCTGAATAACATTTCATTATCTGGATGTACCACAGTTTATTTATCCAGTTCATTTATCACAGTTTATTTACTGAAGGACATCTTGGTTGCTTTAACATTTTGGTAATTATGAGTAAAGCAGCTGTAAACATACATACTCAGGGTATTTTGGTGGACATAAGTTTTCAGCTCCTTGGGGTAAATACCAAGGAGCATGATTGTTGAATTGTATGGTTAAGAGTGTGTTTAGTTTTGTAAGAAACTGCGGCTGTACCATTTTCCATTTCCATCAGCGATGAATGAGAGATCCCATTGCTCAGCATCCTCATCAGTCATTGGTGTAGTCACTGTTCCAGATTTTGGCCATTTTAATAGGTGTTCAGGGGTATTTCATTGCAGTTTTAATTTGCAATTCCCTAATAATACATGTAAAGATAGACGTGGAGTATCTTTTCACATGCTTTAATTACCATCTGTGTATGTTCTTTGGTAAGGTGTCTCTTCAGATTGTTTGCCCCTTTTTTTCTGTTTGAGATGAAGTCTCCCTCTTGTTGCCCAAGCTGGAGTGCAGTAGCACCGTCTCGGCTCACTGCAGCCTCCACCTCCTGGGCTCAAGCCATTCTTGTGCCTCATTCTCCCGAATAGCTGGGATGACAGGCTCCCACCACCACACCTGACTAATTTTTGTATTTTTAGTAGAGACAGGGTTTCACCGTGTTGGCCAGGCTGGTCTCAAACTCCTGACCTCAGGTGATCCACCCACCTTGGCCTCCCAAAGTGCTAGGATTCCAGGCGTGAGCCACCAGCCAGCCTTGTTTGCTCATTTTTTAAAAAATGTGGTTATTGCAACTAAGGAACTGAATTTTTTGTTTTATTTTTGATTTGTATTTATTTATTTGTTTGTTAATTTTTAGGGACTCCTGTGTTCAAAGTGATCTTCCTGCTTCAGCTTCCCAAGTAGCTGGGACTATAGCACGCACCACTATACCCTGATAAGAAAAATAATTTTTTAAAATAAAGACGGGGTCTTGCTATGTTGCCCAGGCTGGAGTGCAGCAGCTACTCATAGGTACTATCATAATGCATTGCAACCTTGAACTCCCGGACCCAAGCAATCCTCCCGCCTCTGCTTCCTGAGTAGCTTGGACTATAGGCTTGTGCCACTGCACTTGGCTTGGTGGCTGATTTTTTTAATGAGGTGGTGTGTTTACTTACTGTTGAGTATAAAGCGTTCTTTGGATTAAAGTCTTCCATCAGATAATGGCTTTTGCAAATATTTTCTGCCGGTCTGTGGCTTGTCTTCCCATTCTTTTGATTTCACTATTTTTTTGGGTATGTGTTTCTCATTTTTTCCTTCTTTGTTCTGCCTTTCTTTTTTGAGATGGAGTGTCGATTTTGTTTCCTAGGCTGGAGTACAACGGCGAGATCTTGGCTCACTGCAAACTCAACCTCCAAGATTCAAGCCATTCTCCTACCTCAGCTTCCTGAGTAGCTGGGATTACAAACATGTGCCACCACGCCCAGCTAATGTTTTGTATTTTTAGTAGAGACACAGTTTCTCCATGTTGGTCAGGCTGTTCTCAAGCTCCCGACCTAAGGTGATTCACCCACCTTGGCCTCCCAAAGAGCTGGAATTACAGGTGTGAGCCACCATGCCCGGCTTCTCCCTTTCTTTCATCAGTGTAGAACATATCCAGTCTTTTCACAAAACAAAACAAAAATCCCAAGTGCCACAGTCAGTCAAATCAAAAGAGAGCTGCATTTGTTATTTGGATAATTTCCAAAGGTTCTTGGGATATTATAGAGGCCGAGATTTGAGAAAGAAAAAAAAAAAATGCATCTGCTAGTTCAAGGAAAATAATGATAAATTATTTTTAAATTATATTAAAATAATCTATATGAAATAAATGAAAATAATTGAAGAGCATATAGAATATTGAGGTAGGAGGTCGGTAAGAAATATAAGTGGTGCTTAAGTCTCTGAAGAGGCAAGTCAAAGCCTTTACCTCTGGCCTAGAAGAAACACTTCTTTAATGAAAGTTCAGACAAAGCCTCAGGATGCCCAGCTAAACTCACACATTGGGTTAAGAGAAAAGGCAACAAGGGCACATTTCAAAGGGCATATTCAGTGATGTTGTTTTACCAAGGACCCTATATTTGCAAAAAAAAAAAAAAAAAAGAAGTGTTTTCGAATCATTCTGTAAAACCATAAGAAATTTCTCTGAAGAAGGAATTATTTCCTTAAGAAAGAAAAGACAGAATAGGGATGTAAAGAACTCAAAAAGAAAAAAAAAATCCATGTCGAAGCACATCACACAAATCTATTAATAAAAGATTTTAGAATTCAGTTCCCCACTTCCATTTTTTTCTGCCTCCTTTGGTAAGTATAAAAATGAACTTGGTTCCTGGTGATATGCAGAGCTGGGTCAGATTTATCTTGCTCTCTCAAAGTGAACATGAATGAAGAAAACAAAGGTCTTCTAAGACTCCCTTTACATTTGGTAGTTAATGGTAACTTATGACTGTTTTTAACTTTCTTTTGTTGAGTCATGGACTCTCCTCCTCCCCCACTTCTAAGTTTTCAGGGTCAACAGGCAACCTTTTCTAAATCACAAGACTGGATTTGCTATGCTTGGTCTTGCTCCAGCGTCTTTATTATCCCTGCTGTTGTGCACTACACAGTTCTGTAGACACATGAGATAAAATGGAGAAACAAAACCAGGAGATTAGTCCCAGACCTGTTGCCAACCGATTTGAAACTGTTGCTCACTGCAAGTACACAACATAATGAATGGTCTTTTATTCATGAGTCTTTTAAAATAGAAATCCTGGGGCAGGGGAGGATTTCTAGTTCTGTCAACCTCATTTGTTCATCCTTTGCCTCATCTTCCTAGTCTGTTCCGTAGTGTTGTTCAAGAAGAATTTTGTTTTCTTTTCTTCTGTAACTCCTTTTATCCTCGGAGTATAATGACAGCCAGATTCTTCTCTATCATCTACTGCAAAATGCCTTGAGTATTTTTCTACCATCTTATCTTAACATAGAAAGAAGTAGGAAGGATATACGTATAATCATTTATCATCCTCCAGATCTTGCTTCCAGAAATACTTAGTTTTCAATTGTAATGTCTCAGGAAACCTATTGATGTAGGGAGCTGGGGGGCAGTCGTTAACTTTGAGGAATTAAATAACATTTTTACCATGAAATGTGAATCCACAGAGTCAACCTCACAGAGCTGATGCCTGGACAAGGGAGACCAAGTAGTTTAAACAAGTTGCTGCGAGCATGGTTAGCTACTATAAAACTCACCAGAACTGGAACCCAACTCACCCTCCTCTCAGTTGAACACATTTCATTTTGACAGGAATTTCTGAATACACAAAGCAGACTCAAAGTCTCCTCTCTCAGCCCAGGATGTTTCTGAAATACATGAACAGAAAGATTCGGAGACCTTGTGCTGTTTCCCAGGGATTTATGATCTGACAGTCTATGGAGATACCCAACTCTCTCCTTGAGCAGAGCCAAATCCCCAAGGATCTCAGACTCAACCCACTTTTTTCAGGGTTGGCCCAGGGCAGAGCTGACACAGCTGTAACATTCTAGAGCACACCCACAACTCTGGATGAACCAGGACAGAATGGGGTGGAAGAAGGATACGAGATCACCCATTTTTCCAAGGGGGCCGTCTGTTGACACATTATAAACGCAGTAACGGCGGGAGTCAGTATCCTCCCTCACTTTAGTTGTAAATGAAACGTCTTCAAAGCATAAGAATTTTGCTTTATCCTTAATTATCTTTTCGTTTTGCAGAAAAATAAAGGGACTCGTCATCGAGTACTTTACCTGGAGTTACAAATCAGCCAAGTGTGCATTTGTTTTTTTTCCAAGTCTGCACAAGAGTGGAACATTTTGTTTTACGAGTGTGAAATATTCGAAATAAATACAAATCTGCCAAGAGGCTTCTTCCACATTGGCCTGGGACTAGGCGGAACAGGCGCTGACCTCCTGAGGGAGGAAAGGAAGACCAGACAAGTCTGAGCCAGGTAAACACCGTTGGGTGAGGTCGGTAAAAGATAAAGTCAGATCTCAAGGACAGAGAGCTTTAAACATTTCTGTGCTCCACTGAGTCGTTTCCCTAACAAGTGAGAAAATGAAGATGTGGATGTACAAAAATTCCACGGCCTTTAGGCTCGCGGTGGGGGCAGCGGGCAGAGAAGAGGCGGTCGGCTGCCAAAGGTTAGTCTCTTGTACCGGCGAACTCAGTCAAGTTCACTCGATTTTTGCTACAAACCTGCAACACTGGGGTGGGAGGTAAACTGGTTGGGGGCGAATTCAGAACTGGAAATTCCAGGCGGCCCAGAGGGATGACCCTCTCTATCGTTGGCGCGACGGGAGCCCGCGGCCCAGCCCGGGGGCGAGGGCAGCGTCCCGCGCAGCGCCCCGCCCCCGTCCTCCGGCCCCGCCCCCGTCCTCCGGCCCCGCCCCCCAGGGGCTGCGCGAGCCGTCTCCGCCCTCGCGCGGGAGCTGGGCGGCTGCGAGAGCCTTGCTGCAGTAGCTTCCTCTGCCGCCTCGGAGCCGCTCGATCCTTAGCCGCCCGGATCCCGGCCGTAGAGGCTGCAGTTGCAGCCGGGAGCCCGCAGTCCGCGCCCCGAGCCCGCCTCCGTCCTCCGAGGGCGCCCCAGGCCGCGCCATGGTGAAGGTGACGTTCAACTCCGCTCTGGCCCAGAAGGAGGCCAAGAAGGACGATCCCAAGAGCGGCGAGGAGGCGCTCATCATTCCCCCCGACGCCGTCGCGGTGGACTGCAAGGTCCGAGCCCGGGGAGGTCGGGGAAGAGGGGTGCTGGGCCCGGCCGGGGAGGGCTGCGCGGGCGGCAGCGGTCGTGCGCCCCGAGGTGGCGGGCAGGGGGCCGGCGCAGCGGGGACAGGTCCCCGAGAGAGCCCGGCGCTCCCCTTTCTTTCCTGTGGGGCTGCGGCTCCTTCTTTGTAAGGAACTGCGTGTGCTGGAAGCGGTGTCTGACGCGGAGTCGGGGGCTTGGGAGGCCAGGAGAGGGGACGACTGACGAATTGTGCCGAGGTCCCGGTCGTTTTTGCAGTCCGGGGAGTGTGTGTGCGGCCAGGACTTGATTCGTTCGCCCGGCAGCGACCGGCACAACCACAACAACAACAACCGAGTTTGGCACTTCCTTCCCAGTATAAATAATGTACCTAAAATGGCTGACATCATTACAAGCCTAAACCTCTGTTGTTTCCTACTTTCGTTTCTAAGCTGAACAGCACTTGGACTAACTCCAGCAACTGTAAGCGTCTTAATTTTAAAAGCGTTTCCTTCTTTACCTTCTTTTTCCACTGCCCTTCGGTAGTGACAGGTGAACTTCACCTGGACAAAGTGACAGTCCGCCCGAAGTAGGTTTGGGCTGTCTCTTATAATTAAAACAAATATCCCTGGTAAAGGCCAGTAATGACTATGTGGATGTTAGTGAAAAACCAATAGATGGAATTTAAATTATATCAGCGTCTTTGTGAAGACTCCTGCCGAGTGAAACTAAACATAAGAAATTTGCCCCTAGGTTCCTAATAAAATTCTCCTTCATTTTACAAAATCTCCTTTTAATCCTAGGAAAATTCAAGAAGTGAGACTGTTATTGTGTTGACTTCTAGTAGGTTACGATGATATTTACTTAAATATGAGTGTAATTGTCTCATAAGTTAAAAAAGAAAGCTCACAGCCTCTTACCCAGATCCTCTTTAGGCTGCAAAAATTAGAAATTAACTGTAAAGTTATGTTGCTTAGCTTATTTTTTTGTTGTTAGCATTTTTAAAAAACCTGTTATCAGTTGCGTAAATTTAGTTTTAACTTAAAAAAAAATTAGTGTGCCAAGTATGAGTAATAGGAATTTTTAAATGAGCGAATGAAAATTATTACTGAAAAATAGGCCACTAATATGCTGTAAAAAATTCAGAATATAAATGTAATCTAGACATCATTATATTATATCGTTATATGCTGAGTATAATCTACCTTCAGAATATAATGGTAATCTTACTTTCTGGAAATGTTTTGGTAAAATCCGACAACGTCAGGGGTTGATTTCTAAATGACTTGCCTTGCCTTGAAATAGGAACAGTGAACAGATTCCCTAAAAGGATTAAAGGTTTTGGTTTTCGTATTGGTATTGTTTTCCTGAAGCCATTGCAGTCTTGGTCTTTAAATAAAATGTTTGGAATGCACAGATGAAAATTCCAGTAGCAAGTTATTATCTTAGCTCTTTGTTTATCTAACATTTATTGTACCTAAAATAGATTGAGAGTCAAGGACCCAGTCACAATCTCACATATATGTAGTCTTAATGCTATCATATATACATATATACATATGTATATATATATATATATATATTTTAAAATCCTATAACTGCTCCCTTTTAGAAAGAGAAAGAGAGAGAGCAAGCATTTGATGATGTCACTTCAGACAGCTTTTCTCTTTCTTATGTAGCGGAGATTTGAAACTCAGGACAAACATCAAAATTAAATTTGCTGAGCACCTTTAAATCTGAGCACCTTTAAAATGACAATTTTTGTCATTTCTGAAATAGTGACTGATTTCAGATTCTCAAAATTTCTCACGAGTTCACCATATTTAAATTTTGTGGTCATTGCAGCTATAAATAATCATTGGTAGCTCTGTGAATCATTGGTAGCTCCGTGCTTTGTTTTCCATTTTTTATTTTCTCAGATCCCCCATATCCAAAGAAAAACACTACTGGGATTACACAGGGCCAGAGTCTTCTTTGTAAACCACCCAGCAGTCACAGATGAGTTGGTAGATACAAGATGACTAATTTTTTTTCCAGCTATAAGCTGAAAGACTTATTTAGTGGAAGACAAAATATTTCTGTACGCTAAAAGTAGAATCCTTATAATCCAGTCAGTTGCTTAACAGGTAAACGAAAACCTTAATGACAGACTTTAGTGAAAGAAGTTCTGATCTCTTCATTTCAGAGCTTGGACAGTGATTACATAATGTTGTCTGGCTCCTTGGGGGTGACTGTGTGGCAGCCACCTTGTCTGACTGCCTGGGCTGGGAACAGAATCAGCCTTAATGTGTTTTGCCGAGGGCATTTCCTTTGCCTGGGTGGTTGAAAGGATCAAACCAAGCTAGTTAATGGCCCAGAACTCCTGAACAAGAATTTATCTTATCTTTAACCCTCCTAAACCACAGTATCCCAGAGACCAGTGTTTTCCAAAATGTACTCTAAGGACCACCTGCTCTGGTATCGTCTGGAATTCTGATTTTAAAATGCAGATTCTACTACCTTATGCCACAAGAATTCTGATCACTCTAATCAACTGACTTATATAACATGCATTCCAGGACTTTTAAGTTGCTCCTGTCTTGCTATTTTTTTCCTCTGCAGGGTGAGAACTCTCCAGAAACAGTTCCATAACCCCATTTTTCAATCTTATTTTTTCAGTAGCTATTAATCCTAACAGCCATTTCTATTGATTGTTTTATCTTAACTAGCTTGCTGTTAATTAAGGGGAAAATGCAGGAAAAGAATAGTTTTCACCTCCCTCCTGTCCTGGTGGGCATATAGCTGTTAGAGCTATAGAGACAGCAAAGAGTGGGATGTATTTTTGGTAGCAGAAGTGAATTTGAAATTACATACATGTTTTATGCCATAGGCAACTATTCATTTATTTTTGTGTTGATACTTTGAACCTTAGGAAAGTGTTTGTTGTATATTTGCAAATATCAGAATACTTAATGTACTGTATCAAAAATCCCAGTTTTGTCCTTATATAACTGCTTGATCTTGGGCTTAAATTTTTAGTTTTTCTGTCTGTAAGATGAGATGCTAGGACCAGATGGCCTGTAAGGATTCTTCCAGTTTCAAAATTTTATGAAGATGCTAGGATTACGTAAGTCTATTTGGCAGAAATTAAACTGTTTTAACTGTGAAAAATAACAACTACTTCCTCACTCTAACCAGAGTATTTCCTTTCTTCCTTTCCATGTTTAACATGTTACATTCTTCTGTCATATCAAGTAGCAGTGGTTCAAAGAGAAAGGAGATGGGTAGAGATATTATGTAATAAAGCACATTGTCACTTCTGTTTACGTCACTGTAGAACAGTGAAGTTGTCAGCACCTCTTTGTTACAGTGCCTGCTTATGAAACCCCTTTCCCAGTATCAGGCCTCAGAATAGCTTAAGCTTGCCTCGTGTGTATGTTGTTTTGCTGACAAATAGTGTTGCTTTCTCTCTACCCCACTTTGTAGATGTTCTTTAAAAGGAGGGAGTAAAGTAAAGTGCTGATATAGGAGAGAAAATGGTTGCAGGATGAGAGCATGAGAGAAAATGAAGGCCGACTAACCCAGTAAGTTCTGCGTTACCCACGGCAAATGGCTATTTAGACCCTGGTTCTTAATACTTTCTTGTTTTCCCTATTTGCACAATCAGGACTAAAAGGTTTGATAATTAAGCTTTTGATTTGTGGTCACGGTTTTTGTTTTTGTGTTTTTTGGGGAGTGAGAAGGGACGTAAAATTCGAGGCTAGCCATTTTTACTGTAACGTTGATATAATGCTCTCAGGGGATCGAGAGCTTGGTTCTCTTTAACCAAAGTGCATCTTATTACATAGTTACGTAATTTCGTTTTTGCAAATATTGGCCAGTGAGACTTTCACAGTCATTACATTTTGGTTCTCCATAAGGGCATTAATATCTAAAGTGAGGGTTTAGTGCTGGGAAATAAATGAATTGCCTCTGTGCATCCCAGTGCCATGGCAGGACCTCCTGTGTACACATCCCTGACAGGAGACTGCTGTTGCATATTGAGTGTGCAAGGTTACATATTGTACAGTTGAAGGACAGTTTACCTGCCAGGATTGTAGTCTTCCCAACGAGACATAAATGAGTATAATTTAGTTGGCATAATAAGCCTGTAAGACCTCATGGAATTCAACTCTGACGTGTAAAAGGTTTATGTGAATGGAAGTATTTTTTAAGCAGAAATATCTCAAATACATTTATGGTACAGGCCTATTTAAATTAATTTAAAATTTGACTTACAAGATTTTTACTATGCATTACCAAAGCTTGACTTGCATGTAAATGTACATAGAAAAATTTACTAAGTTGTTGAGGGAGATTTTATTTCTCTTAGTTTTATCATACCATAACTTAAATGCCTGGAGCGTCTATTCAAAAGCCACATTCTTTTTCCAAAAGGAAACATTATTTTCTGAATTACTATTTTAACTAAAGGTTCTCAAACTGCATTGTGTATCATAGTATCAGTAAAGGAAGATCCAGAAAAAAAAAATTACATCTTTTTCGGTTACCTGTGAAGTCATCCTCTCAAATTTTTTGGCAAATGTGGCATTTTATTAGAGCTTAAAGACTAAAGGAAAATAAATTAAGGACTTTAGACCATGACTGTTGCAGGATTTGACAATTCTGAATTTCTGAATGAGGTTATTTTTGCTTAAATGTTATAGAAAATATTAACACTGGAGCTGTGCTTCACAATGAAAGTCTTTTACAAAGTAGACAGATGAAAGTAGAAAACTGGAAATTATAACCCTAAGGACATAATTTTTGAAAAACCTCCACTTAAATTGTGATTATCCCTTTTAATTAGTACTTACAATACATATTTTTAACAGTTTTAAGGAAATCTACAATACAACCTCATTTTATAAGTGTTACCAACAACTGAAAGAACAAGATTATTTGAAATTATTGAGCATTTTTTAAGCTGTTTTATTAGAGAAAAAAAGAACCTTTTGCAGTATTTCTATAATTGTACTGTTTGGGGGAAAATCAGATAAGAGTGAACATAGACTTTTTATTCTTTTTATATATTTTTTTTTACTGCATTTTAGGTTTTGGGGTACATGTGAAGAACATGCAGGATTGTTGCATAGGTACATACATGGCAATGTGGTTTGCTGCCTCCATCCCCATCACCTATATCTGTCATTTCTTCCCATGTTATCCCTCCCCGACTTTTTATTCTTAAACAGAAAAGTTTGAATCTTGAGTTGTAGAGATGAGAAAGTCACCATTGTTTTTATGGTAGAGGAATATTCTCATTTTTCACTTAATGTTTTATCTTTCAGTACTGCTAGTTAAGTTACCAGCAATAATTTTATGATATAGCGCTAATAGGAATATGACAAAAGAGAAATAAATTTTGCACAGCTTATATATAATATCACTTCTAAGTTAAATATCCTGGACATTTATTTGGGAAAGTGATACTAAGTATGGTATTGGATATTTTATACTCTGAAATTTTGAAATATTTGCATAAAGCGTTTTTTTGGCATAGTTGAATTTCATACTTTAAAAAACAAGTTTGGTGGTTGTTTGTATTTCTTTGAATGTTTAACTTTAAGCCTCAAATTATTATTTTTAGTGGAAAAAAGTTTATTAAGAAAGTAAAGGAAGAAAAGAATGGCTACTCCATAGGCAGAGCAGCCAAGGCTCAAAAATATTTTTAAAATTTGTTTGTTTTCAGAATGAGTTAAGGATAAAGCTTAAATCTTAACTATTTTCTCCGCTTATATATGATTATAATGTTTTAAATCATTTTATATAAAAAATTTTAAAAATGCATTGTTAATTAAATCACTTGAATCTCTGCAACATCCAAAAGCAGACTCATTTTTATGCTGGGAAAAATGATTTTTGAGAGTCAGTCTTAGTTTTGCATTATCAGTTTTCAGTTTTTCATTTTATGTAACTTTCTCCAATTCATTTTTTCCTTGCTTTTGTTTAATGCTGGGACTTAAAATTTCCCATCTATTCATTTTACCTAGGGCAGTGCTAGGCATGTTAAGCAGAGAAGGCAAATTCAGTGCCTCCTGGGCTGAAGCAGATGAATTGATGAAGCTGGGCTTTTTGCATATGAAACAAGTAAAAATATTCTTGGTTTTCCTGCTGGGCTCAGTGTTGACACCTGTAATCCCAGTATTTTTGGAGGCTGAGGCCAGTGGATAACCTGAGGTCAGGAGTTTGAGATCAGCCTGGCCCACATGGCAAAACCCCATCTCTACTAAAAATACAAACAAATTTAGCTGGGCATGGTGGCGTGTGCCTATAATCCCAGTTTCTCGGGAGGTTAAAACAGGAGAATTGCTTGAACCCAGGAGGTGGAAGTTGCAGTGAGCTGAGATTACGTGACGGCACTCCAGCCTGCGTGATAGAGCAAGATTCCATTTCAAAAAAAAAAACGTATTTTTGGTTCTCACTTTTAAACATGAGTCCAGTGTTGCTTGATCCTCTAGTTTGCAAAGGCAAGTACTTCTATTTTAATTCATAAAAGAATTTTAGCCCAGAACACTTAAGGCATGGGCCACTGTTTTATAATCTTCTTTAAAGTGGAAAGCAGAAATGGCAAATTATAGCCTATGTCTTCAAATACTGCCTGCCTCCTGTTTTTCTCTAGGCCATGGGGTAAGAATGATTTTTATATTTTTGAGAAAAATATCAATAGAATAATATTTCTCCTTTTTGCCCAGTACCCTCACTGAATTGGTGGGGAGGGGCTGCTGCTATTTAGGAAGCAGTACTGTGTAGTGATTGAGAATTCAGGTAACACAGTCATTCTTCAAGGTTTAAATTTTGTCTCTATCACTTACTGTGATACTTTGGGTAAATTACTTTAGTTCTCTGTGTCTCAGTTTCTTCATCAGCAAAATGGGCAAATAATCTGTAATGGTAAAATAGCACAATGTCTGGAACAGAGTTAAAAATCTGTAGATTTCAGGTACTATTATTAAAGTCCCAGTTTTCTCTCCTCGTCATTCTTGTTTTGTAATATTGCTTCTTATAATGCCGTTGCTGCTTATCCCTACCTCACATGTCAATAACAATATTGTTGGTACTTTTTTCCCAGCAAAGTATTCTGGTAAAGATTCATTCCTGCAACATAAAAACTCTTAGAATTCAGTAGCTATACTCATTTTTGTTTAAAAATGTTATTTATTCATTACATAATAGGTGTTAACAGAATTTGAGTTTACCAAAGTAATGCTGAATTTTAATACGCAAATACATAGTCCTGTCCTATGTCAGAACACACTTTTTGAAACTTGTAGCATCATTGTATACAGTAAAATGCACAGATCTTGAGTGTATAGTTACATAATTTTAAGTGTATATACCTAAGCTCTAACTCCCAATCAAGCTCGAACATTGTCATCAACTCAGAAAGTTATTTCATGTCCTTTTACAGTTTATTCTCCTTAGAGGTAACCACTATTCTAATTTCTCTCCCTATAGATTAATTCAAAGCAATCACATTCATTCATTAGCTTCTTCTGGTCTTTTATTACCATGATGACCACTAGACCCTCTTCTGCCTTTGTACAATTTAGAAAAAGTTGCCCTCTCTGGTGTTTTGGAGAATAGAGCATGAGCTGGATTCTAGCCCTATTGACCCCATTGTCCTGGTGTCCTTGTACTGTAAACAAGCAGCCCAACCATAGGTGGTGATGATCTTAACTCCATGTTTCTCTTTTTTTGGTGGGGGTTGGGGATGGTTCAGGGGAAGAACAGAGTCTGGCTCATTTGAGTGCAATGGCGTGATCTCGGCTCACCGCAACCTCTGCTTCCTAGGTTCAAGCGATTCTCCTGCCTCACACTCCCAAATTGCTGGGATTACAGGCGCCTGCCATCACTCCTGGCTAATTTTTGTATTTTTAGTAGAGACAGGGTTTCACCATGTTGCCCAGACTGGTCTTGAACTCCCGACCTCAAGAAGACAACTGTATTTTCCTATCAGCTTCTGCATTCAGTCTGTTGTGACATGGTGCTTAGCTTACGGGAAATTGCACTGTACAATTTTTATTGTATATGAACATTGTGAGAGAATGAAAGTGAAAAAGGCAGTTTTATTATTTAGTTTATTAAACTGACACAGGCTTAGTTTTATTATGAAAAAAATAAAATTGATCTTGTGGACCCCCCGAAAGGGTGCGTTCCTGGACCACATTTGGAGAACCTCTACTCTAAATACTTGCTTATACTGCTGTTTCATGGTTTGTTTTCATTTGTTTATTTTTTGCAGTTTTAGATAATACCTATTGGTAATATCTACATGGAAGGTGAATATTTAGTTTTTTCTGTGTATTTACACACTGTACACATAATCTCTTCTGTTTTAGCAGTTTTTGGTTAAATAGATATTTTGTGTTTTGTGTTATAATTAACATAAACATTATTTACATTTGAGTATTGTAGTGTACTTTTACTTCCTTTCTTGTATAACAGCTTATTTTCCCTGGATTTGATCATGCTTCCTGGGGCAGGAGAGAGGGTTCCTTAATTTTCTATGTACTTAACTGCTAATTCAGACTCTGACAGCAGTGTAATTGTCTTTCTGTATCTTCAGACTCACCAGGTAACTTACCAAGTTTTTCTTTCTTTCTTTTTTTTTTTTTATGATTTCTTGCCCGTCATTCTTTAGTTTTCTAGTCCAGACTGGTTGCACTCCAGGTATGTTGCCGTGCAAATGTCATGAGAGTCATAATCTTCTTGGAAGAATTGCCTTTGTCTTCATCACATGCTAGCTCTGCAGTTTTATAAATCTGAAGAAAAAGTTTGTTAAATTTTTTAAAAATCATGTGTCTGAGACTCATTATTTCATCTTCATATTGATAATTTATCTGGGTGTAAAATTCTAGGTTAGCATTCAGCATTTTGATGGCAGTGCTCCATTATCGTCTAATGTGATACCATTCTGATTCTGCATTTGTGTATGACTTTTTTTTTTCCCCTGTTTAGTTGTCTACAGGCTGGAGATTTTCTTCTTATACCTTGATTTTTTTTTTCTTTTATGTTTCCAGCTTTCAGAATTTTTATTGACATGACTTGCCTGCTGTCATTCATTTTCATTCTCTGTGGCTTAAGGTTTATTTGTTTTATCCTTTTACTTTCACTTTATTGAGCTTTTAGGAGGAAGTAAACAAACATTTAACTGGAAATCAATATTAGCACTTCAACTCAGCTATCTTGATAGCTTTTTAAAGATTTGTTAGAATATTTCCTTTTACATTAAAAATGGACTTAATGATAATTAAAAATGGATAATAATGGAAACCGTCTGAATTACTATTAGCACTAATTTAAGATCAGACAGGATGGTCTAGAAAGATTGATGAGGCATCCTCTAATCTTCCTCTTCAAAGTTCCAAGATTGTCTCCTTCATGAGAAATATAAGAGGCAACTCATTACCAACTTTGTAGTTTTGCTTTGTGGCATATTACTCCAACTAAGTTTAAGTTTCATTTTTATAATTAATATTTTGCCTTTTACATTTATGTTGAAATGCTTACATGCCAGTGTGCCTTAGTTATTTCCCTTTATTGTTTTAGGTTCACATGTATATGATTTTAATGCTTTTTGCTACCATCCTTTGTAATTTGATGAACAATAGAGAAAAGCCCTATTAATTTTGCCAATGTATTAAAAGTAATATTATTGCCTTTGTAATAGTTAACACATGTAGGGCTTATTAGTGTGGGTCAATTTAAGTAAACCTTTTACAACAGCAGAAATTCACACTGTGGGCCAGGCATGGTGGCTCACAATTCCAGCACTTTGGGAAGCTGAGACGGGAGAATTGCCTGAGACCAGCCTGGGCAACATGATAAGACCCCCACCTCCACAAAAAAATTTAAAAATTAGCCAGGCATGGTGATGTACATCTGTAGTTCCAGCTACTCTGGAAGCTGAGATGGGAGAATCACATGAGCCCAGAAGGTTGAGGCTGCAGTGAGCAATGATTGCACTATTATACTCTAGCTGGTCTAGCTGGTGACAGAGCAAGATCCTGTTTCAAAAAAAAAAATGAATTAAAATATACATTTAATAAAATAAAAATAAAAAAATTCGGGCTATGTGGTTTCTGGTTAGAAAAGAGTGTTATCCAAACGTGGCATGGTGTCTGTCACTTCATTTATTACCAGAGTTAATTTGTCTAAGCTGTTTAGTTCGTTTCCTTAAGAAGCACTTGGAGTCAAGATAATATTCAGGCCTTATTAGCTCTGTAATATTAGGCAAATAATTTTACTTCTCAGGGCCTCATTATGTTTATCTGTAAATGATGTATTGGATTGAACTACATTCATGATACTTCCATAGGGGATCTGTTTCTGAGAACTGTATTGATCATATATTCAGAAGCACCTACTGCATAGCCAGGTACCATACCTGGAATTTAAAAATTGCAAAGTACCTCAACTTTCAAGAAACATTGTGTAGCTAGGAAAGACCAACGACCAATTACGAAAAAGAAATTAGTCAAAACCTATTTAAATGCCTATATTTTATCTTTCAAGAAAATCACACCCCTGGATCCAAGAGCCAGGAGAATGGTAGAATAAGGGAGCAATATTAAATATTACCACTGAGTTTTAACTGCACATGCATTTGATGTTAGGCAGTAGAGCTCATAGGGTCAAAGCACTTCTCATATATAGAGACAAATATTCCTGATCTCAAGAATTAGAATTATTTTTTCTAGTAGTCATCTTGTTTAACATTTAAAATTCCAAACTTGGACAGAAATTTTCTCTTAACTGTCCACATTTAAACTATATTGTACTTTCAGATGAATATACTTGGAATTTTCTTACTGGAAGTTCTGCATTTTAAATGAAATTACCCATATTTGAATATGAATTTGTAGTAATTATCTTGTTGAAAGACATTAAAAGCCAGCATTTGTATAAAAGTGAGTCTAGATAAGGTTTGTTCTTTTTTTCCCTCTAATCTTGACAATAAATTTTATAATGAATTATATAAAATTAGAGCATTTGTATTGTGCTTAAAATTTTTAGGGAAACAGTTGATATTGGTAACAATGTGGACTCTAGTTTTATTCAGCCAGTGGTAGAGAAAATCTGTCTTTACCAATTTATCTATCCCTGGTAAAGGATATTATTAATAATAAATAACATTTGTATATAATGCTATTGTTAACAACCATTTGCCTGTTTGTGCTAGTCTAGGCTTTTTACTATCCCACTGCCTTTCACTCACTAATATGAATTGGAAATTCTGCTGAACTTTCACTTAAAAAAAAGGGATACAGTTCTGTTGAGCGTAGATTGAATAAACACTGAATAGAAATGATGGTCATCTTTTAAACTATATAGAAAATAGGAGATTTTAAACTTATAAATATATTTTAATATTCTACTTTGCACTAGATACTCTGCTTGTCTCTCATACAAAAGTGATTAAGTTATGATCCAGCTCCAAATGTATTGCATTGACAGTATGCCTGTTTTTTTGTTTCTTTTTTTTCAGTTCCAACCTATTTTTATTTAACCTAGGACTGTGATAATTTTATGTGATGCTAATAATTTGGTTCAAGTTTCATAGATTTCTCACAATAGTTACATTATAATGCAATGGCTTTACATTTTAAATTGTTTTTTCATTCTGTATTGCTGCTTTTATATTGTAGGTTTTGTTAACAAAAAATAATATTAGTGAGAAATTTGTTTCGTAGATCTTGTAGTTTGAGATTGTTTTCCTTTTTTAAAGCTTTCTCTTGTTCTAATTCCAGTACAGAATAGCACCATAACTTTATTAATCATAACATGTTGGTATAAGTCCCAATTTTGACTCTAAACACTAATTTAACTTAATGAAATCTAATATTGACAAAAAGTCAGAGGCCTTTGTGAATTATATCATAGTACCTACAACTATAAAGAGCAGCTTTCTGTGTAATGCCAGCTATTTGGAAAACTGCTTCCTTTTTATGTGTCAAACATAACATTTATCCTATAGACTTCTTCACTGTGGTTGAGACAGTAGCAATCTCATTTCAAAAGGCAAATCGTAAAGTGAAATTCAGATACTGATTTAAGTGAATAAGAAAAAAGGCAAAGAAATGTTTGATGTCCTCATGGATTGTTAACTTATCAGCCAGCGATTTTATGTTTTATGTATAGCAGATATATTTGGTAATCAATGCAATTAATAATTAGCGGATCACCAGATCATGTCCTTTTGATGCTTCCATACTGAGGAAAGAAACCTAATGTGGAAACCAAGTGAATATGTACCAGTCTACAAAACCCAGAACTCGAAACCCTTTATATGGGGAAGTAGTTTAGATTGATTATTTAATATAAATAGGATTTCAGAAGGAAGTATACCCAGTCATAGCTGGAAATGAAGATCAGGGTTCAAAACCTAGCAACATGATAGAAAAGAACTAGGTATATTTGGCCTCCAAGTAGGGAGAAAAAAAAAGATGAGAGGGGAGTTGAAAATACTAGAATACTGATGGGAAATCCAGCTTTTAAAAGTGCGAATCACTGAAGTCTTTTAATGTCTCAGCTGTTTCTGTTTTGGAAAGTATTATACCAGCCAAACAGCACATCTCTGGGCAGCTGGCCTGTGCACCCCCATATTTACCTGTGCTACCCAGCATATTTCCAAGTAACTAAATCTGTTTCTGAAAGTTCAGTATATTTTGAGTTGAATAAATTGTTTCTACATATATGTTTTTTGATAACATAATTTTTAACCCTAAGACATGTTTTCCTTTTTAGTATCCTGGTTCCTAAAGCATTGTTGTTGGATTTCATGAAGAGATGTAAAATAGTATATCTGAGCACTTTGAAAAATATATCTTAAAAGCTTTAGTCATCCTGTAGAAAAGGTTCAAATAGAAATGCCTAAGAATGTGAAGTGATTTGTTAGTTTGAGAACAGAATTACAATTATATGAAAAAATATACATTTTATTTAAGTTTATAATTGAAGCACATTTACTAAAGCCTCTTAGGGAACTGATTGAGGTGACCTAATTCTTAACTAATTGAAGTACTAGAAAAGAATTTGTCCTTCATTTTGTTTAGGATATAACTTCTTAAATAATTTTATCATCTAATGCTGAGATTTATTTGAACCAGAAATTAGTACTGTGTCAGAGTGAGAGTGCTTCTGAAAGCCAGGTCTTCCGGTGTCTACTGTTGCAAGATGGTTGTAGGCCAACGTGTGCTGCGGTGTCTGCATTTATAAACTGGGCTAAAAAACTTGAGGTTTAAGAAGATTAATTAGATGATAATTGTACAGCACCTGTGGGAGTTCTCTTGCCTTTTAAGCACTATGCAAGGTGCACCAGTTTTATTGCAGTAGAAGGGAGGAAATATCTTGGTGACTTGTTTTAAATTAGGCCAGGTAAAGTTATATACCCCAGTGAGGAAGCTCTTATTAGTGGTTTCTCTTTTAATTATGAAATATTTCAAGCACACAAAGTAAAGAGAGCCTGTAGTGTATTTTAGTTTTGAAAGTCTTAAATATCACATATAACACTTAAATATGTAGTATTATATATTTTGCAACCTGCCTTTTCTAGGGGACCAGCAGTTATATTTCTTAGGCTTATCTAAAATAAACAGGGCTAGTACATTTCTTTTTTTGTTGTTTTAATTTTTATTTTTTTAATAGAGATAGGGTATTACTATGTGGCCCAGGCTGATCTCAAACTCCTGAGCTGAAGCAATCCTCCTGCCTCTGCCTCCCAAAGTGCTGAGAGTATAGGTTTGAGCCACTAGGCCTGGTCACTGGTTGAATCTTTTTAGCAGTATTACATGAATTCATAATAATTTATTTTGAATTTTTTTGTTGCTGATAATGCATTATTCATTCTTGGACATATTTCTTTACATATTCAAAAGTTTAACTAGGCTGTATACCTAGCAATGGAATTGCTAGGTCATAAGATTCATGTATATCAGGGGTGTCCAATCTTTTGGCTTTCCTGGGCCACATTGGAAGAGGAATTGTCTTGAGCCACACATAAAATACAGTAACAATAGCTGATGAGCTGGAAAAAAAAAAGTCATAATGGTTTAAGAAAGTTTATTAATTTCTTTTTTTCCTTTTTTGTTTTTGAAATAGTGTCTTGCTCTGTCGCCAAGCTGGAGTGCAGTGGCACAATCTCAGCTCACTGCAACCTCCACCTCCTGGGTTCAAGCAATTCTCATGCCTCAGCCTCCCAAGTAGCTGGGATTACAGGCACATGCCACCACACCTAACTAATTTTTGTATTTTTAGTAGAGATGGGATTTCATCATATTGGCCAGGACGGTCTCGATCTCTTGACCTCATGACCTACCTGCCTCAGCCTCACAAAGTGCTAGGATTACAGGTGTGAGCCACTGCACCTGGCTGAAAATTTATGAATTTCTCTTGGGCCACATTCAGAGTTGTCCTGGACCGCACGCAGCCCATGGGCCATGAGTTAGACAAGCTTGATATATGTTTATTAGATACTGCCAAATTGTTCTCCAAAGCAATTGTACCCAAATTTCTGTCAATTGAGTACAAGTTCCTAAGTTCCCTTTGTTACACACTTTTTCTAGTGCTTTGTGTCAGACATTTTTTTATTGCCTGGTAGATAGGAACTCAGTTGATTTCTTCCCCACCCTCCATATCAAAATATAATTTACATGGAATAAAACTCATGTATTTTATAGATGTCATACAGTGAATAATCTTTTGTGCTAGACTTCTTTCATTTAGTATGTTTTTGAGATTCAGTCCTGCTGGTGTGTGTTATTTTGTTCTTTTTTATTGCTATTTCATGGTATGAATATACCACAATTCATTCATTAGTTGATGGGTATTTGGGTTGTTTCTAGTTTGGGGCTAGTATATAAATAATGATGCTGTAAATATTCATGTACAAATTTTTGACTCAGTTGATTTTTTATTATTGGTCTTTAGAAATCTTGCTGACCTCTAGTTTGAATAATTTGACTTTCTTAGATTTTCTGCATAGATTATTTACAAATAATAACAGTTTTGTTTTCTTTTTTCTAATACCTTTTGTTATTGTTTGTGTACTTGCTAGGATCTCTAGTGCAGTGTTGAATGGAAACAGTCAATTTTAGTGGGCATTCTTTTTTTTTTTTTTTTAATTCTACCTTTTAGGTACAATAGTGGGCATTCTTATATTGCTGAACTAAAAACGTATGATGTAAGTATAAAGTTTCACCATTAAGTATGAGGCTTTCTGGCATTCTATTATTACCCTTACTGATGGTAAAGAATTCATCTTTTGCTAGTTTGTAAAGATTTTTTTTTTTTCATGGAAGTAGAATTTTGTTAAATACATTTTCTGTATATTTTAAGATAGTCACGGAGTTTTTTTTTTTCTTCCTTAAATCTTACATGCCTTTTTCTTTGAGTAAAGCTTACTCTTTGAAGTGTTAAAATTTAATCACTCTAAAAACACTTTTAATCTCTTAGATTAATGACTTTTTAATCTTTAGCATACTTTAATACCTTCTCTATGACTCGGATTGTAATATGGAACATCATTAAGCTATCATACATGATGTTAGTTCTTGACCATAAATTGCTCAAGATATGTGCCATATCTTAATCATGTTTGAATTTTCTGCAGTATCTAGCAAAGTATATTGCAAATAGCAGGCCTTAATAAATACTGAACTGGGCTACTGCTCTTGCTAAATAGCCAGTTTGTTTTACGTCATGAATTAGGTTGCATCTCTCCCTTCCCTCATTATGCTGGCTGCTGATACAACTTTTATGAATCATAAAAAATTTAATAGCCAAGCTTTTAAAAATATATATATATCTAAGTTTTATTCATTCATCAAATTTGTGAGCAGCAACTAATGCCAAGCTTGGCTTGGAGCTGCCAGTAATGCAAAATGAATGTGAATAGATACTCAAAAGAATCTTAAAGCCTAGCAGAGAAAGATAAGATTTTTATGTGAATTATTCTAATGAAAGAAAAGTGATCACTAGAAATTTAGAGAAAAAAGATTGGATAGGCTTTGGAGATTTAACAGCTTTTTTATGAAGTACATGATGATGGTGCATGGGTATGGGGTCTATAATTTGGCTGACCAAAGACTCTTGTTTACTTCCTGATTCTGTTTGTTTTTTTTTTTTTTTTTTGAGACGGAGTTTTGCTCTTGTTACCCAGGCTGGAGTGCAATGGCACGATCTCGGCTCACCACAACCTCCGCCTCCTGGGTTCAGGCAATTCTCCTGCCTCAGCCTCCTCAGTTGCTGGGATTATAGGCACGCGCCACCATGCCCAGCTAATTTTTTGTATTTTTAGTAGAGACGGGGTTTCACCATGTTGACTAGGATGGTCTCGATCTCTTGACCTCGTGATCCACCCGCCTTGGCCTCCCAAAGTGCTGGGATTACAGGCTTGAGCCATACTTCCTGATTCTTAAGCCACATTTCTCATTGTTGAGGTGCTGAATAAATTGACCTGTGCATAAGTGAAGTATTTTGTAAGTGAAATGCCTCAAGAAATTGAATTTTTAAAAACTTATAATAGTGTCTAGAAGTGACGTTTGAATGAATATGAGAAGTCAAACTCTGTAGCATGGTTTACAAAGGTCTTTTGTGACCTGCCCCAATTTCTTGTTCATCATCTCTCTTACCCCTCTCCACATATTGGACACTCCAGCAAAACCACATGTGGCTCCTGGAAATGTCATACATTCTAGCTACGTAACTTTTAAAAAATCTTTGCCATATATATAATTTCCTTTAACTCTATCTTCTGCTGAGGTAATGAGTATTTGTCTTTTAACATTCCACTTAAGTACTTTCTCCCCTGGGAAGTCTTCTTTAAATTCATCCCCTCTGAAGTGCTCTCTATGCATTTTACTATTAGAGCTTGTATCATATTTATTTTCTTTTTGTATATTTATCTGTTTTCCAGACTGATCCAACTGGTCTCTTTCTTGGTGGAGAATATCTTTCCAGTGCCATCTTTTCAGTGCCTAGCACAGCTCTTGACACATAGTAGACATTTATAATTTATTCTCAAAATGATTGTTGAACAGTTAAAAATGATATATGACAATGCCTTGAAACTTGTCATCAATTTGCCAGTTGGGGCTGCATATTCGTTTACAGATGTCTGCCTGTGCTGTTTGGCTATTCAGTTATGTATTATTGGAAGAGAAAGCCTGCCAAATGGTGTGGGTGTGTGTGCACATTTGGCTGTCTCAGCAGCTGATACCAAATGTTGGAAATAACTATTTCCATCTGTCATTTTCATCTCCCCCCACTCTCCCTCCACCCTAAAATTATGTTAGGAACAGTTTCTTACCTCCTTAGATATTTATGTCAGACAAGGGCTCAAGCAAAAGATGTATACATTATCATTAAAGTTTCATAATACCTTATGACTCTGTGGAATTCTTGTAACTTTCTTTTCATAGCTGAAATATCTTACATGGCTTGATGAATTCTTCAGACTTACTACATACTTGTCTTGGTTGCAGTACTCTCATTGTCTTTTTTTTTTTTTTTTTTTTTTTTTTTTTTGAGACGGAGTTTCGCTCTTGTTACCCAGGCTGGAGTGCAATGGCACGATCTCGGCTCACCACAACCTCCGCCTCCTGGGTTCAAGCAATTCTCCTGCCTCAGCCTCCTGAGTAGCTGGGATTACAGGCATGCGCCACCATGCCCAGCTAATTTTTTTTTTTTTTTTTGTATTTTTAGTAGAGACGGGGTTTCACCATGTTGACCAGGATGGTCTCGATCTCTTGACCTCGTGATCCACCCGTCCCGGCCTCCCAAAGTGCTGGGATTACAGGCTTGAGCCACCACGCCCGGCCTCATTGTCTTAAACACATAGTAAATTGACAAATGCTATAGAAAGGGTGACATTCTCATAGCAATGGACTGATTCTTAGATTAAACAGTATTTGTTGTTCGATGTTAAATTTTATGTTTGAAACTTCAACCTAGGAATATCGAATTTCATTGTTCTTGGTTGCTTCAACATCTGTGAACCCTGTTGTGAACTGTGCATGTTAGGGATCTAAGTTGTGCACTCCTTATGAAAATCTAATGCCTGATGATCTTCCGAGGTGGACCGATTTCGCCCCGAAGCCATATCCCAACCCCCACACTCTGTCAGTGGAAAAATTGTCTTCCGTGGAACTGGTCCCTGGTGCTAAAAAAGATTGTGGACCGCTGTTCCAATAGACCCATCCTGTTTTTGTACATCATTCATAGTTTTTCTTCCTAATTTTATATTCTATTATGTAGATTTAGGTAAAGTCTACCTTTTTTTTTTTTTAATTATTATTATTATTTTTTGAGATGGGAGTTTTGCTCTTATTGCCCAGGCTGGAGTGTAATGGCATGATCTTGGCTCACCAGAACCTCCACCTTTCATATTCAAGTGATTCTCCTGCCTCAGCCTCCCGAGTAGCTTGGATTACAGGCATGCCTCACCACGCCTGGCTAATTTTGTATTTTTAGTAGAGACAGCATTTCTTTATGTTGGTCAAGCTGGTCTTGAACTCCTGACCTTAGGTGATCCACCCACCTCAGCCTCCCAAAGTGCTGGGATTACAGGTGTGAGCCATGGTGTCTGGCCAGCTGAAGTCTTAACTTTCTCCCTTAAGCTACCCATATTGGGTTTTCCAAGTAAAGGACAGTCGTATATTTCAAGAGGCTGTTCATGTATACCATTAATTTTTGCAATCTTTACTATTTGTTGAGTTATTTAAGTATCTTTGTTTTCTTAGTGCTTTGCACATGAACTTGGGTACGAATCAGAAATTTGCTGTAATTCTAAAGGGACAGGATAGAGGGATCAGGTTAGAAGGGCACAGGGAGGGAGTATCTAGGAATTATGAACGCCATGTCCCCAAATAATGTTCTAATGCTAAATTGTTTTCTTAAGTGGATAAAAATAAAAATTCTATTGTGTGCTAGTTTTGTTTCTTGAATTTATAAGTAACTTTTTATCATTGAACATTTTCTCATTTTTTTCTACGGCTCCTATCTTTAAAATAAATCAGACCATGGTTTAGGGTAGAGCAGTGGGATAATAGGATTATTTCTATGTATGTAATTTTGTCCTATTTTTTAAAATTCCAGTTGTTTAATTTTAGTATCATTATTTGTTTTATTCCTTATTTTGCTGTAATTTTTTCGTGTAGATTGTTTAGCATAGTTTTATACCTGATATGAAGTATAAACCACCTGTAGCAGGGCTAACACATAATTTCGTAAATGATCAGATAGATTCCTTGGATTTATAATTTACAAGGCTCATCGTCGTGTTGTATGACTTAAGTTGTAGAATAACCTCTTCTAAATTATTAAATGTTAGAAGATAGCGCCAAAAGTTATGCATGGAAAATAAAAATTATGGAGTGTATCATTGCTTGAGGCAGGGTTAGCAGGTGGGGTGTTGAGATTATAAGTAGACAACTCTCCTAGAGACCAGCCTAATAACCATGAGTCCTGGAGCTACCACTTAATCATTCTTGGGTTGATTTTGATGAGAGACCCAACTGCTTTGGTCTTTATGTCTTCATTTATTAAAATAATAATCCTTAAGGTTTTTCCAATCCTAAGCCTTCTGTTATTCTGTCTGGAAATAAAATATTTAACTGTCTTTTTCATATTTTAGGACCCAGATGATGTGGTACCAGTTGGCCAGAGAAGAGCCTGGTGTTGGTGCATGTGCTTTGGACTAGCATTTATGCTTGCCGGTGTTATTCTAGGAGGAGCATACCTTTACAAATATTTTGCACTGCAAGTAAGTGGAAAAATTATTTGTGTCTCTCTCTCTCTTTTTTTTTTTTTTGCCTCTCCTGATGTGCATTACAAAGTTGTTTGTACTTTAAGCTTGTACTTTTTGTCTGTGGCCTTCAGCCAGAGTGGTAGTTCTGTTTTAAAGCTGTGTTTAAACATCTCTCCATAGTATGTTTGCTGAGCTCATTAGACACAGGTCACTAAAAGCAGAGTAACTTGTTTTGAAATGTTGCTGACTAAAGGATTTATTTGGGTTGTTGGGTGATTTTACTAAACTTTATTTTCCTACTATAATTAAGGGTTGAGAGGCATAGTATTATCAATTGCCAATTGAATAAATACATCAGCCACAAATTTTGTCATGTTGATAGGCCATAATTTGATAGTCAACTTGGGCTCCCCCATTATCCTACTGTACTCTTGGGCCCAGAGTATAGTAAAACCATGTCTCTGCTTCTTTTCCAGTTACTGGTTTCTCTAAAGAACTGGGTGACTTCAGCAGTGATATTGAAATATAACAGGATGAAAGTTGTTTATAACTTTGAATATTTAATAGTAATCCCAATGGGCTAAGACAAAGGTTTTCCTACTGATTATGATTTATAATCTGTTTTGTGATATATTTCTCTTGGCAATAATTCAGAAGTTTTTTTTTTTTAAAGAGTTTTGAAGGAAAAATTACTTTCAAGGTTTAGCAACTAGACTTATTAAAATAATTTAAATAATTTTGAAGCATTCTAAATTTCATGCTCATTTTCTTTATTATTTAAGATAATCGCATGTTGATGGACATTACTAAAATACTAGTCATCTTTTTTAATACTTTTTTTTAATGAGAAATACATATGATATACAAAAAATTAGTGCAATTCCATTTTCCAGAGATAACATTTGGTGCATTAACATTTTATATACCCTTAGTCTTTATTGTGTGTGTAGAGTGTGTGTGTGTGTGTGTGTAGAGAGTGTGTGTGTGTGTACATGTACTGGTTTTTTTGAGATGGGGTCTCATTCTGTCACCTAGGCTGGAGTGCAGTGGTGTGATCACAGCTCACTGCAGCCTCATCCTCCTGGGCTCAAGCAATCCTCCCACCTCAGCCTCTCCAGTAGCTGGGGCTACAGGTGTATGCCACCATGCCCAGCTAATTTTTTATTTTTTTGTGGAGACAGGGTCTCACCATGTTGCCCAGGCTGGTCTTGAACTCCTGGGCTCACACAGTCCACCTGCCTCAAGCCTTTGCCCCCACCACCCCGAAGTACTAGGATTACAGGCATGAATTACTGCATCCAACCTTATATACTGTTTTTTCTTTTTTCAAAAGTGAGACAGTAGCATAAAGATGTGCTGTAATCTAATATTTTCCACTGAATTGTGATATAAAGGGAAAATTTGAACTACCTGTAGGCATATGAAATTTCAGAATATTCATCCCTTTTTTGGCTAATAAGAAAAAAACCATTTTATCAGTAGACCATATCAAAAGTTTTAAATATATTTTTTCAGAAAAACATGACTACTTTTGAAATACATTCTTTTATAAAAACTGCTTACAGGTAGAGTAGGTCTGTTGTTTCTTTATTTGTTACTGGATGGCTAATTTTTTGTGTTCTATTTTCATCTGTCATGAAAAGTGAAGGGAAAACCAGCTGCTTTTCTTCATCTGAAGCTGTTCTTTTACAGTACTTCAAAACCTGATCTTAAAGAATATGTTAACTGTGTAATTAAACTGTCTGACTTGTCATCTAAAAGCAAGAGTTTGCAAGCAAAATGCTACTTAGATAGAGGTGGCAGCTTAAGTAATACTTGTATTTAAAAACCTGTCTCATGCTGAATTGCTGAAATGAGTCTTTAAACTTTCTATAGCCAGATGACGTGTACTACTGTGGAATAAAGTACATCAAAGATGATGTCATCTTAAATGAGCCCTCTGCCGATGCCCCAGCTGCTCGCTACCAGACAATTGAAGAAAATATTAAAATCTTTGAAGAAGAGGAAGTTGAATTTATCAGTGTGCCTGTCCCAGAGTTTGCAGATAGTGATCCTGCCAACATTGTTCATGACTTTAACAAGGTGAGCCAAGTGTCCAGAATTGTAGAAAGAATGCAGGTTCTTTATGCTTTTCGTAGTTTTAATTTCAATATTTGCTAATTTATTACATTTGAGTTTAATTGTCAGCATTTGGTGGGCTCTGCTTTGTCTGAAGCAGACCCTGATGACCCAGCCTTCTCTTAAGTTGTCTTTTCCTTCCCCTTGCCTTACCTACTCTTAAAGCCCACCTCATGACTATTCCTCCTTTGCTGGCAAATTAGTATTTCTTGCATGCTCCCACATTTTCTTAGATAAGAGGTAATTTATGTTCCTGTCTTTTGGTGGCATTTTCAAAGTCAATAATTTTGTTAATCTGTTTTTAATTTCTCATTCTACATTCTCCCCTAGCTTCTGAGCATCTCTATGTAATGCAGAAAAGTTGAATACCTGAAATCTTCCACTTTATTCCAAAATTTGCCATATTTCTGTCATTTAACATAAGTTACTTAAGCTGTTATCTCTCAAGAGTGAGGTGTTCTCCTACGTGACCACATCATTATCACATCTAAGAAAATTGACACGATCATGTAGGTCAGCAGTCCTTTCTTATCCATGGGGGATATATGCTAAGACCCCCAGCGGATGTCTGAAAATACAGATAGTACCAAACCCTAAATACTATGATTTTTCCTATTAGTGTCCATGTATATGTATGTTAAAATTTAATTTACAAATTAGCCACAGTAATAGATTAACAATTTAATAATAAAACAGTTATAACAAAATTCTATAATAAAAGTTATGTGAAGGTGGTTTCTCAAAATACTTTATTATACTGTACTCACCTAGGTATTTGTGGACTGCAGTTGACTGAAGGTAACTGAAACTCAGGAAATACAACCTCAGATGAGAGGGACTACTGTATTTAATATGTTTAAATTTATGTTTATGTTTAAATGTCCCCAGTTTTTGTCCCAAGAATTTTTTTTTGTTTTTTCAAATCAGGATTCAGAGATTCAGAAGTTTATGTATCACCTGTGATTTTTATGTCTCTCTGTAAGCTTGCCATTTTGAACACTCCATTACATTACTCAGTTAGCTTTGCAAACATTTCGTGCCTGATAAATACATCTGATGGATGTTTCTAAACCAGTTTGAAAATGTACTTCAAGGAAATAAACATCCAAAGCAAACAGTAAATAATAATAGCTAACACTGAGCTCTTAGGAATCAAAATGTTGACATTGTTTGGTTTACCTTATTCTTAAAAACCGTCCTATGAGACAGTCTTTCTCAACCAGCATTTCTCATTTGAACCACAGAACACAACATCATTTAAATGACTGTTTTTCTAATGTTCTAAAGATGGTAGTAGTATTCAAGATACATTCAAGAAAAGTCAATCTTTACGTACAATGGACAGATACCTTAGAGGGTACTTGAGCTTCTAAGTGAGAAAGTTAAATTGCTTAGTTATATAGTAAGTATTTGTAGTTAATTTGAATAGGTATTATTCTTATTATAGAAATATACCCTTGATAAGTATTTTATTTACTGGTAGCAATATTTTTTCCTGTCCCATTCCCACTTCCAACTTTATCCAGCCAAATTCTGAAATCGTTGAAATGTAAGTGATTTATACATTCTAAAGCCAATTCACTTCTATAGTATAAATTATTCCTAAAAATCTAGTTGCTTCCTGTTGTACAAGTATTACTCTAACTATACTGTATCTTTTTCTCCTCAGAAACTCACAGCCTATTTAGATCTTAACCTGGATAAGTGCTATGTGATCCCTCTGAACACTTCCATTGTTATGCCACCCAGAAACCTATTGGAGTTACTTATTAACATCAAGGTATAAGAATGTTGACTATTTTTGATGAATGATGCCTTTATAGTGTTTTGGAATTCCCTATTGAGAAATTAGCCCTACAGCAGCCCATTTTTATCAGACCCTTGTTAAGAATTTTACAAAGAGGAGCTAATACTCTTGGTTTTTGTTAGGTTTTATATCTTAAAATTGAAATATAATTTCTCAAATAATGTTTTAAGTTTTCCTAAAGAGCCAGAGAGTAAATATTAGCCAACTACTTAATTCTGATGCCATAGAAAATATGTTAACAAATAAGCATGACTATATTCCAAAAAAACTCCACTTATAAAAACAGGCCGAGGGCAGTGGCTCATGCTTGTAATCCTAGGACTTTGGTAGGCCAAGGTGGGAGGATCGCTTGAGGCCAGGAATTTGAGACCAGTCTGGGCAACATAGTAAGAACATAAAACAAACAGATAATAGGTAGTAGTTTGGCAACCTGTTCCATATCGTAATGTATAAGATCTTTGTCTTGTTACTCTAGTCTGCTCAGCATATGTTCTGAGATAGTCATATCATGTATTCTTTTCTGAATGTAGGCTGGAACTTATTTGCCTCAGTCCTATCTGATTCACGAGCACATGGTTATTACTGATCGCATTGAAAACATTGATCCCCTGGGTTTCTTTATTTATCGACTGTGTCATGACAAGGAAACTTACAAACTGCAACGCAGAGAAACTGTTAAAGGTAATACTTTCTAAATATTAAGGTGTTTGGCAGAAAAGTTCATTGCATTAAACTAGATTTAGGTGAAGCTTAGTCATTGTTACCAATGTACTTGCCGTGAATGAGATAATATTGTGTCATCATATAATATTTCCAAGTTTCTATAGAATTATCTTAATTCTGTTTAATAAATTCACTCTTTTCAGATGGAGAGAAAAGGTCAATGTGAAATGTCATTGCCTTGAGATTCTGGTACCTCACTTTCCATCTAGTTACCCTGTCCAACTTTCCATCCTACCACTTTGGTTCAGCCATACTGAAAGAGTTTTTATTATCCAGAGGGTCTCTTGGGACCATCTCTTAGTATCTCAGGGATCTGGATACTAAGCAGGCTGTTTGGTTTTTGGATCACATTGGGAATAATCACTGTCAGGTTAGCTGGAAAGGAATTTGGATGAGGAATTAAGAGCATTGAAACAACTAAAATAGCTTTGCCAAATCATTTAACCTTTAACCTTTACTTTCTCACCTGAAATATAAGGATTACAATATCTCCCCATTTCCTTTTAAGATCATTGTGAAAATAAAAAGAAAGTACATGTGGCAGCTGTGGAAAGTAAGAAATGCCATTCACATACACTGTGGTGTGATTTCTTTGGAATTGTGTCACCCAGTATAAGTGCTTTCCTGGCTTTTTGCTAGCATTTCAAATAATACTGTTCTTTCATCTCTGGCCATTGAGTCATCTGAAACCAGCTTGATTTCCTTTTTTTTTTTCCCCCAACTTTTATTTTTGATTTAGTGAGTACATGTGCAGGTTTGTTACAGAGGATATATTATCTGATGCTGAGGTTTGGGGTACAAATGATCCCATCACTCATGTAGTGAGCATAGTATCCAGTAGGTAGTTTTTCAACCCTTACCTCCTCCCTCCCTCTTTTCCTTATAGTCCTCAGTATCTATTATTCCCTTCTTTATGTCAGTCCTACTTACAAGTGAGAGCATTATAAGGTAGGTGTTTGGTTTTCTGTTTTTGTGTTAATTCACTTATGATAATGACCTCCAGCTGCATCCATATTGCTACAAAGGACATGATTTCATCTTTTTTATGACTGTGTTGACTTCTTACATTTAAAAATTCTCTTGATTTATAATTTTTTTAAGTCAGACTTACACGTGCAATGGAATTTACCCTTTTTAGTGTGCAATTCTGAGTTATACTGCAAAGATACACGTGGTCTTGCTAACATCACCATAGTCAAGATATAGAACATTTTCTTTATATGTGTGTGTGTGTGTGTGTGTGTGTGTGTGTGTGTATATAAAAAATAAAATTGTGTGTATGTATATAAAATACAGACACGTGTGTGTATGTATATATATATACATACATATATACACACATATATATGTATTTTTTATTTTACTTTAGGTTCTGGGGTACATGTACAGATCATGCAGGATTGTTGCATAAGTACATACATGGCAATGTGGTTTGCTGCCTCCATTCCCCCACAGAACATTTTCAGTACCTTCAAGTTCATGAATTTGTAAGCAATCTGTATAGCATTATTAATGTTGCTATGATCTGTCAAGATGTTTAATACTTAGTTCAGAAAGGGAGAAAAGCTTTTTCTTCAGTGTAAACAAATTCAAACTGTAGAAGTTTTGTGGAGTATAGAGTAAAATATTTCTATATGTCTAAACTATAAAGATTATGTGAATATTTATTACTAGAGAACCAAAATTTTAAAAAACCTTTTTTTTCTCAAACAGGTATTCAGAAACGTGAAGCCAGCAATTGTTTCACAATTCGGCATTTTGAAAACAAATTTGCCGTGGAAACTTTAATTTGTTCTTGAACCGTCAAGAAAAACATTATTGAGGAAAATTAATACCACAACATAACCCCACCCTTTACATTTTGTGCAGTGATTATTTTTTAAAATCTTCTTTCATGTAAGTAGCAAACAGGGCTTTACTATCTTTTCATCTCATTAATTCAATTAAAACCATTACCTTAAAATTTTTTTCTTTCTAAGTGTGATGTCTTTTATATTTGAATTAGTAACTGTATGAAGTCATAGATAATAGTACACGTCACCTTAGGTAGTAGGAAGAAATCATTTATCTGGATTTTTATGTTTTATTAGCATTTTCAAGAAGATAGATTATCTAAGAGAATAATCATATATATGCATACATAAAAATGGACCACAGTGACTTATTTGTAGTTATTAGTTGCCCTGCTACCTAGTTTGTTAGAGCATTTGAGCACACATTTTAATTTTCCTCTAATTAAAATGTTCAGTATTTTCATTGTCACATTTAACTATTTAGAGAATGATTTCCACCTTTATGTTTTAATATCCTAGGCATCTGCTGTAATAATATTTTAGAAAATGTTTGGAATTTAAGAAATAACTTGTGTTACTAATTTGTATAACCCATATCTGTGCAATGGAATATAAATATCACAAAGTTGTTTAACTAGACTGCGTGTTGTTTTTCCCATATAATAAAACCAAAGAATAGCTTGGTTCTTCATGTCTTAAGAGAATCCACATAAGGGAAGAAACTATTTTTTAAAAATTCACTTCTATATATACAATGAGTAAAAGCATAGATTTTTCTTTAAATAAAAATAAGTCATTTTAATAACTAAACCAGATTCTTTGTGGATGCTATTAAAGTAACATTTAAGCCTCAACCTTGAATGATGTTGATATAAAATGCTTTTATTTTTTATGGAAGGGCTATTAAAGCCTAGCGTTTCCAAGAAACAAAATGCTGTGCTTCTCTGAGAATGCTCCCGTCACAAATGGAACATTTTGAGTTGATGATGATTTTGATATTTTCAAGGTTGCTTCCTCTCTGAAATAATTCTGAATCCATCCCCATTTAAAATACCTATGATTCACTTCACCTCAGATTCCTAAGACAAAAAATTTCAGTTCTGACTTTAGCAGATCACAGTTTTTAAGTCTTCAGACTCTTAAAGGATTTGGTCTAGAAACCAATTCTAATCAAAAGGATATTATTTGCTCATGGCTCTTCGCTCCTCATTTCATTTCAGTAATATTGTCAGAGCTTTAAGCCAGTGAGTTGAGTATTCAGGAATTAACAATTTTAGAAGAGAATATGTGTCGATAAAATGAGAATGGATTTTTCCTACTCTCCAGGCTCTAAAATTTCAAAAATTTTCAGGGAGCCGTGAACATTTAGGAGCATATTATTCATTCAGCATCTTTTATATGCCCAACATGTGATACCGTGTTGAAGACACATCTGCAAAGAAGAAAAAAGGCCACTGCTATCATGGAGACTCACAATCTAGGAAAAGAGACTGACAACCAGTTGCACTACATTGGGATCAGTAGTGTGAGGGAGAAGAACAGGTCTAGGTACTTTGGAAAACATTTAGGAGATTCAGTGATACTTTTAGAATGTGAGGTGCATGGGATTAGGTCATAGAAGACCGTATATTGAAGGTTTGCGTTTTGGAGGCGCTTAGTTTGTTTTCTCATTGATTATGGTAGTAATGCAGTATTGGGGTAGCTGAACTGCAGTAATAATCCCAACATCTCACTGGCTTCATGTAGTAGGAATGTACTTTCATCACAGTCCAGTGTGGCAGGCAGCCTCCAGACTCCCAGGGACCCAGGCTTACACTTTACTAAATATAATGGTTTCATTTGCATTTTTAAAGGTTTTTATATAATCATCTTATTAAAACATTTGATACTTCTTCACAACATTTGCAATCATTGATTTGGTCAGATTGGTCTAACATGGTACCCATGATTTTACTTCATTTCTATTACGATTCTGATAATTTCCTTTAGTCAGTTGAGTAGAGTTACTCCCTCACCCAAGCATAGTCGTTCAGATGTGTCCCAGGAATTTTAGAACTCCAACTGAGATTTCAGGCCCATTATTCATTCTAGGGCTGAATGAATAATATGCCCTTTGAACTTTTGTGACATGCTGGAAACTGGTCTTGGTGTGGCATGGAAAAACCAGAGGGCGAAGGATGTGGATAAGAAGATGACAAAGAGAATCAGACATGCAGAGAGGACTGCCAGATCTCACAGTGGGCTCCAGGAAGACTTGGCTATCCTTCCCTGTTCTTGAGTTCTTAGTCCATTTGGGCTACTATAGCAAAATACCATGGACCAAGTGGCTTTAAACAACAGAAACTTATTTCTCAATAGTTCTGGAAGCTGGAAAGTTCAAGATCAAGTCACCCGCGGATTCAGTGTCTGATGATGTCCTCCCTCGTCACAGACAGCTCTCTTCTCTCTGTGACCTTACAACACAGATTTTTCTGGGTTTCTCTCATAAGGACTCTAATCCCATTCATGAGGGCTCCACTCTCTTGATCTAACACTTCTCAAAGGCCCCATTTCCTAATACCGTCACCTTAGAGGTGAGGATTTCAACATGAATTTTGGGGGAAGACTCATGCAGACCATAGAAAGTTCCATAATGTACCCCATCGTGTGTGTATTTATATATTTGTCTAAGATAGTTCTAGTTTGCTACTTTGCAACACATTCTGTCCCTATTGCATTGGTTGAAAAAAGAGTACAGAAGTCAAGATAAGACTATATAAATTTTGACAAGTTGTTAGGACTCTGGCCATGATTGCTCATCTGTGACACAGCAGTGAGAATCTGGCTCAAAAGGTGGCTGAGAAATAATGGGCATGAAAGTGCTTTGTACAGCTCTGTACAGTTGCTGACAGTACTGTTTTTAAAACCTGTCACAGCTATATATTAGCAAGCAAACACTGATCTTGTTTTGTAATGTGCAATTTTTCATTTCTGCTTTTCCTGTATCCCTTTTAGACTCCATAACCATATTAGTGAGAGGCAAGAAAAAAAATGCAGTGTTCTAAATGTTATCTTAAATAATAGAAGTAGGAGTGTAAAACTTAAAGACTGGTTAATACTGCAAATGAAAAGACAAATGGCTATTGAATGGAAAAGGTCTAGATTCCATGTTCGAATGTGGTTATGAGTTAATGCTGGCAGAATCTCAAGATTCTGCTAAGTGCACATTTAATAGTTTTCTAGACATCTCTTCCACCTAGCAAAGAGTTTGTTGCCCAGAGTTATATAAATCCTACGCTATTGGACACTAATCCTTACATGTTTAACTCTTTGAGACTTACGTTTCTAGATAAGGACTTCATGTGTATCAAATTAGAAAAAGAACAATTCTTCATCTCCACAAAGCTACACAGCCATCAGTTTGTTGAATGTCTTGTCCAAAGTAATTGCTAGCTTGCTTCTTTCTGAGTCTTTGTGGTTGGTTAATACTTTTTTGAGGAAGAAGCATGATTTAGGCTCAGCTCCCTATTGATCATTTTAGGCTTTTACTGAATAAAAGAGCAATTTAAGATTTTTTTGAAATATTTACTGAATTTTGTAGCCATAAACTAAAATATTTGCTGATAGCACACCCCTATCGGTTCGTAGATTCCACAGTTTTAATATTCCAGCCGCATATTGCAGATAGGTTCTGAAAAGCAGGATGAGTGGGAGTGGGCTCTTTAGGGGTCAAAACTGAGCCCTTAGTGGTATAAGACGATAATCCTAGCTTCCTCCCACTTACAATAATTTCATGGGACTTCTATATCTGATGTTTAAGCTTATATTTGTATTTATGTTTTGATTGTAAAAATACCAAATACAGAAATGTTGAAGGTGAAAACTATAAATGTTCCCTCTCTTTACACCATCCTCCTTCCTCAGTCCAATTCCCCAACAGTTGAATGTGTGATACAGTGATGTATGATACAAAATGACCTAGTTCTTGCCCTAGTGACTAAGAAGATGCAAACACCTTCTGGTGAGATGATACAGTCTTACCACCATCCACACAGAGCTTCTTCAAGAAACCCAAGCCAGAAACCCCACCACAGTCTCCACAGTCCACCTCCCAGCAGCTTCCTGCTGTTCTGCACTGGTAGTTCTCCCTACTTCCCCACACTTACCAGTGGACCACAGCAGTCTTTCCGAAACACAAATTTGATGCTTTCATTGTCACACCCCCGCTTAAAACACTTTCCTGGCTTCCCCTGGTTCTTAGGATAAAGACCAAAATACTAATGCTGCACAGTCCAGTCCCAGCCCACTCTCCAGCTTCATCTTAATCGTATCCTCCTTTGCCCCCAGTGTCCTGCCATGTTGCCTGCCTTACTGTTTCTTGGTAAATGCTATTCTTACTTCCCGAAGATTATTTCCATCTGTTCCCCCAATGCCCTTCAGTTAGCTTCCATTCAACCTTCAGAATTTAGTCCAGGTGACCCTTCCTCAAGAGAAACCTTTCCTGAACCATTAGGAAAGGCTTCTCTTGTTTCTCATTCTCATAGCATCGTCTGTTTCTTTTTTGTGACTTGAATATAATTAGTATTTTGTCCTTACTGCTTGTTTGGTTAATGTATTTCCCCCACTAGACTCCTCAATACCTTAGTAGGGCTCCTGGCACATGGAGCTCTTATTTATTGAATGAATAAATCATTCCTTCCCGTACTACCCTTGTCTTGCCCACTGTCATTTTTATTCTGGATATTATATTTCCCAACCAGTTGTCTGGCTTTTTCCTCAGATCTCATCCCCTTGAATCTGAGTGAGATGTCTTGAATACAAATCTAATCATGTCTTCTGTAAAATTCAGTGATGGCGTCCTGCTGCACTTAAGAGAAAATCCTTACATTTTTCAAGCTCTAAAATCTTGCCCTCACTAGACTTCTCTCACCATTTTTCTGTTTGCATCTTAACCTTTTCAGTTTTGGTCTCATATAAGCTTGCGACCCTGCCTGAAACAGTTGTCTCTGTCCCCACTCCACCCCCTGCTCTCCACAAAGAAAAGTTAATGCCTACTTGTCTTTCAGACCTCAGATTAAAAGTTTCCTCAGAGAGCCCACCACAGCTATTTCTCATACCCTTCATGATACTTTATTACCTATCTTCATGCAATCCTCCTCTAGACTACTAGCAAAATACTAATACTGTGTCGTCAGTACTTGGCATATAATAGATCTTCTTGACATTGAAGAAAGAAAGAAACACCTTGGTCGTCTGTAGCTAGAAAAAAAAATACTATGGTGTCTACTTCGTTAAAACCAAAAGGTTTACTTATTTATTTTTTTGGCAGACCATCTTAATTATTCAGGATGGACAATTAATATTTGTTGAATGAATGAGCTACGTGGATTAACTCATTCAGCTGGTAACAGTTATACTTGGAGGCTATTTCATCTTGGCAGCCTTGTTCAAAGGCATAGCCTCGTTTTAAGTAAAATGTTCTGTCGGAGCCATATTAAGATTTGTATGTGACAAATTTGTGTGTGTGTGTGTGTGTGTGTGTGTGTATATATATATATACACAAATGTTTCAAACCAAGATTATATCTTCTTCTATAAAGCCACCTTCTTCCAGGATAGTATTTTGGGCCAGATGGTTTTCCACATTTAAAAGATACCAACATTCTTTTAAGGCCCAGTGATTTGTCAAAAGAGATTGGCACTACATTTTAAAATGTAGGGGGAATTTTTGATTATCACAGGACTAGAGGATGCCATTTGTATTTAATAGGTGAAGCCAGGCAGTATGCTAAGTGTCTTAAAAGTCCAGGAGTCCTGCACAACAAATTACTGCCCTTCCTGATTTGCCAATTATGCCCCTGCTGGGAAGCATGAGAGGAGACAGAAGAGCTTTCAGAATGCCAGGGATAAATATAACCATTAAGCCTTCAAACTAAGATGCAGGAATGGTTTTCCATTTGGATACGAATACAGCAAGTTCTTAGAACATTTCAAACATGTAATTAGCCAGATACTAGTTTAACAGCTAAAACTTAGCATACCTAATTTTAATCAGCTCTAGGGAACATTACACTTTATTTAATCCCTAATTATCTGATACCCAAGTTCTGTCAAAAACATTGCTTAAGGCATCCAAGAAGATGAGCCTGTGAAATTTGTGAATCCTTCCTGTCTTCAGAATGAGTTCCTAGATTCTAGCCTTGCAGCTAGTTAACACTCTAGAAAACTACTATGAGTGCCTTCCTTTAGCTCCCCATAGAAATATCTTTGTAGAACCGCGGCGCGATATTATTCTCTTGACTTTTGTTGAGGATTGATAGAAATAAAAATGAGCCAGAAATGTTCCTTCAGCTTTTATAAAAGTGCTGCTAAAAGCATTATGTAATATCTAGTGCTTCTTATCTAAGTATTTAAAAATGTAGTGTTAGGAAAATTTTTTTCAATTCTGATGCATGTTAATATTAGGTAGTACATCTAAATAATGTATTTGCTTCCCTTTTGCTGTGGTTATTGGGAAACTCAGAGCCAAGCTCCGTGCTTAGATTAATTACTTTCAGCCTAGGTTTTTCTGTATATAACCCTTTCCTTAGGCTTGAAGTAACTCTTCAGTTTGCTCATATTTTCTTGTGAGTTTTAGATGTAATTTACATGCAACAAAATGTATATGTCTTTAGTGTTCAACTCAGTGAGTTTTGACAGTTTTGTATGTCCATGTTAACGATTATCAAAACATTTTCATTGCCCCAGAAAATACTGTTGTGCCCCTTTCCAGCAAATATTCCTTCTGTCTGCTAAAATTTCTTTCTCATTTCTATGACCATAGTTTAGTTTTTGGCCATTCTTGAACTTTATTTGAATGGAATAGTACAGTATATAATCTTTTTGTCTGGCATTTAAAACTCTATATAACATTTTGACATTGGTCCATGTTGTTACATGAGTCAGCAGTTCTTTTCAGTTGCTGTGTAGTAGTCCATTTCTTTTGTTTTCTTGTGTTTTTAAAATTGTTTTGAGACAAGGTCTGGCTCTGCCACTCAGGCTGGAGTGCAGTGGCATCATCTTGGCTCACTGCAACTTCTGTCTTCTGGGTTCAGGTTATCCTCTGACCTTCGCCTTCCGAGTAGCTAAGACTGCAGGCGTACACTACCATGCCCAGCTAGTTTTTGTGTTTTTTTAAAATTAGAGACAGGGTTTTACCGGGTTGCCCAGGCTGGTCTCAAACTCCTGGGCTCAAAGTGATCTTCCCTCCTTAGCCTCCCAAAGTGCTAGGATTACAAGCGTGAGCCACTGTGCCCTGCCAGTATTCCATTTTTTGTATATACTACAATTTACTATTTTTTTTCTGTGTAAGTATTTTGATTGTTTCCAAGTTGAGAAGTATGAATAAAGTTGCTATGAACATGCATGTACAAATCTTTATAGACAGCTCATGTTTTTAAAAGTATTTAATTTCATTGCAAAATCACCTTTATTGTAAACATATCTTTTTGAGGGTAGATTGGTGAAATATAAATAATAAATACTTGGCAATGCAGCAGTCCAAGTATTATAGGTTTAAAGTCATATAACGCTAAGAACCATTTATAAATTTCAGTTTTTCATTGTTTTAGAATGGAAAGTCTAACCAAGTATATAATGTATTCCTTCAAGTAAACTAGTATAATTTGGGTACCTTCTCATAAATTCCCCTTAAGGCATAAGTTGCTTTCTTTTCAGATTCCTGTTTTGCTTGTCAAATAGGTATTATCAGATTCCACGTGTTCAAAGGCAGACTTGATTTTCCTCCCCACATCTATCCCTCCCATGGTTTCCTCATCACAACATCACAACTCCTTTTTTTTTTCCAGTTGCACAGGTTAAAAATGTGAAATCATTTTTGATTCCTCTCTATTTCATAAACCTCACATCAAATCCATCAGCAAATCTGGTATGCTCTGTCTGGGTCCTTTACAGCTGGTCCTCACATGGGGCACCGACTACCGGAGTCCAACCCACAGACCCCAACCCAGCGACCGATGAACAAATGCACTCAGACACAGATACCAAGTGAAAGAGCGGGCTTAGGGATCTGGGCCACTCACGGATACCAAGAAGGATCCAGTAAAGTGTTAGCAGAGTCGCCCCCTGACCGGCCAGCAAAGTTGGCATTTATTTAGTACGGATTAAATGACAAAGGTCTTGAGTAAACACCACTAGTGATACTTAACTTTGAGGACCTCCCCATCCCCCAGTAGTTCCCTGAGTTTAAGATTAAAGGTTAGTCTTAGGACCACCTGAGTAAGAAGAAAAATGGCGAAGAGTATATTGAAATTCAGACTGATTCACAAGTAAAAGTTGTCTTGGAGACAACACTCTGAGAAAGGGACTGGTTTTTTTTTTTTATTGTTGTTGTTGTTTGTTTTTTTGAGACGGAGTTTCGCTCTTGTTGCCCAGGCTGGAGTGCAATGGCATGATCTCAGCTCTCTGCAACCTCCACCTCCCAGGTTAAAGTGATTCTCCTGCCTCAGCCTCCTGAATAGCTGAGATTACAGGCATGCACCACCACACCCAGCTAATTTTATATTTTTAGTAGAGACAGGGTTTCTCCATGTTGGTCAGGCTGGTCTTGAACTCCCTACCTAAGGTGATCTGCCTGCCTTGGCCTCCCAAAGTGTTGGGATTACAGATGTGAGCCACCATGTCAAGCCAGGGACTGCTTTTTTTTTTTTTTTTTTTTAAATCTGCATATTTTGGAGTCTGTATGGGTTTGAATAGTAGAGACACAAAATAGAAATGGTAGCGGCTCTTCATTGATTTGTTCTAACATAATTTTTAAATTTTTAAAAATTGTTTATATTTTTATTTTTTGTAGAAATGAGATCTTGCCCACATTAGGTTGCTCAGGCTGTTGTCAAACTCCTAGTCTCAAGAGATTCTCCCACCTCAGCCTCCCAAAGTGCTCAGATTACAGGCATGAGCCACTACACCTACCCAACAAATAATTTTGTCAAGTATCTAGTCTATTAGATACTGACTTCAAAAATGTGTAATTCTATTATTTTGTAAGTCAATATTGTCATTATAGTAAAATATTTTCTACAACATGACCCAGACAATTGAATTTCCAGGTAGTCAATTAGTAACATATAGTAAGCACCCATATGTGCAGATTACAGCACTAAACTCTGCTCTAAAGGAGGTTGCAAGTCTTATTTGCCTGGGAGTACTGGTTGAAAGGAGAATAATAAACTTAACTATCTTTCTCTGAGAAGTTGATCATAATCCCCAAAAATACAATCTTGGAGGCCATAATCCCAAATGTTGAAATCCTGAAAGAGCAAAATCCCAAAATTTTAATTCTGGAAAAAATAACTTTAAAATTATTCGAAAATTGTTTTACATTTTTCAAAGGGGATTTATTTGAGAAACATAAAAATATGACAATACTTTACAGGCCACTTTACGTGTTAAAATAGGTAATAGTAACATATTTTTGCAAACAAACACTCAGACATACAGCAGTTACACAGGTCTGACAGTTATGAGCAGACAAGCCATATTCATAAAGACATAGCTTATATAACTGTGGTCATCTGAAATACAATGATGGACAACCTAAGTCTTTTGAGGAGATAAATCAAAATCCATGATGGGTCATCACCACATAAGCAGTGGTCCAAAGAACCAAAATCTCAAGAGATTGTGCCTTTCACAAATGCAGATAATCGAAAAGGACTTTTCACTTACTGAGGAAGTTTCAATATCTTTATGTACACAAAAATGTGCATACAAAGTACAATGCTTACATACAAAGTCAATGTTGTGGGAACATTTTTGTGGAGTCAAATTCGCAAAAAAAAAAAAAAAAAAAAAATGCATAAAATGAATTAGAACCCTCTAAAAGTCTTTACACAGTTTAGCCAGTATTGGAAATGATTCAGAGCATAGCAAATTGTAAAAACCAATGCTGACAATTTAAAATAGTGGGGGGAAAACTTTTAAAAAATCCCAAAACCAAAATAAGAAAATTCAACATATGAAAAAGTGTATTACAGGAATAGCGTCTGAGCAATTGCACAGAGCTGGCCAACTTTCATGATCATTTTGAAGTCTTGGGTCTCTGAATAGCTGCGTTTTCTTTTGCTTTTAAAGGATGGCTCTCTTTCACATTCATTTTCTATGTGGCACTATCTTTGAAATTCTAGGATTCAACATACATGGACATGGGCATTCCCTATTAAATTTCTCCATTTTCTGTGCCATGCTTCTTTGTTATTTTGCACACATGGAAATCCATTTCGCATGCACTTATATACAGACCACAAATTTAGGAGAAATAATATTGGTGCTTGAACAGCAACACCATCGTGTGTCTTCTTACTCTACCATGCACATAATTATTTTTGAACCAGTCAGTAACTCTGCCGACTTTTTCAGGCACATGCTGCTTTAGTTTATCAAAAGCTCCTGGCATGTCATCAGTTAGGGGGAATGCCAACGCAGGCAAATGACACATTTTTAAACTGAAGTTTTCGTCACTGCTGTATTGCATGACCAATCCACTCATCTGAATTTTCAAATGTAAGCACATTGGATTGAATGGAAGAAACAAGCTTTGTTAGCAACACCTCAAAATTTGCTTTTAGAAACCTTGGTTGTACCGAATTCCAAATCTATCATTATGGTTTGGGGATTCAATTAAAATCTATTTTTTTCTACACCAAATCTTCAAATAAGCATTTATGAAGTGTTTCACTTTTCCCAGTCATTAATACATAAATGAGCAAATAAGTTCTAGAATTTTCAGATTTTGCAGGGGCATAAGTTGCATATAGTTAATAAGATACAGTTTTGAAAGCGTCATGTATTAGCCAAAGTGAAGCGTAGCTAGTTTTTCTTTTCTTTTTCTTTTTTTCTTTCTTTTTTTTTTTTTTGAGACGGAGTTTCACTCTTGTTACCCAGGCTGGAGTGCAATGACACGATCTCGGCTCACCGCAACCTCCGCCGCCTGGGTTCAGGCAATTCTCCTGCCTCAGCCTCCTGAGTAGCTGGGATTACAGGCACGCGCCACCACGCCCAGCTAATTTTTTGTATTTTTAGTAGAGATGGGGTTTCACCATGTTGACCAGGATGGTCTCCATCTCTTGACCTCGTGATCCACCCGCCTCGGCCTCCCATAGTGCTGGGATTACAGGCTTGAGCCACCGCGCCCGTCCGTATAGCTAGTTTTTCTATGTTAGATTTAATGGTAAATATAAGTCTATTTTCTTTGACAGTCAAATCCCTAATCAAGTATGGTTCAACATTTAAATGATTTTTAACACTGGCATAACCTCAATATTAGCAAGTGTCTTTGGTTCAGAAAGTCACTGAGCTTGTCAAACTTTTTATTCTCCAATGAAAGACATTGTTTAAGGTAAGCATTGTGTGAAGGGGCAGAAATTGTACATGATTGAATAATTTGGCAGGAGAGATTCCTTGTATTTTTCACCTGCCTTTTAACTTCCATGATCTTTGATACCGTTGCTGCACTTGTATTTGGAGAGTGGTTGTGGTCACACAAATTTTGTAGGTATATGACGTCCATTTAAAGTCTAATTCCTGCCTGGACATTGCAATTACATGATTTTCTGCTTTTGCAGCACCAATAATGATTAGCTTTTAAACTTTCATCTTTTACCATTGCTAAGTACATTTATCATGGCATTTTTGTGAGGGGACAATTTCACAGATCTCTTCCATTGTGTTGTAAGGAATACAGTTAGAAAGGATGATATTCTGTTCCCCAATACCAAATCTGTATTAGTCAGGGTTCTCCAGGGAGATACAACCAATAAGATATGTATATGGATATATGAGAGAGGATGTATTAGGGGAATTGGCTCACACAATTATGGTGGCTGAGAAGTCCCACAAAAGGCTATCTGCAAGATGGAGACCCTGGAATGCCAGCAGCGTGGCTCAGCCCAAGTCCAAAGGCCTCAGGACCAGGGAAACTAATGGTCAATTTTTAGTCTAAGGCTGAAAGCCCCAGAACCCGGGGGCCATTGGTGTAAGTCCTGGAGTCCAAAAGCCAGCAAGCCTGTCTGTCATTCTGATGTCCAAGGCAACAGGAGAAAAATTTATCCCCACTCTCAAAGGGAGACCAATTTGCCTTCTATATTTGTTCTCTCTGGGCCTCAGGCAATTGGATGGTGCTAATTAATGTTGAGGGCACATCTTCACTACTAAATCCGCTCAGATTCACAAACTAACCTCCTCTGGAAACACCCTCACAGACACACTCAAAATAGTGCTTTACCAGCTGTCTTGGTATTCCTTAATCCAGACAAGTTGACACCTAAAATTAGGTTCACAGTCCATCCCATGTCAACCTGGCACCTTATACCATATTTAATTCAACCATATTTAATTTCCAAATAAAGACAATAACAAGGTAATGGTTACACCCAACATGATATACCTACCCTGTGATTGTGATTTGGGGGATTTTAGATTTTAGGGATTTTTTTATTTTAAGGGATTTTAGCATTCAGGATTATGGCATTCAGGACTTCGTCTTTGAGGATTATGATTCAAACTCCTTTCTGTAAATCTGTTGCTTCCAGTGGAAGAAAAGATATTGATATAATATCAGATTTGATATAATGTCTTCTCATTTTGGAGTAAGGCATGAGGCTGAGCCCTGAATGGGTTGTGAATCTTGAATATGTAGCTCATCCTCCCCAGATACTTAAAGAACATGGTCAGGAAGATGGTTATTATAGTCTTGCAAACACAAAGGCATTCCACCCACCAAATTCTAGTCAGAAATAATAAATAGAAACAACAGAGTAACCCACTTTTAAAGTATCAAAGTATACACAAGGTCTGAATCTGCAAAGTCAAAAATGCATGTGAATCCTTTGCTAAGTTAAAGTCTAGTATAGATCAACTCTAGGCACAGGGAGTTTGGCCAAGGATGGGGAGGGCTAGCTCTGGTTGATCACAGATCTACATACGCAGGGCATGGCAGACCAGAAAAATTTAAACTAGAACGGAAAAGTCACTGATAAGAGTTTAGACCAACAAAACGACAAAAAGCAATCAACTCCACATGAAGACACAAGGTAACAGGCAGAAACTTCCTTGGCTCAGTGTTGATGATGATTGTCAATGCGGTCCCCTTGAAATGATGCTCTGAAGATGAGTTGCTGCTGGTTAACCTGTCTTTTCTCAAAGAATCAAGCCTTAGCTAAAAAATGGAGGTCCTTTCTTCCGTGAGTCATATATTAATTACCCCAAAGCCTTGGGCTTCCTGGAATGACTGTTAAAATTTTTGAATCTCTTAGCAATTACTTTGAAACAATTTTCAATGTTGCTGGCTCACCCAGCCATTTCTAGATGTATATCAGGTCCTTGAATAATGCTGGTTCATTCGACATTGCTCTTTATAATGTTGATGAGGGGGGGGGAATAAAAAGATTCCTGGCCAGGGCCATTATCTGGGTGGGGTTTGCATGTTCTCCCCGTGTCTTCATGGGTCTTCTCTGGGTACTTCAGTTTCCTCCCACATCCCAAAGAGGTACACATTAAGTTAACTGGTGAGTATAAAATGTTGCAGTGTCAGTGAACGTGGGGGTGTGTGAGAGTGCTCCCTGCAATGAGATGATGTCCTGTCCAGGACTGGCTCTTGCCTTGTGCCCTGAGCTGCCAGAATAAGTTCCAGCTACCTTAAACTGCAATATTTGGGTTAATTATAATCTTTCTTGTTTTTATTAATCTGTCTTAGGTGAATATGTAGCTCATGTTTATTTTGATGTTTAATACCATGTCTTTATTCAGAAATTTAGTGACATTTTTGTGACCAGAAATATAATGTAGGAACTTAACTCCTGTTTACATCAATTAGCCTATGCTAAAATTGGTTTTCTTATACGTTGTTTTGCTTAAAGTCACAGTGTCTAATAATTTATGGATGGCATGAAGTGAGGACTTACTGGTTAGATGAAGTGTTCACACGGTGTGTGATCAGAACAGGGGAAAATGCAGGGCACACAGCAGGAAATGACCAGGAACAGAAGAGACATTTTTGTCTATTGACTACTTCCTTTTGTTTTTCAAAGATTGCATACATTTCTGACCTTATATTAGGGAAATTTTTTTTTTTTTTCTTTTGAGACGGAGTTTCGCTCCTGTTACCCAGGCTGGAGTGCAATGGCGCGATCTCGGCTCACCGCAACCTCCGCCTCCTGGGTTCAGGCAATTCTCCTGCCTCAGCCTCCTGAGTAGCTGGGATTACAGGCACGCGCCACCATGCCCAGCTCATTTTTTGTATTTTTAGTAGAGACGGGGTTTCACCATGTTGACCAGGATGGTCTCGATCTCTCGACCTCGTGATCCACCCGCCTCAGCCTCCCAAAGTGCTGGGATTACAGGCTTGAGCCACCGCGCCCGGCAGGGAAATTTTTAAACACAGACACAAGAGTAGAAACAATGGTATAATAAATTCTCATTAGTCCATCACTCACCTTTACCAATTAGCAATAATTTATCTTTCTCATTTCATCGATATCCCCTTGTTTGATTTTATTTTTATTTCTGCTGTAGTATTTTAAAGCAAATTCCAAGCATCAGATCATTTCGCCCATAAATACTGCAGTATATATCTCTTTTCTTCATTAAACAAAATCCCAGTACTATTATTTTTGTCTTTAACAAAATTAATAATCATTCTTTTTATTGTCTAATACACACCTAAATTTGTGTTCAAATTTGCTTGGTTGGATCAAATATCACTTTTTATAGTTGGTTTGTTTGAATTGGGATTCAAGCAAGGTTTGCACTTTGCATTTGGTTGCTATATCCCTTAAGTCTGTTCTAATCTATAAGTTTCCTTTTCTTTTTCCACCTTTCTGCCATTTATTGATGGAAAATTTGGATCGTGTGACCTGTAGAAGTCCCCCCATTCTGGATTTTTCTTATGGAATCTCCACTTTAAATGTCATGTTAAATGTCCCTGTATCCCATGTGTTTTGTGAACAGGTAGGTAGATCTGAAGGAGGGCTTCAATTCAATTCTTATTACTATTGTTAATTAGTTAATTTGTGAGGCAAGAATACTTTACTGCTTGTGCTATAATTTTCCTATTACATCACATCAATAGAGTGATGTTCAGCTTAATTAAAGGGTTAAGGTAGGCTTATTTAATTTTATTTAAGATTCTTAATTGTGAATGTAATATGTTCATTGTGGAAAAATTAGAAAGTACAGATAGCAACAAAAAGGAAAACAAGAGGATATTCCCATAATCCAAAGATGGCCTACTGCTTATATTAGGCATATATCTTTTTTTTTTTCTATTTTCATTGATCAATCTTAATACTTCCTTCTTTATCTTCCTTGTTGAATTTACACTGTCCTCTTAAAGATCATCCAATAAGCCCACTGGTTAACAAATATTTTGGGATGCATATCATTTTTGTGATTCTGGAAAGAAGGAGGGAGGGAAGAAGGGAGAAAATACAGTTTGAGCAACTGCTACGTAGCAATGCTTTTATATTACTTTTACTTATCTTCAAAATGACCTTGTCAGGGAGGTCTTGTATTCCCACTTTATAAAAGAGGAGATTGAGACTCAGATCTCTTGGAGTCTTTAATTCTAAGTCCAAAGAATTGTAGAGTCTTCTGATTCCGAGTCTAAAGTCCTAGTATTTATTTCCTTCCTGAAAGTTGTGGTATTGATGTAAAACAAGACCATTCTATCTAGCCAGTTAAGAATATACTTGATGGGCATGGAGAAACCTAATAGTGGCTTAGAATGCTTGAGAGATTTTGACATTTAGCCAGGTAAATTCATTTAGGCATATGAAAACAAGTACAGAAAGTTCTCTATTTTCATAGATTAAAAACACAGTTTTGCATGCTTTCCATGTTTGGCCTCATCTTTACTATTACTTTTTTCTTGTGGTACTGGCTTTTAGAGTTTTTAACTTATAATAGGTAAAAGAATGGAAAGGTAGGCAAAATCTGTAATGGAAGTCATTGGGTTTTAGATTATCTATAAATTTCATGTTATACCAATTTTAATCACATGAGTTAACTCAAAGAAGCACAGAATATTAGAATTGAAAGGTGTCTTAATGATTACCTGCTTGAATATTCTTAATATGTAATGAAGAAGCCAAAACTCCAATGGGTTGAGTAAATTTTCAGCAGCTCATCCAACTACTTTGATATCAAGGCATGAATTGAACTCAGCATATTTTACTCCTTCAGTTATATATTGCCATTGTATGAGTTCAGCCTGTTCTGAGGATTTTTTTCTTCTATGAACAGAAGAAAATGCTTAAGTAATCTTTTCTTTACACTTTGGGTGAGTAGTGAACTTACTGGATTCAGAAGCATGTCCTACTGTTGTAAAACACATACCAAGAAGGGTTTCCCACTATTGTGACAGCTGAGGTCCAGCATTCCAATAGGGACATCAGACAAGGGAAAAAACACATTTCAAATAAGGCTAAGATTGTATTTTCTCTTGGATTTCTTTATTTTTACTAATTGCCTACATGGTTATGTTTAAATAAACACACCTTTTAAAAACCATTCAACCTTTTAGTTCCAAAGACAGGTAGTAGAGCATAAGATTGTTTGTAATATTACTGATCATACTCTTATATAGAAATGCTTGAATATAGAAATGTACAAATACGGAAAACTCATTATGAAAAATATTTCATCATGTTACATTTTAAAATGCAAACATAAAGGGTGAAACAAATGGCAGGAAGCAGCTAATTGTTCATTCAGCAACAGGTTCTTGGGACAATGGTTTGAAGCAGCTAGATGATGTGCTTAGTATCCAGTTTCCTACCATTTCATATAAACATTGCCTCTCTGTTTCCTTCATGGATAAATTTAACCTTAAAATCAGTCCCAGTGTCTCCAGTGCTGTCCTGTTTGTAGGGCAATAATCAGTCAACAAGTTTTTGACACTTTGTGGCTTACAGGATATCTTTCAGCAGCAGACATGTTTATTAGTTGTCCCTTTTCTAATGATATTTCTGGACTGTGTACAGGAACTGATGGTGCCATGTGGTACAGGGCTATTTATTCTGGCTTCTGAGCAATTGAAATGCAGGAAACTATTTAGTTCCAAGGTACTTGACAGAAGGGAACAAATTTACTAGACAAAGTTGAAAACAATTCTGTCATTGTGCGCTGAGAATAAAGTGACATAAGTGTAGCATGTTTTTTATATGCATATCCAGTAGTAAAGAATAGTATAGAGATACCATCCATACTTTTTTAAAAAAGGTATTTTAAAAAATATGTAGTGAGGCCTAATGTGATGGCTTATGCCTATAATCTCAGTGCTTTGGGGGGTCAAGGTAGGAGGATCACTTGAGGCCAGGAGTTCCTGAGCAACATGGCAAGACCATGTCTCTAAAACATTTTTTAAAAAATAGTCAGATGTGGTAGTGCATGCTGGTAGTCCCAGCTATTCAAGGGGCTGAGGTGGGAGGATCACTTGAGCTCAGGAGTTCAAAGTTACAGTGTGCTATGATTACACCACTTCACTCCAGTCTGGGCAAAAAAGCAAAAGCTTTCTCTCTCTCTCTGTATATATATATGTAGTGGGGGGTGTAGGTGTGGGTGTGTAGGTATGGGTGTGTAGGTGTGGGTGGGTGTGTGGGTCTGTATGGGTGTAGGTGTGAGAAAAAGAAACTCTGGGCCAGGCGCAGTGGCTCATGCCTGTAATTCCAGCACTTTGGGAGGCCAAGGCTGGTGGATGACAAGGTCAGGAGTTCAAGACCAGCCTGGCCAAGATGGTGAAACCCCACCTCTATTTTTTAAAAAAATGAGCCAGGTGCCATGGCAGGCATTGTAATCCCAGCTACTTAGGAGGCTGAGGCAGGAGAATCACTTGAACCTGGGGGAGCGGAGGTTGCAGTGAGCTGAGATCGTGCCACTGCACTCCAGCCTGGGCGACAGAGTGAGACTCCATCTCAAAAAAAAAAGAAAGAAAGAAAGAAAGAAAGAAAGAAACTCTGATGTACCCATCAACCAACTTCAACAATTATCAACTCATAGCCAGTTTAGTTTCACTCCCCTACCTTGACTATATTAAAGCAAATTCCAGGCATTAAACTATTTTGTACATAAATAGTTTAGCATTTGCCTCTAAAAACATGGACTCTTTCAAAAAGATGACTATAATACTACATCACACCTAAAAACCAGACAATAAGGACTTAACTGTCCTTAAGTATACAGTTACTCTTGAAATGTCATAAATGATATCATAAATGTTTTTCATTTTTTTTCTGAGTTTGTATGTTTGAATCAGTATCCAGATAAGATTTATACATTGCAATTGACTTATAATGTTTTTAATTACAAATTTTTTTTTTTTTTTTTTGTAGAGATGGGGTTTCACCATGTTGCCCAGGCTGGTCTCAAACTCCTGGGCTCAAATGACCTGCCCTCCTCAGATTCATAGAGTGCTGGGATTACAGGTGTGAGCCAGTACACCTGGCCTGATAAGTTTTTTTAAGTTAAAATGAAACAATTTTTAATTGTAGTAAAATACACAAAACTTTAAAATGTACCACGTTAAGCATTTTAAGTTTACGTTCAGTAGTGTTAAGTACATCCACATTGCTTGTTTTGCAACCAATCGTTAGAACTCTTTTCATTTTGCAAAACTGGAGCACAGTAACGTTACATAGCTGTCCATTCCCTGCTTCCCCTTGCCTGTGATAATCACCATACCACTGTCTGTCTCTGTGAATCTGACTACTCTAGGTACCTCACGTAAGTGCAATCACGCAGTCACTACTCTCTTTGTGACTGGCTTATTGCACTTAGCATAATGTCCTCAAGGTTTATCTATGCATATTATGTGACAGAATTTCTTTCCTTTTTAGGCTGAATAATATTCCTTTGTACTTATATACCACATATTTTGGGAGAAATCACATTTGGGAGAAATCACAAATTTGTAATGTTGGCTTCTAATCCACAAACATTGTGTAATTTATCATTTATTTAGACTACTGAATCAAAATTACCTGAAGGTCTTTTTAATTTAATTTTTATTTTTTAAAAGTATTTTTCTCCTCCCCCCTCTTTTATTTTTTATTTTATTTTATTTTACCTGGACGGTTTATTAAACACAGCCCACCCCAGAGTTTTGGATGCAGCAGGTCTTGGATGAGGCTTGATAATTTGCATTTCTAACAGTTCCCAGGTGGTGGTGCTGCTGTTGGTCCAGAACTATACTTTGAGAACCACTGCCATCCAGTTTTGAAGATTTAGGAAAATTTGGCCAATTTTAACCAAATTTAAAAACAATAGAGCATATGATATTATTTCAGTTCTCTCAAGATTATTTTAAATAATAGTTGTGTCATCTAAAAACCAAACTTAGAAACGTAGAATCTGTAGATCTTTCCTACTAGTAAATGTGGTTATTTATGCTCTTTGTCAGACAACCATTGAGATCAGGAGGCATAGAGCTGCAAATCAATTTATGACCTTTGTGAAAGGGAAAATTTAGAGATCCTTTGTCTCCCTCTAACCTTTGGAAAATTTAGAGGTCCTTTATCTCCCTCTAGCCTTTAATTCAAGTTTTGCAGGTTGGATACTTGCCAAAAAAAGCAATTAGAGAGATTCTTAAAATTTGCATTGATTTATTGGGCAGAAACCTGAATGAAGGGTTTTGTAAATAATACATAAATATAAAAGCTAGTTCAAATGGTGTGCACATTAGGGAATTCTAAAGAACCCTGAGGAGCCAGGGGAAGGAGGTTGGAAAGAAGGATTCATTTCTCTTATCTGCTCCGTCTCTTCTTAATTTAAATTCCATTGAACCTCCAACTTAAATAATATTAGATTCACCCCTCCTTTATTGAAACATATAGTGCATGAATAATCCTAAAGTGTTGGGTCAAATTGGAAACGGATGGGAGGCAAGAGAAGTCACAGCATTTTCCTTTCCAGGCAGTAAAGTTTTATCACTACTCTTTCCTAGTTGTGTGACTAGAAACGGCAACCAAGGAAGTGACTCAGTTTACCTCTGATTTCAGTTTGTATTGGGGACAGTGAGTGGGACAGGCTCCTCTCTTTCTGCACTTAGTGCTGTTTGACTTGGGTAGCACTTTCCATACTAGCCACCTCCCCATGTCCTCCAAACCTCCCAACAATCTGATAGAAATCATCTGCTCTCTGTCATTTTCACCAGAAGTCTAGGACAGTGGCTCTCAAAGTCTAAACTAAAGGTCCCTGAGATTTCGCAAGATCCTTACTGGGAGCCCTGGAGGTCAAAACTATGTCTTGATAATGTTGTTATTTCCCTTTTTCACTTTCATTCTCTCTATGCAGTGAAGTTTTTCGGAGAGTTATATAACAGGTGATATTGCAACTCACTGAATGCAGATGAATATGTAAGAATTCAGCTGTCTTCCACTTAGATGTTTTCTAAAATAAGCTGTAACTCTCCTCGCTAAATGTTTTTATTTTAGAAAGAATTCACAAAACTATGTCATTTTTGCTAACATGTAATGGGCTCACTATTTTTATTTTAATTAAATTGATAAATATATACTTAAAATGTTCTTAGCTTAAATTTACAATATAGTAACTATTGATAGATACAGCTTATAATAACAAAAACTTTATGGTGTCCTCAATAATGTTTAAGAATGTAAAGAGATTCTGAGGCCAAAATGTTTGAGAATTGCCAACCTAAGATTGTTCTGGCTTCTCTGGGGGCATATGCTAATTACCTTAAAGCCAACCAATCATCACCCCACTTCCCACCAATGTCCTTGTATTCATTTCTTATTAGCCAGTCCTCACCATCAGGTGGCAGTTGTGTTAGGACAGTTAAAAGTATAAGCACAAAGAGATTGAGTTCAAATTTTTTCTTGGCCATTTGTGAAGTCTGTAACTTTGAGCAATTTATTGTGTCCCTCAAAAGTCTCAGTTTTCGGCCGGGCGCGGTGGCTCAAGCCTGTAATCCCAGCACTTTGGGAGGCCGAGGCGGGTGGATCACGAGGTCGAGAGATCGAGACCATCCTGGTCAACATGGTGAAACCCCGTCTCTACTAAAAATACAATAATTAGCTGGGCACGGTGGCGCGTGCCTGTAATCCCAGCTACTCAGGAGGCTGAGGCAGGAGAATTGCCTGAACCCAGGAGGCGGAGGTTGCGGTGAGCCGAGATCGCGCCATTGCACTCCAGCCTGGGTAACAAGAGCGAAACTCCATCTCAAAAAAAAAAAAAAAAAAAAAAAAAAAAAAAAAAAAAAAGTCTCAGTTTTCTCATCTATAAAAGGGGTGCAGTGGTAGTACCTACATTATACATTTGTGAGAAAGAAAGAAGGCACAGAATACATGTTAGCTATAATAGATGAAATTCTTTAAAGTTCTATTCGTGCTTATCTAATCATAAGAATTGGAAAGAGGTCAAGTCCAGGTCAACTTGTTTTACTTCTCTGAAAAAGAGAAACAAGAGGCATAGTAATTTTTAGTCAATGTTTGGTTTAACATCTACAGTGGATGAGAGGGTGTTCTGCATTGATCTCTTCAATCTGACCAGAAAAGTGTTGCGATTTCTAACAGTTTAGTATCAAATATTGTTTCCCTAAGTTCAGTGAGCCCTCTACTTTTAAGGAGTTGGCTTTTGGGTAGAACAATCAAAAGGCAGTTGGTTTTGTTGTGACAGACCTGGATGGAACACTATAAGGGTGAGGCTACTGAGTTTCCCATCTTGCTTATATATATGATGCTTTGAAACTCACAATAACCCCTTGTAACTGTGGCCTAAAAAAAGGCTAGGTGAACAGAAACAGAGCCAGTGTTTCCATTGGCAGCACAGCCATCCTGAAGAGGAATATCCGTGTGTACATCTGCCACCAAAAGTGGGATAATAGAGAGGCACTGATACCTTTTTCTGATATTGAGTTTTATCCAAATTCTCATTAACTAGATCTCTTTTATTTTCAAAATATCTGGTGTTAATGCGCTTAATTTGTTTTGACCTAATAAGTGGGCTATGGAGAATTTGGATCATTTTATATCAATTCCTGATCTTTGCTCAGATTCATTCTGTAGTGCCCGTCTCTTCTGCTTCTTAGGCGAAGATTGAACTTGCTACTTGCTTCTGTCTGCCTTCTGTGCTGCCAGCTTCTGCTTCCAGCAAGAAGCAGGAGGACTTATGTTATTTTTCAACCTCTAGTTCTCTCCTGGTAAAACTGTGGAGGATCTATTTGCATCTCTGGCCATCCTACATGCATAAAAATGCTATGTAGACACACAGAAAAGACTTGTTCATAGGCTCGTAGTTCTGACACAGGGCTTACCAGCTGAACAGCCCACAATCAGCCCTACACACAACTCTGGCTAGTTCGATATTCCTAGATTCCATCATGCAGCTAATAGGTGGTCCTGTGTCCTACAGCTGTGGCCAACATCCCACACACAATCAATTTTCCATTGGACTGGGAGGGAGATTGTTAGCTTCCTATGAATATAAGCAGATCCCCTGATGTTTTTGTATAAGTTTAATGACCCACCAGAGTCGGTAAATAGTCCATAATTTCATTCACCAGCATTCTCTAACCTTCATTTCCTGGGCCCAAACAGGGATTGATACCAACTTTACTGTGTCACTAATTTCAGGTGTCATTCACTGACTCTCCGGCAGTGGCAGTGACTCCCCAACTCCATCAGGCAAACAACTATGTTTCCCTTTAATACTTTCACACCAGTGATTTATTTGGAGGATCTTGCACTTGTCCCACATCCAGATTGGCAGGAGATAAAATAGAAGTAACAGGAGCTGGTAGAAGAGAGGCTGGTTGATGCTGATTACATTTGAAATAACTATTTGGAGCAAAAAGCACTGATTCTGTTCCTGGGGTGTTGATTCTTTCCTTCTGACTTCATATTTTAATCCTGTCCTCTCTTAGTCTTTTGTATGTGATAAATCTCCCAGAGCATGCCGCCGCAGTGCTTGTCTCCCAGATCTTCCTAATAAATTATATAAAAATTTGCTCTCATAGGTTTTATTTAAAATTATTTTTTTAATTTTAGAGCAATTTTTTTGTTTGATTATTTGGTTTTTGATGTGGACAAACCATATTTAAACCATAAGCAAAGTCCAAACGAAAGCACTAATGTGAGTAATGATTACCTTCCTGTGATGGATGAAGCAAGAACTTTGCATTTCTTTTTATAATTGACACATAATAATTGTACATATTTATGGGTATACAGCAATGTTTCAATACATATAATGCGATCAGATCAGGATCATTATTAATACTATATCTGTCATCTCAAATATTTATCATTTTTTGTGCGGGGAACTTCCAATACTCTCCTTCTAGCTATTTGAAACTATATAATATAGTATTTCTTTTTTATGAGATGGAGTCTCACTCTGTCACCCAGGTTGGAATGCAGTGGCACGATCTCAGCTCACTGCAACCTCTGCACCCCCTACCCCACCCCCAGGGTTTAAGCAATTCTCCTGCCTCAGCCTCCCAGTAGCTGGGACTACAAGCACATGCCACCACGTCTGGCTAACTTTTTGTATTTTTAGTAGAGATGGGGTTTCATAGTGTTAGCCAGGGTGGTCTCGCTCTCCTGACCTTGTGATCTGCCTGCCTCAGCCTCCCAAAGTGCTGAGATTACAGGCATGAGCCACCGCGTTTGGCCTGGTATTGTTAACTATAGTCATCCTATGGTGATATAAAACACTAGAACTTATTCCTCCCACCTAGCTGTGAGCAGTTTTTCATTAACAGAGAAGTAGAGAAAATGGTACCGTTCCCATACCTTCCCACCTGCGGCCCTGCACACAGTTTCTCCTATTATTCACATCTTAAGTTAGTATGGTACATTTGTTACAAGTAAGGAACCAACACTGGAACATGATTATTAGCTAAAGTCTATGCTTTATTCAGCTTTCCTTCGTTTTTACCTAATATCCTTTTTCTGTTCCAAGATTCCGTCCAGGATACCTCATTACTGTTAGTAGTCTTTTCTCCTTAAGCTCCTGAAATTGTGATAGTGTTTCAGACTTTTCTTGTTTTTGATGTCCCTGAAAGTTTTGAGCTCAAAGGTCTTTTTGATATTTATTCTCTGTACATTGCTTAGCAGAGTATCACAAAAAAATATTAATTTGAGTTAAATAATATATATAATTGGTGAAAATCAAATCATGTTTGAAGTAGCTACATGGAAGGATGATCAAGTAATCACTGAAACTTCTTTGAACAGCTTTTGTTGTGTATAGCTTTATCTTCTGACTACATATTGATTAAATATGGGATATGGAGTTCATGGCTTTCATTGAAGGGATGATTTTCTTAGGATAGATTGAGTCAATGAAGCTCAAAGCAAAAATATCAACTGAGAGGGCAGAACAAATCAGAGGTGTCTTTTTTTTCCAGAACCTTATGTTCTTTCAAACTGTGCAAGGCATCAGATAGTCTGTGCTTTTCTCTTTATTTTTGCAAGTGTCTCAGGGGTAATTTGGTTGGGACATGCTACTACCCTTTAGCAAACAGATAGTTCCCTTGTCCTTTGCTTTTTAAAAAATTGAGGTATAATTTACAAATAATGACAAACACAGATCTTAAGTTTCAAAGTTTTGACAAATGCATATACCTGTGTGACCTACACTTCAAGACACAGAACATGCCCAACACTGCAGAAAGTTGATCCACTCCCTTTCCAAGTCAATGCCTTCCCTCAATCCCCAGAGCATCCACTGATCCTATTTCTTTCACTGTAGATTGTTCCCAAATTTCATATAAATGAAATCATACAGTTCATGCTATTTTGTGTCCCATTTCCTTAGCTTAGCATAATGTTTTTGAGATTCATTCATGTTTTGTGTATATCAAAAGTCTATTCCATTTTATAGCTGACTTGCATCCATTGTACTGTATTAATATACTGCAGTTTCTTTATCCTTTCTTGTGTTGATGGACATTTTTTCCTGATTTTTAGCTATTACAAATGAAGTTGTTATGAATAATGAAATATTTATAACATAGGTATAAGTCTTTGCAGGGGACTTATATTTTCAACTTCTTAGGGTGTGGAATTGCTGGGTCATTTGGTTGGTGTATGTTTTATGTTATAAGAAAATATAAAACTATTTTCCAGAGTAGTTTTACTATTTTGTATTTTTCTATTGCTATGGTACTTAACAGCAGCAACTTAAATATTGCCACAAACTAAACAGCTTAAGCAACACACTTATACTATCTTGCAGTTTTTATGGGTCAGGAGCTGATTCTTTTTTGCAAGGCTGCAATCAAGTTGTTAGCCCAAACTGGATTTTCAGATGGCAGTTCAACTGGAAAGGATCTGCTTTCAAACTCACGTTATGTGTCGGTAGAATTTATGTCCTTGTGGTTTCACAACCCAGGGCTTCAATTTCCTTCTGATGTCAGCTGGAGGGTGCCCTCAGCTCCTAGCAGCTGCGTGCAATTCAAATAGAAAGTAATTCTCTGTTGCAGAAGTTATGGCCTTGCTCCAGAACCTCAGGAGTATGCCTCCTATGACTTTCCAGAGACACCAGATAGCATTTATCTACAGCAAATACCTCTGACACCACTGGATCTGCTGGATTATAAAGTTCAAGTAGCAGCTTTCACCACAGCCTGGAGCTAATCCTGACTCAGATGTCTCTGACTATGGTAGCCACTAGCAACTGGACAAAGTTCTAAGTCTCCTGATAAATAGGTTGAAGCTGTATTCCCAAAGACAGTACATGCTGCCTTCAAAATCAAAGGAGGCCCACTGAATGATAAGCTGCTTTCTTAGTGGTGGTGGTGAGAAGTGCAACAAATTGTCTTTTACATTAAAGGTGATGCTTGCAGCATACCCAGAGTGTTGAATCTTAACAACTTCATCAATGTGGCAAGCCCTCAATTATCTTGGAGTTTATCTCCCATTCCTTGGGTTACATGTATTTTACTGGCCACTTAGCCTGTTCTACTCAAAGTGTAGTCTACAGACAGACGTTGGCTGTTCAACACTTGGTTATGAGCCCGTGGAAAGATAAATTCATAAATAGAAAATCTGTATTTAGAAATTTTATAGCAATTTGCCATTGCTGTGACTTCCAAGTATGTGATCAGAAGACTCATCTCATTGAACAAGGTATAGATCATTGTGATTATTGTCAAACTCATATGGTGATTTGCACATGCAGCAAGGTATATACTGCTCAAGTTCAGTTATTTCCAAAAGTATTGCTCTAAGACAGTTTGGAAAAAATAAAAAAAGAATTAAAGAGTTTCAGAAGCATTGATCCAGAGTATTTGCCTCTTTGTACTTTGTACTCCTGGACAGAGGGCAGGAGAGTTAAAATAGCCCTGGGGTCAGAAAGTAACTGTGTACTCTTATCTTTGTTATATGAGGGCAAACTGCTTTCGATTCTTCCTACCGATTGGAATCAAGAAAGGCACATTTACCAAATTGGTAACTGCATACCAAAGTCTATGTTGATTTGCTCAGGGGAAGATACCACATGCTGCACAGCAGCATCTATTGGGGCTAATACCTGGCTAAGATTATAGTTTTCCACTGTCATCTGCCACGATCCCATTTTTGCAGGAGTCAGACAGGCGAATTGAATGGTAATATAAGGGAAACTACAACCCCTGCATTCTTTAAATCATTCTTTAAATCTTTGATGGTGATGTAAATCTTTGCAATTCCTCCAAAGATGTCATCTTGCTTCTAATTTACTATCCTGACTTGGGGTGACAGTGGCAGTTTCAAAGGCTTCTACTTGGTCCTCCTATGTAATGACTATTAATCTACAGGCCAGGGAGCCAGTATGAAGGTTTTGTCAGCTAAGATTATCTAATTGTACACTCAGTGATTTAACCATAAAATGCATTCATGGGGCAATCAGATCCACTGTGAGTTGGAATTGAGCCACTCCACTGGTCCCATTCTAACTGGAGAATTATGTTGGTATCAATGTCAGCTCAGTCCTTGTATTTAACAGTTCTTGAATACTTGATACTCTTCTTTCTTCCAGTGCATGCTCTCACCTAGCAAATGGCCACAAGTTCTTTTGGGGAGCCACCTATCAAAAGGAGTCATTACATAATTTATAGGCAAGAGAAGATTCCTCAAGGTTGAGGTGCAGCTTCTGCCAGCCAGAGGGTTCTGAGCAATAGTGGGCTGGAGTGAGCACATACCACCTTGCAGAAGCCATTTGTGTGCACTTCTTTTTAATTCTGTGTTTGGTGATGTTATGTTGGTAGCTTGAAATTGACCAAGGTGGGAGTGTTTACATAAAAGAAATTGGCAAATATTAAAATGTCCTTCCCCACAACTCCCTCCCTTGAAAAGTGGTTGTTAAACTTTTTGTCCAGTACATTACAGGTTCAAGGATAAATCGGAAGATTAGATATTCTTAGGCTCATCTATCCAAATGTCCCATCCTAGGTCTTAGGGTAATACTCTTTTCCCTTTCAAGAACCAGATGTGGGCTAGGAGACCCTGAAAGTTCATGCATTTCGTTGCCTTTTCACCTCTTCTGCCCTTACAATCAGATCCTGGGTGTGCTCTTTAGTACAGTTTGCTTTAGGCTACAGGAAATCACACTCTTATTATAAATTGCCAGTAGAGGCCCTCTGGCCCTCATGGTATGAATTAAGGTGACAGGTGGCTGCCCTGAGGCATCATTTTATTTTACAAGCCATAAAATTCCATCAACAGAATCAAGCCCACTCTATAGTCCTTACAGTTATTTTCCCCACACTGTTCAAACAGTATGGCTACTTCCCATCCCAATGCCCCACCTTCTACCTGTGCTGTATCCCAGTTAGCCACAGGTGGGAAGCCTTTGTAATCATGGTATCACTGTGTGGCTTCATCACTACCCACTCACCATGGCATGGGTCTTTGTTGCCAAATAGTCCGTAAGTAACCCAACTCTAGCATTCCATCCTGAATATCTGGAGGACACTCTTAGAGCCAGGTCTTTTAGACCGGGTTCTGTAGAAAACAGAGCCTGAAAGTGCAGTTTGAAAGAAACTGGAGTGAAGACAAAAGGGCTGGGCAGAGAAGGAGGAGATACTATTAATAATAAAATAGTGTATTACTGAACCAGCTACCTCTTGTTATCAAGCCCAGCTGATTGGTCAGTATCATGAGAGTAGTATTTTGAGAGATTGTATGAACTACTGTATTTCAGGACACCCTGTCTGGGTGGAGGAAGGAGAGGAGTTTATCTGCTGGACCCATCTTGTTTTGATTAAAGGTTTACCCCGTGGACATTAACTCCCCTGCACTTATGGCTACACTTTGTTAGAAGCCCAACAGTTAGCACTATCTCAGCCCTCTTGAGGTGGGAGGTGAGATGCGGGTGGCTTGGGGAAAGGGAGGGGAGCTATTGGGATGTGCCCATGTAAAGTCTGTTGCTTCAGTAGTCTCTGAGCAGAGCCCATACAGTTGGTTGCTGTGGTGGTAGTTGGGGAAAACAATTTGTCAATGACCCTGGAGTCAGGCCAGGCTGTTTGGCAAACAGGTGACATATACACTGCTTGAAATGTCTAACACAGGCGTCCCCAAACTTTTACACAGGGGGCCAGTTCACTGTCCCTCAGGCCGTTGGAGGGCCGCCACATACTGTGCTCCTCTCACTGACCACCAGTGAAAGAGGTGCCCCTTCCTGAAGTGCGGTGGGGGGCCGGATAAATGGCCTCAGGGGGCCGCATGCGGCCCAGGGGCCATAGTTTGGGTACGCCTGGTCTAACACATTGCCTTTCTTGAATCTTGGTTTTCAGCATTTCTTTAATTTCATTTAGTGTTCTAATACATTCTCATTTTTTGCTTGTTAGTCATAGCCGATTTCTATTTCATGAGGCCCAAGAAAACAATTCTTTTTTTTTTTTTTTTTTTTTTTTTTTAACAGAGTTTAGCTCTGCCACCAGGCTGGAGTGCAGTGGTGCAATCTCAGCTCACTGCAACCTCCACCTCTCGGGTTCAAGTGAATCTCCTACCTCAGCATCCTGAGTAGCTGGGACTACAGGCGCCTGCCACCACGCCCAGCTAATTTTTGTATTTTTATTAGAGATAAGGTTTTACCATGTTGGCCAGGATGTTCTCGATCTCTTGACTTTGTGATCTACCCACCTAGGCTCCTAAAGTGCTGGGATTACAGGTGTGAACCACTGCGCCGAGCCTGGAAACAATTTTACACCCTCCTTAGTGCTCCAAACACTGCTGTATACTTATTTGGTGCTAAAGCTTAATGAACTGCAGAAACTTGTTTATGTACTGTACTGCATACCTATTGCTGTATAACAAACTGCCCCCAAATTAATGACTAAAAGCAATAATGATTCAGTGGTTCTTCTGCTGATCTTCTCTGGTAGATGGGTGGGTATGGGCTCAGCCTCTTTCTCCATGTGGTCTGTCATCTTCATAGGGACTAACCTACACTTCTTAACATGGCACCTGGATTTCAGCACAGCAAGTCCAAATGCACAAGCACTCATCAAGATCCTTGCTGAGATCCTATTGGCCAAACAAGTCACAAGGCCATGTGGAACTTTGCACAAAGGCATGAATGTCAGTAGGTGCGATTCATTGTAGGCCATCAGTGTTACAGTCTACCATGGGGTATTTACACTGTTCCTTAGGGCAGAGACTTCTGGTGGTCCCCCAACAGCTGTTCTCCCTTGCTTCTGTATTAAGAAATCCCTGAATTCTGTTAATGAACTCGTGACTCTCAAAAAAATTTTTTTCCCTGTATCCCCACAGTAAGGTGGGGGAGGCTTTGCGTCCCTGTTTTGACCCATGGGATGTAATTGAAGGTGTATTGTGGCAGTTTCCAGGAATGTTCCTTAAGTGAGAACAAGCATGTGCCCCTGGCTTTTTCTTTGTGCCTTCCTGCACCCTGCTGTTTAAAATGTGGGTATGACTTTTGGCTGCCATCCTGGACCCTTAAGCACCCTCCAGAGATGATGGAGTTGTGAGGTGGAGGCGCCTGTGTCCCTGAGGACTTCACTGAGTAGAACCTTCACTTAGTCTTAGAATTCTTACCTCTAGACTTTTACTTTGGATACTAATCTTTTATTTTATTTAATCTGTTGTTATTGTGGGTTCTGTTATTAGCAGCTAACATAATCCTGTCACATTACTGAAATATAGTCTCTCTGTATGGTTTTAGCCATACTCGACAGTATATAATTTTTTTTTTTTTTGAGACAAAGTATCACTCTGTTGCCCAGGCTGGAGTGCAGTGGTAGTATTTCAGCTCACTGCAACCTCTACCTCCTGAGTTCAAGTGATTCTCTTGCCTTAGCCTCCTGAGTAGCTGGAACTACAAGCATGCACCACCATGCCTGGGTAATTTTTGTGTTTTCAGTAGAGATAGGATTTCGCCATGTTGGCCAGGCTGGTCCAAACTTCTGGCCTCAAGCAATCTTCCTGCCTTGGCCTCTCAAAGTGCTGGGATTATAGGTGTGAGTCACCACATCTGGCCCACAGTATGTAATTTCTTACCTTCCACTCATCTTCACCCAAAACATTCTGATGGCTCTTATTGATCAGAAGAGGAGGAAATGCATTAAGTTTAGTTGGCAGAAATTGTATGAATTTAAATCAGTGCATTCAGAGAAACATGTGTAGCTCATCAAGCCATTAAGAAAACAAAAAAGAGAAAACTACAAAATGTTTGTATTCCTGTAAGTCACAAGAGACAAATCTAGAACAATGATAGGGTCTGGTCAAGTAGGGAAAGCTCTCAGTGAGACCAAGCACAAAGTCCTCTTCTGGTTTCTTTGGTTTGGGGCTGTTGCATGTTAATGATATTTTTTGATGAGAAAAACCACACGCAAATGAAATAATTCTTTGTCTCCACTTGGAGATGCAGTAGTGGTGCTGGGGAGAACTAGGGAAGAGTTTGTGTATCAGACAAAGATTGGGATTAAATAAAGGAGATGTGCCTTCAGTCATAGTCACTTCTTAAGTGCTGTATGTCTATGTGACTCCTGATGACTTGGTGAAAGAAAATGTAAACAAACTGCCTTAACTGTTTTCCTCGATGGGAAGAAATGAACACACTTGGAAATGGAAGAGTTTCCTCTCTCGGTGCAGTGGCTTTGTGCATTGACTTGAGCTATAGTAATCTAGCAATTTGTTGCTTCAGTCACTGGTCCTGACCCTTGCCCTTGCCACTGCCAGGGAGAGTTGAGCCTGCACTGCAGGCATGAGAATACTGGATCAACACAAATATTATGGAAAATGTTTTAACATTTTCTTTTTTTAAAAGGCCTGCCTGTTATCTTTATACCTCTGTTCCCCCCAACCACCACCCCAGAAATGAGCCAGAGCCTTTGTAACAGCTAGATTTGTTTGAATATTTAGTTTCCTTCTCCATCTGTTTTGAGAAATATCTAGCCTCTTTATCAGAAGAGAGCTTAGAGTCTCACTAACATTCTTGCCCCAGGGGTCATGGGCTGAACTGTTTCCCTCGAATTTATATTTTGAAGTCTTAACTCCCAGTACCTCAGAATGAAACTGCATTTGGAGATAGGGTCTTTACGGAGGTAATTAAGTTAAAACAAGGCTGTTAGAGTCATTCATTGAAAAAATATTCGTCAAATGTCTACTATGTGCCAGGCACATGTTAGGCATGCAGCCCCACTGGTTAGAACAGACATAGACCTACCTTCAGTCTGTCTGTTTTCATGGACATGTAGCTTGTGCAGTCACATAGTTCTCCATGTCAGAAGGACCCTGTGGTTAGTTTAATGCTCTACTGTCATCATCTTGAAATTCTTAATAATTTTTGAACAAGGACTTCTGCCTTATTTTTTCCTGTTGGTCCTGCAAATTATGTAATTGGTCCTGCTCATGGAAATTAGTATAGTAGGAGAATCAGTCATATTCTCTGGACTGAGGAATGTGGTTTGGTAGCAGGGAGAGAAAGTTAGGGTAGCAGAAGTAGTACAGTATAAAAAGGTGAAGATAAAGGCTGGGCACAGTGGCTCACGCCTATAATCCCAACACTTTGGGAGGCCAAAGCAGGCAGATCACCTGAGATTGGGAGTTTTCAAGACCAGCTTGACAAACATGGAGGAACTCCATCTCTACTAAACATACAAACTTAGCTGGGCGTGGTGGCTCTTGCCTGTGATCCCAGCTACTTGGGAGGCTGAGGCAGGAGAATCACTTGAACCCAGGAGGCAGAGGTTGCAATGAGCTGAGATCGTGCCATTGCACTCCAGTCTGGGCAACAAGAGTGAAACTGGCACAAAAAAAAAAATATGAAGATGATACTATTTACAATGGCAGGAAGGAGAGAAGCCTGCTGGTGGGGGATGACAAGATACACTACTGGAGCAGCAGGGATTCTTTTTATTTTCTTCACTTTCGCCCCCAAACCTTATTATTAACCTAGAATAATTCAGATATACTGAACAGGTCTCTATTTTTTGAAATCTGAAAGAATCTAAGTAACATGCACATATGGGAATTTATTTAAGTCATGGGATTGAAATAGAGCAAGAAGAGAAGAGAATTGAAGATGCTTGAAGACCAGTGTTTCCCACACTATCTTTGAAGGAACTTTTCATTCTTTTTCATTACCCACTTATCATGAACTGATATTAATACTTTTGGAATGTAAAATAGAAACAAACCGCAAAAAAAGTAATAAACACGGAGGCACACCAAATATTGTACAAATTCACATTTTTTAGATTAAACAGAAATAGAATTATATTTCAGTAAAAATAATCAGGACAAATGTAACATGAGATGAAGGAAAAAAATTACAAAATGAACATTGTTTATTGAAAGTGTCCAGATAATTAATATAGAGAATTGGCATTATCCTTCCAATATTTATCACTTCAGAGCCGTTAACAATTAACAAAAAGTTGGGAGTGAAGTAGCAATTTCCCACTGAACAACCAGCATGAATATTAATATTTAAAGTTTTAATGTGACAGATGAGTGGGCTCCTTGCTTGTTAAATTATCTAATCTAGGTTGGATTGGTGACTTGTAACTTGTAGGAGATGATGTATATCTAAATTGTTTTTATATTTTATTTTAACTCCTGAAGTGCTGGAATTACAGGCATGAGCCACAATGTCTGGCCTAGACTCTGCTGAAATTCTAATACTTCTTTAGTAGTGCAACAGAAAACTGTAGAGATTTTGATGGGGAACTCAATTGCTTCTGAGTTGTGTAAATGAAAAATATATTTTATTTATTAATTTTTCCTTCAACTTTTAAGTTTCAGGGTATATGTGCAGGTTTGTTACACAGGTAAACGTGTGCCATGATGGCTTGCTGCACAACCCATCACCTTGGTATTAAGTCCAGTATCCATTAGCTATTCTTCCTGATGCTCTCCCTCCCTCTCCCTTCTCCCTGACAGGCCCCAGTGTGTGTTGTTCCCCTTCCTGGGTCTATTTTATGGTATGTATGTATGTATGTATGTGTGTATCTATTTATATGTATATATTATGTGCATATATTATGACATATATATCACAGTTCTTAATTCTAACTTTTATTTTAGGTTCAGGGATACATGTGCAAGTTTGTTATATAGGTAAACTGTGTGTCTCTGGGGTTTGGTGTGTAGAGATTTTTTTCACCACCCAGGTATTAAGTGTAGCAGCTAATAAGTAGTTTCTTTATCTTCTCTCACCCACCACCCTCAAGTAATCCCCAGTGTGTGTTGTTCCCCTCTTCATGTCCATATGTTCTCATTGTTTAGCTCTCAACTTTTAAGTGAGAACATGAGGTGTTTGGTTTTCTGTTCCTGCCTTAGTTTGCTGAGGATAAAGGCTTCTGGCTCCATCCATGTCCCTGCAAAGGACATGATCTCATTCCTTTTTATGGCTGCAGGAAAATATATTTCACATACTAGTGAACATAGTTAAATTAATCCATGATCAAGATACACATTTCTTTTTTTTTTTTTTTTGAGACAGAGTTTCGCTCTTGTTACCCAGGCTGGAGTGCAATGGCACGATCTCAGCTCACCGCAACCTCCGCCTCCTGGGTTCAGGCAATTCTCCTGCCTCAGCCTCCTGAGTAGCTGGGATTCCAGGCACGCGCCACCATGCCCAGCTAATTTTTTTGTATTTTTAGTAGAGACGGGGTTTCACCATGTTGACCAGGATGGTCTCGATCTCTTGACCTCGTGATCCACCCGCCTCGGCCTTCCAAAGTGCTGGGATTACAGGCTTGAGCCACCGAGCCCGGCCCACATTTCTTTTGTAAATTGAGAAATCTCTTTATCATAATTGTAATATAGTAAATCTAGATGTTGATAAATTGGTTTTAAATAAAGCAAATGATATTACACATGAAGAGAGTTTACTTCAGTTCCTAGAACTTTCCTTCACTTTCCTGCTGTCCCTACTACTTTTAGCAAGCAAGCATTTACTGTGTGCACAACACTGCACTAGGTACTAAGGTAACAATGATACCCAAGATTTGGTCTCTGTCCTGAAGGCACTCACAGGAGAAACATTATTAGCCACGATGCTTTCCGTTGCAAACAAGTGAAACCCTCAGCTCAGTTGAGGTCAGCTCCAGGGCTGGTCAAATTAGAGGCTCACTTACAACACCTGAGGATCCAGAGTCTTTTTTTTTTTTTTCTTGCTGCATACACACATCAGTGTAACTCTGTAAGTTGAATGCACACCCAGAGTCTTTTGAAATGCCTCCTGCACCAACCTCAGCATTTCTAGCTTCTCTGTAGGTTGGCTTGCCTCATGTTACAACAACTGCGGCAATTGAAAGTGTCACATCCTCAACAATATTTAATATTATTATTAATATTTAATAATATTTAGAACTGTACCATCCCTGTATTTCAATTTATCAGGCTCCCAGCAGACCACCCTTTATCTTTCAAATGTCAAAACTGCATCGTGAGCTCTTGCTAAACTAATCTGGGGTAAGGCGAATGGAAGTAGCACTTTAATTGCATTCATTCTCTGTAGCTGGACTTAGGCCTCGGCCTTACCTCCTGAAATTTATCCCCCAAGAAAGATTTCTCAAGTTAGGTAGGACTGGCTGTTGAATAGGCCAGTGCTTGCCAAACCTTTATACATCCTGACATATGTCATGTATGCAGATAAAAAGATAATCCATTATACAACTGGCTGGGATAAACTCAGGAGGTTTACAGCCATGACCTGCTTGAAGGTTCCTCCTGCCTCAGACCTTGCTCAGCTGCTACAGGATAAGGTGATTTACATCAGAGCACAACTGTAGTCTGTTCACAGCACAAACCATCTCATTCCTTCTTAGTTGGTGAGTTCAGAGTGGGCAATAACAGCGTCTGCCAGAGATAAAAACATGTACTCAAATTAGACAATCTATTTAAATACGAAGACACAGAAGTGACACAGTTTTAAGGCAATGTTTAATGGTGGTAGTCCCAACAAGCTCTTTTTTAATGTCTTTGTGCCTTTGCACATGAGCCTTCTGTTTTCCTCATCAAAATAAGGTAATGGACAAATGGAATAAAATACAGTTGAGTTTAAATCCTCTGCTACCCATCTGCCCTGATACTGGGCAAATTAACTTCTCTGAGCCTGCTTCCCTGTCTGCAACGTAGACTAGCTAATACTACCCATTAGAAAGGGCTGTTTCTTAGTTAATGCATGCCGGGCTTAAAACCTAGATGATGGGTGGATAGATGCAGCAAATCACCATGGCATACGTATGCCTATGTAACAAACGTACACGTTCTGCACTTGTATCCCAGAACTTGAAGTTAAAAAAAATAAAAAAGCTGTTTTTGGGGATTAATTATGTAAGGCAGCCTGCACAGCTCCTGGTACACAGTAAATGTCAGGCCTGTCTGGCAAACTTCTATTCAACAGCTACGGCTCCTCCGAAAATCTCCCTTAAAATGTTTCCACGGTGCTTCCCGTTTTTACACCACTACGAAGATCTTTTATTACATCATTATCGGTACATTTCCCCACAGCTCATTCCCTTTCCCTAACCAGTGATCCCCTAAAGGCCAGCAACTGTCTAACATTTTGCATCTTCTAGCGACTAGTGAAGTTCAGCACCTACTAGCGTTCCAAGTTTGTTTAAGTTTTGGCCGACTTTGCTAAACCGACTGGGCAGGAGAGGGCGGGCGCCGCCCAGGGAGGCGGAGGCGCGCGCCCGCCGGGGGTGCACTCGCCAGACACTCCCCGCGGGGCCCGAGCGCCTTCCCTGTCAGAGCCCGGGGCAGGGACGGGGCCCACGGTCCCCCGCTAGACTATTTGTATAGCCCTGCTAAGGGCCCCGGCCTGGAGGGGGTGGCTTCGGGTGGAAACACGTCCGGGCCGCGCCGGATACCTCCGGGAAGGCGCTTGGAGCCACGCCGGGTTTCCCAGTTTCTCCCTCCCGACCCAGCGATCCAGCCTCCGCACCGCCCAGCGCCCCAGTGCCCCACAGACTCCGACGGGCCCGGGAAGCCTCACGGACGTGACGCCGCGGGCGGAAGTGACGTTTTCGCGCGGTTGGACGCGGCGTTCAGTTGCCGGGCGGGGGAGGGCGCGTCCGGTTTTTCTCTGGGGACGTTGAAATTATTTTTGTAACGGGAGTCGGGAGAGGACGGGGCGTGCCCCGACGTGCGCACGCGTCGCCCTCCCCGGCATTCCTGCACAGCTAGCTGCCTCCAGCCGCGGGAAGGCGTCATGCCGCCCAAAATGCCCCGAAAAGCCGCCGCCGCCGCTGCCGCCGCGGAACCCCCAGCGCCACCGCCTCCGTCTTCTCCTGAGGAGGACCCAGAGCAGGACAGCGGCCCGGAGGACCTGCCTCTGGTCAGGTGAGCCAGCAGAGCCGCCGCCGCCTCACGCGGGAAGGGAGCCCCGGGGGTGGCTCGGCTGGATGCATTCTCGCCGGCGGCCAGGTCCCGGCGGGAGGAAGCGCCCTCCCTGCCCCCAGCCGCCGCGGAGCGTCTGCAGAATGGTAACCGGGTTCTGGGGTCTCGGCTTCAGCTTGACAGGTGTCGGCGGGTGGGATTCGGGTCCTGAGTGAAGTGACAGGTGCGGTTTTCTCTTGAGGCGGAGGCTCGGAGCCTGAGGGTCGTTGGGAGCGTCCATGGGACGTGAAAAATAAAAATACAAAAATGACTGCTGTCTGTGGGAGAGTTTTTCACCATTTACGATCTGGAGTACTCCAGTGGTCGTTTGACTTTCTGTTGTAGTCTTAAGCGATGCAACAGTTGGGAAGTATTCTCTTCTAGGCGTGCATTGCGTCGGAAGCCCAGGCGTGGGAGAGGCCAGCCGGAGAGCCTTGGACGACAAGCGCAGGGTCCCGAGTGTCCATTGCCTGCAGGGTACTCGGCTCGGGAGCTTTCCGGGTTTCCTTAGAACAATGCGTCGAGGCCTTGGGGACTCAAAGCCACTCTGTAGTGGCTATGGGGCATAACTCTTCAGAGGAACTGATACATGGGCAAAACCTTCGTGAGACATTTACCAGATGTGCTTGAAAGTTTCTGAACTTTTTTTTTTTTTTCCTGTTGGACGAAGTCTTCTCGTGTGTTGGTCGGATTCAGCTTGTCTCGTTATTTCTTCCATTTTGCCTTTTGCCTTTGAGCCAGCAAGGATCCTGGTGTCCCCTCTTTTTGTCTTTGTTTTTGGCATAAAATTAGTGGTTCTGTGCTCACATGGAGATTTTCTTTTTCCCTTACTAAGTGAAATCTAAATTTAAGCAAGTCCATGTGGATGCACTAGAACTTGAAAGTATTTATTGTATTGCAACAACTTATCTTTTTCTTCACTGGTTCTACTTTGAGACTACAGGTTCATTGCAGGGGAATGGGAGTTGTTTTTGTTTTTCACTATTTTCTATCCCCTTTTCGTCCATCACCAAGTCCTTTCACCCTCACTCACTTCTTTACACTCGGTAGACACTAACAGAATTCACAGCATAAAAGATTGAAATGGGATTTAGAAATGGCCCTTTGAAGGCTATTAAAATTTATATATTTAAATGGAATGTCTTATAGGTCAGTTAAAAACCATATTCGTTAAAAAAAACAAAAACAAAAACAAAAAATTAACCACATCTGGGGCATGTTCTGGGAAAAGACATGACTTTACTTTCTGATTAAATTCTGATATATCCAATTCTTCCAAAGTTCTCTTGGGAAAATGCAGTAATGGCTACTCTAAAGAATTCCATGTAATGCACATAGCTGTGGAAGCATACTCTAATGTAGAGTAACTAGAATATTGAGGTTCTGAACACTGTTTGGAAAAAAGAGGACTGTGTTTCTTTGATTTTTGAACTCATTATTTTATATATTTTAAGTAATGAAACCATAAAAAATTATCTTATAAGTCAAAACCATACAAGATACAGTCTGTTCTTGTTTATCTGTACCCACCAAGGGTTTAATTAACATAGACAGTTAAACTCTATAAATGAGCAAGGCTAAAACCACTACCCTGCAGTCTGATGCTGAGCATCTTGCCTGAAGATGGATGCTCAGTCCAACTGCACTTCTAGTGACAGATTCCGTTTCTAATTTGAGAGTTGAGATCTTATTTCTATTGCCTTATCTCTGGCCTAAGTGATGTAGCTGGAAGGGAAACTCATTAGGAACAGCATACCACCTTCATTGTTGAAATAGTCGAAGGTTTTGAGCTGGGTGTGATGGCATGTACCTGTAGTCCGCGCTACTCAGGAGGCTGAGTCAGGAGGATCGCTTCCGCTTGGGAGTTGGAGACCAGCCTGGGCAACAAAGACTCCAGTCTTTAAAAAAACAAACAAAAAAGCTGACCAGGCATATTGGCTCACACCTGCAATGCCAGCACTTTGGGAGGCCAAGGTGGAAAGACTGCTTGAGGCCAGGAGTTTGAGAGGAGCCTGGGCAGCAAAACAAGACCCTGTCTCTACAAAATTTTTTTTTTTAAATTAGCCAGTCATGTGGCATGCCTGTAGTCCCATCTACTCAGGAGGCTGAGGTGGGAGGATCTCTTGAGCTCAGGAGTTTAAGGCTACAGTGAGCTATGATTTTATCACTGCATTCCAGCCTGGGTGACAGTGACACCCTAACTCAAAAAGAAAAGAAAAACTAATTATGTTTTGAAGGGAGAATTGGCAGTCAAGAATAGTGATCAAGGGCATGGATTAAGAAGTTAGACTGTTGGGGTCACATGGTGGTTTACCTCTTACTGGCTGAGTCCTCTGGTAAGTTCTTTAACTTCTCTGATTTGATAGATATCTGTAAATGTTTACTTTTATAGATGAGAATACTTATGTAAAAGGGCTTATGTGGGGATTCTGTGAAACCGTATGTCTAAGGTACTTTCTACAAGGTCATAGTAAATACTGAAAAATTATTAATTATTCTTCATACTATTATTATTAGATGTCACATAGATACTCGATGAATGAAAGGAATTAGCCAACAAGAATTTATTGAATGCTTGTCTTTGTTAAGGATAAAGGACAAAAATAAGCAGTCAATATCATCATGTAAGATGTGCTAGTAGGTAGAGAGATTATATGAAACACTGATGAGAGTAGACTACAGTTTAGCAAAGTTACTGCCATTAAATTGTATAATATTATCTGTGGGTTTTTAATCTTTTTGTTGTTACGCTTATGCTATTTTCCCAAACAGCTTTAGCTATTGCATTTACTTTCCTTTGCAGGAGTGTTTTGCTGCTCTAAAGTATATTTGACTCACCATGCAAGCAAATATTTCTCACTTTCTGGTATCCTTATTTTGCAATGACCAAGAAAAAGATAATGATATGTTTAAATTTGAAATATAATTTCTTTCTAAGATAAAATAAGATCTTAAGGTATTTGGTAGTGTTCTCTTTTATAATAGTGCTATTATGTGTAAACTATTGAAACAAGTGTATACTGAATCAATATGGTTTATAAGTATATGCCAATTATATGATTATTTTCATTTGATAGGGTTGAGTTTGAAGAAACTGAAGAACCTGATTTTACTGCGTTATGTCAGAGATTAAAGATACCAGATCATGTCAGAGAGAGAGCTTGGTTAACTTGGGAGAAAGTTTCATCTGTGGATGGAGTATTGGTAAGGATTTTCTTAAAACATTTTGAATTTTTTTTCTCATTTAAAAAACAACTTCAAATCACTATACGAAAATTGAAAGATAGAAAAATATAAAGACAACAAAAGCTAATTATAATTCCATTACTCAGAGGAGATTTACCTCTTGTAACATTAAAAATGTTTGAAAAAATTTCTCCATATATGCCTCCCACCAATCTATTTTAAAGCAGGTCTGTTATATTTTATTCACTATGATACAAGGACTTTTTAAAAAAAACCCGCCATACCTTATAAAATAGTTTTTATGCCTTCTAATATACAGTCACTGTTCAGATTTCCTAATTGATTTATAATTAGTTTCGTTAGAATTCAGGATCTTGAAAATATTTTGATATATTCTTTTCATTTTTTCTTTGCGTATGTGTGTATGTGTATGTTTAATAACAGCAGCAAAAAATTACTAGTATTTTATATGTGCTGGGGGAATAATATAAGAACTTCACATAGCTGGGTGTGGTGGTGCACACTTGTAGTCCCAGCTACTTGGGAGGCTAAGGTGGGAGGATTACTTGAACCTAGGAGGCGGAGGTTATAATGAGCCAAGATCACACCACTGCACTGCAGCCTGGGCAACAAAGCAAGACCTTGCTGCCAAAAAATAAGAAAATAAGGCTGGACGCGGTGGCTCAAACCTGTAATCCCAGCACTTTGGGAGGTCGAGGTGGGTGATCACTTGAGGTCAGGAGTTCAAGACCAGCCTGGCCAACATGGTGAAACCCCATCTCTACTAAAAATACAAAAAATAGCCAAGTATGGTGGTGGGTGCCTGTAATCCCAGCTACTTGGGAGAACCTGGGAAGCAAAGGTTGCAGTGAGGCGAGATCATACCACTGCACTCCAGACTGGGCAACAGAGTAAGACTCCATCTCAAAAAGAAAAAAAAAAAAGAACTTTAAAAATATACAAATAACTCATTTTAAAACCATTGAGATATGAAATATAACATCTCTATTTTATGTGAAATCTTCATTTTAAAGATGAAGACACCAAAGTAGAGTGAGGTTGAGTAACTTCACCCTAGAAAAATAAGATCCTTGTCCATAGAAAATAAGATCTCAAATATGAATTTGAGATTATATATAGTTATGTGTAATTATGTGTAGTTACACATAGTTTTGTATTTTCTTATGTTTTCTCATATGACCATTTTCTTATGTTAACTTTTTTTTGTAATATAGTTTCTAGGGATAGTATTACATTTTAGCTATTGGATGTATTTTAATTTGTTAACCAACAATTATCGGACATTTGGTTTTTTTCCAACTTTCTGATGCTATAAAATAATGTAATAAACATTTGTATTCATAAGAGTAATACCTGGTACAAGGTGAGTTCTTGATAATTTGTTAAATAAATTAAATAATGAATCTCTGATTATTTTATTAGAATAAATTCTTATAAGTTGAATTACTGCATCAAAAGCTATGAACTCTTGATGATTATTGTTAGATTACACTTCAGACAGATACTTTTAATGAATTTACTGTCTCAACATAGTTGTATAAGAGTATATGTCTGTTTTTACTGATCAGGTTAACACAGCAGAATGTGTTTTTTTATGTTTTATAAGAAAACTATTTAAAACCATTTAAAAAAAAATCTCTGGCAGTAAAAAGGAGAAAACAACTCTTGTAATTTCCAAAGAATTGAACATAGTCTCATACTTCTTATCTAAAAAGAGAGGAATACTGAGTATCTTGAATTTATGACTTGGGTATTATAATCCCCAGGCATCTAATTTATATTTTAACTGACTTGGGAACTTCATGTACAAAGCTGTTTTTGTGCATATACAGTTAAATGGATTAGAGCTCCTTCACTTCTCTCTTCCTAAAATAGTAGATTTTTAGTGTTCAAAAATTTTGGAAGGGATGGCTGATTATAGAGAGTATTAGTGTATATACATACTATAGTACATTAGTATTAGTATTAGTGTATATACATACTATAGTATATATAAGGTGCAGAAAGTATTAGTATATATACATACTATAGTTTTCAATTTATAAGTGCATTGTGTTCCAAATCTGTTTGCAAGTGTGATACAGTAGTTAGGTTTCCAGCCTAGTTCACATAACTTATTTTTTTGTACTGAACTGTAACAATACTAGTTTTAACAGTGAAGTTGTTTTTGAGCTTCAGATATGAATATATATATAAGCAAATGTTACTGCTTTATTGCCCTTTTTAAATCCCGGCTTTGTCTCTACCTTCCCTGGGAACTAGCCCAATTTAAATCTTATTTCCTAATGGAGCTTGTGACGGGGACTAGGATGTGCAAAATTATTTATGGCTAGGTACTGGAGGAAGGTAAGAAAGGAATTTCATGTTACTTTTGGGATTTGAGGTATGCTTTTGAAGGTTATGGCAGAAGATGATGTCCTGTTATAAATCAACAGACTTTTCCTTGAAATATGATATATATATATATTTTTTTGAGACAGAGTTTCGCTCTTGTTACCCAGGCTGGAGTGCAATGGCGTGATCTCAGCTCACTGTAACCTCCGCCTCCTGGGTTCAAGCAATTCTCCTGCCTCAGCCTCCCGAGTGGCTGGGACTACAGGCATGCGCCATCATGCCCAGCTAATTTTTTTATTTTTAGTAGAGATGGGGTTTCACCTTGTTGACCAGGATGGTCTCGATCTCTTGACCTTGTGATCCACCCGCCTCGGCCTCTCAAAGTGCTGGGATTATAGGCGTGAGCCACCGTGCCTGGCTGAAATATGATTTTAAGTACAGTTAAGTTTTTTAGGGTTGGCCTGAGAATTTAATCTTCAAAAAGGAAACTCTTTTTGACAGTAGAAAGTAGGTGATGTTTATTGGGATAGAGGATGGATGGGTTAAGAGTAAGGATTAAGAGTAAAACAGATATACCACGTACTAGCTCCAGGATCCTGAACACGTTATTTACAATTTTCAAGCCTTAGTTTTCTTACCTGTAAAAGGAACTGACAATAATTTCTGGATCTTGGAGTTATTTTGCAGATTCAATAAATTAATGCATATAAAGCTCTTATTAGAGTCAATGAATGTCTATGTTAGGTATGGCAAACAGAGTAATTTTACTTAAGAATTGCCCTAGAACATTTTATCATTAATACACTTTTTTAGGAGAACTTAGGGTATTAGTTAAAATGGTTAAAAATTTAAATGCGTTGTAGTGATTTTGATGTTGTATGTTTGTTAAAATTCTTATTTTTAAGTACTTTAGGGTCAGGAAAGTTGTTTATGCATGCATAAAACATGCTTACAGCTGGTTAGTGAGATTATCCTCTTCTGTAGAATCCCAGAAGTCTAACAGCCTTTCTTCATTTTGTTTCTAGTGATAGAAGGTGGAAGCTTATGTCATTGACTTGAGCATTTTTAATGCATGTTTTAGTGCCTCTTTTGACTAGTCTCTTGTTTTCTTCATCCAATCTATCCTGGTGCCTGATTTTTTGAAAAGACTGGTTTACAGTTTGTCCCTTTTGCTTTAAAATTTATTTTTTATTGTCACAACCCACTCTTCAGTAGCCTCTATTTTAATAGCCACCCATGTTCCCACCACCCATTATGAAGAAATAAAGTCCAAACTATCCTAGTATTTGTAGTTCTCCATAGACTGTACTTTAACCTTCCTTCTAGTCTAATTTTTTTATTTCCATGGATGGCTCCCAATACCTGTGTTCTCCTCCCTTAGTATTCATATTCATGCTAACTCCCCCTTTTTGAAATACCTTTTTTTTCTCCCTTTAGCCTAAATTCTGTTTTTAAGGTGCAGTTAAAGCTGCTTCTTTTTGTAAGTCTCTTGTAAGTTATATTATTTGCAGACTTTTCCCCCTATTCTGTGAGTTACCTTTTCACTTTCTTGATGATGTCATTTGCAGCATAGGATTTTAATTTTGATGAAGTCTAGTTTTCTATTTTTGTTTGTTTGTTTGTTTTATGGTTGCTTGGGCTTTTGATGTTATATCTAAGAAGGCCTTGACTAACCCAAGCTTATTCTATGCTTTCTTCTAAGAGTCATACAGTTTTTAGTTCTTACTTGTAAGTCTTGGATTTTTTTTTTGTTTGTGTGTGTTAATTATTGTGTATGATATGAGGAAGAGGTCTAATTCCAGTCTTTTGAATGTGGATACCCAGTTGTCCCTGCACCACTTATGGAAAAGACTATTCTTCATTGAATTGTTTTGGTGCCCTTGTCGAAAATCAATTGACTATAAAAACCAGGGTTTATTTCTGGACTCTCAATTCTATTCTGTTGCTCTGTATGTTTATTCTTATGATAGTACCATACTATTTTGATTATTACAGCTTTGTAGTATGTGTTAAAATAGGGAAGTATGAGTTTTGCAACTTTGGTTTTCTTTTTCAAGATTGCTTTGGCTACTCTTGGTGCTGGAATTTCCATGTGGATTTTTAGGATCAATGTGTTAATTTCTGTTTAAAAAAAAAAAGGCAGCTGGGATTTTGATAGGGATTTTGTTGGATTTGTAGACCAATTTGGGGAATGCTGCCTTCTTAACAACATGAAGTCTTTAGATGCATGCATATGGAATGTCTTTTCATTTAAGTCTTCTTTAATTTCTTTCAACAGTGTTTTTAGTTCTCAGAGTATAAATCTTATAGTTAAAAATTATTTATAAGCATTTATTCTTGGTGATAGTATTATAAATGGAATTGTTTTCTTTCTCTTTTGGCTTATTAATTGCAGGTGGATAGAAATAAAATACAATTTTTTTGGATAAGAGCAGCTAAAATACGCTGGGCATGGTGGCTCACACCTGTAATCCCAGCACTTTGGGAGGCTGAGGTGGGTAGATCACTTGAGTTCAGGAGTTTGAGATCAGCCTGGCTCACATGGTGAAATCCTGTCTCTACTTAAAAAAAAATAAAAAAATAAGCCAGGTGTGGTGGTACTGGCTTGTAGTCCCAGCTATTCGGGAGGCAGTGAGCCAAGGTCACACCATTGCACTCTAGCCTGGGCAAATAAAACGACAACAACAAAAAACAAAAACAAAACAAAACAGCTAAAATCTATGCATTTAACAAAAATCTCTAATGCAGTACCATTTTTTTTTTTATTATAGTCCTCATGTGGTACATTAGATCTTTAGACTTCATCCTATGTGTCTGCTATTTTGTATCTTTTGAACTACATCTTTTCAAAGGATGAAATTGGGTAATGTGGTGCCTCTAGCTTTGGTCTTTTTGTGTAGGGTTGCCTTGGCTATTCGGACTCTTTTTTGGTTCCATGTGAATTTTAAATTAGTTTTTTTTTTTTTTTTTCCTGTGAAGAATGTCATTGGTGGTTTGATAGGAATAGTACTGAATCTGTAATTGCTTTGGGCAGTGTGGCCATTTTGATGATACTGATTCTTCTATCCATGATTATGGAATGTTTTTCCATTTGTGTCATCTGATTTCTTTGAGCAGTGTTTTGTAATTCTTGTAGAGAGCTTTCACCTCCCTAGTTAGCTGTATTCCTAGATATTTTATTCTTTATTGTGGCTATTGCAAATGGCTTGCATTCTTGATTTGGCTCTCAGCTTGGATGTTTGACTTCCAGGGATAGTTTGACTTCCTCTTTTCCTATTTGGATGCTCTTTATTTCCTTTTCTTGTCTGATTGCTCTGGCTAGGACTTCCAGTACTATGTTGAATCAGAGTGGTGAGAAAGAACATCCTTGTTTTGTTCTGTCTTTCAAGGGGAATGCTTTCAGCTTTTGCCCCTTCAGTATGATGTTGGCTGTGGGTTTGTCGTAGATGGCTCTTATTATTTTGAAGTAGATTCCTTCAGTGCCTAGTTTGTTGAGATATATACCATGCTTTATCCACTCATCGGTTGATGAACACGTAGGTTGATTCCATATCTTTGTAGTTGTGAATTGTGCTGCAGTAAACAAGTGCAGGTTTCTTTTTGGTATTATGACTTCTTTTCTTTTGGGTAGGTACACAGTAGTGGAATTGCTGGGTTGAATGGTTGATCCGCTTCTAGTTCTTTGAGAAATCCTGTACTATTTTCCATAGAGGTTGTGCCAATTTACATTTCCACCAACAGGGTATAAACATTCCCTTTTCACTGAATCCTTGCCAACATCTATTGTTTTTTGATTTTTATTTTCCCATATAAAAAGGGGTTTATTTAGATGTTAGAATCATGTAGTGATTGAAAAAGATTGGATATGAACCCATCCAAGCCCAGGGCTGAGCTATGGAACAGCCCCTACTGACATCTGTGAGGATTTAACTTGCAACAGGGAGTGGTCACCTGCTCGCTGGCCATTGTGCTTCAAAATGTTTTTCCAACGGAAGGTTGTGACTGCAGTTTTCAGATGTGCTTTGGCCTCCAAGGACCTGAGTGGAGGGGCGGTGGGAGAATGTGCATTGGGGGTGGGGGATGGGGACATGGGTGAGGTGGGGGTGAGGGTGGGGTCGGGGTGAGGTGGGGGAAGGAGAGTGTCCTCTGTATAAAAAATGCTGTCCTGGGAGCTTCCTGACTGACGCCTTGGAGCATCTGAGCGATTCCCGGTGAGGGCAGCTCGGCCTTCCTCAGGCTACCACTGCAGCCACCGATGGACATTCTCACCAGCAATCAACCAAAAAACATCAGAGTCTCTGTGAACTTGACTGTGATGATAAGAAACACGTGTTTTCTAAGACTTGTGTGCAGAACACAGAAAATTGCAGTTAAGAACACCCTACAAAGTTGAACAACAGTATTTTCCAAAAATATTTTTACATCACTTTAAATAATTTACAGAAAGCTACAAAAACCATTATTTACCAGGACACATCTGTTAAATAAAAGCATTGTTTCATGTTGGTGTATATATATACAGGGCTATGTATAATGGACTCCTCTGTCCCCTGCTTGCAACCACAAAACCATCACACACACGCACGGATATACACACAGATATGCCCCTTTCCACAAATGCACGGAAACCTTGATGCGAACCCCCAACTTGAGGGCTTAGACCACCACTAAGCTGCTGCCACTGTCCTCTGTGTGCGGAGGTGTGGCTGCCAAGGTGTCCTAGTCCTGGTCGCCCCTATCAACGACCCTTTGTCGATACCTCAGGTCTAAAATACTTTCCTCCAAGCCCGAGTTCCTCCAGTCGGGCAAATTCAGCCCTGTGTGTGCCTTCCTGCTTGGCCAGGGCTCGCCGTCCTTCGCCAGCAAGTGTGAGCTTCCCAAGACAGGGCTGGGCCCTGCCTGGACTTCCCTGAAGGCTGAGAAGGACGGGCCCTGCAGAGGCAGCCCCTGAAGAGGCCAGCCAACCTGCCCCTCCCGGGAGGCACCCCATCCAAAGTGGAAGACCTGAGTGGACAGCAGCGGGGAGAGGCCCACAAGGGGCCGGGTCCTTGGACCCCTTGTTTCGCTACCGGCGCCCCGGCTCCATGCCGCATCTCTACCTTCGGAGCGCACGGGATAGGCAGCCGACTCGGAAGTGGTCGGTAAAGTCACTCCAGGGCAAGGCGTGGTCGGCCTGGGCTGGAGCGTCCCTCTCAGCTTCCGGGCTGGGGGTATGGAAGCCCGGGCTCCCTCAGCCCGTGTGAAGGTTGCGCCCAGCGCCTCCTCCCTTGGTGTCCGCTCTGGCACAGCTGGGCAGCTGACCAAAAGCACTTTTGGCAGCAGGCTTGACCCCTCGTGAGCTCTGAGCTTTGTGAATGTAAACATTTCTCCTGCTAGCTGAGAGCCCCTTGGCGGAGACACTGCCACTGACGCTCCTGGGCGGCGCCCGACCCCCTTGCGTCGGAGCAGAGGGGAGCCCCTTTCCCGCCCTGGGCGAATCGGCCCGCTGTGCTCTGTGTTCCAGCACTCTGCATCTTGCGGCCCTTCGGCCGGCTGTGGGAACCCCTGGTCCTCTGGCTCCGCGTACACACCCCAGGTAGTGAGGCCAGCTCCTTCCTGCACAGCAACTCTGGCCTGACTGGGACCCCTGTCCTGAGAGCAGCAGGGCCCTCTGCCCGAACTTCTGAGCTGCTCTCACCGACTCCTTGGCCTTTTCTGCCAAAAACTTCCTAATTTCCAGTTCGATGCCATCCTACTGTCCACTAAACTGCTGTCATCAGGGAGCCGGGGCTGGGAGCTGAGCCCTGGCACTCCCTGGGGAATGGAGTCCCTTCAGAGGCAGAGGCGAGTATCCTGACTTGGGAGGCCGGGGCCGCATCCTGGCTCCGGGCACCCTTCTGCTCTGTCCTCTCTGCGGTGCTGCCAAAGACACTGGGCAATTTCTTCCCGGCGCCATCGCCGCTGTCTCTCTTGGACTTGGAGAGGCAGGTCGCAAGCACCGGCAGGCTCCTCTTTTCCAGTGTTTCCGGAGCCCGCCCAGCTGCTCCAGGAAGTGCTCTGGGCGGTGCTGAACCTGACCTTCCTACACCCAGCCCTGGGCTCCCTGCAACTCTTCTTGAGATTTCTTTTTTAAGGACCTGCACCTTTCTTTTTAAGGACTTGGACCTTAAGTCCTTGATGGCCGTGTTCAGGTCCTCGTCATGGTCCAGACAGCTGCTCTTTTCGGAGCTCTCCTTGTCTAGAAGCCCTGGCCCTGTGACATGCGAGTGTCACCTGGCCCCTTGGATGCGCCCTCCCCTCCTGGGGCCTCGCTGTCTTTGCCCTGGATGGGCAGGTCCCGCCCCTCACCGCCGGGCTAGGCTCTCCCCTGGCTGTGGTCAGCATCCTGGCCACCATCTTTCACCACCTCCCGCGTTTTGCACCGTCTTTCACAACTTCACGGCATGGCCGCCGCTTCTACGTTTCCTTTTGCAGTCTAGCGGCAGGTTCAGTGTTTTAGAGGGGGCTTGGGACCACTGGTCTGCCTGTTATGGCCAGGCGGCGAAAGTGGGCCGGGGGCAGCCTGGGGACAGCTCTCACCTCTGGCCAGCAAAGTGTCCGACTGTGCCTTGAGGGTCAAAGATGTCCGGATTTCCTGCTGGTCGTTGTCCACGGAGCAACTGTCGCCATCACAGCAGGAAGGCATGTTCGGGTAGTAGAAGAGTGGGCTTATGGACAGGGACCTGTCGCTGCCTTCCATGGGGTGGGCAGGATCGTCTTGGAAATGTCCAAGATTACTTCAGCGCGCATCAGTTCAGAGGACGTGCCTGCCCGGCCTGAGGCCGGTTCTACAAACTCGCTCCTGGAAGCCGGGTTCGCTGGAGGCGGAGCTTTGGTTTCCTTCAGGAGCTTGCGGGGAATGGTCAGTGTCCAGGCCCCCCCGGGCCAGGATCCGTTGCCTTAGTGGCCATTGGCTTCTTGTTGGGTGTTTTCCTGTGGGTCTCAAGGCACTTTTTGTAGCGCTGCTTGTGCTGTGTGCGGGAGGGTCAGGCGCCCTCTTCCTGGAGCTGGGCGCTCTGGGTCGGGTCTCCGTTGGCCTCCTTGCGTGTTTTCTGCAGCTGGTGCAGCTCTCACCTCTGGCCAGCAAGCTGCCCAACTGTACCTTGGGGTCAAAAACGTCCGGATTTCCTGCTCAATGTTGCCGTCGCTGTCCATGGAGCTACTGTCGCCATCAGAGTGGGAAGGCATGTTTGGGGAGTAGAAGAGTGGGCATGTGGACAGGGACCTGTCGCTGCCTTCCACGGGGTAGGCGGGATCGTCTTGGAAATGTCCAAGATTGCTTCCGCGCGCATCACTTCAGCGGATGTGCCTGCCCGGCCTGAGGACAGTTCTACAAACTCGCTCCTGGGAGCCGAGCTCACTGGAGGCGGAGCTTTGATTTCTTTCCGGAGCTTAGGGGGAATGGTCAGCATCCAGGAGCCTTGGTGGCCACTGGCTGCTTCTTGCTGGGTGTTTTCCTGTGGGTCTCGCGCAGGGCACTTTTTGTGGCACTGCTTGCGCTGTGTGCGGGAGTCAGGCTCCCTCTCCTTCCGGAGCTGGGCCCGCTGGGGCACGTCCCCATTGGCCTCCTTGCGTGTTGTCTGCAGCTGGTACACCTGGACGGCCTCCTCAATGCGGTCGTTGCTGCTGGAATTGGACGCCTTGTGCGCCTGCGCAGCGCTCATGACTGGCTTTCCCCTCCTCACAGCGCCTGCGCTCCTCCTGACCCCACTTATCCTGTTCTGCTTCTGAAGGGTGGCAGGGGCTGCTGGCTTCGTGCTGCCCTAGTTCTCTTGCGTGGTCGTGACCTTTGACTTGAGGCTTCTGGGCTGCACGTTCCTCTTTGCTAACTGGGGAGGTTTGCGGAAGGCGAATTCCTTATGGGCGCCCATCAGACCTTACCAACGCGCCACCTTTGCGGCGGCTCTTGGTGGGATTTTGAGAGTGACTTGGCCGAATTTTTGTTTGGGTCTGGTTTTTCATCCATTGACCCATCACATTTTGGGGTCTCATTCTGTCTCTTATTCAGAAATTGTTCTATTTCCGCCCTAATGCTCTGCTCGAAGGAGTTGCTACTGCACAAGCTGACGGGGAGGCGGAGCCCTGGTCCTCGCTGGATCCCGCTTGGCTGCCAGGGCCACCACCTGAGCCAGCTAAAAGTTTTAGGGGACACAGCAGTTGGGGCACTGCCATAGCTGATTCCAGCTTACATCTACTGCCCCCACCTGAGCCCCTAGAAGGCTGGGCTGCGCCTGGCTGGGCCCCGCAGGTCCCCGCCTGTGTAGCTCCACTCTTTGCCTTCAGGTATTCCTGGATGGCCTCCTCAATGTCCCGGTCCACGGAATCGTCACTGTCTGAATCTAGCATCAACGAGCCAAAGTCTGCAGTTTCCTCCTCCCCCATGGGGTCAAAGTCAGCAACAAGACCACAGGGAGCCAGCGTGGGCTGCTTGTGCCAACCTGGTGTCATGGCATCCCTCTGCTCTGTGGCCTCTGCGCAGCGCGCTCATCGCTGGTGCCCGGAGCAGCCCCGTAGCGCTGCAGCGTGCTGATGACCCTCTGCACCGGGGCGCTCACTCACGCGCTCTCCATGCCCTCGTCAGCCTTTGAGAAGCACCCGGGGAACCTAAAGCTAGCTCCCTGGCGGGCCAAAGCACTCCCATTTGGACTGCAGAGCAACCACTGGAGGAACGTTCATGAGAAACATTCTAGCAGACTGGCAGGGACGCGCAGAGGGACGACGCTTTATTTCTCTGCCAACTTCACATCCTCAAAAGGTTGGCAAGCAGTGCCCATGGGATAAAGTCTGCAAATGCTTCTTTGCAGGTTAAAAAGAACGATGACCATAAACCCAGGTTCAGCATGACGTCACGCATAAATTCACTCTTGAGCTGACCAACAAGCTCTTGAAATTCTCTGTGTCCAGGATGACTGTGATGAAACCGCAGCCAGTGTCCCCGAACGCCCCAGGGATCATGTCTTCATCACTCCGAGGCATCCTCTTTCTGCTTTTTAAATAGACTTTTGACTTGGCCGGGTCCCTCACAGTTAGCAGTCCCGACCCCTGCTGCGCCAACATCCCACTTCCGGGAGGCGAGGGAGCGGGGGCGGGCCCGAGGCTGTGAGGCAGGACCCTTTACTTAGTTTCATTTTTGTTGCATTTGCTTTTGGTGAATCCGCTTTTTTAGATTCCACTTATAAATGAGGTCATGCATAATTTTCTTTCTATGTCTGCTTATTTCACTTAACATAATGGCCTCCATTTCTACCTCTGCCTTTGCGAGGGGAGGCGGGGCGGGAGGCGGCCCCAGTGCCCCCTCCCCGCGCACCACTGTTGCCACTTCGCGCCCCTTTTTGACTTTTTAGTAATGCTCATTCTGACTGTGATAAGGTGATATCTCATTATGGTTTTAATTGGTATTTCCCTTGTGATTGGTGATGTTGAGCATTTTTCATGTTTAGTGGCCATTTCGGTATCTTTTTTAAAAAAATGTCCGTTTGCTCAGGCGCGGTGGCTCACGCCTATAATCCCAGCACTTTGGGAAGCCAAGGTGGGTGGATCACCTGAGGTCAGGGGCTCGAGACCAGCTTGGCCAACATGGTGAAACTCTATCTCTACTAAAAATATAAAAATTAGCTGGGCGTGATGGCATGTGCCTGTAATCCCAGCTACTAGCGAGGTTGAGGCTAGAGGATCACTTGAACCCAGAAGGAGGAGGTTGCGGTGAACCAAGATCGGGCCATTGCACTCCAGCCTGGATGACAAGAGTGAAACTCTGCAGCCCCAAAAAAAAAAAAAAAAAAAAAAATTCGTTTATCTAGTTTGTCCACTTTTTAACGGGATTGTTTACTTCTTGCTGATTTTCTTTAGTTTCTTGTAGATTCTGGATGTCAGTCCTTTGTGGGATGTATAGTTTGTAAATATTTTCTCCCATTCTGTGGGTTGTCTACTCTGTTGATTATTTCTTTTGCTATTAGAAGCTTTTTAGTTTAAGTCCATTTACTTAGTTTTGTTTTTGTTGCATTCGTTTTTGGTGACATCCCCCCTTTTTTTTAGATTCCACATATAAAAGAGATCATGCCATAATTTTCTTTCTATGTCTGCTTATCTTAGTTAGCATAATGGCCTCCATGTCTACCTATGTTGTTGCAAGTGACAGGATAACCTTTCTTTTTATTGCTGAATAATATTCCATTGTTTATATATACCACATTTTATCCACTTGTCTGTTGACAGACACATAGGTTGTTTCCATATTACTTAGCTGTGTATAGAAATACAGTTGGTTTTTGTATGTTGATTTTGTACTCTGAAAACTTGGTGAGTTAATTTATTAGCTTCAATAGTTTCTTAGTGAATCCCTTAAGATTTTCTACATATAAAATAATGTCATTTGCAAATAGAAGTAGTTTTACTTCTTCTCTTGAAATCTGGATGCCTTTTATTTCTTTTTCTTGCCTAATTACTTTGGCTAAAATCTTCAACAATGTTGAATAGAATAATGAGAAGGGTATTGTTGTCTTTTCCTGGGTCTTAGCAGGAGAGCAGCCAGTTTTTCACCATTAAGTAGATGTTAACTGTGGGGTTTTTGTAGATGCCTTTCATCAGCTGAAAACTTTTTTATTTCTAGAGTGTTGAGTGTTTTGTTATGAAAAGGTGCTGGATTTTGTCAAATGATATTTCTGCTTCTGTTGATATAATAATGTAGTTTTTGTTCTTTACTGAGATAGTGTAGTATCTTAGTTGATTTTCAGATGTTAAACCAACTTTGCATTTTTGGAATAAGTTCCACTTGGTCACAATGTATAATCCTTTTGATATGTTGCTAGATTTGGTTTGCTAATTTGTTTTGAGGATTTCTATGAATGTATTTATAAGAGATTTTGGTCTTTAGTTTTTTTCCTTGTGATGTCTTTGTCTGATTTTAGTATCAAGATAATACTGGCCTTTCACAGAATGGACTGGGAAGTGTTCTCTCTTCTTCCGTTTTGATGGAGCAGTTTGTGAAGAACAGATGTTAATTTTTCTTTAAATATTTGGTAGAATTCATCAGTGATGCCATCTGGGCCTGAAATTTTCTCTGTGGGAAGTTTCAAAATTACTAATTCAGTCTTTTTACTATCTTAGGTTTATTCAGTTTGTTAGTTTCTTTTCGAGTCAGTTTTTATAATTTATATTTTTCTAGGAATTTGTCCATTTCAACTAAGTTATCTGGTTTGTTGGCAAATAATTGTTCATGGCGTTGCCATTATAATCCTTTTTATTTCTGTAAGGTTGGTAGTAATTTTTTTATTTCATTTCTAATTTTAGTTAATTTGAACCTTCTCTCTTTTATCTTGGTCAGTCTAACTAGAAGTTTCTCAATTTTGGTGACGTAATATTTTTTTTCCTGGTTTTATGGAGTTTTCTTTATTTCTCTAGTGTCTAAAAAATTTTAATCAAACAATTTTTCGCTATTTTTTCATTATCTAATGTTTATACTTAATGTGTGTATTGGATAACACTGTGAAAGTTCATCATCATGAACTTTCATCATGAAATAGCCAGATATATATAATTTTACTGCCTTTTTTTAGAATTGCTTTTTCTTAAAGGCTTTGACTTCATTGAAGTTTTCACTCTTGGCCAGAATTATTTACTACAATGTGTTTTCTTCTTCATGAGGAACCATGGAAGAAATCTTTCATCCAAGACCAGTTAGGCTTCTTTGAAGAAGCTAACTAATTAATTTAGTTTAACTTTATAGATACGATGAGTCTTATAATTGTTTGTTACTGATTTAAATGCCAACTTTTATGATAGCATGCATTTTGGGGGATACTAACATTATTCTTGTCATTTTTCACCTTTCTATATTTTACTTTCACAATTATAAGTAAATAAATTTATATAAATCAAATAGACTTGTTTTAACATAAATCACACTTTATAGTAATAAAGAGTGGGTCTCCAATGCTCTCTTTTTTTACTTTAATTTTTTGATTTTTAATTATTATGGAGACATAATAGTCGTACATATTTACAGGGTACATGTAATGTTTTGATACAAGCATATAATGTGTAATGATCAAATCATGGTAGTTGGAGTATCCATCACCTTAAGCTTTTATCATTTATTTGTGTTAGGAGCATTCCAATTCTAATCTTTTAGTTATTTTGAAATATATAATTAACTATAGTTAACTGTAGCACCATATTGTGCTACAGAACACTAGATTTTGTTCTTTCTATCTGTCTTTTTGTACCCATTAACCAATTCCTCTTTTATCCTCCCATCCCATTCTCCTTCACAGCTTCTGGTAATCATTATTCTACTTTTCATCTCTATGAGTTCAATTTCTTTTTTTTAAAGCTTTTGCATATGAGTGAGAACATGTGGTATTTGTCTTTCTGTGCCTGGCTTATTTCCCTTAACATGATGTTCTCTGGTTCCATCTATATTGCAAATGACAGGATTTCATTCTATTTTATGGTTGAATAACATTCCATTGTTTATATGTACCACTTTTTCTTTATCCATTGCATTCATTAGTGGACATTCAGGTTAATTTCATGTCTTGGCTCTTGGGAAAAATGCTACATTCTTTTATTTGTTTTGGATATATACCCAGTGGTGGGATTGCTGTATCATGTGGTGATAGTTTTATTTTTATTTTTTGGGGGAACCTCCATGCTATTCTGTAGTGGCTCTACTGATGAACATTTCCACAAGCAGTTGTCTTTTTTTTTTTTTTTTTTTTTTTGACTGACTTAACGTAATTATTTGGAGCTTTATTTATATTGGTATATATATCAACAATTTATTGTCATTACTGAGTAGTGTCCCATTGCATGGGACTTTTTTTTTTTTAACTTTTAAGTTCAGGGGTACGTGTTTGGTTTTGTTACATAGGGAAACTTATGGGGGTTTATTGTACAGATAATTTCATCACCCAGGATTGAAGTCTAATACCCACTAGTCGTTTGTCCTAATCCTCTTCCTCTCCCACCCTCTACCCTCTGATAGGTCCCAGTGTGTGTTGTTCTCCTCTGTGTGTCCATGTGTTCCTGTTATTTAGCTCCTACTTATAAGTGAGAACCTGCAGCATTTGGTTTTCTGTTCCTGTGTTAGTTTGCTATAGATAAGAGCCTTCAGCTCCATCCATGTCCCTGAAAAACATTGCTCTCTTTCCATTCTTAGTCATCTCCATAGAAATGACCACTGATAGCTTTTTGCTTACTCTATCCCTCCAGTTTTTCCTTCCTCCAGCGTATATACAAGGGATTTTATTTTACCTAATTGAAGTCTTACTTATCTACACCTTTTAACAAGTCATCAGTAATTTTGGAATAGGCATTAGATTCACATGGTTCAAGATTCAAAAGAAAGAAAAGTATAAAGAGTAAAAAGTTTCTTATTCCTATCTCTAAGCCACCCACTTTTTTTCAGAGGCAACTAATAAAAGTTTCCAGTTTTACACTTTCCTACCCTTTGCTTTTTTCATTTAGCAATATATTTTGAAAAGCACATCTCTCTCTGTATTTAGCTTAATGCTTTTAGTGGATTTATTTTTTATTTTTTGGGATATTGTTTATGAATTTCCTTGTTGAGACATTTAGTTTGTTTTTAATTTTACATTTTAATGCACAAATGAGAATACTTTTATGGTGTAGATTACTAGAAATAGAACTGCTAGGTTAGAAGGTATTCTAAAATTTTAAAAATTTTAGAATTTAAAAATTTTAAAAATTTTAGAATTTAAAAAATTTTAAATTTGCTCATGGAATAAAGTCTTTGCTCATAGAATAGTCTTTGCTCAAATCTCACCTACCAAAGAGGCCTATCATGACTACTCTGTTTAATACTGTAACCTGTCCCTACTTCTCCCTGCACTGTATTCTTTTTTCAAACATAGTATATGGTTTACCTATTTGTACTACTTTTTGATTACTGTTTTTCTCCCTCTGCTCCAGGAAACAGGAATGTTTGTTTTGTTCACTGATATATATTTTTAGCAGTTGGAATAGTGGTTGATGCTTAGTAGGGATTTAGTAAATATTTACTGAATTAATTGAATACATAAACAGTATCCAAAATTGTCCTCCCAAAAATGTCCAAATTTATTTTTTTTCTCTGTATCTCAATGGACACACACACACACACAATGACTTTCTTTACCCACTTACTTTGGATTTTTTTTTTTTTTTTGAGCTTGACAAATTTATTGGTATTTTAGTAAAGACATTCATCTTAGTCGTTTCTCTCTCCCAGCTTGACCTTAGGTTAATATTTCATTTGGGTCAAGAAAAGAATATGTAGGAGAGGTATGTTACTTTAGCAAACAGGAAAGTGGACACAAATGGATAGTTTGCCTATATTAAAGTGAGTTAAATTCATATATCTTGATATAATTAAAAGATTAAGAGTTCTATATACATTTCTATTGTTTTACTTGGGACTTATTCTAAACTTAAATGCTAGTGAACTAAGTGTTAGGGATATACCTAAGCTGTTTCTCTGGAGTTATTACGAACTAGAAGAACTCAGTGAGCAGTTACCACCAATAAAATGGTCTGAAGCTGCCTCCAAATACAGTATTGTAGGAGTTTTCAAGGAAATTTTTATCCTTTAACAAAAGTGTTAAAGAAACACTTTTGTCTGTGACTGTGCTTTTAAAGATATGTTTAACTGTCACATTAAAAAAAGTTCATATACAATACAAAAATACAAAAACAAACAAACACCCTACAATACACAAATTAACAAAGTATATGTGGTGAGATTCCAAAAAATGAAAGTACATTTTCTTTCCTTCTATTTCAGTATCTAAAATGTACTTTTTGAGAAGCCATTGGTCAATATGCATACATTTAAAATCAACCATGCAATTTACTAGTAAGAAAGCTGGTAGTTAAGTTCAATTCAAATTGGATCTCACACGTTAGTATTTTAAATCCTTAGACAAAGTTACAGAAAGTGTATCTTCTTGTTTTTCATCTTTACACAATGTTAATTTTTATTTTTTGGTGTTTATACCTTTAAGAAAAACAAACACAGCCAAATACTTAAGCAACATGTAGATTTAAACTTTTGGTGATGGTTTGTGTTTTAAAAGAAACAGCTTCCTTATGCTTTGCCTCAAGTTCTGGTGGAAATGCTTACAGGAACTAGCTAGTACACAAAAAATCAGAGAAGCACATTCAAAATACTGAATTACTTTGGTAGCAAATGATTTTTCTTTGAAGATTAATGAAGATAGACAAGACCCATTAAAGTAAAGTGGGCTATTTCAAATATTCAACAGTTTACATGCAAAAAAAAAAATTCTTTTAAGAGCTAAGCATCTATATCCACTGATAGCAATGCAGTATCTAGTTTATGACGACTTGTAACGAAACAAATGCCCGTAAGGAAAAAAGATGAATTTTAATTTTATCTAGATTTACTTTTAGTCAATAGTTTAGTAACATTTTCCTCCCAGTACAATATTCCCTCTCTGTAATAGGGCCGTTCCTGGGAGTCAGACAAGTATAGGTAGTAAGGAAGTTAAGAGAGTTAACTGCTTGCAGTTTTAAATAGACAGTGACTTTTTGCTTCCCTCTATGTGCTAACAATTTTATCTAAAAAAAAAATGCAATTCTTAAAAAGGTACCACTTCTGATTTCTTTATTTTCTGTAATCTTTGGAAACTAGTCACATGAAACTACACAATTAGCAAATGTCTTGAAATCTGTATATAAAACATAAATTACCTCTAATTTCAAACTCTTGATTATTAGTGTACCATTCAATCTTTTAAAATAATGAAAAAGGAAAAAAAAAAGCTGTTCGAAAGATAGTCTTCTACCATTTTTTAAAAAAGGAAACTGTTCCTTTTAACTTTACACCCACCCCACACACCAATTTCAAAACATCATTTAATAGTCTTGGTCATGGACATTTGCAAGATGAGATTTTACATTTTGCTCCCATAGCTTCTGGTTAACAGAAAACCCATGCTTTCCTTTATTGAAGGAGTTTGGTCCAGCTGGTATTAGTGTAGCCCTTCCAGTATTATTCATCCTCATCTTTGCTTCAGGAGGCATTTCCTTGGTTCACTAACTTCATCTTCATGAAAAGCTGCTACTACTGCAAGAGTTTCTGGAGCAAGAATTGGAACAGTTTCTTTAGGCTTACTTGATCCAAGTTTGATGGATATGGGTGATGCTTTCTTTGTTGTCTGACTACCTACGACAAATCCAAAGTTGGAGATCTTTGTAGGCTTTGTTGGGAGGGCTGCAGCTTCTTCCTCAGCTGATCACTTCTCAGCGCTAGGGCGACTGGAACTTTCCTCTCCATTACTCCAGCGGCTCCAGCTCACTTTGACTTGTCAGGCTTCTCCTTTCCCGCCTTCCCATCGGCCGTTTCCCCTGCCACCTTGTTTTTAAGTTTTAGAAATCTTTCTAATACAGTTGGGATGTAAATAATTAGATCTAGAAAATAGCTACAAGACATTTCTTTTAACCTTCTCCACCCCCAGCTCCCCACAGTCAGAGTCAAGCCCTAAGTCTTGCCCTTTCTGTCAGAAGTGGATATAAGAAGGATACATCAAACACTGCTATAACACTTCTCTCATAGGATTCAAATCAGTGTGGAGATTAGTACAGGCTCCAGATGAGTTAGGATATCTTAAATCTCAATTTAATAAAACTAATTGTTTTCCTGTGCTTTAAATATCTCTACATTCTACATAAATATAATATAGATCCAACAGATGTATTATTGAAACAGATGGCTATTGTCAGTCAAGTATTTCTTCCTTAATTTTATAGGTATAATTTTCCTTATTTATATACATTAAAATTTTAAAGGTCTGATAGTCATAATTATTGATATTCAGATTGGCAGTTATTTCTGTCTGCTATATATTCAACAATAAACATTTAATCAAGTTTATGAGACCTAGATATTTATCAGAGTTTTGGAGTAAATTATTTTATCAAACAAAGAATATAAAATATTTATGTTCGTGTTTTAATTTACCTCTTTTATATGCCTCTTGATATTGCATTTTCATATTCTAAAAACTATTTTTAAAGACAGGTTGATTCAGAATTATAGTGTATTTAAAAATCATCAGGTACCTATTATTACATTTTGCCCACATTAAATCTGTGTTTTAGAAACTGTCTACCAAACTTTGTTTATTAAGTAATTATTTTCCCTAGGTCTTTTTTTTTTTTTTTTTTTTTTTTTTGAAGGAGGGAGAAGGAGAGCGGGAAGTCATTTTCCCTCATTTTATTTAAGATATACAAAGCTGCCAACTAGTTCTTTTTATCAGCATGAGGTAATTTGTGCTGCTATGCTGCACTGAATTTTAGCAAAGGTAAAGTATTTGCTATTTTAGTTATTGTAGCCTTATTGAAAGTAAACATAGAGGTTTTTTTACAGTATTAGAAAACTTGCCAGATTATCATTATGTGATGCGGAACCCTAGAAACTCCCAGACTACCAGACTCAATGGTCAATGATCTCTTTCATCTTGGAATTCTCTTATTCCAATGCCAACTTATTGCTCTTTTGGAAAGATCTATTCTTTCCTCTGTTGTCTTAGTACCTCCTCAGGACATATTCCCCAAAATGGAAATTTCAGTTTAAGAGAATTTTCAGCCTTGTGTTGAATAAGAGTTGGTTAGACAGCTGATGTCAGCAAGATGGTGGAATAGCAGCACTGTCTTTCAGAAACATCAATTTTGACAACTACTATGGAAAGAATGCCTTTATACTTGAGCATACATGGAACATTCTCCAGCATCAATCATGTTAGACCATAAAGCAAGTATTAACATATTTAAGAAGATTGAGATAATATCAAGCATCTCTTCTGACCACAATGTCATAAAACTGGAAAGCAAAGATAACAGGAAAACTGGGAAATACACAAATATGTGAAAATTTAACATGTTCCTGAGCAACCATTGGTCAAGAAATAAAAATGGAAATTAAAAAAATATATGATACAAATGAAAATGGAAACAGCACATCAAGATTTGCAGAATGCAGCAAAACAGTTCTAACAGGAGATTTTATAGTGATAAACACCAACTTGAAGGAAACAGCTTACCTCAGATAAATAAACTAACCTTACACCTCTAGGAGCTAGGTACAAAAAGAATGAAATAAGCCTAAAGTTAATAGAAGAAAGGGAATAAGAAAGATCACAGTAGAATTAAATGAAAGACTTAGAAAACAATCGAAAAGATCAACAAAACGAAGCATTGTTTTTTTTGAAAAGATAAACAAAATTGATGAACCTTTAGCTAGAATAAGCAAAAAAAGGGCCAGGTACAGTGGCTCATGCCTGTAATCATAGCACTTTGGGAGGCTTAGGTGGGTGGATTAAGTGAGGTCAGGAGTTTGAGACCATCTTGGCCAACATGGTGAAACCCCATCTCTACCAAAAATATGAAAAATTAACCAGGGATGGTGACATGTGCCTGTAATCCCAGCTACTCGGGAGGCCTGAGGCCAGAGAATCACGTGAATGCGGGAGACAAAGTTTGCAGTGAGCCTAGGTCGTGCCACTGTACTCCAGAATGGGGCACAGAGCAAGACTCCATTTCAAAAAAAAAAAAAAAGATTCAAATAAATAAAATCAGAAATGAAAGAGGAGACATTATGACTGATACCACAGAAATACAAAGAATCTTGAGACTACTGCGAACAAGTTATATACTAACAAATTGGAGGATCTAAAAGAGACATTTTTAGCTACGTACTACCTGCTAAGACTGAATTATGAAGAAATAGAAAATCTGAATGGCCAATAATGAATAAGGAGATTGAAGCAGTAATAAAAAATCTACGAATAGAGAAAAGCCTCAGGACCTGAGGGCTTCACTGGTGAATTCTGGCAGACATTTGAAGAAGAATACCAATCCTTCTCAAACTTTTTCAAAAAATTGAATAGGAGGAAACACTTCCAAACTCATTTAATAAGGCTAGCATTACCTTGATACCGAAGTCAGGCAAGGAAACCACAAGAAAAGAAAATTATAGGTCAATATCCCTGATGAATATACATGCTAAAATTCTCAATAGAATTTAGCAACAGCACATTAAAGGGATCATACGTCATGACAAAATGGGTTTTATCTCTGGGATACAAAGATGGTTTAACATATGCAAATCCATAAATATAATATACCACTTCAACAGAATGAAGGACAAATTATATGATCTTAATAGATTCAGAAGAAGTGTTTGATAAAATTTAACATTCTTTCATGATGAAAACTCTCAACAAATTAGGCATAAAAGGAGTGTACCTCAACACAATAAATGTTATATGTGATAAGCTCACAGCTAAAATCATAGTCAGTGGGGAAGACCTAAAAACTTTTCCTATGAGATCAGGATCAAGACAAGGACACTCACTCTTGCTCCTTGCACTCAACATAGTACCAGAAATCTAGCCAGAGATATTAAGCAATAAAAAGAAAGAAAAGACATCTGCTATAGTTTTAAATGTTTTTCCCCTCCAAAACTCATATTGAGACTTTTTTTATTTATTTATTTATTTTTTTTTAATTTTTTTTTTTTTAAGACGGAGTTTCGCCCTTGTTACCCAGGCTGGAGTGCAATGGCGCGATCTCAGCTCACCGCAACCTCCGCCTCCTGGGGTCAGGCGATTCTCCTGCCTCAGCCTCCTGAGTAGCTGGGATTACAGGCACACGCCACCATGCCCAGCTAATTTTTTTTGCACTTTTAGTAGAGACGGGGTTTCACCATGTTGAGCAGGATGGTCTCGATCTCTCGACCTCGTGATCCACCCGCCTCAGCCTCCCAAAGTGCTGGGATTACAGGCTTGAGCCACCGCGCCCGGCTTGAGACTTAATTCCCAATATGGCAGGGCCTTTAAGAGGTGATTGAGTCAATGGGTTTTCGTGGGAGTGGCATCAGTGGCTTTATCCTGAGCTAATAACGTAGCATGCTCACTTCTCTCCATGTGATACCCTGCACCACCTCAGGACTCCCAGGACTCATAGTTATTATTCAAAAAGTCAGAAGATAACAGATGTTAAAGAGTAGGTGGAGAAAAGGGAACTATCGTTCAGTGTTAGTGGGCATGTAAATTGATACATCCTTTATGGAAAACAGTCTGGAAGCTCCTCAAAAAATTAAAACTAAAACCACCACATGATTCAGCAATCTTACCTTTGGATATATATCCCCAGGAAATGAAGTCAGTGTGTTGAAGAGATATCTACACACCCATGTTCATTGCAACATTATTCATAGTAGCAAAGATATGGAAATAGCCTAAGTGTCATTTGATGAATAAAATGTGGTACAGATTATTTTAAACGAAGATAAATGCGTTGTAAGTTAAAAAATCTTAAGTTAAAATTGCATTTAATATCTTGTCAAACCCATTGTAAAGTTGAAAAATCACAAGTTGAACCATTGTAAGTCAATGACTATCTATCATATATAATGGAATTTAGCCTTTAAAAAAGTAGGAAAGCCTGCCATTTGCAACAAATGGATGAAACTGAAGGACATTAAGTTAAATTAGACAGACACAGAATGACAAATACTGCATGATCTCATTTACATGTATAATCTTTAATGAAAATCAAATACATAAAAACAGTAAAAAGATGGTTAGCAGGGGTGGGGGTCTGGGGAGAATGTGGAGATGTTAGTCAAAGGGTACAAACTTTCAGTTATAAAATAAATAAGGGTTAGATGTGGCAGCTCATGCCTATAATCTCAGCACCAATTCGGAGACCAAGATAGGAGAATCGCTTGAGGCCAGAGGTAGAGACCAACTTGGGCAACATGATGAGACCCCTATCTCTACAAAAAATTTTAAAAAAATTTGCAGATGGTGACATGTACCTGTAGTCCCAGTTACTTGGGACTTTGTGGTAGGAGGATTGCTTGAATGCCCAGGTGGTTGAGGCTGCAGTGAGCTATTGTTGTGCCACAGCAATCTAGTCCGCGTGGCAGAGTGAGACCCTGTCTCAAAAACAAAACAAAAAAAAGTAGTAGTTCTGGACACCTAATTTATAGCATGGTTGATTATAGTTAATAATAATTGTTTTTTCTTGAAATTCACTAAGAGAAATCTTAAGTATTCTTACCATATACACACAGACAAAATGGTGACTGTGAAGTGATAGATATGTTAATTAGCTTGATTGTAGTACAGTAGTCCCGCTTATCCTCAGATGATATGTTCTGACCCTCAGTAGATAGTACTGAACCCAATATATACTATGTTTTTTCCTATCCTGTACATGTATACCTGTATTAAAGTTTAATTCATAAATTAGCCACAGTAAGAGATTAGTAACAATGACTAAGTTATAATTACTGCTAATTATAACAAGATACTGTAATAAAATTATGTGAACGTAGTCTGTCTCTCTCAAAATAGGTACTCTGCTTGCCTATTTTCAAACCATGGTTGACCATGGGAAACTGAAACTGTGGAAAGTGAAACCATGGATATGGGGCAACTGATGTAATCACTTCTTACTGTATAGAGGTATCAAAATATCACATTGAACACCTTAAATATAAACTTTTTTATTGTCAATTATTTATTATATCTCAAAAAAGCTGGAAAAAATAATGTCAACTCATTTGTTGGTTGGTGACTTCCTTTATTGAAACAGTGCATGTGATATTTGGTAAAAGAAGTTGATATTATTTATCCATAAACTTGGATCTGAGTCGTAGGAATTAATCTCTTTAGTCAATGGTTTTCAACCTTGTTTCCAAAAGTAGTAGATATCAGCTGGGTGAGGTGGCTCACACCTGTAATCCCAGCACTTTGGGAGGCCAAGGTGGGCCGATCACCTGAGGTTGAGAGTCTGAGACCAGCCTGATCAACATGGAGAAACCCCATCTCTACTAAAAATACAAAATTAGCTGGGCGTTGTGGTGCATGCCTCCCAGCTACTCAGGAGGCTGAGGCAGGAGAATAGCTTGATCCCGGGAGGCAGAGGTTGCGGTGAGCCGAGATTACGCCATTGCACTCCAGCCTGGACAACAAGAGTGAAACTCTTTCTTAAAAAAGAGTAGTAGACATGAGTTTTGTAGCTATTTTGCAGAAAAGCCAATTAGTGGCCCTTTGAGAGTGGTGGCAGTCTTCTCTCCTATATCATTATGTCTTCTTGGCTGGATCATTTTTGGGCTTTGAGCTCAATAAACTAGGCAGAGTGCTTGACCAGAAACTTAGTTCTGGGTAGATTATGTATCATTCGTTAAGAAAATGAGGTCTTTAATGCCATTTGTGTATGTGTGTGTGTGTTACCCTTATTGATACTTGCTGGTTTGCTATCAATGTGTGAATGGGAGCTGAAGAAACTATAGTGGAACCAGCAGTCTTAACTTCTACTTTGGTGATTCAGTTGCTGCTTATTTCTCTGAGTATACTGAAAAAAAGAAAAGGGAAAAAAAAGAGAGAGAGAAAAGGCCACTCTATGGCTACTGGCTACTGCCAAAGCTTTTTTTTTTTTAGGAATTATGTTAGTGTTAGTGCTGGACACTACAAGGCTCCTGGGGTACAGCAGTGAATTAGAATTTTTCTGCCTTCAGGATGCTTACATATAAGTAGTTGAGATAGGGACAAATGAGCAAGCAAGCAAGTCACAGTTCCATTGAGAGCCTACATAGGTTTATGAACTGAATTTCTGACTATATGCTGCATGATCTATAGGAGTTCTTAAGGTAGGGAGTCCCAGGTATTCAACTTTTGGGCAGATGGCCACATAAATCTGAATTTGCCAGGTATGTGCTTTTCTGGGAATAGAATCAACTTTGTTACCCACAAACGCATTGTGTAACTGGGTGATTGATTCAGATGGTATTCACCCCTGCATGTTTTTTGAGAAATGTGATTGGGTACAAGTAAGGTCAGTTTTTACATTCGTCTTCTTGGCACTGCCATTCTTGTCTTTTACTTCTGTGCACATCCGAGAATGTCCTTAACAGTAGACTACTGTAAGCTCATGTTATATAGATGAGAGGGGAATTTTCCGACATCTTAGCTTATTCCTTTTGTTCCTACATATGACCTAGGTAAGGAGGAAATTCAGGAGTAGAAGATAAAGGCAGCTCTTCCCCCCACTTCCCTGTTATACCTTCATATTTCATTTACTGTAACCCTACTGCTAATTATTTATTATAGTCTCATGAACTGTGTTTAAGGATGTATCTTTTGATCTTGAGGTAGAGCACATATTTCTTATGACTTATTTTATCTTTCACAAAGTGCAAGCTAGAGAGAACATTATTTTTAACTTTTGAAATTGCAACTTAAATTTATGTTAGTGCATGCATAGTAGTGATTTTCTGATATTTTCAACATGATTTATGTCACCACTTGGTGGAGCTCTTTTATAAGTAAGTGCATTGTAAATTTTAAAAAAGCAAGTATAAGTTGTCACTAATTAGGGGTTATCATTAGATTGGTTCAAATGAACTCAACTAAATGATGATATAATAGGTAATCTCTTCAAGTACTGACTGTAGATTTTGATTTAAACTGTAATATATGTGAGTAAAATTTTGATAATTTAAAGATTTTTATTGAGCAGTTCTAATTTTACTCTTTCCTGCTTTATGTAATTGTAGCACTTTAATTGACTTTTCTCCTATTTTATAATCATAGATAATTTAGAAAATGTATGTAGGATTAATGAGAAAAATGAAAATGTTCATAATCCTACCCCATAGAAATAATCATGAACATTTTAATGTATATATTTATTTTCTCTTCTTTGTTTTTTCACAAAATTGGAATCAAAATACATGAAGAATTTTTATTCTGCTGGGTTTTTTTTCTTAACATTATATGTTGGGTATTTTTACATACAGTTTTGGTTACTGTAGGCTTATAGTATAGTTTGATGTCAGGTAGCGTGATGGCTCTAGCTTTGTTCTTTTTGCTTAAGATGGTCTTAGCTATCTAGGCTCTTTTTTTAGTTCCATATGAAATTTAAAGTAGTTTTTTCTAATTGTGTGAAGAAAGTCCATGGTAGCTTGATGGGGATAGCATTGAATCTATAAATTACTTTGGGCAATATGGGTATTGTCATGATACTGATTCTTCCTATCCATGAACATGGAATGTTTGTCCATTTGTTTGTATCCTCTCTTATTTCCTTGAAGAGTGGTTGGTAGTTCTCCTTGAAGAGGTCCTTCACATCCCTTGTAAGTTGTATTCCTAGGTATTTTGTTCTCTTTGTATCAGTTGTGAATGGGAGTTCACTCATGATTTGGCTCTCTGCTTGTCTTTATTGGTATATAGGAATGCTTGTGATTTTTGCACATTGATTTTGTATCCTGAGACTTTGCTGAAGTTGCTTATCAGCTTAAGGAGATTTTGGGCTGAGACTATGGGGTTTTCTAAATATACAATGATGTCATCTGCAAACAGAGACAATTTGACTTCCTCTCTTCCTATTTGAATATGCTTTATTTCTTTCTCTTGCTGATTGCCCTGACCAGAACTTCCAGTACTATGTTGAACAAGTGTAGTGAGAGAGGACACCGTTGTCTTGTGCTAGTTTTCAAAGGGAATGCTTTCAGCTTTTGCCCATTCAGTATGATATTGGTTGTGGGTTTGTCATAAATAGCTCTATTTTGAGATACATTCCGTCAATACCTAGTTTATTGAGAGTTTTTAGCATGGACGGTGTTGAATTTTATTGAAGGCCTTTTCTGCATCTATTGAGATAATCATGTGGTTTTTGTCATTGGTTCTGTTTACGTGATGGATTAAGTTTATTGATTTGCGTTGTGTTGAACCAGTCTTGCATCTCGGGGATGAAGCTGACTTGATTGTGGTGGATAAACTTTTTGATGTATTGCTGGACTCAGTTTGCCAGTATTTTATCAATGCCAGTTTTGAATCAATGTTCACCAGGGATATTGTCCTGAAATTTTCTTTATTTATTGTGTCTCTGCCAGGTTTTGGTATCAGGATGATACTGGCCTTATAAAATGAGTTAGGGAGGAGTCCTTCTTTTTCTATTGTTTGGAATGGTACCAGCTCCTCTTTGTACCTCTGTTAGAATTCGACTGTGACTCCATCTGGTGCTGGACTTTTTTTGGTTGGTAGGCTATTAATTACTGCCTTAGTTTCAGAACTTGTTATTGGTCTAGACAGGGATTCAACTTCTTCCTGGTTTAGACTTCGGAGGGTGTATGTATTGAGGAATTTATCTATTCCTTCTAGATTTTCTAGTTTATTTGTGTAGAGGTGTTTATAGTATTCTCTGATGGTAGTTGTATTTCTGCAGGATCAGTGGTGATGACCTGTTTATCATTTCTTATTGTGTCTATTTTATTCTTCTCTCTTTTTTTCTTTATTAGTCTGGCTAGTGATCTATCTATTTTGTTGATCTTTTCAAAAAACCAACTCCTGGATTCATTGATTTTTTTTTTTTTTTTTTGAAGGGTTTTTTGTGTGTCTATCTCCTTCAGTTCTGCTCTGATCTTAGTTATTTCTTGTCTTCAGCTAGCTTTTGAATTTGTTTGCTCTTGCTTCTCTAGTTCTTTTAATTGTGATGTTAGGGTGTCAATTTTAGATCTTTCCTGCTTTCTCCTATGTGCATTTAATGCTATAAATTTCCCTTTTAACCCTGCTTTATCGGTGTCCCAGAGATTCTGGCATGTGGTATCTTTGTTCTCATTGGTTTCAAAGAACTTACTTATTTCTGCCTTAATTTCGTTTTTTATCCAGTAGTCATTCAGGAGCAGGTTGTTCAGTTTCCATATAGTTGTGCAGTTTCGAGTGAGTTTCTTAATTCTGAGTTCTTTTTTTTTTTTTTTTTTTTTTGAGACAGAGTTTCGCTCTTGTTACCCAGGCTGGAGTGCAATGGCGCGATCTCGGCTCACCGCAACCTCTGCCTTCTGGGTTCAGGCAATTCTCCTGCCTCAGCCTCCTGAGTAGCTGGGATTACAGGCATGCGCCACCACTCCCAGCTAATTTTTTGTATTTTTAGTAGAGACGGGGTTTCACCATGTTGACCGGGATGGTCTCGATCTGTTGACCTCGTGATCCACCCGCCTTGATCTCCCAAAGTGCTGGGATTACAGGCTTGAGCCACCGCGCCCGGCCAATTCTGAGTTCTAATCTGATTGCAGTGTGGTCTGAGAGACTGTTATGATTTCTGTCCTTTTGCGTTTGCTGAGGAATTTTTTACTTCCAATTATGTGGTGAATTTTACAATAAGTGTGATGTGGTACTGAGAAGATTTGGGGTGGAGAGTTCTGTAGATGTCTCTTAGGTCTGCTTGGTCCAGAGCTGTGTTCAAGTCCTGAATATCCTTGTTAATTTGCTGTCTCGTTGATCTGTCTAGTATTGATAGTGGGGTTTTAAAGTCTCCTACTGTTATTGTATGGGAGTCTAAGTCTCTTTGTAGGTCTCTAAGAACTTACTTTATGAATCTGGGAAGAGTTTGTTATTACCCACCTTCTGAAGCTTACTGTCAATTTGTCAAACTGATTCTCCATCCAGTTTTATTCCCTTGATGGCTTGGAGTTGTTCCCTTTATCCTTTGGAGAAGAAGAGGCATTCTGGTTTTTGGAATTTTCAGCTTTTTTGTGTTGGTTTTTTCTCCTCTTCATGGCTTTATCTAGCTTTGATCTTTGATGCTGGTGACCTTTGGATGGGGTTTTTGAGTGAATGTCCTTTTCATTGATGTTGAGGCTATTCCTTTCTGTTTGTTTGTTTTCCTTCTAGCAGTCAGGCCCCTCTCCTGTAGGTCTGCTGGAGTTTGATAGAGATACACTCCAGACCCTGTTTGCCTGGGTATCACCAGTGGAGCTGCAGAACAGCAAAAATTGCTGTTCCTTGCTCTGGAAGCTTCGTTCCAGAGGGGCACCAGCTAGATGCCAGCTGGAGTTCTCCTGTATGAAGTGTCTGTTCATCCCTGCTGGGAGGTGTCTCCAAGTCAGGAGGCACAGGGGTCAGGGACCCACTCGAGGAGGCAGTCTGTCACTTAGCTGAGTTCAAGTGCTGTGCTGGGAGATCCTCTGCTCTCTTCAGAGCTGGTAGGCAGGGACTTTTAGGTCTGCTGAAGCTTTACCCACAGTCAGTCCTTCCCCCAGGTGCTCCGTCCCAGGGAGTTGGGGTTTTATCTATAAGCACCTCTCTGGGGCTGCTGTCTTATTTTGACAGATGCCCTGCCCAAAGAGGAGGAATCTACAGAGGCAGTCTGGCTACAGTGGCTTTGCTGAGCTGCGGTGGGCTCCATCCAGTTTGAACTTCCTGGAGGCTTTGTTTACACCGTGAGGGGAAAACTATCTACTCCACTCAAGCCTCAGTAACGGTGGATGTCCCTTCCCCACCAAGCTTTAGCATCCCAGGTGTACTTCATACTGCTGTGCTGGCAGTGAGAATTTCAAGACAGTGGATCTTAGCTTTCTGGGCTCTGGGGGTAGGATCTGCTGAGCTCAACCACTTGCCTCCCTGGCTTCAGCCCCCTTTCCAGGGGGCATTCCAGGCACCACTGGGATATGAAAAAAACTCCTGCAGCTAGCTGGATGTCTGCCCAAACGGCTGCCCAGTTTTGTGTTTGAAACCCAGGGCCCTAGTGGTGTCAGCACCTGAGGGAATCTCCTGGTCTTTGGGTTGCGAAAGGATACCACACCATGGAAACGTGTAGTATCTGGGCTGGAGTGCCCTGTTCTTCATGGCACAGTCCCTCAAGACTTCCCTTGGCTAGGGGAGGGAGTTCCCTAACCCGTTGCACTTCCTAGGTGAGGGGATGCCCCACCTGCTTCTACTCACGCTTTGTGGGCTGCACCCATTGTCTAGCCAGTCCCAATGAGATGAACTGGGTACTTCAGTTAGAAATGTAGAAATCAACTGCCCTCTGCATTGATCTGGCTGGGAGCTGCAGACCAGAGCTGTTCCTATTTGGCCATCTTGCCAGCCACCTGTTTTAGCCATATTGAGTGCTATCTTGAGCCCTTTTCATAATTTTCATCTAAATTTTCAAGAAAACACATCAGTTACAGATTTTAGGTTGCAAATTGTTATTGGAAAAGGAGACTTGGAGCTTAAAAGAGAAATCAGGCTGGAAAGCAGAATGAGATATGGGAACCATCTGTATAAGGAGATGATGAGGGCTATAGGAGTGAATGAGAGTGCTGAGGAAAAAAGAGAATGGTGGAAAGAAAGCCCGTGGGGTTGAGAAACTCCATGAAGAGTTTGTGAGAGAAAAAGAAAAGAGAATGAGGATGTGAGGGCATTTAGTAAAGCTAATGAAAAAAGTTGCATGGAGGTGGATTGAAGGAGAAAAATTGTAACAGCATCAGATGCTGCATATAGGTCTTTCTGGATGAAACAAAAAAAGGCTTTTTGACTTAGAAAGCCAAGATCTTTGAGGACTTAGAGCATAGCCTCAGTGAAATAGTATTTGTAATGCAAGAGGGGTGTGTGTTCAGTGGGTGCAGTGTTTGTGCACTGTGAAAGTGTGTATGGTGAGTGTGTGTGGGAATGGTGGGAACAATGAGTGGTATGTATATAATGATGGGGGGTATGAAGTGTAGTGAAGTCAGTAGCTTGATAAGGTCCAGGGATGGAGGGATCTTGTTATTTATTCTTTTTTAAAGATATTGCAAGCTTCTCTGTAGCCAAAGGGAAACCGAGAGAGAGAGAACTGTTAGAGAAACTATAAAAGACAGAGAAAGGAATTAATACACTAGGTCTTGAAAGAGATGAGAGGCAGTGTGATCTAAAATGGGAGGGAGTAGGGGTGGTATTAGAGTTTTAAATTTGAGAATGGAGGAGAATATCCATTTGTCTAGGTCAAAAGAGAAGAGGAATTTATAAATGAAGATGCAGAAACTTTTTGAGAAAGGCCAGAATATATGATGATTAAAAATGATTTGATGTGGGGCCGGGCATGGTGGCTCATACCTGTAATACCAGCATTTTGGGAGGCTAAGGCAGGCAGATCACCTGAGGTCAGGAGTTCAAGACCAGCCTGGGCAACATGGTGAAATCCTATCTGTATTAAAAATGCAAAATTAGCTGGGCATAGTGGTGTGTGCCTGTAATACCAGGTACTTGAGAGGCTGAGGCAGGAGAATCACTTGAACCTGGGAGACAGAGGTTGCAGTGTGCCGAGATTGTGCTGCTGCTCTCCAGCCTGGGCAAGAAAAGTGAAACACAGTTTCCAGAAAAAAAGAAAAAGAAAAAAAAAAAAGGAATTGATGTGGAGAATATGAGGTTAGTTTGTTTTGTTTTTAACATTTTGCATCTTCAGCCTTCTCAGTAAAATAGAAATCAAGACCCCTAGTTAAGAGGACAGAACTTTTGTTGGGGGCAGTGAGACTAAGGATTTCAATAGCAAAAATGTCAAGGACATCAATATAGAAATGTAATAAGGAAGAACCCTTAAATGGAAGATTACTAAATTAAGTGTTAGGAAATGTGGGTTTTGGGTCTGTGATAATTAACTGGTTGTGCTGAGCAAGTCTTAACTCTCTAGTCTTTAATTTTTAATCTGTACAATAAGAAGTGAATCCAATGACTTTTGTAGATTGAAAAATCTTGAATCAAATTCAGCTAAAAATAAACAAAATATATATGAAACTACAATAATGAAGACATTATGATATTGGTGAAAAAAGACGATATCAGTGGAACAGAACAGACAATCCAGAAGTAGACCCACACACACACATATATAAAATATATTGTAAGTTCATTTTCTGCAGAAGTGCAAAGGTAATGGAGGAAGGATATTCTTTTCAACAAATAATGCTGGAGCAATTGGGTATCCATATACAGAAAATGAACTTCAATTTTTACTTCACACAATTTATAAAAACTAACCAGAAATGAAGCATAGATTTAAACTTCTAGATGATAGCAAAGGAGAAAATCTTAGTGAGCTTGGGTTAGGCAGAGTTCATAGATACTACCACTGAAAGCATAACCCGTAAAAGAAAAAATATAATAAATTGAGCTTAATCAAAATTAAAAACTTCTGTTTCTTGAAATATGCTTCTAAAGGAAGTAAAAAGCCACATCTGAAGTAAAGGTCACCTTTTGCTCATAGTTCTTCAGGGCCTTAAAAATCAGAACCTACTTGTAGAACAGTTTGCTTAGGCATTTCATTGTATCAGATGATCCTCTGTTTAATTGTTTTGGCTAATAACTGTCCTAATAAAATTCGCTGTTTTAAAAAAATGGATAAACAACATACTAAATTTTAGCAACTTTCACTTCACTTTCTAATCTTTAAAAGAGAGAGAGAGAGAAACAGGCAGGAGTTGATGAAAGGATATATATTGTGAGCAGTTATGTTCAACAGGTACTAGCCTGAGTGCAAAGAAACAAACCAAAATGATAAGAAATAAGCATAAAAATTCAAAGACTATGGTAGTTGGGGTTATTTATTAAAGAAACACACAACCTTTGACATCTTATTCGTTCTCAAGAAATTGATCATATTAACATAAATGCAAATACAAAAGTTAATGTTTGTTCATTTTATTAAAATACATATATACTTAGTCATCACAACAATGAAGCAGTATTTAACTTTGTATCTTCAGTTTCAGAAAGTATGTAATGTAGTTTCAAAATCAAACTTATTGAGGTATAATTTACATACACAAAATATGCCAGTTTTAAGTGCACAGTTCAATATATTTTAACAGACACAATTAAGATAGGGAACTTTTTGATGACTCCAGGAAGTTATTTCATTCCCCTTTGCAGTCATTTCCCAACACCTCCCCTCTGTTTCGCAGGCAACTACTGATCTACTTTTGAGCTTTAAAGATTAGTTTTGCCTTTTCTAGAATTTCATAGGAAAGGAATCATGCAGTGCATCCTTTTGAGTCTGGCTTTTTCTCAGTGTAATAATTTTGAAATTTATTTATGTTGTTATATTTATTAGGACATTTCCTTTTTATTGTCAAATAACATTCCATTGTAGGGATATACCTCAATTTATCCATGAACTTTTTTTTAATATTTGGGTTGTTTGTAGTTTTTGGCTATTATGAGTGAAGCTGCTATAGACATTTACATATAATGTTTTCATTTCTCTTGGGTATGAATATCTGGGAATGGAATTGCTATGTGTTATGGAAAGTGCATATTTAACTTTATAAGAACTTGCCAAACTTGTTTTCCAAAATGATCGTGCCATTTTACATTTTCACCAGTGATGTTTAAGTGTTCCATTGCATTATATCCTCACCAGCCCTTGATGTTGTCAGTCTTTTACATTTTAACTATTCTAGTTGTTATATAATTGTAATTTAAGTTTTAAAATACATCCCAAGTAGCTAAAATTAAGAAAAAGTTTAGAGTTGGATGGTGATAAACATTTAATTACCTGTAAAATTTGGTAATCCAGAGCAACTCACTTTTCAAAACAACGTAAAATTGCATTATATGCTTTTCAGCTCTATTGTAATCTCCAGTTTAAATAAATCGGTCCAACTATTTAATGAACATTAATTTGACATCTCCTTTGCTTCCAACTTAATATAATCCAAATTTTACCTACACAATTTAATATTTAGAAGTGGTATATATTGTGGAGAAAAACGTATTCTAAAGTTACTGAAAAAGTACTCTAGTGATAATGATAGCCATCACTCATTAAGAACTAACTATATGCTTTATGCTATGCCTAAGGCTTTATAAATATCATTTCATTTAATTCTTACAAAACGGGGTACGTATTATTTCTGTTTTACAAAGAAGGCAGTTAAGAAACTGAAACATGAGATACAAGGTTAAAAAATACTTGAATGAATAAACTGATAAAAGAAATGAATGAATTAGAGCAAGGAAAGAATAAGCAAATAAGAATGTGGGCTTGTTTTTTTCAAATGAATTATATGTTATGGACTCTAAATCTCTTAACTTGGCTTTGATGACATTGGGTTATTGAAAAATGAAACTATTTTGAGGAATTGACTGATTCCTGAAGTTTTCACAGTAACTTATTTATTTGATCTTTCTAGTACTTTTTTGCCTTACAATATAAAATTCAAATGTTTGTTATTAGTGTAAAGTGAAATGCTTTCAAATATTATATATGCCATCAGAAGGATGTGTTATGAATATTTAGTAATATTATGAACATTTATTTTGTATGCTGAATAAGAAAAAATTAGTTATAATACAGTTTTAACACAGTTTCCAGTGTGTGAATTATTTAATGAAATATTTGATCTTTATTTTTTGTTCCCAGGGAGGTTATATTCAAAAGAAAAAGGAACTGTGGGGAATCTGTATCTTTATTGCAGCAGTTGACCTAGATGAGATGCCGTTCACTTTTACTGAACTACAGAAAATCATAGAAATCAGGTAAAGTTTCTTGTGTAAGTATAAGCCTCTGCCATAAAAGGAAATGAATTTTGGACTTTCCTCTTAATAGACCAGTGAATTAGTGAGAAATGCTAAATTAAAACGTAAAGAACTTGGGTCAAATAGTGAACTATCATTCTCTCATGGAGCCCTTATGAAAATATATTTATGCTATATTTAAGATGTAGCAGTTTGTGTCCTGGAAAAAAATTTCACTGGGTCTCTCACTATTTATGTGTAAGCTTTCTTAATTTTGGCTGTTAATAAAGTGAACAGAAAAGCAAGGATTTATAAAATAGTCTTGTTTTATATGAAAACTCTTATGTAAGTAGTTTGACTTTATCTTAAAGGGATTTAGGTAAGATTTATTAAAGTTTAATATTGTTTTAATATAGAGGATATTATAATTAAATATATATTTTTTCAGATTGTATATTGATTTGAACATGCTCCAATACTTGAGCCAATAATTACTTAATAGCTGCTTGTTGTTGAGCTTATAAGCCTTATAAGAAGAATTTATTAATTTGTTTTCAATAATGTATGAACTTTATCTTCAGAAAGCATCCTGGACTTTGAGTCATTTTCTTTGCAACATATTTACAAAAATGCAACAGTATATATTTTTATCAAATAGGTAATTATTTATGTTTTTCCATGAATAAAGACATCTAGAATTAAATATAATTGATGTTTTATTTAAATGAGGTTAAATTGTTTCATTTCTGTAATACTTTTTTTGCTACATCTAAAAATGTGGAAACAAAAGTCTTGTTATTCATAAATATACAAAATAATATAAATAAATAGTTCATAGAGTCGATACCTGCAACACCACAAGTACACACTGCTTCTCTTTTTTCCTTCTTTTTTTCCCTAAAGTTTCCCCTAGAATAAAGGCTTTGTTGGAATAATTTACAGTTATCATGGTAATCTAAGGACAGGTATTACCATATACGTCATAAAAACTGGAACTGAGAGTAGTTGTTTAATAAATGCTATTCTGAGGCTGATTTCTTTTTCTCTGGATATATCTGCATATTTGTTCCTTTCTCTTTTCTCTTCTAATCAACATGCTAATCTTCTATTCTTTGTCATTTCTACTCCTTCTGTATTTGCTTTTCCACATAGCTTGTAATAGCTCCCCCAATCTTTTAATAACCTTTTGGTTCCCTTGCTGATTAGCTGAAGCTTTTATTTTCCTAGTTCTTAAGATAAGTGTCTGATTGGTCCAGCCCATTTTTTGAGTGAGGGCTATAACTCATTGGTTACTGGACAGCCTATGGATGGGTCAGGTGACTATCTTTTGGTTCAGTTAGCTGGTTTGGTATAATTCCTTATACAAACTTCATGGTTAGAAATTAGCATGTGAGATGTAGTTGATGATTGCTATCTTTAATGTCCTATTGGAAAATGCATGTTTTGATGTTTCAAATAGGTTAATTTTTATGGAAAATAGTAACAAAGAATGACAAAGTTATTATTTAAACTACTTAAAAATTTTAAATAAACTTTCCTTTTCCAAAATAATTCAATTCTAAAATCATTGGTGGGGCAAATAAAGTATGCATTTTGGTGTGCATCTCCAGCAGGAGGGTGCCACAGAGCCCAGAGCAAGATGTTAGAGTCAAAGTAGACTAAGGAGGGCATTCTTTATATGGGAGCAACCTGATGTGGCTGCCTTGTGTGCAGTGTCAGAGACTAAGCAGGGTGTGCAGGCAGCTGGCGCAGGTAGTCAGAGCACAAGAGAGATGAGGAGGGCAGTCTGCTGTGGGGAGTCAGAGCCCTACCATGGTGAGGAATGTATCTGTGCTAAGGGTGGGGTAAGTCCAGAATAGGGAGTCAGTTCTGAGCAGAACAGAAAAGTGCTTACATGGGTGAGGGGATGGCTTTGGAGATGGAAGATGGTTACTTACAGGGGGATTGTTTAAACGAGTAAGTAAACTAAACTGAAGATGAATGGGTTCCAGGTTTCCCACTGTCAAAGAAGAGTTATAAGGGAAACACTAAAATGAAGAACATGGTCTTAACATTGGATTTGGATAAATGGATGTGAACTCATGTTTTTTTAAACATATAGACAGATATAGAATAAGTATAGACATATCTCTTTGTGACCCTTCATTTTCTTTTATTCTCAATGATAAATAGATATAAGCTTAGGTACATACATAATAGACGTGTAAGTTGAAGACTAATTGTTTTCGCAAAAAGTAATTCCTTCCAAAGGATATAGTAGTGATTTGATGTAGAGATAATCTTTGAATTCAAATGTCTATGATTTGAAAATGAAATAAAACAAAATTTTAAGGTTACTGATTTACTTTTTTCTATTCTTTCCTTTGTAGTGTCTTTAAATTCTTTGACTTATTAAAAGAAATTGATACCAGTACCAAAGTTGATAATGCTATGTCAAGACTGTTGAAGAAGTATAATGTATTATTGGCACTCTTCAGCAAATTAGAAAGGTAAAGTAAACCTTTTACTAGGGTTACACTCTAATTTTTTATGTCATTGTTCATACTTACATTCTGGGAATTATTTAACCTGTTTAGTGAAGTTATTATTAATTCTTAGTTGTCCCTTTTAATGTTGGCCTATTAATTCTTAGCTTTCTTGTTTATCCAGTAATATGCATTCTGAATGCTTCCTGCAAAATTAACCATTTTACTATCCTTTCATGTCTTCCATTTGTTTTTAATAAACTTTAAGCTTAGATCCCATTTTAGCCTTCTTTGCCAGAAAACTTCTGGTTCCGAATAGAATGGTGATGTAAATTTAAACTTCTTCCTAATAGTGTTATTTAGCTTGGAACAGGAAAACAACGGCAATGGAAGGTATAGGCAACCTGTACTATGAAGTAATGATTTATACTCCCAGTGGTGGCTTAGAGGACTTTTTGCCATTACGGTTCAAGTAGGAGCATAATTAATGTGCTTAGGTTAAGTTTTTTCTATACTTTTCATTAAAACTGTAGTCCCCTAACCCAAATGTTACAACCCTAATTTGGCATATATCTGTTATCATGTTTGTTTTGGGGCTCATTTCATTTGAGGTTAAGAGAATATGAAAGTTACTGTGTTAGCTAAATAAGCAATTATGTAATAGTATGGTAAAGGGAGAAGGGAAAAAGAGGCACGTCCTTGGATACTCTGGAGAGCATGAGGATGGAGATAGAGGTGGAAAGAAGCATCTTGTTAGGAGGATGCCTCTTTTTCCCCCACCTCCTTTCCTTTTTCTTTGTTTTGGTCACTAAATCTTCACAACTGTGATGGAGGATGAGAAAATTAGAGAAAAAACTCAAAGGCCTAGGGTTTTTGAAGGAATGTTTCTTCTTGCTTCTGGTTTTAATTGTAATATGATAGCATTGGCCATTTATTTATTTATGAGAGAGAGTCTTGCTCTGTTGCCCAGGCTGGAGTGCAATGGCGCGATCTCGGCTCACTGCAACCTCCACCTCCTGGGTTCAAGCAATTATCCTGCCTCAGCCTCCTGAGTAGCTGGGACTACGGGCATGCACCACCATTCTCGGCTGATTTTTTTGTATCTTTAGTAGAGATGGGGTTTCACCATGCTGACCAGGCTAGTCTCGAACTCCTGATCTCCTGATCTGCCTGCCTTGGGCTCCCAAAGTGCTGGGATTACAGGTGTGAGCCACTGTGCCCAGTCCCCAGTCCTTTCTTGAAGAGAATAGAAGCTTTTTGCATAGGAAAAAAGGGGAATTTAAAAAAATTATTAATGGAGATAAATTATCTAAATAATGTGCATAACAAAAATGAACTAAGTATGGAATTCTTGGAAACCACAGAAAGGCATAAATAAGATATGAATTGACCAAATGTCAACACTGGAGATAATCACCTTTTATATTTTCGAATGTTTCTTTCCATTAGGTATTGTTTTACATTGAGTAGAATATTATACGTGTGTGTGTGTGTGTGTGCGTGCGTGTGTGTGTGTTTGGCTTTTAAAATTTACCTAATTGTGACTTTCTAAATTTTTTTCTATTCTTTAAATTTGTTTACAGACTTTTAATTCATATCTGGGAGCTTATTTTAATATGATCCTAAATATAAGGTAGCTTTAGATTTTTTTTGTCACAATATTACTTAGACCCCTGAAAAACTAGAAACAACTGTATATTCACAACTAAAGTTAGACAATAAATATTAAACATATCTAAACATAAAATATTATAAATATAAAATAAAATTTGATAAAGAATAATGACAATATTGGAAAGTTATTCCAATGTTAAATAAATACAGCAGGATATACTCTGATTATAACTGTGTGTGAGGAAGAAACCTAGACCACTAATGCATAGAATGAAATGACTGGAGAGAAGTTTACCAAAATGTCAACCTAAGTTTTATATGAGTAACTTACATTTGTAAGGAGGATGTATTACTTTTCTAATAAACAAAACAAGCAAAAACTTCTTTCAGCCAATTTTAATGAGTATTCTATACATACTAGTACTTCAAAATCCATAATCATCAGTTTTTTTTTTTTTTTTCTGGATAAAGAATTTTGGGGCTAGTTGGTAGGAGTGATTTGGGATACAGTTCTGATTTTTTTTCCTCCTATAGTAATTTTCTCTGGATACTTCCAAGTTGTTTGCTCTGCTGTCTGAGATCAAGAATCTGCTTGGATATTTGTTTCTGTTGTAAGAAGCAGAAATTATATAGTGGACAAAGCATTACATTGTATATGTTTAAGGGTGAAATGTAGCTATAGTGGTGATTTTGGTCGGAGAAAAAAAACTATAGAAGGCAATGTCTGTTTAGGGTTTACAGGAAAAATAGGAATTCACCAAGCAAAATGAGTGGGAACCGGGAGCGAGCATCTTAGAGATTAGCATGTGTCCAAAGCCAAAGCAGTAATATCAGGTTGTACTTTGATACTGCTAATGGCTGAAAAGTAGGAAGGGATCAGATTGATAGTAATCTTGGACTTTGCCCCTAGGGCAGTGGAAACTCCTTGAATGATTTTAAACTAGGGAGTAACAGTCTGATTTGGCCTCAGAAGGCCACTCAGGCCTTTGTAAAAGGGATTTAAAATTTTTTTGACTAGTCATATGAGATAATTTAGAGTAAACTTTACTAACCTCAGGTAGATCAGCAGGGTTTTTTCTATCTTATTTATACCTTTTTTTTCTGAAGAGTAATTGAGAGGATTACCTGTGATACCAACCTGTTTATTTTAGGGTAGACTATATGAATATATATGACTACCAGTTAAGTAGGTTTTTATGACCTGATCTAGGATTCCAACCAAATACAGTGTTACAAATGAATATAGGAAATTCAGTTACTATAATTAAATATTACAGTGATGTGAAGTGTCATCAATTGGGAAAACAGACTTGAACTTTGTTTTGTAAAGCTGTACATTTTTTGTTTTTAAAATGCATACTTCTTAAAGGAAGATGAATAAAGCATGAGAAAATTACTATGACTTCTAAATTATGAAAAAAATGTTAAAAGTTAACATTTTAAAAAGTCATAATGTTTTTCTTTTCAGGACATGTGAACTTATATATTTGACACAACCCAACAGTTCGTAAGTAGTTCAGAGAATTTTTCACTTAAAAAAAAAAAGATTTTTCTGGAATAATCTCAAACATCTTGATAGTTAGGGTTAGTATGATTGATTATAGCAGGCCACTTCATAATTTAAGCCCATAGATTTAAGTCCTGTGTAGATTATTTATCTTCTCACAAAGAACATAGTATAAAATATATGACTTACACAATAAGGAAGAACTAATAAGGTGGTAATTGATTCAGGGCAACATATCACCAACTCTGGGAAAAATGCAGATTCATTGATGAAATCTTTATTGAGGGCCTGTTACAGGCACTTTATTAACCAAGAATCAGCATAATTTGTGTGTGAGAATAAATGTAAAAATCTGTATTAAAATTTCCAAACGATTATTTTAAATGAATAATGCACGCTTTAACAGTATGTCCATGTAGAGCTCCAGAGTTTTTTTCTTGGAAACAGAATGAGTAGTACATGAGATTTTTTGATCCCATTGGAGTGGTATTGAAGATGATTAATATAAAGGGTAATTGAATATTTACTAACTAATTGATATCAATCTATTAATTCCAAAAAGTGAATATCTATGGGAAGATTATCAAGGCAAAGTGTTAAATTGGCAAACTAAAGTCATCCAAATCTTTATTTTTCTGCTCACAGTGTTGATAATTAATCAGAAAAAAAGCAAAAAATATTAAGATAATGTGAAACAAAGTATATTATAGCATACTATGTCTTTTATATATTTTTATTCGAATTGAGATATTCAATATTTTACAAAATTTTCATCTCAAAATGTGTACTCTTCTTTTTTTTCTTAAATTTTTTTTTCTTTTTTTTTTGCAGCTTCTATGGTCAGGAATGTATACCATTCTGTGGGCTAAATATCATATCTTAGAATTTTAAGATATAGAAATATTAAATGAATAGAGAGAAATTCAGGTGTAAATTATGCATTTAAAATGGACCACATTCTATTATGCATTTAACTAAAGTCAGGTTTTTTTTTGACACAACAAAAAACACTCAAAAAATATATTTTGAAAACTTTCTTTCAGTGAAACGTTTCTCCTGATTTTTTTTTTTTTCTGATTTTTATTTGTTTAATAGGATATCTACTGAGATAAATTCTGCATTGGTGCTAAAAGTTTCTTGGATCACATTTTTATTAGCTAAAGGTCAGTTCATTATATTTATTACATGCTAATATTTCAAATGTAATACTTAAATTGGCATTCCTTTGAACTAAATTCCCCAATTTTTATTCAGTAATGTACTCCTTCCCCCATTCTCTGCATGGCTTATTAACTGTTAGCAAGTTCTTGTAATTCTGGTACTAGAAACAACCTTTGAAATGTTTTATTTTATTTGTGTTTCTAATATTCCATCTTTCCTTCCTTCCTTTTTTTGAAGAATAATGATGTTGCTGTTTTCATAAAAATATTTGCTCATGATAAATAATTCCAATAAAATAATTTTGGTCAGGAAAGCACAAAGAATGCACTTTAAAACAGAATACTTCTAGTGGCAGTTTTATCTTTTTTCTGTAGCAGGATTGTTTTGGGATGCAAATTGCTCCCAGTTCAACAGTGTGCTGGAGTCTAAGTTGTCAAAAAATAATCTATACTTGTTTATGTCCTCCATTTTACCCTTCTCTCATCTGTGTCTCCCTCCAAGTTAGAGAGGCAGAAGATGAGGATGCCCTTTGAGTTAGTCTCTCTCAGTCTCCCATTTGGTATTTGTGGTACCAGCATTTCAATACCTAGTAAATTGAAAGCAAAAGAATGTACTTGAGAGAGATTCTTTCATTTGACTTCACTCTATGGTTTTTACCTAGAAATCCTTGATATTTTTATTTACCACTATGGTATTTTAAAATAACTTATTTGTGAGTATATTGCAAACATACTTTTTGCACCATACCGTTGGATCTAGAAAACCTATAAAGATGCAGGCTTGTCTGTTTTCTCACAAAATTTCTACACTTTCAATGTTTGTTGAGATTATTACTGGTTTAGTAGTCAGGTACTCAGAAGATAGAAACTGAATCAAATTGAAGTTCCTTTTAAAAATAATGTATAACATGGAGCCATGAGCAAATGTGCAATAGCTGTGTTTTATCATGATTTGTATGTTTTATGTAGCTACACTATTTGTTTTCTCAGGTATCTGTCATATGGATTTATTTTCTCATAGCCATCTAGTTGTGTATATGTTCTATTAACTTTAAAGATTTTATTCTGAACAATTATTTTATAGATTACTTTAAATTTATATATTTTGTTATTTCTTAATGGTTTTGGTTATTGTGATATATTAGAGGGGTTGAAATTAAAAATATAAAAGGTTTAGATATAATTATAATAAAATCATAATTTTATAAATAATTTAAAATTTTAAGATAGAATAAATGGAATAATTAGAATAAATTCTAATAAACAGTAATTTTATATAATAAATGCAATACTTATAAAATTGTAAATTTTAATTCTAATTATAAATAAACTATTATACAACTGTATAATATATACAAAATTATAAAATTAGAATTAAAGATTAGCATCTATTATACTTTAGCCTCTTTCTCTGGAGTAATACATTCTATAACTCTTGAAATCGGAAATAAATTTTAAAAAGCAAAATTTATAATTTTAGACATAAAAATTATTATTATTATTATTATTATTTTGGCTACCTTAAGAGAGTTGTAGTTAAAAGAATTATTTTTTTAAAAAATGGACCTGTTTTAATTATTTAAAAACAAAAACACATCAAATTTCCTTTACCATCTACAGTTCAGTTGTATCCAAACAGTCTAAGACTTAAAGAATTATTATAGAAATACTTAAATGTAAAATTCTCAGAGTAGACTTAACACTTGCTTTATAATTTTGTAACTTATTTCTATTTTATATATTTTATACCTTTTAAAACATATATATATATTTTTTTACAAAAAAGGAAAATCTTTACCATGCTGATAGTGATTATTGAATGAATTTATGGATATACTCTACAATTTTCTCTGATACAAATATCTGAATCTCTAACTTTCTTTTAAAATGTAAATTTTTTTTTAATTTTCAGGGGAAGTATTACAAATGGAAGATGATCTGGTGATTTCATTTCAGTTAATGCTATGTGTCCTTGACTATTTTATTAAACTCTCACCTCCTGTGTTGCTCAAAGAACCATATAGTAAGTATTTAATTTATTCCCCTTTTACTTTCTCATTCAGCAGTTGCTTATTGAATATCTAGAGGGTACCATACATGGTTCTAATGCTGAGAGGATGATAAAAAAGTAAATCAGACATGGACTTTGCCCATACGTGGTGTAAGTTATGGAAGGAAAGATAAGACATGTAAACAGATGATTAGAATACATGATAGAAAGAAAGTGGTCTGGGTCTGGGTCAAAATACAACAAATGCTGTGGAGGTTCAGGAGACAAGAAAGTTTTCCAGCTGTGGAAGACCAAAGAATACCATATAAAAGAAGTGGTATTTGAAATTAGCCTGGAAGAGTGGTTAGGATTGAGGAAGGGCACTCTCAGTAAAGATGTTGGGGGAGGGCATTCCCAGTAAAGAAAAGCAAGAGACAAGAAAAAGATACGAATGAAATTGCATGGGAAAGAGCGGCCTACTTTACAGGAACAGCTTAATTAAGTTTTTATTACTATTGGATATTGTAATAACTATGCTTTTTTAATATACACTATAACTCATACTATTTCAGTGGATGATGAAATGGGAAGTATATTTAAATAAAAATAACTTGCTAATATAATTAGGTAGCATTAGACAAGAATGAGTAAGGTATATATTTCTCTTAGCCTAGAATTGCTTCCTTTCATGGCCTCAAGAGTAAGATTTCAAAGTCACTTATTATATATATAAAAAAAAATGTAAACTTACCCAAATTCGAACTAATTCCTTGCTTCTGAAATGTTGAAAGTACTAATGCTAAAAATAATGGGTAACATGGAAGTTTCAAAGTGTCGTTGAAATGGGTAGTAGGCTGAAGACTCATTAAATTTTGTGAACAAGAATTTAGTAGAAAAATGAAGGCTGGAGCAGAATTTTGAAAATATGTTGAACATAGCTTGGCAAAGAAGGCAGAAACCTTCATTTGTCAGAAACCACATGCAAAGAAAAATAAAAAATTGTATGTGGAAAACAATAAATATGCTTCAAATTTTCTCCTGAATTTTATAAATTTACTTTATGTACCCTTTCCCCACTTTTTTCAATTTTATAACTTTAGTAAGTTGTTATTGGATATTACTTTAGGTTGACAATCTTTGTTGTTTCAGGTAATTGTACATTTGAATTCTCTAAGTGCTCTGTTTAAGAGAAATAAGCATGAGGTATTATTGAACTGACTGAATATGGTAATTGTTAATTAACTTTCATTGTAGAGAATTTCAAATGAATACAAAAATAGACAGTAGTAAAATAAACCTTCCTGTGCTTATCATGTAACTTCAACAGATAACTTATAATCTGTCCCCTATTGCCTGCTCAGTTACCCCAGATGTATTATTTTGAAGCACATCTTTGCATACCATTTCATCCTTGTACATCTCAGTACGTATCTGTAAAAAATACTTTTTAAAAAAGCATAATTACACTGCTGTTTATCACATCTAAAAATCAATAAATAGTGACTCATTAATATTACTAGATATATAGGAAGTGCTCAGATTTTCTTGTAAAAATAATTTAAAAGTTTTTTATAGGTTGAATCAGACTCTAAATAAGATTTATACTTTGTGACTGGTTGATATGTTTTAAAAACTCTTTTAAAAGTTCCTCTTTCATTCTTTTTTCTTTTTCTCCTTATAATTTATTTTTTAAATAAACAGATTGTCTTGAGTTTTAACCACAGTGTGGTTTTCGCTGATCATATTCTGTATTATAGTTTTTAACATGTTCTTCTGTCCTCTCTAATTTTTGTAAGTTGTTGGTTGGATCTAGAGGCAGTACATACTTTTTATACTTAATCATCTGTAATATTTTTAATAGCTGAACACGTATTTAGTTCGGATTGGGAATACTTAAAATAATCTAGGAGATTTTTTAAAAATCATGGTTTATTATCATATTACTATATTTACTATAATATATTTTATACCTATCTTTTAAAAACATCATACTTTACTAAAACTTAAAATATTGTTTTTATGCTATGTTTAGAAATTGAATTAGGAAATATTTGCTAATTGTTTTTAACTCTAAGATAGACCACATTTTTTTCCTCCTGCAGACTAAGATTCACTTAGATTTAGTTTGAAAGTTGGCTACTTCCACGCCTTCTCTTTGTATTTGTTTATCAAACTGTATTTTACCCAGTTCTTTTTGGGCTATTTGGGAGCAGAGGAGAAGAGGGATGGCAAATACTAAAAATTAGTACCTAATTCCTAGTAGATATAGATGAAATTACTATCCTTCTAATGAAACCAAATAAGTAAAAGTAATAGAATGTTACCAAGATTATTTTTGACCTAAGTTATAGTTAGAATACTTTATTACTTTATACAATAGAATGTACAATTGTTCTTATCTAATTTACCCTTTTTACAGAAACAGCTGTTATACCCGTTAATGGTTCACCTCGAACACCCAGGCGAGGTCAGAACAGGAGTGCACGGATAGCCAAACAACTAGAAAATGATACAAGAATTATTGAAATTCTCTGTAAAGAACATGAATGTAATATAGATGAGGTAATTTAACTTTATGATTTCTTTAAAACAAAGTAGATTTAGATGTAAGTTCTCCCTAACAGTATTTACTTCTTTTGTGATGAGCATGTTTTTTTTGTAGTTAGCGCTAACTCTTTTGCAGTTGCAAAATATTTAGAAAAAATTTAGTTACTTTGATTTTAAAGAGAGTAGCTCTGGAATTACTGAAAAGTATATAATCAAGACAATAGTTTTCAAATGTAGTTGTTTTTTAATTCTTCTGAGGTTACCGATACCCCTAATGTTTTAAAATACCCTGCCAAGCCTGGACGTGGTGGCTCATACCTGTAAATCCAGCCTTTTGGGAGGCTGAAGTGGGAGGATATCTTGAGGCCAGGAGTTCTAGACCAGCCTGAGCAACATAGCAAGTCTCCGTCTCTACAAAACGTATATTTAAAAAAATTAGCTGGGCATAGTGGTATGTGCCTGTAGTCCCAGCTACTTGGGAGACTGAGGCAAGAGCATTCCCTGAGCCCAGAAATTTGAGCTTACAGTGAGTTATGCCGGCACCACTGTAATCCAGCCTGGGTGCCGGAGTGAGACTGTGTCTCTAAAAACAAACAAACAAACAAAACCCTGCTTAGAAAACTCTAGTGCTCTACTGTTTTGGTTTAGTGATAAGTGATACCAACATTAAATTTCTGTTTGGCCTTCTATAGTTACTCTTTCTAAATATTACAGCACGTAATGACTGCTGGAGAATATATGTGAATACCCAGGAATTACCTATCTTGTTCATACAATCTGGATGTTAGAAGGAATCTTACAAATAATGTGTCCAATCTCCTTTTTATAATGAGTAAACAAGCTTCCAAGGACTGATAGCTTAATATTAACAGAGTCTACATTAGACTTTGGGACATCTGGTATTAGTGCTTCTTTCCTTCTTACCATACAGTTTTTCTCATAGTTTGTTGTATTGTCCACAATCACTACCACCAGATAGTAGTAAAAAAAAAAAAAAAAAAAAAAAAAGTTACATCTTTGAAATTTCTTTGTCAACACTGGGAAGGAATGGGAGTGTGGTCCTGAAATCTAGTTTAAGAAGTATTAGAATTATTTATAAAGATATGTCATAGTTTTAGCACTATGGCTTACTAATTTCAACAAATATACAGTTGACTCTTGAACAACACAGGTCTGAACTGCATGGGTCCCCTTATACACCGGTTTATTTAATTACATATAGTAGAAAAATTTTTGGAGATTTGCAATAATTTGAAAAAATTTGCCACAAATGATGTAGCCTAGAAATACTGAAAAAAAATGAATAAAAAGGCATATCATAAATGCATAAAATATATGTAGATACTAGTCTATTTTATAATTTACTATATCATAAAATAAATACAAATCTATTATAAAAAGTTAAAATTTATCAAAACTGACACAAACACAGACTGTACATGGTGCCATTTGCAATCATGAGAAATGTGAACGAACATAAAGATGCAATTAGTCATAAAATTAACCAGTCCATATTGTACTATTATAATAATTTTGTAGCCTGTTGCTACTGCAGTAAGCTCAGATGTTGTATCCACTTTAAAAGCTGCCATGTGACACTAGTCATCTCCATGCGAGCAGTTCATCTCTCCAGTAAATTGCATATTGCAATATAAAGTGAACTCTTGAGGTTCTCACTATTTTTTATAATATTTAGTGCAATACCATAAACTTTGAATAACACCGTGGGACCCATAAGGAGTTGCACTAGTGATGCTGGAAGAACTCAAAAGAAGCAGAGAAAAATCATGACATTACAAGAAAAAGTTAAATTGCTTGATATGTACTGTAGATTGAGGTCTGTAGCTGCAGTTGCCTGCTGTTTCAGACAGATGATTTTTATTAACAGATTACATAAACTTACTGTAAATGTATTTTCTCACAATTTTCATGTTTTCTTTTCTCTATTATAAGAAGATGGTATAAATAGTATGTATATATAGTACATATACAAAATATATGTGAATTGAGTCTTTGTCATTGATTGGCTTCCAGTCAATGGCAGGCTGTTAGTTAAATTTTGGGTACTCAGAAGTAATCCATAGGCCTGTAGTCTCAGCTACTTGGGAGGCTGAGGTGGAAGGATGGCTTGAGCCCAAGAGTTCAAAACTGTAATGCATGTGTTGGCACCTGTGAACAGCCACTGCATTCCAGCCTGGGCAATATAGAGAGACCCCGTCTTTAAAAAAATAATAAAAAATAAAAAGTTATACATATGTTTTTTACTGCATGGTGGGGGGTTGACACATTTAACCCCTGCATTGTTCACATTGTTCAACTGTGTATAGATATAAATATATCAACTTTATATATTCTAAAAAAGAAATTCTGGAAAAGAAAATATGTAGAAATATTGATAGTACATATAAATATATACACGTAAATATATATGCTTTCTTTTGTAAATTACAAATTATCTTTGCAAATAAGCTGACAAATGTAGTTGAAATATTTCTTTTTACTCCGGTTTTATTGCTTATTTGTAAGATAATGAATAGTAGTAAATGTAGTTTTCTGTTTCCTGGTTGTTAATTATCTGGATTTCAGAACTACTTGAAAATTTTTATTTTTAAGATTAGGAATATAACACTTTTCTACTCTTCATTTTTTTTTTTTTTTTTTTTTTTTTTTTTTTTTTTTGAGACCGAGTTTTGCTCTTGTTACCCAGGCTGGAGTGCAATTGCGCAATCTCGGCTCACCGCAACCTCCGCCTCCTGGGTTCAGGCAATTCTCCTGCCTCAGCCTCCTAAGTAGCTGGGATTACAGGCACGCGCCACCACGCCCAGCTAGTTTTTTGTATTTTTAGTAGAGACGGGGTTTCACTATGTTGACCAGGATGGTCTCGATCTCTCGACCTCGTGATCCACCCGCCTCGGCCTCCCAAAGTGCTGGGATTACAGGCTTGAGCCACCGCGCCCGGCCTCTACTCTTCATTTTAAAGAATTTCTTATAATTTAGAATCTTCATAGTTATGGTTTTTAAAATACAGTCAGTTAAAAATTTAAGTCAGTTAAAGGTGGTATTTTAATTGACACTTGATTGACTACATAGTGTACTTATGATATAACTATTGGTTATTCATTCTGATTAGTTAATTTATGATATATATGGTTTATTTATAATTTATGGTTTACATAGCTAATATATGATTAATTGGTTAGTTTATGGTTATATAACTTGGTTAGTCATGCTAACTGGTTAATTAGAACTATTCACTTTATAAATACGCTAGGTACATGAGAGTTAACTAGGAAACAAGACTAATAAGTATTTCAGAGGCTTAATTCTTATAACTTATTTGGGAAATAGAGGTAGGAACTGCTTTAAATTATTCCCACCTTAGTAAATGTAGACTCCAAGTTTGGAAAAAGAAGATAAATAAAGAAAAGCAAATTGTTTAAAATTCTGTTAACACATTGCAAGTATAAAATGGCCAGGAATATAACTCCAGGTTTTTTGAGTGTGTGTATATGATTTTTTAAAGATCCATGTTAAGTATAGGGTGCTTTTGCATATAACCATATATACTCCTACAAAACATTTTTATTTTTAATTTTTTGCTAGAAAACAATGTTTTATTATCAAAGAGTAGGTAAATATTTCTTAATCAGGTCACAAAACCCACAGCCTATAAAGGAAACAATAAATTCAAGTACATGAATATTAAGAAGTTTTCTCTATCAGAAGGTACCACTAAATAGAGGTTACTTGGATTTGAAATGAATTATTGGGTATTTAATTTTGGGTGTGAAATTATTTTCTTAAATGTATGCTTAAAAATTGACTTGATATTTCCTGAGCAGATTTCAGATGGCCTATGAGTGAAATGTCCAAAAATACACTATAGAGAGAAATCAGAGGCAATATAGAAAAGTGAAAAGAGCATTGGCTTTGATGGTAGACAGATTGGATTTTAAATCAAACTCTGCCATGGGTCAAGTTGCTTAATTTTTTGTGTGTCCTGTCTTTTGATCATTTGTTAAACATGGAATATTGAAATTGGTTTCAATGGATTCTCTTCCTATAAATCCCATTTCTTTTAACAGCTTTCTACTACCTTCATATACATTAAAAAGTAAATAATTGAATTAATTATAAATATTACACTATCTTGAATGGATATCATTGATCAAATGTTAACACTTTCATTCAGGTGTTAATAGTGATAGAGATTAGGGTTTTTAAAAAAATTTTAATGATCATATTGTAACTTCATCTTTTTCAGGTGAAAAATGTTTATTTAAAAAATTTTATACCTTTTATGAATTCTCTTGGACTTGTAACATCTAATGGACTTCCAGAGGTAATCTGAAAGCAAATTTAGTAAAATATTAATGTTTTGAGACTGTGGAGGGGGGATAATTGCCTAACTTTCTTGTATCAGTTTACTGTATATCAGAATTTTTTTTGCCCAAGAAGAATCTAGCCAAGTAGAATTGTGGTGAAACTAACTTTTGTATTGTAACAAAAAGCTATTGAGTATATAATCAAATGTAATAGCATCATTTTGTGATTTGTACTATAAATCAATCTTTATTGAATTTTTTTTCAAAAATCAAAGTGTAGACTTTCAAATTTCTAAGTATCTTTAAATAGCTAAATATTGATAGCTAAATATACACAGTTAAATTTGCTTTGGTAAGCATAATTAAGTGTAGGATCCACAATTAATGCCATCAACATTATTGACATTACTGTATTGTGGAACATCTCTTTTGAGGATTTTTAAGAACTACTTAATTGAAAATACAAATGTATTTGTTGAAATGACTGTGATTATTACAGAAGTGCTTTACCTTAGTGATATTCCATTCAACTATCTGTTTTGTTTCGCATTTTGCTACAAATGTCTTTCCAGTGAGAACAGAATAACTGAGAGCTTTGCATGGTAAGGTGAAATATGTGGAGCAAAGGATGCTGTGATAAATGATGAAGAACAAACCAGTGTTTTAGAAGCACCTTGTATTAGTCACTGTGACCAAAAGGCATGAAATGAAATAGCTGGACAGCTAATTCTATGACCTGAATTGATAGCTAGTTTTTGAATTAATTGATTAATTCAAATATTTTTTGAATGCTTAATATATGTCAGGCATGTGCTAGATACTATGGATAGAGAGATTTCACACTTAGTCACTGTCCTTAAAGTGCTAGTGGGAGAGGCTGACAAAGAAATAGAATATTACAGGAGTCTACAAGAGTGTGATAAAAGTATGCAGAGAGTTCTGTGATATTTCAAAGGAGAGCTACCTAATCCAAACTGGGGCAGATAGGTTTTGTGGAAAATAGTTTAGAGGTGATGCGATTTTAGAGCTGAGTAAGCATTACAGGAATAGCATTTCCAGGGGTTGGACATTGTAAATTCAAAGGCGCAGGGATGTGAGTATGGTCCGATCAGAGAACTCTAAGTAATTCATTAAGATTTAGATACAGAGCAGAACAGTTAAAATATGGTACTGAAGACACAAGAAGGGACCAAATGTCATATTAATGAGTCTTGTTACCACTTTCGGTACCAAAAAATAGGCTGTAACTTTAAAATTTTTTGTGGCAATCTTTTTTTTTCTTTAAAATGATTACAATTTTAATATAAATCTTAAGAGTAATTTTGCTTTTTCTCCAATATTTCACATAATATAGCCAATCAGTAGATGACTGATAATTAGATCTCATTTAGATAGGGCGGGAATAATGATTAAACTTTATCAAGCACGGATTACTGTTCTAATACATTTATGAATATTAATGAAAAGTTTGCATTTAATTGTGTTGCTTCCTATCTTTTTAGAATGCAAGTTTACTTCTCTCAGGTTGGAATCACTTTGGCATTGAAAGTCACAGTAGAAGGCATGCCAATAGTTTCCTCTTGAGTATTGGTTTTTAAAGTATGATTAGAAAATCCTGTATCAGAACTGATGAAAGATTTACAAATTCTAGCAATTGAAAAAGTATCTAAGATTGGGAATAAATTGTGCAAGTGTGTCAGTTGGACTGATAAATTGAGCTAATTCTCTTGCCCAAGATACTTAACTGAAGGGTACTGGAGTGAACCAAAGAGTTTAGAAAACATTGGCAGAATATGTAATCAAGAGGATTTGCAACAATGTTTGAAAAAATATTTATATTGATAAACATAAAACATTAGAAGTAGGCCGGGCCCAGTGGCTCATGCCCATAATCCTAGCACTTTGGGAGGCCGATGTGGGTGGATCACCTGAGGTTAGGAGTTGGAGACTAGCCTGGCCAACATGGTGAAACTCCATCTCTAATAAAAATACAAAATTAGCCGGGTGTGGTAGCGGACACCTATAATCCCAGCTACTTGGGAGGCTAAGGCAAGAGAATCATTTGGATGTGGGAGGCAGAAGTTGCAGTGAGCTGAGATCATGGCACCACACTCTAGCCTGGGCAAAAGAGCAAAACTCCATCTCAAAAAAAAGAAAAAGATGAAAAAGTGAAGCATATATGGGATGTTTGGAGAATCCTGGCAGTAAAGCGTAACCGTACCCAAGATATTTTTATCTTAAAAATATCTTTACTGGCAGTAAAGCGTAACCGTACCCAAGATATTTTGTAGCACTGGCTATCTTTTTCTACATAAAATTCTAATAAATGTGTTGTATGCATGAAATAAGATCTGAAATCAAAGTTGAAAAAATGTTGTAATTTTCTGTACTTCACTTTTGGATAGACCTTATTTATATTGCATGTGAACTCAGTCTACACTGTAAAATTAAATGTATATTGTACAAAAATTCTTTAATGAAATCTGTGCCTCTGTGTGCTGAGAAATGTAATGACATGCGAAGGATAATTGTCAGTGATTTTTTTCTTTTGAGGTTGAAAGTCTGTCTAAACGATACGAAGAAATTTATCTTAAAAATAAAGATCTAGATGCAAGATTATTTTTGGATCATGATAAAACTCTTCAGACTGATTCTATAGACAGGTATTACACATGGTATATTTGATTGATTTACTTTTGATATAGGTTGATCCTGATCTAAGTAGATAATATGGTTTTTTAGTTAGCTTAGCGACCTTTAAATATCATTTATAATAAATTACTTGCAAACATCTTTATACAAAGAAAAGGTTAACAGTATTTTAAGCATATAACTTATCTACAAATACAGATTTAATGTGAATTGTGTATCCTATAACAGTTACTTTCTTGAATGTAATTTTTAAAAATGTACACCAAAAGATAATGGCTAAAGTAATTACGTTCTTCAAGTAGTGGTCTCTATCTTATTTCTGTCCTTTCATATACTATTGCCTACCTGGATTATTAAAAAAAGTTAACACAAAAGTGTAGTCTCTTTTATTATCCTGTAGAAACCAAAAATTGGAATGGTTGAGAGTGTTTATTAAAATTTTTCACTCAAGTAAAGTTAATTTTGTGTCATTAGCATGAACTCTTTTAATATGAAACTGAAAATATGCATAATTTAGAAATTAAGCAGTAAAATGTTTTTAGTTTTATTTAAGTGGAAATAAGGTTTTTACAAGGGATAATGCATTGAAAAACTTGAGTTTTAATGCTTTTTACTACTGAACAACTTGGTGATCAATAGCACCAGGGAGAAAGCATCTGACTTCACTTTAGAAAAAATACTTAATGATTGGTATATCTTTTTTGTCATAAACATAATGGAAAGAGACTCACCATTAAAAACAATAGTGAAAAAGATTTTATTTAAGCAGCAGTTGGGTCATCTGTTTCCTATCATGTCTATTATTGAGTTACATTTTATACGATTTTATGAGACACAAGAAATATTATACTGCTTTTTTGATGCATAAAGCACAAAACATAAATTTTCAGTATGTGAATGACTTCACTTATCGTTATTTAGTTTTGAAGCACAGAGAACACCACGAAAAAGTAACCTTGATGAAGAGGTGAATGTGATTTCTCCACACACTCCAGTTAGGTATGAATTTTCCTACTTTTAATTATATTATAATTTTTTTATTCATTGTTTTATAATGCTTCATGTTTGTTTACATGTTTCTTTATGTATTCATACATACATGTAAGAAATATATATTGAAGGCCAAGTGTGGTGAGTCATACCTGTAATGCTAGCACTTTGGGAGGCCAAGGTGGGCAAATGACCTGAGGTCAGGAGTTTGAGACCAGCCTAGCCAACATGGTAAAACCCCATCTCTACTAAAAATACAAAAATTAGCCCCAGCTGGTGGCACGCACCTGTATTCCCAGCTGCTTGGGAGGCTGAGGCAGGAGAATCGCTAGAACTCAGGAGGCAGAAGTTGCAGTGAGCCAACAATGCAACATTGCACTTCAGCCTGGGTGACAAGAGTGAAATTCTGTCTCAAAAAAAAAAAAGGGAAAAAAATGTATATACAATCTTTGTGTGCTAGGCATTTTACTAGTTGCTTAAGATATGGGTATTGTACCTAGTTTTGCCTGTCCTTAAGGAACATAACCTAAAATGCAATGTATTCCATTTCAGTAAATAAAAAAGAAAAAAAGTATCCCTGATCTGCATACAGTCTTAAGGGAGTAGAACTATTTTTTATGTCTTTTTCCTCACTCACTTCCTACATCAAAATCTTTTATCAAGGCTTATTGAATAATCTACCTCTAAAATATTTCCTGAGTCCATCTACTTCTCTCCATTTCTGCTCTCACAACTCTTGTCCAAGACATCTTTCTCTTTCTCTTGCTTTTTCGCAGTAGCTTGCTATCTGATCTTGCTGCTTCTGGTCTCATCACTCTTCCTGTCTTCTCAAATCTATTCTCCACAGTGCCCCCAGAATTTCTCTAGAAATATAAATCAGTTATGTTCACTTTGCTGTTAAAACCCTCTGACTGCTTTCTATTGCAGTTGGTATACAGTATGCAAATTCCTCAACAATGCCTAAAAGACTTTATATGATCTGGTTTCTGTTGCCTCTCCAACCTCATCTTGTTTTCTTTCTCATTCTGCATTAGCCACACATTGGCTTTCTTTCAGTTTCTTGGGCTTTCCAAGTCTTTTTGTACTTTCGAAACCCTCATACTTGATAGTCCCTCTTCTTGAAACACTTCCTTCTTTTCTTTCCATGAATTACTAACTGCTGCTCTTCATTCAGCACAAATACTGCTTTTGAAAAGATATTTCTCTCTGAAGTATCTTATTATTATTTCTTATAGCATCCTGTTCTATTCCTTTATAGCATGTATCCCAATTTGTTTTGACAGATTCATTTGTGTTTGCTTGCTTTTTTTACTAATACCCAAAATAGCCTTTAAATTCCATATCACAGAGCCCATGACTTTTTTGTTGACTATCTAATAATTAGGGCCTGTCCTAATACTTGGTACATAGTAGGTAATCAATAATATATTTCAAATGACTGTATAGATGTATAAATGAATGCATTTTCATATAAGTATAGTTTATATTTATAAACAAGCTAATGAGATGACAGAAGGGACTATAAGGCGATGTCTGAACTGAATTTTGAAACATGTAAAGGTCTGTGTCACAGGATAAAGATTTTAGGGAGTGGGAAAAGCATGTACAAAGTGATGGAAGTATGAAACATGTAAGTGGAGAAAACTGCTGTCACACAGAAGACTTCTGTGACCAAATGTGGGGAATTTTTCGTCACTGAGAAACAAGCAATCAGTTCTGCAGCAGTTACCAGCTGGGTGTCCTCTAATTTACTTCTGATACTGTTTACCTGGAGATAGTCTCAGATCACACAGGTTGAGGGCTCAGACCCCAAAACTACCCCCAACTTCAGATACTAGTTGTAAGGCTGGGTTTTTGGATCTTCTGACCAAAGGGTTTCAAGTTGGGGTTCCCATGACACCTCTTGAGTTTGATTAATTTGCTAGAGTGGTTCACAAAACTCAAGGGAACACTTATGTTTACTGGTTTATTATAAAGATATTAGGGATACAGATGTAAAGATGCATAGGCTGAGGTATGGGGGATGGGACAGGAAGCTTCTATGCTCTCCCTCGACAGGCAGCTGTCCAGGAACCTCCACATGTTCAGCTATCTGGAAGTTCTCTGAACCCTCCCCTTTTGGGTTTTTATGGATGCCTCATTGCATAGGCATGATAGAATAAATCCTTGGCTATCGATTATCAACCTAACCTTCAGCTTCCCTCTCCTCCCCAGAAGTTGGGGGCATGGGGCTGAAGGCTCCAACCCTCTAACTCTGCCTGGTCTTTCTATTGACTAGCCCCCATCCAGAAGCTTCCTAGGGGCTGCCAGCCATCAGTTAATTCATTAGCACACAAAAAGATATCACTGGAGTTTCTAAGAATTTTAGGAGTTGTGTGTCAGGATATAGAGTCAAAGACCAAACAGGTATTTCACAATATTACACAACACAATGTATCTGGGGAACTATTAGCAGCTGTGTATTGATTGACTGTAAAATGAGAGTAGGAAGTCACAGGAGAGGAGAGTGGGTACTAGATATGAAGGGCCTTATATGCTGTACCCACGGATTTGTACTGTAGCATGTGCATGCCATAGCCTGTGCTATAAATGGATGTTAAGCAGGAGTAAGGGTAGAATCAGACATAATTTTTGCAAGTTCACATGGTAATAGTTTGTTGGGGTGATAGACTGAGGAGAATAAGAAAGAGTGAGGAATAGACCTGTCAGTCTGTCTCAGTGGTTCTTAATCGGTTGTGCAAATTAGAATACCCTGAGGAAGTTTTTTTTTTTTCTTTTTAAAAATTGTGTGTCCTATTCCACTAAGGAATGTGCCTAGGCCTTACCACTGCAGACATAGTGTGTCAAAATCTCTGGACTTGTCTATTGCAGCAGTGTAGTTGAGAGGTTTTAAAGATCTGGACCAAGGGTAGTGGTGACAATGAAGGAGCAATAACAGATTTGATAAATATTTGATGTATTCATACTTAGAATATTGTTCTTAAGGCATTTCTGAAGAAGATATCTAGTAAGCAATAGGATAGCCTTTTATAGATTTGGAAATCATCAGGGAAGTTAAAACCGTAAAAATTAATGAGATTGCTTGAAGTGAGGTGTATCATGGCAAGAGTGGGTGGCTGAGGCCTGAAGCCTACTGAATGCTAGCATTAAGGACTAGATAGAAGTTGTTAGGTTCTAGAGCAGGAACCCCAGCTCCCAGGCCAGGGACCAGTCTATGTCCCATTAGGAACCAGGTCATACAGCAGGAAGTGAGTGGTGGGCAGGCAAGCATTACTGCCTGAAGTCTACCTCCTGTCAGATTAGCGGTGGGAACTGCTGTTCTAGAGAATGGGAAAGTATGGTTGGGGAGCCCAGAGAGTGAAGCCAAGAAAGTTGAGGGAGGGAAGGAGTTTCATTAAGAGCAAGTGTTTCTTTAACAGTGGCAAATGCTTCAAGGAAGGTTAAGTATTAGAACAAACGAGAAAAGTCTTTTGTTTTTACCAGTTGGTCATTTGTGGCTTTAATCACTGTAGGTTAAATTTGATTAGTGGACACAGAAGCATATAAAAGCCTCATTGCAATATATTTGAAAGGTGAGGCTGGTGTGGTGGCTCACCCCTGTAATCCCAGCACTTTGGGAGGCCAAGGCGGGCAGATCACCTGAGGGCAGGAGTTCAAAACCAGCCTGGGCAACATGGCGAAACCCCGTCTCTACTAAAAATGTAAAAATTAGCCAGATGTGGTGGTGGGTGCTTCTAATTCCAGCTACTCAGGAGACTAAGGCAGGAGAATCACTTGAACCCAGGAAGCGGAGGTTATAGTGAGCCAAGATTGCACCACTGCACCCCAGCCTGGGTGACAGAGCAAGACTCCTTCTCAAAAAAAAAAAAAAAAAAGAAAGGTGAGGAAGTGTAAATACTGGTTTAGGCATGCTTAGCTGAGAACACTGAGCATATTTTACTAAATAATAATTGAGGATCTTTTCAGCTGTAAACATTCTACAGTTCTCTGCATAATTAAAGTGTCCCATATGTTCACCTACTCCAGAGTTGTAACATTGATATTTACCATATATCCCCCACATATGCACACACAGAAAATTATAGAATCAATGGGATCTTAGGAGATTGACCAAATTTTATGCTTTGAAAATGGTGACTTTTAAATGCGTTTAGGATCTTAGTATCCTTTCTTCTTGAAGATCTCTGTAAAGAAGAATCATCTGATTCTTTACTTGAGTTGCTAAATATCTTACTGTCTTTGGTTTGAAAGTGTTTAATATTTGATTGTAGCAATGTTTTCTTGAAACAGTACCATTTTGCTGCCAGTTTATATAGTTTGAAAGTGTTTAATATTTGATTGTAGCAATGTTTTCTTGAAACAACACCATTTTGTTGCCAGTGTATATAGTTTCTCCTAAAAATAATGCCACTATTTTGTTGATACATAGTTTTATTGGTAAATAAGTATATCCATTCTATAGCTATAAACTTATCGATTGTGAATACATATTTTCCTAAAGATTGAAGCAAAATGTAATTTCTTATAAACCACAGTCTTATTTCAGGGGACTTAAAGATAAGTGGGAGGCAGTGTATTTAAAGATGTGTTTAACTTGGGAGATAGATAACATTTCATTTTTTCATTTTTTCCCTCCCTTCGTTGCTTAACACATCTTCCTATTTTTTCCCCTCTAGGACTGTTATGAACACTATCCAACAATTAATGATGATTTTAAATTCAGCAAGTGATCAGCCATCAGAAAATCTGATTTCCTATTTTAACGTAAGCCAAATGTGAAACATTATTTATTATAATATATTGGCAAAGAAACTTGAAATTAAAAGTTAAAGTACTAAGTTCTTTTTAAAACACATATCTCCTATCTAACATGTAGTTATTCATAATCTTTTCTTGCTTTTTTAATCCTACAAATTAGATATTATTAGTAGCATTGTTTCATTTATACAGTTATTTAAAAAAATTTTTATGTCTACCTATTTGCCTTACTCACCATTCTTGCAACTTATGCCTCACTTCTTAGATAAATTTTTTTCTTCTTCAGATACATTCTTTGATAAATACTTTAGTGATATTTGGGATGAACTTTTTGAGGTTTTGTTTTGTTTCGTCGGTCTGAAATTTTCTTTACCCTTATTTTTTGTGAAATACCTTTGCTGGATCTTCAATTCCATGGTTGACATTTACTTTTTAAACTCTTTTTTTTTTTTGAGACGGAGTTTCGCTCTTGTTACTCAGGCTGGAGTGCAATGGCGCGATCTCAGCTCACCGCAACCTCCGCCTCCTGGGTTCAAGCAATTCTCCTGCCTCAGCCTCCAGAGTAGCTGGGACTACAGGCACGTGCCACCATGCCCAGCTAATTTTTTGTATTTTTAGTGGAGATGGGGTTTCACCATGTTGACCAGGATGGTCTCGATCTCCTGACCTCGTGATCCACCCGCCTCGGCCTCCCAAAGTGCTGGGATTACAGGTGTGAGCCACCACGCCCGGCCTAAACTCTTATAAGTTAAAAGATACTACATTTCATGGATCCCATTTTTGCTAATTAAAAAGTCTTCTGTCAATCAATCTAATTGTTGTTTCTTTATAGTTAACTCATCATTTTTTCTCTGGTTACTTTTAAGATCTTTTCTTTGAATGTAGTGTTAGATAGGACTTAACATTCGCCATACCTCTACAATCTTTTTAATCCAATTATTTAACCCATTTTTATTTACAATTCTTACCTGGCCCTGTGAGCATTGTAGTTTGCAACTCCTGATAGACCCTGAGTTTGATATCTGAAGGCATCTGCTACCCTCTCTCCCCTGAAGACAAGGAGAGAGAAAGAGAGAGAATGAAACTATCATCTATATTGCTTGCTTACTCCTTCAGTCCTTAGTTAAACTCAGATGAGGGTTGGGACCCACTGAACTGCTCATCCACTGAAACTGAACATAGGGCCAGGAGACCTATTAAAATTTGACTAATTTCAGCAACTGTGCTTTTTGTAGTTGTTAACAATTCGTTCATTGCCATAACCTGCCTGTGATTTTGTCATAATCTGTTGTCATCTCTTGCTATGATCCCTAGGAATTAGCAAAGTAATATCTGTCATAATATTCATAATTGTTTTGGCTCAGAATTGATTTTGTTTGTCCAACATACATAAAGTTGCTTTTGTTTATGAGTTATCTATAGCACAAGAATATATGCCAAAACATATGTACCCAATTACTTAAACCTTTTAGCAAGAGAGAATGAAAAAATTTAAAAGAATGATAAGCTCTTTCTTCTGATATCATTTTGAATATTTTCTCCAATATTTGGAGTATGTAGGAGCTCTTTTTTATTTTAAAAAACTTCTGCCCCAAAGACATTTTTTTTAAACTTGGAAACTATATGATCTTTATTTATGTTTTTATATAGTTTCTTAACCCTCACTCCCTCTAGTAGTCCCCAGTGTCTATTGTTGCCATCTTTATGTCCATGAGTACCCGATATTTAGCTCCCATTTATTAGTGAGAACATACAGTATTTGGTTTTCTCTTTCTGTTAATTTGTTTAGGATAATGACCTCCAGTTACATCCATGTGGCTGCAAAGGGCATGATTTCATTCTTTTTATGACTGTATAATACTCCATGGTGTATAAGTACCACATTTTCTTTATCCAATCCATCATTCATAGGCACCTAGGTTAATTCTATGTCTGCTATTGTGAATAGCACAGCAGTGAACATATGAGTGCATGTGAAAGACATTTTCCAGAGCTCAGTTTAAAACTTAACTTTTAATTAAGCTTAAAAGCTTAATTATGTAGATGGTAAGCTGCATATCTCAAAGTGAATATGTCTTGATGGTCATTACGCTTTTCCTTCATTTTACTTCTTTATTAGTCCAAGTTTCTTCATTTTTAAAATTAATGCCATCTTCCCTCCATGTAAAATCTTAGAAGCTATGAACATTTTAATGGACATTTTGGCAACAATTCTTTTATGACAGGAAATGCTTGTTATATGTTTCTAAGATTTGTGTGCTGTTTTGTTTTGTTTTTTTCAGGGAATATAGAATTACTGATATTCTAGAATGTAAAAATGTTGAAAGACAATGCACATTACAAAGAAAATTATAATCTTAATTTTACTTTATTTTTTTTTGAGACAGAGTTTTACTCTGTTGCCTAGGCTGGAGTGCAGTGGCACAATCTTGGCTCACTACAACCTCCGCTCCTGGGTTCAGGTGATTCTTGTGCCTCAGCCTCCCAAGTAGCTGGGATTACAAGAGCCTGCCACCACATCCAGTTAATTATTGTAACTTTTGCAGAATGGTGTACAATGTTTCCCAGGCTGGTCTTGAACTCCAGACCTCAGGTGATCTGACCACCTCAGCTTCCCAAAGTGCTGGAATAACAGGCATGAGCCACTGTGCCTGGCCATAATCTTAATTTTACAACCTTTATTTTCTAATGTATATTTTGAATGTGTTCTATGTAGAAAGGATAAAAAATAGAATAAATCTTTGTAGCTGGTGAGAATCATGGTGTGATTACTTTTAATATATCATAATATGAATTATATATTATCATATGCATTTTAATACATCATCTTATGATGTGTTTTCATTATTAAAGTTGAATAGCCTCACTCCAAATGATACATGTGTTGGAATTTCTTTTGCAACTATTTCCCTATCTTGTATTTCTGAAAATATAATTAAATGATTTAGCTAATTTGTTACTCTTTCAAAGCACATTTTAAAATTAGGAAATGGGGCAGGCACAATGGCTCATACCTGTAATCCCAGCACTTTGGGAGGCCAAGGTGGGTGGATCATCCGAGGTCAGGAGTTCGAGACCGGCCTGGCCAACATAATGAAACCCCATCTCTACTAAAAATATAAAAATTAGACAGGCATGGTGGCACATACCTGTAATCTCAGCTACACAGGAGGCTGAGGCAGGAGAATCACTTGAATTTGAGAGGAAGAGGTTGCAGTGAGCTGAGATCGTGCCATTGCACTCCAGCCTGAGTGACAGAGTGGGACTTCATCTCAAAAAAAAAAAAAAAAAAAAATTAGGAAATGGTATCAAGTTCAGGTCTTGGTTTTATTTCATTTGCTTTTTTGGAAGCAACATCCATCCCAATATAACTCTTAAATTGAAGACATTTTATGAGAATGTGTGAGGTTCTTTTTGATTGATGGAAAACTTAACAAAGTTGCTCTTCTCTAGCCTAGTGGCAGAAAATTTAGATTAGGGTTTTTTAGTTGTACTCTAGTATTTTTTTGGTCATTAACATTTAGTGAAATTACAGCGTCTGCTTATGTTCAGTAGTTGTGTTTACCCAGTTATTGTGGAAGTGTTTCCACAGTTTTATAAACAATTTTAAAAGTCATATATTATGTAGCAGAAAATATTAATTCTGATGACACAGTATCCTTGACATTGATTTCCATTTTTATCTCCTAAAGAACTGCACAGTTAATCCAAAAGAAAGTATTTTGAAAAGAGTGAAGGATATTGGATACATCTTTAAAGAGAAATTTGCTGAAGCTGTGGGACAGGGATGTGTTGAAATTGGATCACAGGTAACTTGAATTCATTTTGATTAGTGTCACTATAGTATAATATTGTTAAAAGCAGCATCTTTCCAGTTTGTATAAATACTCTAACAGTATTTTACTACTAATATAAAATACTGGCAGATACTATATTCCTGTTGCTTGTGTATGCTGCTATTTATGGGAAACTACCTCCCATCCCATTATAAAAATAATGTAATAAAGGAACATATATCAGTTGTAGAAATTTTAGAAAATACAACTAAGAAAAAAGTTAAAATCTTTGATATTACTGAATTTTTTATTTTTCTTTAACTTCAACATGTATGACTGTTTATGTATGCATATCCTAATGTGAATAGGATTATTCATGCCATTTCTCAGTGATATGATTATTATTCCAGGAAATCTAAAGCTAATATAATAGGGAAGAGTATGGGCCATGGAGTTACAGCCCTGGGTTTATATTTGGTTCTACCTTTGTTGATCTTGGACATGTCATTTAACTTTTCTGAGATTCAGGCTTTGTTGTGTGGCATTAATGAGGATAATGTACAAAAATATATAGGAAAACTGTAGTCCACTGTACACATTTATTTCAGTGTAGTGAGGTTATATTTTGATGCCATCAGTATTTAAACATCTATATTTAATGGTTCTTTTTGATTATATAGCGACGTGCCACTTAACAACAGGGGTATGTTCTGACAAATGGATCATTAGGCAATTTTGTTGTGTGAACATTGTAGAGTGTACCTATGCAAACCTAGATGGTATAGCCGATTGTACATCTAAGCTGTATGATACAGCCTGTTTATTCCTAGGCTACAGGCCAGTACAGCATGTGTACTGAATACTGTAGATAATGGTAACTTAATGTGTTACCATTTGTGTATCTAATCATATCTAAACAGAAAAGGTGCAGTAAAGAGACAGTATAAACGATAAAAAATGGAACACCTGCACAGAGCACTTCCTATGAATGGAGCTTACAGGACTGAAAGTTGCTCTGGATGAGTCATTGAGTGAGTGGCGAGTGAATGTGAAAGGCCTACAACATTACTATCGTAGACTTTATATAAACACTACACTTAGGCTAAACTAATTTCATAAACGTTTTCTTTTTTCCACAGTAAATTAATCATAGCTCACTGTAACGTTTTTACTTTATAAATCTTCAGTTTGTAAAACACTTTTGACTCTTATAATAACACTTAGCTTAAAACACAAACACATTGTACAGCTGTACAAAAATAATTTCTTTCTTTACAATCCTCATTCTATACTCTTTTTTATTTAAAATTTTTTTAAATTTCATAAACATTTTTGCCAAAAACAAAGACAAACACACACACATTAACCAAGGCCTACACAAGGTCAGGATTAACAATACCACTGTCTTCTGCCTTCAAATTTATCATCTCCTATGATGATGATGCTGTCTTCGGGAATATCTCCTGAAGGAGCTGCCTGAGAATGTTTTACAGGTAACTTCTTTTTTCACAAGTAGAAGGAGGATGCTCTAAAATAATAAAAAGTATAGTATAATAAATACATAAACCAGTAACATATCTGTTATCAAGTATTATGTACTAGACATGATTGTATGTACTGTACTTTTATATGACTGGCAGTGCAGTAGGTTTATTTACATCAGCATCATCACAAAGATGTGAATAATGCATTGCACTACAACATTACACTAAGCAGTAGGAATTTTTCAGCTCCCTATAGTCTTATGGGACCACTGTTATATATACAATCAGTTATTGACCAAAAATATTGTTATGTGGTGCATGATTGTTTAAGAGACTTTTGCTCTTAATTTGAAATGAAATAATATGGTATGTGTTTATATCTCTAAAATTTGGTTATTCTTTCAAATAATGGGAACATGTTTTTTGGTTAAAACTTCTTGCTGATACGGTCAATTTGATCTGATATTTGCCTGTATCAGTTTTACTAACTTTATGGGCAAAGACTGTTCTCGTAATCCTAGAGAGCCATCTTGAAAATACATGTTCTAGGTCATGAGAAATGTTATAGAAGTTACATAAAGTGCTTAAAATAGTACTGGGCACATAACCTATCTTTAGTATGAGTGATATAGACTGAAATGGAGTTAAGGAAATCCAGGTACTGGACCTACCGTCTTGTTAATTTACTTGGGAATGTTAATCACAACTTAAGACTTGAATTTTAGACAAGCTAGCTTTTTTCTTGGCAGCCATATTTCTAAGAAGGGTGAGAACTGTGTTTTAAGAAAATGCTTTTTAAAAAATTGGTAATTGTCAGGTGGGTATAGTGGTGCATTCATGTAATCCCAGACTCTTGGGAGGCCGAAGCAGGAGGATCTCTTGAGCCCAGAGTGTGAAGGCTAGCTGGGGCAAAACAGTGAGACTCCATCTCAAAAAAAAAAAAAAAAATTAGTAATTGTGATTTTCTGAAATAGCAGACTCTAATTTTCCTTTTTGTTTGTTTGTAGCGATACAAACTTGGAGTTCGCTTGTATTACCGAGTAATGGAATCCATGCTTAAATCAGTAAGTTAAAAACAATATAAAAAAAATTTCAGCCAGGTGTGGTGGCTCATGCCTGTAATCTCAGCACTTTGGGACGCCAAGGTGGGTGGATGACAAGGTGAAGAGATCAAGACCATCCTGGCCAACATGGTGAAACCCTGTCTCTACTAATTAAGTACAAAAATTAACTGGGAATGGTGGTGTGTGCCTGTAGTCCCAGCTACCTGGGAGGCTGAGGCAGGAGAATCGCTTGAACCCAGGAGACAGAGGTTGCAATGAGCCAAGATCACACCACTATACTCCAGCCTGGCAACAGAGCAAGACTCTGTCTCAAAAAAAATAAATAAATAAAAATTAAAAAAAAATAAAAAATTCAATGCTGACACAAATAAGATTTCAATTAAACTTCCTCTTCTTCTTTTTTTTTTTTTAATTATCTATTTCAGGAAGAAGAACGATTATCCATTCAAAATTTTAGGTAAATTTTTTACTTTTAGTAAAACAATTTTTTCTTTTTATGAAAGTAAATATTTTATAACTTTTTTCTTTTTTCCTTTAGCAAACTTCTAAACGACAGCATTTTTCATATGTCTTTATTGGCGTGTGCTCTTGAGGTTGTAATGGCCACATATAGCAGTAAGTTAAATTTTTGTAAATAAACATTTTGTTTAAAGTTAAAATGTGGTGTGTTTCTTTGGTGCGGGCAGAGGGACAGTGTGAGGTTAAGGAGAAGGAATACTTATTTTAGATCACTATATCCTGAAGAACATAATTGGTCATTATAAGCCATATGAGAGGCTTATTTGAAATATTTGAGGTTATCTTGGGGATAGTATTTCACTAGGCTCCTCTTCTGAGTATACTGAATCGAGAAAAGGTACCTTTTGAAATCCCTCCCAAGACCTGTGAGATTGTAAAGTACCCAAGGAGTATTGAAGAGTGACCTCTACTGATATGGAAGCCCTGCTATAACCTTCATGGTTATGAAACTACAGATTGAAGCTAGAATCCACCAGATAAATAGAACAAAGGCCAATTACAGTGTTTTTAAAAATATGAATGTATATCACTTTGCAAATTACATTGCAAATGTTAAAAGAAAAATTTCTTGCAGAAAGAAAAAGAACATTTGTGTAAGGATGCAAAACATAGTAAAAGAGGAACTTTTAGTTTCCTTATTAGTAAACAAATAAGGAAAACTGTGAATCCTCATTAATAATCAAGAAATGCATATTTTAAAGAGATACCATTTTCTAACTAATGAAATTAGCAAAATCTTCAAGAATCTGTCTCTCCTCTTACCAAGGATTAATGAGAATTAAAATGGATATGCTAATGAATGACCAGTAAGATACTAAACCTGTTCCTGATGTAAGTTTAGGGTATTTAAATATTTGCAAATTTGAGATAAGCTATAAGCCCTTTCTCTAGGAAAAAGATACATGTGTATACACTCAAAAATTGGAAGGCTATTTCTTCTGAGTCTGCAGACTCTAAAATAAAAATATATGCTCTAAATAAAAATTGTTTAACCTTTCTACTGTTTTCTTTGTTTGATATGACCTTCCAAAAAAACTACCTAGCTCAAGGGTTAATATTTCATACCTAAGTTACATTTTTTTTTTTTTCATTTTTAGGAAGCACTTCCCAGAATCTTGATTCTGGAACAGATTTGTCCTTCCCATGGATTCTGAATGTGCTTAATTTAAAAGCCTTTGATTTTTACAAAGTGATTGAAAGTTTTATCAAAGCAGAAGGCACCTTGACAAGAGAAATGATAAAACATTTAGAACGATGTGAACATCGAATCATGGAATCCCTTGCGTGGCTCTCAGTAAGTAACTAGCTAAATAATTGAAGAAATTCATTCATATGCATTTGGCTAACATTATCTGTGAGTGAGAGGTGTTTCTTAACATTTACCTGAAGTACAAATAGACAATTAAATGAATAATGTTATTTCAGCCTGTAGCCCAAGAATCAAATGGAATATTAAAATGGAGCTTTGAGTGCCCTAAACCATCTAATACAGCACAGTGATTTATTTAAGAATAGCTTTTCTTAAAATGTGGCACTTTAAAACAAAACAGAATTCTTTGAAGTATTTAGGTATTTTATTTAAAATATAGTGTTTTATTTGAAAGTGTACATGTCTGCTCTTAAATTGTGAGATTATGAGATTTAGATTATTAAAAAGTGCGTTTTTTTCTTGTTCAATTTAGTGGGATTCATTTTTTCCCATTATTAAAAGTATTAAAAGTATAATACTATTGTTCAATCATTATGGGGCACAGATTGTATTGTCTAGGATTCTCTTTATAACATTATAACCGTTGATAAGGCTTTTGTTTAATAAAGGTGGCAATTTGAGGTTATGCTCTTAAAATCTGCATAGCTGGATAATACTTTGTGAATCGCCAGATTTGTAGATTAATGGTTTCTTTTAAAACCATGTTGCATGCTAAGTATATATCTTTAATTTGTATCAGCATGTAGAAATGGTAGTTAAAAATTAAGACTTTAGGTATCCTACAATCCTAATTTGTACATGTAACATTAGTTTTAGTTTTCTTAGGTTTTGAATTTTTAATGACTAAGAGATAATTTATTTCTTAGTGTTTTCTTATATTGCCATATAGACAGAGTGAATAGAGGAGAGAAGCATGGGGAATTGATAGAATGTTACACTCCTATTATTGAATTTGGTAACTACTTATGGAATGAACTTATACTTGATAAGAAAAGGAGTAGTTAGAAGACAACTCTCTGAATCTGGGGAATTAAGTGAAAGCAAAAATAAATAGATAAGTAAATAAAATAAGCACATAGAGTACTTTTTAAAGGCTTATGTGTCCTCTCCTCCCAGAAATTGATATTGCAATATTACTGTATCATCTGAAAGTAACTATTATTATTTATTTTAGATGATTAATTTTATTTCCATCAACACATATTTATTGAACATCTGCCATATGCCTTGAATTGAGAGAGACATTGTGAGGATGCAAAAAAGATAAAGGCTTGGAAAATTGTGTAGAAAGTATTAGAAATTTACTCTTTAAAAATGCTCGTACTCAAGCCTGTTTAGCTCAGTTATTCAGGGCTTCTAAACAATATTCCTTTATTTTTGAGAACTTTTGGAGAAAAAGTGACAAGCCCAAAGTTTGGAAAAGAGTATAATCAATTTACAATAGGAGACGTGGCAGTCATGAGCCTCTGAATTTAAATATTAAATGTGATATCTCTGGCATATGAAACTGTAACATTCAAAGTGTCAGATTCCTTGGGAGTATGGAAAACCTAATGGTGCTTCTCCCTTGGAAATGCCATAGGAAGTCCGCAACTGCTAACACTTACCATTTTGGTACAAAAGCAAACAGTTCCAGCAGGCTCTCTAAAGAAAAACTCACTGTAACTTATTAATATACTGTGCAAAGTATCTGTTTTGAGCTTTTGACTAATCCAATTAAAGGAATATGAAGGGATTGTAAATAACAAAATGTCCATTGATAGACCATCCTGTACAAGTAGATTTCTGCTTGTTGAATATGTAAAATAGGGTATCATTGACTTGTTTTAGTATTTTGTGTGCCTTAGATTTCCTTTTTAAAACATGTATAGTTTTGTGAGCCTAAGGTTTCTTATAAGTATATAAATAAATGATTGTTTATTGCTTCAGCTGCTTCAATAAGATATTTACTGGTGTTGGACTATCAGGAATACATCCTTGCTTTAGATTTTAGGCCTTAGCTCCCACTAGAAATTATTTCTTCACCAGATTTAATGGATAGTTTTATGGCTCTTTATGCATCCACTCATCTATTCATTCTTCAAGTCTATACTTACTGAATGCTTGCAAAATCTAAGTGTCACTTTTGTTTTTCCTTGTATCACCACCTGTACCATAGTAAACTTGAAGAATAAAAACTACCCTCAGAAATATTTTAAAAAGAAATAGCAAAGTATCTTCAAAATAATTCATGGTAATATATGCAGTAATTCAAATTGATCTGTCTCTCAGTATGTTTCTTAACAATATAAACTTGAAACATCAATGTTAATTTTTGGGATTATTGGGATTTGTGACAACTTGTTGCAGGTTACCAAAACAAGTATATGAAAGTATCTAGTATCAACTGAAATGTTTCCATTCCATTGTTGTAATTAGCATCATGAATGGACTTTCTAAACTGATCGCCCCACTGTGGGAACCAAATTGGATTCCTACTTTGTTGGTTGCTCTTTCTGATTTTAACAATTTACCGATTTTAACAATTTACCGTCCCATTCTCTGCCATAATTTTTTAAAAGCTTATTCAATGTTCTGCAGCAATGTGATTGCATGCTGGCTACACTGCTTTTAGAATGTTGTTTCTAATGAAGCAAGGAAATAAATTTGTTTGAAATGACATTTTCTCTCAAAAAAAAAAAAATCTTTTTTAGATACTTTGTCTCCTGCTTTTTTTTTTTTATTTTTTTAAATGTCAGCAGTTATAAGTGTGCGTGATTTCTTGATGGTTCCTGAAATCACTTCAAGGAATTTGCAAAGTAAAAACTATTTTCATATTACTATTATATTAAGATGTTATTTACCTTTTCCAGTTTGTTGACATTTAAACTGATTATGTGAAGCTTTTGGCACCTTTGCACAAATCAAAGCAGTGACATGAAACTGGCTAGTAGTCATTGTAATCGTCACCACTGCATGTTTTCAGTTAAAGAAACAAAACATAACATGTCAGTTTCATTTAATAATGTACTTGATGAAGCAGTAAAAGACATTTTATTAAATCTCCACTCTTGAGTATGTCTTTTTAATATTCAATGTGATGAAATTAAAATATGTAGAAAGTTGCATACCAAAGTATGATAGTTGTCTTGAGGAAAAATAGTTACTTTGTTGGTTGAGTTGTGAACTGAACCAGTTACCCTTTTCATGAAACACATGTTTTACTTGTAAGACTGATGAGCAGTTGTGTTTATTCATACTTGGGTATGTGGTAGATTCTTAAAAATGAACAAAGTGAGTCTGTCACTTCAAGGAAAACAACTGACAGTAAAGGTTGCCAATGATAAATTTTGTGTTTTCAAGTAAAAATTAGATTTTTAGAAACTTGTATCCACCACTGAAAGCTTGACAGATTCCTAATATATTAAACTTTTCTAATAAAATCAGTAGTGATATCAATGAATGTGATTTTTAAATATTGTATACAGAGATTTGTAAACATTTAGAAGGACTACTATAATTCAGTGAACTAGTATTTCCAATTGACCAAATATATCATTATAAAATCATTCATGGGTAAGAGATTCATCAAAAGTTCAAGATGAACCAATGGATTTTAAGGTATTAAAATGCAAAAAGAATATTTCTGTTCAGTGATATTGTTCCAGTTCTACCCTTTAACTAACCTTTAAGAAATTATGACTTGTTGAGTTTTGGTGTAGTGTCAGAAAACAATCACCGTAATTACCTGAAAAGGCTATGCAATACTCCTCCTCTTTCTATCTGAGGCCAGATTTTTCTTTGTATATTTCAACCAGAACAGCATATTGCAACAAAGTAAATGTAGAAGCAGATATGAAAATTCAGATTTTTGCTATTATGCCAGCTAGTAAAGGCATTCAGAAGATTGTAAAACAGTGCTATTGTTCTATATTTTTTGTTTTGAAGAATATGCTTATTTTTCATTTAAAAAATTATTTATGTTAACATAATGGGTTTATTGTTTAAAATAAATATTCTTAAATGTTCTCAAGTTTTGTTCGAGCCTCAATATCCTTTAATGTAAAAAAAGCTATTAGCTATTTTATGCTTCTTAGTGGAAGAATATGTAATCACCTTGAAAATATGTTGAAAGAAGCCAGTCACAGAAAACCAAATATATAAATTCATTTATATGAAATGTCCACAATAGGCAATTCAGTAGAGATAGGAAGTAGATTATTGGTTGCCTAAGGCTGGTGGGGAGGACTAGGGGTTTGGAGGATGATGGCTAGAGAGTTTCTGAGATAATGAAAATGTTATAAAATTGACTCATTATTATAGTCAATTTTGTAACATTTTTGTCATCTCTGTGAATATACTAAAAACTATTGAATTCTACACATTAAATGAGTGAATTGTATGGTTTGTAATTTTTAAAAATTTCTGTTTTAATTAAATTTTAACTAAATTAAGATTTAATATCAAGTAAATGTTAATTTATTTAACCCACATGAACAAAAGCTTTTGGAGTCCTTAGTAACTTTAAGACTATAAAAGGGTTTTGAATCCAAAAAGTTTGAGAACCCTTGTCTACATTCTCTTCTCCATTCAGGCTTGTCTTTCACTCACACAATTGCGTTTGTTTTTGCCTTTTCTTGAATCTTAAAATGCTTTCCTCTGCCTTTCTGTTGACCAGATTTTAAGGTTCATTTTGCCTTTCCTGATCATCCTGGTCTATAGTCATTCTTCCCTCATTTGGTCTTAAACAGTTTATTATCAATACACTTAATAGTCATTTATAAACTTTATATTTTACTGTATGTGCATATCTCATGTTAAATTCATGTAAAGTACTTAAAACAGTATCTGACATTGTATTATAAGATATAGCAATTAATTACATAAGGGTAAAGGACAGAAAGGAGTCAACTTATGATGATATCCAGGCTTCTGGCTTATATAACTTAAGTGGATAGTAGTGTCATTCATTAAAATAAGATACTTAGAATTGGATGAGGTTTGCTTGGGAAGATGAATTCCATTTGATTGAGTTTGAAGTACTTATAGGTCATTTAAACAGAGGCGTCAAGTAGCAATTGGATATGTGTGTCTGGAACTTAAGAAAGAAATTTAGGCTAAGATTATGGACTTGAGAGCTGCCATACATGTGTAATAAAAAATGCCACTCTATTGAGTTTATCTTGTGCTAGGTACTTTGATGAGCACTTCTTAAATTTAATTTTCATAATAATCCATGAGGTGGTATTACCCTAGATCAGGAAATGAATGCTTAGAAAAGTTTAATAACTTGCCCTAGACTACACAAACTCAATGGCAAGATCTGTGATTTGAACCCAGGTCTTTCTGGCACTAAAGCTATTAATTATTATGCTTTGCTGAGTAACTGAAGTTTGGGAAAGGGATAAGATCACTTAAGGGGAGAATGTAGTATGAGAAAAGAAGACTAAAGATAGAATCCTGAGGAGCTCCAACATTTAAAGGATGGACAGAAAAGAGAAGTCTGTGCCTACAAAAGAGATTGAAATAGAACAGCAAGGGAAGATAAGAGGAAAATCAGAAGTGGTATCATAGAACGGCCAGGTGCAATGGCTGCCACCTGTAATCGCAGCACTTTGGGAGGCTGAGGCAGGTGGATCGCTTTGGGCCAGGAGTTCGAGACTAGCCTGACCAATATGACAAAAACCTGTCTCTACTAAAAATGCAAAAATTAGCTGGGCGTGGTGGCGCATAGCTGTAATTCCAGCTACTCAGGAGGCTGAGACACAAGAATCCCTTGAACCCGGGAGGTGGAGGTTGTGTGAGCCAAGATCATTCCATTGCACTTCAGCCTCAGTAACAGAGTGAGACTCTGTCTCAGAAAGAAAATAACTAAATAAAAATGGCCGGGCGCGGTGGCTCAAGCCTGTAATCCCAGCACTTTGGGAGGCCGAGGCGGGTGGATCACGAGGTCAAGAGATCGAGACCATCTTGGTCAACATGGTGAAACCCCGTCTCTACTAAAAACACAAAAAATTAGCTGGGCTTGGTGGCGCGTGCCTGTAATCCCAGCTACTGAGGAGGCTGAGGCAGGAGAATTGCCTGAACCCAGGAGGCGGAGGTTGCGGTGAGCCGAGATCGCGCCATTGCACTCCAGCCTGGGTAACAAGAGCGAAACTCCATCTCAAAAAAAAAAAAAAGAAAATAACTAAATAAAAATAAAAATTTTAAAAAAGGAGAAAGGGAATTACGAAATCTGAGTGAGTGCTTGCTGTTTCAGATAAGAGTTGAAAAGTTTTAGCAACAATGAAGTCACTGGTGACAGTGATAGGGACCGTTAAATGAAGAGGTGGGGATAGGATGAGATGTGAATGAGAGATAAAGTGGACACAGTGATAATAGATGGCTTTTTCTAAAAGTTTTGCCTGTGAAGAGAAATAAAGATATAACAGAAGTAAAGATACAGCTTGATATGTGTGAAGTGGGGGGAATATATGTATATATATTTTTAATGAGAAAGGGATTAAATATGGATGGAAAAGAGCCATTAGGAGTGTTCGCTATTGCTGGATTACAAATTAATGGCTTTAAACAACGATTTTATTTTGCTCATTATTTTGTGGGTCAGGAAATTGGGGAGAACTTGATTGGGTGATTTGTCTCTATATATCAGTGGGTGTCTGGAGCTACAGGGTGTACTTTCAGGATGCTTCTTCACTAACAAGTCTGGCATCTTACTGTTCCTTGGTGCACACTCAGCTCTCTTCCTCCCATCCTCCCTCCCTAGAGTGGTTAGAACAGTAAGCTTTGGAGTTTTCACCTGTAGAGAGAAGATAGGAGATTCATTGGAAAGTAGAGTTTCTAAGAAACAGGATATTTGGCAAGGTGCAGTGTCTCATGCCTGTAATCCCAGCACTTTGGGAGGCCAAGGTGAGAGGATTGCTTGAGTTTAGGAGTTCAAGACCAGCTTTGGCAACAGAGGGAGACCCTGTCTCTACAAATAATTTTAAAAATGAGCCAGGTGTAGTGGCCTGTGGTCATGCTTGTGGTCCTAGCTACCTGGGAGGCTGAACTGGGAGAATCGCCTGAGCCTGGGACGTTAAGGCTGCAGTGAGCTGTGATTGCACCACAGCATTCCAGCCTGGGTGGCAGAATGAGACCCTGACTCAAAAATAATACCAAACAAAACAAAACAACACAACAAAAACAAAAAGTAATAGGATATTTCATTAAATCATTCATTCATTAAATAATGAAGTTTAAGTTAATGAGTTTAATGAAGTTTAATAGGTATAGTGGGACTAACAATGAGAGTGAAAGTGTAGGAGGTTATATAGTCAAAGAGATGTTTTACCTTAGTATTTCCAGAGACAGAACATTTCTGGGTAGTTCACTGTATTCTAATAAATGATCTTGGGAGTGCATGAGGAGGTCAAGAAGCCAAAAATTACAATGAGCAAGAGTCCAGGACATGTAGTGAGGAGAAATGTGAGTGAACTAAGGACTAAGGTCCTTGATGCTTGAGGGCAGTAACCAAGAGATAAGTGAGACCAAGAGATAAATGGGGCAGAGGGTTAGAGAGATCCTCAAAAGAAAACTCCTGGCTCACTTAAAAAAACAAATCTCTCTCACAATACCTAATCCAGTTTCTAACATATAGAATTTAGGTGCATAAACCATTAGATGTGTAATGTCCTTTGATGAATTTACTCCTTTAATCATTATGAAATGACCCTCTGGTAATATTGTTTGCTCTGAAAACTACCTTTGCCCCAAACTAGTAAAGCCATTCCAGCTTTCTTTTCATTAATATTAACATGGCATATTTTCCCCATTCCTTTATTTAACGTATATGTGTCTTTATTCTTAAAGAACTGATTTTCTTATAGGCAGCATATAATTGGGTGTTGCTTTCTTAAATCTAGTCTAGGAAAATCTACCTTTTAATTTGGATGTTTAGATTTAAATTTAATGTGACTATTGATATGGTTGGGTTTAAATTCTCCATCTTATTATTCATTTTCTATTTTTCTCATCTTCTTTTTCTCCCTTTTCTCTTTTTCTGCCTTCTTTTGGGTTGCATTTTTAAATCTGTTTTATCTTCTTTCTAGGCCTAACTGTCTATATTTCTTTGTTTTATTTTGTAATTGGTGTCTTTTGATTTACAATATGCATCTTTAAGCTTTCAGTCTTTAAATAGTATTACACTACTTCATATATATAAAAATAGTCTTTCAATAGTATTACACTACTTCATATAGTATAAGAATCTTAGAACAGTATATTTCCATTTTCCCTTTTCCAACCTTTGGGCTGCTGTTGTCATACATTTTGTTTCAAGAGAAGTTATAAACTTCACAATACATTGATATTACTTTTCTTTTAAACCACCAATTGTCTTTTAAGGAGAGTTCAAAACAAAAGAAAAAAGACGTTTTGTTTAATTGCATATTTACCTCTCTACTGCTCTTCATTCCTTGTGTAGATCCACATTCCTTTTGTTTTCCTTCTGACTATAAAACCTTTTTTTTTTTTTTTTTTTTTTTTTGACATTTCTTAGACAGGTGCAGTGGCTCATACATGCAAACCCTATACTTTAGGAGGCTGAGGTGGGAGGATCTCTTGAAGCCAGGAGTTCAAAACCAGCCTGGGCAACAAAGCAAAACCCTGTCTCTATTCTTGGAAAACAAATAAAAATACATTTCTTGTGGTGCAGGTCTACTAGTGATGAATTCTTCCAGCTTTTATGTCTGGAAAAAAATTTTTACCTTTATTTTTAGAAGATATTTTGCTGGGTATTGAATTCTAGGTTGATAATTTTTTTTTTTTTTTTTTGAGAGCTGAGTGCTTTAAAAATGTTGCCCCACTGTCTTCTGCTTTGCCTTTCCCATTTTCCCCCTTTTTCCACTTTTTTCCCTCCCTTTTCCCCTTTTTCTCCTTCTCCCCCTTTTCCCCTTTCCCCTTCCCTTCCCTCTTCTTTCTTTCTTTCTTTCTTTCTTTCTTTCTTTCTTTCTTTCTTTCTTTCTTCTTCTTTCTTCTTCTTCTTCTTCTTCTTCTTCTTCTCCTTCTTCTTCTCCTCCTCCTCCTCCTCCTCCTCCTCCTCCTCCTCCTCCTCCTCCTTCTCCTCCTCCTCCTCCTCCTCCTCCTCCTCCTTCTCCTTCTCCTTCTTCTTCTTCTTCTTCTTCTTTTCTTCTTCTTCTTCTTCTTTTCTTCTTCTTCTTTCTTCTTCTTCTTTCTTCTTCTTCTTCTTCTTCTCTCTTTTATTTTTTTATTTTTTTGAGGTAGAGTCTTGCTCTTTTGCCCAGGCTGGAGTGCAGTGGCATGATGCTGGCTCACTGCAACCTCTGCCTCCTGGGTTCAAGCAATTCTCCTTTCTCAGCCTCTTGACTGCCTGAAACTATAGGTGCATACCACCATGCCTGGCTAATTTTTGTATTTTTGTTAGAGATGGGGTTTTGTCACATTGGCTAGGCTGGTCTTAAATTCCTTATCTCAGATGACCCACCCACCTTGGCCTCCCAAAGTGCTGGGATTACAAGTGTGAGCCACCATGCCTGGCCTTGTTCATTTTTTGCTGTATTTTTTTCCTACATGTTTTTCTTCCTGTATTTCATGTTAAATACCTTCTATAGCAATGTCTTCAAGTTTCTTAGTTTTTTTCTTCTGAGGTGTCAAATCTGCTACTAATCGAATCTATTGTATTTCTAATCTAACTATATTTTTCATTTCTAGAGATTTGATTTGGGTCCTTTTATATCTTCCATATTTATATTTATTATGTTTATGCTTTTCTTTAAAATCTTGAACATATGGAATATATAAGTTTTTTAATGTCCCCTTCTACTAAGTCTAGTGCCTGTGTCTAAAATATCTCTTTCTTTTGACTGATAGTTTTCTCTCGTTTTTTAAGAGTAATATTTTTTCTGCTTTTTTGTCTGCTTGGTGATTTTTTTGGTTGGATGCCAGATACTGTGAATTTTGCTTTAGTGAGTCCTGAATTTTCTTATTCCTTTCACTGTTCTTGACCTGTGTTGTGGAACACAATTAAATTATCTGGAAATAATTTGACTCTTTTAAGGCTTCATTTATTTATCTGGTTTTTGTTTTTGGACACAGAGCAATCTTTAATCAATCACTAAATTTCCAGGCATTGCTCTTCTGAGTATTCTACTGAATGTCCCATATATTACAAGGTTTTTCCACTCTGGTTAGTGGAAAGCAGAACTCTTCCTGGCCCTGTGTCAGCTCCTGGAAGGATTCTACTCCTCCCTGTGGTTATTCCCTGGCTTTGAGTAGTATCTTCACATGCATGAACTGATCAGTACTCAGCTAAAGACTCAAGCTTAACCCTCTGCAGACCTGTGGAGCTCTCTTTCTGTAGCTGTCTTCTCTCTAGTATTCTGCCCTGGTAATTTTAGTTTGCCTTGGAATCTCTGATTTCTCAACTCTGTTTGTTCAACTGGGGGACCACTGGGCTGCATTCCAGTTTCCTGTCTCTGCACTGTGGCCTGTAAACTGTCTCTAGGCAGTAAGCTGTGGCAATAACAAGGCTTACCATTTGTTTTCCTTCCTCCAGGGATCACTGTTCTGTACTGCCTGTTGTTTATTGTCTAAAAAGTATTGTTTCATTTATGCTGTTCAATTTTGTGGTTGTTTAAACAAATCTGTTCCCTGTTTCTTCTTCAGAGTTGGTAGGGTTACTAAACATAAGGCTTAGTGATTGATTAAGTATTTATAAATATGAAATATGTATAGTTACAGAATATTTAGGGTGGCATTTGCACTTCCTTGTGTTTAATGCATCAGGTCTTCTGAATAATACTGTTTCATAGGGGTGCCTACAATATGGAGAACATAGAAGTACTAGCTATTAACTATTTTCTTGTATTAAATTTTGTTATATCACATGAACATTGAGTCTCCTTTAAATGTGTCAAACATAGCTGACTTATTAAATAGGATTCTTTCATACTATTTTTCTGTGGTCACCAAACATTAGCAAATTTCTTCATTCCATTACACAAGTACTTGGCCAACATACATTTACATAAGAAAATATTTAGGATGGGCTGGCAAGATGGCCAAATAAGAACAGCTCCAGTCTGCAGTTCCCAGTGAGATCAATGCAAAAGGCGGGTGATTTCTGCATTTCCATCTGAGATACTCAGCCCATCTCACTGGGACTGGTTGGACAGTGGGTGCAGCCCACAGAGGGGGGTTGGGTGTTGCCTCACCTGGGAAGCACAAAGGGTCAGGGAACTCCCACCCCATGCCAAAGGATGCCATGAGGGATGTGCTGTGAGGAATGGTACAATCTAGCCCAGACACTATGGTTTTACCATGGTCTTGCAACTCACAGACCAGCAGATTTCCTTAGATGCCTATACCACCAGGGCCCTGGGTTTCAGGCACAAAACTGGGTGGCAGTTTGGGCAGACATCCAGCTAGATGCAGGAGTCTTTTTTTAATACCCTAGTGGTGCCTGAAACACCAGTGAGGCAGAACTCTTCACTCCCCTGGAAGGGGGCTGAAGCTAGGGAGCCAAGTAGCCAAGGGACCTCCTTGGATCCCACTCCCACAAAGCCCAGCAAGCTAAGATCTGCTGGCTTGAAATTCTCGCTGCGAGCACAGCAGTTGGAAGTCAACCTGGGACACTAGAGCTAGGTGTGGGGCGGGGCATCTGCCATTATGGAGACTTGAGTAGTTGGTTTTCCCCTCATAGTGTAAACAAATCTTCCGGGAAGTTCAAATTGGATAGAGCCCTCCACAGCTCAGCAAAGCCATGGTAGCCAGACTGCCTCTCTAGATTCCTCCTCTCTGGGCAGGGCATCTCTGAAAGGAAGACAGCAGCCCCAGTCAGGGGCTTACAGATAAAACTCCCATCTCCCTGGGACACAGCACTTGAAGGAAGGGGCGGCTGTGGGCACAGCTTCAGCAGACTTAAATGTTTCTACCTGCTGGCTCTGAAGAGAGCAGCAGATCTTCCAGCACAGCACTTGATCTCTGCTAAGGGACAGACTGCCTCCTTAAGTGGGTCCCTGACCCCTGTGCCTGCTGACTGGGAGATACCTCCCAGCAGGAGTCAACAGACACCTCATACAGGAGAGCTCTGGCTGGCATCTGGGGGTTCCCCTTTGGGATGAAGCTTCCAGAGGAAGGAGCAGCCAGCAGTCTTTGCTCTTCTGCAGGTCTGTTGGTGATACCCAGGTGAACAGGGTCTGGAGTGGACCTCCACAAGCTCCAGCAGACCTGCAGCAGAGGGACCTGACTGTTAGAAGGAAAACTAAGAAACAGAAAGGAATAGCATCAACATCAGCAAAAAGGATGTCCACACAAAAACCCCATCCGAAGGTCACCAACATCAAAGACTAAGGGTGGATAAATCCATAAAGAGGAGGTAAAAACCACAAAAGATTGCACATTCCAAAAACCAGAATGCCTCTTCTCCTCCGGAGGGTTACAGCTCCTCACCAGCAAGGGAACAAAACTGGATGGAGAATGAGTTTGACGAATTGACAGAAGTAGACTTCAGATGGTGGGTAGTAACAAACTCCTCTGAGTCAAAGGAGCATTGTTCTAACCCAAGGCAAGGAAGTTAAGAACTTTTAATAAAGGTTAGAGGAATTGGTAACTAGAATAACCAGCTTAGAGAAGAACATAAATGACCTCATGGAGCTGAAAAACACAGCACGAGAACTTTGGGAAGTATACACAAGTATCAGTAGATGAATTGATCAAGCAGAAGAAAGGATTCAGAGATTGAAGATCAACTTAAAGAAATAAAACATTAGATAAATAAAATATTAGAGAAAAAAGAATGGAAAGGAATTAACAAAGCTTCTAAGAAATATGGGACTATGTGAAAAGACCAAACCTACGTTTTATTGGTGTACCTGAAAATGACAGGGAGAATGGAACCAAGTTAGAAAACACTCTTCAGGATACTATCCAGCAGAACTTCCTCAATCTAGCAAGACAGGCCAACATTCAAAAATACAGAGAACACCACAAAGATAATCCTCAAGAAGAGCAACCCCAAGACACACAATTGTCAGATTCACCAAAGTTGGAATGAAGGAAAAAATCTTAAGGGAAGCCAGAGAGAAAGGTCAGGTTACCCACAAAGGGAAGCCCATCAGACTTACAGCAGATCTCTCTGCAGAAACCCTACAAGCCAGAAGAGAGTGGGGGCCAATGTTCAACATTGTTAAAGAAAAGAATATTCAACCCAGACTTTCACATCTAGCCAAACTAAGCTTCATAAGCAAAGGAGAAATAAAATCCTTTACAGACAAGGAAATGCTGAGAGATTTTGTCACCACCAGGCTTGCCTTACAAGAGTCGTGAAGGAAGCACTAGACATGGAAAGGAAAAACTGGTACAAGCCACTCCAAAAACATACCAAATTGTAAAGACCATCGACACTACCAAGAAACTGCATTAACGGGCAAAATAACCAGCTAGTAAAACAATGACAGGATCAATTTTATACATAACAGTATTAACCATAAATGTAAATGGGCTAAATGCTCCAATTAAAAGGCACAGACTGGCAAATTGGATAAAGTATCAAGACCCATCGGTGTGCTATATTCAGGAAATCCCTTTCATATGCAAAGATACAATTAGGCTCAAAATAAAGGGATGGAGGAATATTTACCAACCAAATAGAAAGCAAAAAAAAAAATTCTGATAAAACAGACTAAACCAACAAAGATCAAAAAAGACAAAGAAGGACATTACATAATGGTAAAGGGGTCAATGTAACAAGAAGAGCTAACTATCCTCAATTTATATATGCACCCAACACAGGAGCACCCAGATTCATAAAGCAAGTTCTTAGGGAACTACAAAGAGACTTAGACTCCCACACAATAATAGTGTGAGACTTTAACACCCCACTGTCAATATTAGACAGATCAACAAGACAGAAAATTGACAAAGATATTCAGGACTTGAACTCAGCTCTGGACCAAGAAGTCCTAATAGAAATCTACAGAGCTCTCCACCTCAAATTAACAGAACATACATTCTTCTCAGCACCACATCACACTTATTCTAAAATTGACCACATAATTGTAAGTGAAACACTCCTCAGCAAATGCAAAAAAATGGAAATAATAACAAATCGTTTCTCAGATCACAGTGTAGTCAAGTTAGAACTCAGAATTTAAAAACTCACTCAAAACCACAAAACTACATGGAAAGTGAACAACCTGCTCCTGAATGACTACTGGGTAATAATGAAATTAAGGCAGAAATAAATAAGTTCTTTGAAACCAATGAGAACAGACATAACATACCAGAATTTCTGGGACACAGCTAAAGCAGGGTTAAGAGGGAAATTTATAGCACTAAATTCCCACAGGGGAAAAAGGGAAAGATCTAAAATTGACACCCTACTATCACAATTAAAAGAACTAGAGAAGCAAGAGCAAACAAATTCACAAGCTAGCAGAAGATAAGCAATAACTAAGATCAGAGCAGGACTGAAGGAGATAGAGACACAAAAAACCCTTCAAAAAAATCCATGAATCCAGGAGCTGTTTTTTTTGAAAAGATTAACAAAATAGACAGCTAGCCAGACTAATAAAGAAGAAAAGAGAGAAGAATCAAATAGACACAATAAAAAATGATAAAGGGGATATCACCGCTGATCCCACAGAAACACAAACTACCATCAGAAAATACTATAACCACCTCTATGCAAATAAACTAGAAACTCTAGAAGAAATGGATAAATTCCTGGACACATACACCCTCCCAAGACTAAACCAGGAAGAAGTCAAATCCCTGAATAGACCAATAACAAGTTCTGAAATTGAGGCAACTAATAGCCTACCAACCAAAAAAAGCCCAGGACTAGACAGATTCACAACTGAATTCTACCAGAGGTACAAAGAGGAGCTGGTACCATTCCTTCTGAAACTATTCCAAACAATAAAAAAAGGGACTCCTCCCTAACTCATGTTATGAGGGCAGCATCATCCTGATACTGAAACCTGACAGAGACAAAACAAATAAATTTCAGGAAAATATCCCTGATGAACAATAGTGTGAAAATCCTCAATAAAATACTGGCAAACCTAATCCAGCAGCAGTCCTGATTTATTGACAAACTTATAAACAGAATTTTAAGCTTCTTTGGTATTCTTTTGAAATGTCAAATTTGACAGGAAGTAAACACAGAAGGGAGAAGTCTGTGGCTCTCAAAATGCCAAAAAGGGTATCTGTTGTCTATCTGTACTGTGGATCACTAACCTCTGGTGCACTTTGCACAAGTGTTTTAAGTATTTACCATTAGGCATTTTGTTAAAGTTATGTTTTACTGAGAGCTACAACTCAGGAAGGCAAGTGAACTGTAAGATAATGATTAAGCCACATTTAACACTTTTTGAAAACATGGGTCAGGACAATGAAGCAGTATGATGCCATATATTCTTTTATACAACAGCCATGCTAATATAATGACAAATTAATTATGCTATGTTTTTAAAAAGCTCCTCAGGAATTACTTAAAATAACCATGTATTTACTTTCCTTTGCCAGCAAGAGGAAACATTTTCTTTTAATTTAAAAAAATGTATTCTAAAAACATAGTTAAGGCTTTAACCTTTTTCACTCTGACCCAATGTATTCCTAATACCGTGCCCTTAACTTCCACAGCTAAATACTAGTTTCTCAAGTGATTTGGGAGATTTGACTTCATTATTCAAAAACGAAATTATTTTGTTTCTTCTAAATGTAACTTTGCTTCTCAGTACATCTGTTTTTCCATTACTTTTCAAGTCGTCTGGGCTTAAATACTGAGCATTTTCTCCTTTTCTTTCTCAGTAGTTTGATAGTGTCCTGTAATTTTTTTTAAAGCTGTCTCTCAGATTTATTATATTATTTAAAAAATCTGTTTTATTACAATTTCCTAGAACAGATCATCATCTCTCTGTAAGTAATTTGTCTGAGGTCACCCAGTTGGCATTTGAACGCATATTGATTTGATTCCAAATTCCATGTCAGTTTCTAGTAAAGGTCTTTGTCACTGTACTACATTCTTTCTGTTGAATCATACACACTGTTTTTATTACCTCTATAATATGCAATCAGGCATGTGGGACAGTGTAAAAGGGAACAATATAAATAGTAAGTTAATTTTATTCTAAGTGAAAACATAATATGTATGTGTATTTTTTTTATCTAGAGTAACACAGTAAGTGTTTTGCCTAGGAGTTAACTGGTAAGAAAGGGAACAGTAACGTTTGTTGACCAGCTCCTTTGTGCAGTTCATTGTGAGTATTGGTCTGATTTACTTCTCAGGAAGAAGTATTAAAAGGCGTTACAAAAATGAGCAAACTATATTATAAAAGTAAATGCTAGTATGTGTATATGTTTCGTTCATGTAACTTCTAGAAATGAGACTTTACTATAAGTGTTTTCAGAATCCATAATAATTTGGGTTGAAATTAGGTATTTGGATCAACTTTCAAGGGAAGGGGTGAGAATGAAGTGAGATGGTCATCTAGATTGTTTTCATGGACTGAAACGTTAGAACTGAGGTTTTGTTATTGTTTTACTCTTTTTCTGTTTTTAGTAAAAGATTCCAGGTATGCCTAAACTCATCTTCTATACAAATGAAAAACTGTAACAATAAAGAAGGAAAAATAAAGGAAGGCAATATCTTAGAAATAAATTTTTTATGGTGACATTATTTTTCTACTAGTGAACTAATAATTTAAAGAAAATTTTTAAGATACAGATAAGCAGGAGGAATACAAACAAAAATAAGGATAGTAATTTAACTCATATGAATAATCATCCAGTGACATGGAATTAGATGATTGCTTAAAAATCTAGGAATATAAGCTCAATGTAATAAAATAACTGTATTTCTTCTTCATCATTAAGAATTAATAAGGCATTAAATGGGTTCTCGTATGTTTTAAAAAAGGACAACAATAAGAAAACCTAAAGAAACTGAGATAACTGTTGTAATTCAATGCAGGTATTCTGTATTATATGTTTATGTAAGCCTGAGTTCTTTATTCAGATCTGCTTATGATTTTAAACATAAAGTTCTTTTCATTTCTTTTTCTTTTTTTTTTTTTTTTGAGATGGAGTTTCGCTCTTGTTACCCAGGCTGGAGTGCAATGGCGCGATCTCGGCTCACCGCAACCTCCGCCTCCCGGGTTCAGGCAATTCTCCTGCCTCAGCCTCCTGAGTAGCTGGGATTACAGGCACGCGCCACCACGCCCAGCTATTTTTTTTGTATTCTTAGTAGAGACGGGGTTTCACCATGTTGACCAGGATGGTCTCGATCTCTTGACCTCGTGATCCACCCGCCTCGGCCTCCCAAAGTGCTGGGATTACAGGCTTGAGCCACCGTGCCCGGCAGTTCTTTTCATTTCTAAACCTTTGCTCAAGTGACTTCTGGTACTTGAATCCTATGTCTGACCCCTAAGTCTATTTTTTTCTCTATGCATATATCCCCTTCTTTAATCTTAAAACACTCTGACACATGAAAAATTGCCAGTTTACTATAGAGAAGTATTCATGACTTGTCTATTCATGTCACCCCTCCCTACCACACCATCCATATTATACATATTACCCATTCTTTTTGTTCATTAATTGGCACAAGGGACTAAGAAATTCAGGGATTTTCAAAATAAAAAACAAAAGTCTAACAACTCAGGAATGTCCTGTAGATAGCCCATAAAAACTGACTTTGGGAAGCAGTGCTCATCCCTTGCTTACTTTGCTTACTTCTTTGGAAGCTTGTCTGTCATCATACAGACGATCATCAAAATAACTCTCACTTATGTGTGTGACATTTTAGCGTAGATGTAATAATAGGTAATGTTTTTGCATATGTCCTGCTAACAGTGTTTTTGCATATGTTTTTGCATAAAAGTGCTTAAGTGTATTAACTCATAACTTCTCACAACTCTGTGAAATAGATTCTGTCATTATCACTGTTTCACAGATAAAGAAATTGAGGCATGGGAAATTGAGAAACTTTCCCTTTTCCACAAAACTAGTTTGCAACAGAGCCAGAATTTTAACTCAGAGTATCTGGTTCCAGAGACTATATACTCTTAGCCTCTGTGTTGCCTCTCAGTGTGTAGTTGTTTACTGTTTGGTATGTGCATTGTCACGATTAGTTTATTTGCTCATGTTTCATCTGTGTTTGTATCTTTCTCTATGCTATAGCAAAAAGTGCCTGGACTTTGAATTAGCAGATCTTATATAATATTCACAGAAGCCTGGAAGGGTAAACATTGCTATTCCTATTTTATAGATAAAGAGACCTGAAGTCCAGAGATATCATGTAACTTGCTTTGGTGTGACTGTGAGCAAATTATGTCTCTATATCTCAGGTTTCCTTGTGAGTAAAATAGGGATAACTTTCAGATTTGTTGTGAGGAATATATGAGCAAGTATGAGAATAGTAATTAGAAACATAACAATTAATTGTTAGTACCCTTTATTCCTCTTCTTCCTCTATACAGTGATTTCTTAAGAACAGAGAACTGAGGATACAGTTACATAGTATTAACTTGCTTATCTTGGCTTAATATAAGTACAGAGAATTTTTCTCTTCTCTTGAGGTACCCCTCCTCCCCCATCACCTTTTCAAAATGGAAAAAGTTCAGGGGAAAAAGGCATCATGGGACTCCAGCATTATTAAGTGTAGGCACTGTTCTCTGTTATATTGCAGTTGGAATTTGTTATATTGCTTTAGTTATGATTCATGTCAGTAATTACCCTGAGGGTGGTGTTAGTTCACTATTCAAGTACAAACAAGAAGGGAAGTAGCAATGGTGAAAGAATAACTAAGAAATATTCTCTGTATTTAACCTGTGGGGTGGAAGCACATATACTTTTATTCAGAGAATTTTATAAAGAGTCATGATGTTAGATAATTACTTGAATTTAGTTTTAGAATTTTCAGCTTAGAAATTTATAGTCATATCTTAACTGGAATTGTGAGGAAGAGCTCTAGAATTCTGGATATGCAAGAAACAAAGAAGAGAAATAGGAGAAATCAGTCCTGATTAGTGTAGCTTCTGAATTTCCGCAGCAAAATAAAAGACTGTTAATAATTATTGAGTTTACTAAAATTTTAGAACTACTCTAAAGCAGTTATTCTTAAATCATCTAAGCTTACTTACCTTTAATTATAAAATAGGACAAATTTTTGGCATTTCATTTTCCCAAATATTTATAGCAGGTTTTAAAAACCCTGAACTGTCACAACCCAGTCTGTTTTGACATACACATTTGTGTGTTGTTATTAATTTACTTAATTTGTTCTTCATATTTTCTACTTTTGTCAGAAATGGCCAAATATCAAAGATATTTTTGGTGTCTTCTGTAAGAGCTACATTTAGAACATGATAAGGAAACATAAATAGGAAATGGCTGGTTTTGTCTTAGCCTTTCAAAAAGCCTTCTCTTACTTTGCTAAGTTTCAGTGTTTCTTGCCTCCACTAAATATAACAAAAAATTTATCTTTAAGATTTCAGTTATATTCTTTAAGAATTCTTCAAAGACTAACGTAAATCTGTCATGCTGTCTTTTAAGTCTGGTCATTTTTATCATTATGCCCTTTTCATATTTTAAGATAACTTAATTTTCTAAAAGTTTTAAAATTTACATATTAAGTAATGATAGTTTTTAAATTAGAGTTTGTCATTTTTTTCTTTTAAACATTAAAGTGAAAAAGGTGGAGAAGTGACATTACTTGTCTTTTACATGAGTCATAAACAAAAATGAACATAGGATTCCCTAATCCATTACTGAACTTACTATCTGTTCTTGAAAATACAAATTTTTGCATTATCTTTTTCATAGGAATATTGGGCACTTTTAATAGTATGCACTTTTAGATTAGCATCTGATTAAGTTGAATCCACGTATTTTAACAGGGTCTTCTGAAAATAAACTTTTGCACATTTCAATTCCAATTAAGAATAAATGGCCTGGGGAAGGGGTGGACATAGTGGTAAAGAAGTCTCTTGTAGAGAAGATTGATTGATTGATTGATTGATTGACTGATGAGTCTCTGTGTTTTCCCGGGCTGCTGTGCAGTGACACAATCATAGCTCACTGAAGCCTGGAACTCTTGGGCTCAAGTGACCCCCCCCACCCAAGTCTCCCTAGTAGATGTGACTACAGGTGTGAGCCAACACACCCAGCTAATTTTTTTAATTTTTTGTAGAGATGGGGTGTCGCTGTTGCCCAGGCTGGTCTCAAACTACGGGACTCAAGTGATCCTATTGCATGAACCTCTCAAAGTGCTGGAATTAGTCATGAGCCACCACTCTTGGCCTAGAGAAACTATGTATATGTGTCCTTTGCTAGTCCATTTTTCCGAAACACATGTCCATTTTTTCCCTCTTGTTTTAAGTAGCTAAGATTATATCGAATCATGTGTTTTTTAATCTTTTTCATCTCAGGAAGTCTTATCAGACCACAACATAAAGTATAGTAATTTTTGTCCAATAATTTTGGCCACTAGCAAAAATTACCTATCTGACATATGAACCAAATGGTATAATTTTTTAGTGCTAGGTCTTAAGTAATATACATTTTTATTTAAATAAACTGCTTCTGTTCATAAAGTACCATATATAAAACATTTTTTCCTAAAAACACTAAATTTTAGTCCAATGTGAATATTTTATCCTGATATAATAAAATGAAAGTTTTTGTTTTAAAATAAAGAATTGTAAATGATTTGTAGTTTTATGTCCTCTTAAAATATGAGCTAACAACTGGTAAAATTAGTTGGAAAATTATTTTTAAAATTAAATTCAGTTGAAGGTTATGTTGTTAGTAATGTGAAGATCTGTGTTTTGATGTAAAAACACGGCTTGTTATTTTTTAGCAACAGTAAAAGGGCTTATGATAGTATGACTTTTTGCATAACTTAGACTGTGCAATTGCTTTTAAAAATGAGACTATTTCTTATTGATAATGAGATAATGGAACTTTGCCCATCAGAATAGCACTGACCACACACTTACATCTCCTTTCTCCCCCCAACCCTACAGAAGTGACAAAAAAGACACATACCAGGCCAGGCACAGTGGCTCACGCCTGTATTCCTAGCACTTTGGGAGGTCAAGTCGGGTGGATCACAAGGTCAGGAGTTGGAGACCATCCTGGCCAATGTGGTGAAATCCCATCTCTACTAAAAATACAAAAAAAAAAAAAAAAAAAAAAAAAAAAAAAATAGCTGGGTGTGGTGGTACGGGCCTGTAATCTCAGCTACTAGAGAGACGGAGACAGGAGAGTTGCTTGAACCTGGGAGGGGGAGGTTGCAGTGAGCTGAGATTGTACCACTGCACTCCAGCCCATGCAATAGAGCAAGACTGTCTCAACAACAACAACAAAAAAAAAAGAAGAAGAAGAAGAAGAAGACAAATACCACAGTGGGGTGAAACCCAGCAGTACTTAGACTGTGAAGCAGAAAAACTATGGAGGGAGGCGGAGGAGTTGATTCATTTTATTAGTACAAAAAATAAATTAAGAGTGTATTGATGGCTACAATAAAGGAGAGAAAACCACAACACACAACACCCCCAGGAAAAGGGTCTGGTGAAAGTGGGAGTCTTAGCACCCAAGCTCAAAGTAGCAGATACAGAGAGTAGGGCAATAATCAGGAAGGTTTTCTGAAGTGCTGTTTGGCAATATTCCTCAAACTTGAGCATGCATCAGAATCACCTGTAGGGCTTGTTAAAACACATATTACAGATTGCTGGGCCCAGCTACAAAGTTTCCAGTGTAGGGTCCAAGAATTTGTATTGCTGATATGTTTCCACGTGATGCTGATGCTGCTGGTCTGGGTACTACACTTCGTGAGCAACATTTTAAGAACATGAAACACCTGGACCAGTCCCCCACCTAAGGCCATGCCAGCCTATGAGAATGAAGAAAATGCACCTCTGTAGTCACAGTTACTTGGGAGGCTGAGGTGGGAGGATTGCTTGAGCCTGGGAAGCTGAGGCCACATCGAGCCATGATTGCACTACTGCGTTCCAGTCTGGGTGACAGAATGAGACACTGTCTCAAAAAAAAAGCATATTCCTCTGTACTAATGAATTACAGAAAGATGCCATCTGGGTACAGCAGCCCTAGCAGAGTTTAGGCTGCACATGCTATTGTGCAGCGCACAAACTGTACAGATTCAAGCCTGCCCTGCCTCCAGATTTTGTGTACACTTAGACAAGGCTAAGGTTTCCTGATGGTGCCAAAGGGAGAAGCAGAAAAGAAACCGAAGTAAACCCAGACTTCTGTAACAGACCTGAAGAAAAAGAAGTAGGAAAGCCAATTCTTCCTAGGAGGAAAACACAACAAACTATTGTACTGGTAGGTTATATAGTTCCTTACTTTAGTATTTTCAGGTACCTCAGTTCAATATTTATCATTGCCATAAGCAAGACCAGAGAAAATGGAGGAGATAAAATAATTAAAAAGAGCAGAAAAAAAAAATTCCAAAGCTAACAAAAACAAGAGGGCTTCAGATGGAATGAGCCTATAGTGTCAAGCATGGTGAATGAATGTGGATACATCTTGGTGAAAAGTCAGAATTCTAAAGACAGTGAGAAAATTTAAAAAGCCTCCAGAGAGAAAAAGCAAGTTATTTCAGGGGAATAAGATCCAGATCAGCACTGACGTTCTCACTAGGAATACTGGATATTTTCTAACCTAAAATTTGTCTAATATGACAGCAAAATGAAATTCGGAAATGCAAGGACTTAAAATTTTGAAATGAAATTACTAGGGAATATGCTTTAACAAAATGAAAAAAGAATCCAAAAAAGGGGAACTCATGGGACCTAATAAAGAGTGAAACTATCACGCCAGTACAGAGAAAAAAATGCAAAAAAATCCTAGGATTCAACAAGCCCAGAAAATTGTTCCATGTGAGAAGTCAGATCATTTCCTTGAGAATGGCTTCAACAACAAAGTGGTTTCTTTTAGCATTTGTAGAACCTTATCTAAATGGTGGAAATTTAACAAATACAGTTTAAAGTTGATAAATCAAGTAATAAGAGTAATAATGAATTTGTGTATTAGCAAAAGAAATTTTGCCTTTTTTTTCCTTGAACTTTTGAAGAATTTTAAGATTCATTCTAATTGTTGAGACCAGTTATGTGCCAGACACTAAAATAAATGAAGTTCTAGGGTGTTTTTCCCCCCATCCTTGTTGGCCCACAGTTTTGACTACATGTAACAGGAGATGGCACAGACCGTAAATCTGATTGGAACACAGCTACTTTATTCATTTATGTATTGTCTGTGGCTGCTTTTACACTGAAGTACAAAGTTGAGAAGTTGCAACAAGACAGTATAGCCTGCAAACCTAAAATATTTACTATCTACTTCTTGAGAAGAAAGTTTGTCAATACCTGATATAAAACATTAACGTGTTTCTTAAAGTGAAAACTTTACAAAAAGGTATAATCTGAAAAATGTCATATTCTTTGATATTTCTTCTATCCCATTTTCCACCCCATCCCTTGTTTTTTGGTTTATTCTTTCCTGTGTTTCTTTTTATAAAGATAAGCAGATATACATGTTTTATTTTGCCTTTTTCTTATACAAAAGGTAGCACACTATGTGTGCTCTTTCATGCTTTGCTTTTTTTCATTTAACACTACCTTCTGGAAGTCACTCTGTATTAGTTTAAGAGATATTTCTCATTATTACAGCTGCATAGTACTGTATTATGTATATATACTACAGTCTGTTCAACTAGTCTTCTATGATTGGACATCTAGGTAATTTCCAGTATTTTGCAATTTCAAATATTACCACAATAAATGTGTGTGTGTATGTATGTGTGTGTTTGTGTGTGTATGCTCGTATAAATGAAATTGTGTTTTCAGGATAAATACCTAGAAGTAAGAATGCTGGGTCAAAGGGTAAATGTGTGTGTGTGTATTTATGTGTGTGTTAGATATTGCCAAATTCCCATCCATGTGGTCTGTACCATTTTTCATTCCCACCAGCAATTTCTCCATGAAGGTTGCTGTCCAAATTTTGCCAAGTAATGACATTAAAATATTCTTCTCCATCTATTATCACCATCATTTAAAAAAGAATTTCTCCCATTTTTATAAGGGAGAAAAGACAAATCAGAAAAAAAGGATAAGAAGAGCTCTTTAAATTGTATAAATATAGTTCTTATTCTGATTATTTTTCTCTTCTTGTTGAAGACAAATGCATCTCTACCCTGTATCAGATGAATCTTTACTTGATCATGTCTCTCCTGCCTTGAAATTCTTCGAGACTTTCCACAACTTCTCAGCACTTAACATGGTCTTAACATGGCCTATAAGAATATGTAAGATGTCAGCCATTTATCTCCAGCCACTCTGAATGTTTTAATCCTTTTAGTATCCAATTTCTCTCCCATAGGGCCTTTTCCTGTGTTGCTCTCCTTGCCACCATTAAATAACTAGACAAGTAAAACAACAAAAACAAAAAAACCTGGGTTCAGCCAGGTGCAGTGGCCTGTACCTGTAGTCCCACCTGTTTGAGAGGCTGAGGCGGGAATATTGCTTGAGCCCAGGTATTCAAGTCCAGCCTGGGCAATATAGCAAGATCTCATCTTTTTATTAAAAAAACAAACAAACAGGGTTCTTACCCTGGCTCTACCTTAATTTGTTATGTGACATTGTATCTGTTCTTTGGTCTTATAGTTTCTTAGTATTCTCAGCCTAAGGTGTAGTTATATCTGATGACCATCAGGCCCTTTCTGTTCTAAGTTGAAATGTTCCAGAAGCCATTTTGATAGGATGATAATGGAACTTAGCACATTTACTCCATGGCTATTAACTGTCACTCTGCTGTAAGTATACAACACATAATTGTTTGTCACAATTACTTAAACTTTATTTATTTTAAAAATATCCCTTGAAATCTATGAGTAAACCAAGTTTTGAGAAAACTGATTATTCAATTTTTGAATTATACTCATCCTGGGGTTCTATCTTTTGGATTCTGTTTTTAACACTGCTTTTCAAATGAAAGAGGTAATTTTGTACCCTTTTAAGGGGTTATTGTACTAAATCTATTGGGAGCAGGAAGAGGGAAAGGTGGGAGGGGTGATAAAAAAGAGAAGTTTACCTGGAGTTAATTTCCTATTCATTTATTAACAGGTCTGTTGCCTTGTTTAACTGACATTCTTTGTAGTTTTATAAAACTGACTGATATAAAGTAAAAATGAGAGAAAATAGAAATTTGAGAATTAGAGATTTTAGGAGTATATACATGTTGATCTCTGAAAACTGTTGCTAAATAGGTAATATTGTTGATCATTAAATAATCTGATCGGTTTAGATCTCTATATGATATTCTACGTTAAGTTCGTTCGTTAGTTCCTTTTAATTTGTAATTTATTTCTTAGAAGCCATGTTATAAATTGGTAATTCCGTTTTCAGGAAAGCCCCAAAAAGCTTTTTTAAAAATTTGTTTTTGGAGTCTTTCAGAGTGCATCCCTGCCTAAGACTGTTAATAAAATTGTTTATACACAAAAATTTATTCACAACTAAGAATATTTGTGACATCCAAAGTTGAATTGGCATTTAGGCACTAAAAAAGTTTAGGTGTTGGAAGGTAGTAAAGCTTCTTCTAGGCAATAGTAACTTAATGTATTGACGAAAGACAAAGTACTTGGTTCATCAGGGGTCCAAAATTATAGGACCAAAATGCAGTCACTTCAGATTCTTAATAACTATGCACCGTTCATGAACCAAATGTTTCTCAGTTGGGAATATGAAGTTTGCTCCATTTTCTATCTTATATTTCTCAATTTAAATACCAATGTCTGTAATTAGGATATCTTTAAATACCAAATCTGTAATTAGGATTTATTCTTCCAATTTACTTTTGGTATTTTGAACGTAAAATATTAAGGTTTGTTGACAAATCCTTAAGTAGTATGTTCAGTTTAATTTTCTGTGAATATATTATATACAATACATATTTTTTATGCTTTTTTTGGTAAACTAGTTACTTGATATTTTCTCAGAAAAGATGATTTCTAAGTTCAGAAATTATTAGGGTGCTGGAAAACCATTTTTCCGCACCTGAAAAATTTTCTCAGCTTACTCTGTTCCTTTGAAGGGAGTTAATGTGGGAAGAAAGATTAGTCAAATCTACTGTTTTATGAAAATGTTAAAAACAGTGGGCACAGTTTCTGTAGGGGGGCTTAGTGCTATCTTTTTAAAGTAATAAAAAGTAAAATCATCAGAGTTCTAATACTAATATAGATTTTTCTGAGTAAAGAGGGAAGGGAAGATAAAACTCTCAGAATATATAATTTACCACAAAGTATAGCACTAACGAAGGAAAATAAATTTTGTTCTGGTACACTTTCTATCCATAGGTAAGGGTTACTCAGTATTTGAAGTTCTAGATGAGAGAACTATGTTTGTTATCTGTGATGTATTGCTTTATGAAGAATCTTACAAAACTTTTGATTCATTTATCTTCCTGTTGACAGGAAACACCAAAAGTTTCTTTATGAACATAGTAATAACAACTATTTAATGACTGTTTTACTTCTTTTTTTTAAAGTTATATTCATGTTTTGTAATCTTGCCTTAAGTTTTACTCACAGATCTTTAAGCTGAGGAGAGTTCTGAAAAGTCTCAGTTACAGAATTCTCCGCCGCTTTCCCCAACATCAGTAAATTAGTAGTTGCTTTTCATCTCAGTATGTATAAGAATGTAGTGTATTTTTATTGACTGAAGTGTGAATCAAATAAAGGAATTTTAAGTCAATGGAAGAAAATGCATTTATATTATGTCTATGCTTCTCCTAGTATATAAAGGGCCATAGTTAGTATCTTCACTAGGTTGGTTTTTTTTTTTTTTTTTTTTTTGGTTTTTTTTTTGAGATAGGCTCTTGCTGTGTCATCCATGCTGGAGTACAGTGGTGTGATCATAGCTCACTGTGACCTGGACCTCCTGGGCTTAAGGCAGTAAGGATGTGTTTTGCTTTAGGTTTATCTAAAGGAAACCATGTATCCAAGAAAACCCTCCACTGTTATTTTATTGAAAGTAGGTTAACCTGTCCAGCAAATGATTGTGATTTTTGTGAAATCATTACAGCTCAAACCCAGAGAATAGCAAAAAATCAAACTGATGTCTTAAAAGAGTTATTTGTCCAAGCTGTATTCAGGACTTGAAAGATTAAGACCGTAAAAATCAGATAGGTTGATGCTGAATTTAATTGCGTGTCCTTTTTCTTAAATACAAGACATTCTTTTTTAGTTAACTTTGGAGAACTGCTTGAATTTTTTTAAAAAAGAATATGTCAGATAATAAAAACGTTTTAGTGTACTTCATACTTTTTTTCTAAAGTATACCTCAGAGCCATACCTGTTTTATGTCCTAGTGAAATGAAAATATAGTTTTGTTTAGTTATTTGGCCTTGTAGTTTTGCTGCTTTGTAATATGAGGAACTATGTCTTTAATAAATCATTTTGATGTACAGTAACATCTTGCCTACTTGAAATGTTTTCAGCTATCCAATAGTTGGCTTAAAATGGTCAGAAAAATGAAGGAAAAGAAAACATTTACAGTCATGTACCACCTAACAGTGAATGACCGCACCTACGATGGTGGTCTCATAAGATTAACATACTGCGTTTTTACTGTACCTTTTCTATGTTGAGATATATTTAGATACAAAAATACCATCATTTTATAGTTGTCTACAGTATTTTGTACAGTAGCATGCTGTCTAAGTTTGTAGCCTAGAAGCAATAGGGTATATAACATATAAGCTAGATGTGCAGTAGTGTATACCTTCTGGGTTGTGTAAGCACATACTATGATGTTTGCACAATGACATAATTACCTAAGCAAGCATCTAAGCAACATATGACTGTGTATTACTTTCTAAATGCCAAGTCCTGTGTCTCACTATCTCTGGTGTTTCTCTGACCTAACATATTTTAAATGTAAGTTCTTGATTGTGATGTAAGTGCACCTTTAAAATATACCTCTGGTAGTATTTTATTCTTTTGCTAAGTAAAAACTTAGCAAAGTAGCATTTTATTAGTTTTCTCCCTCTCAATTTTTGTGGCATACATCATTTTGAAATTGGTTACGATATATACAGAAAATCGAAATAGTAACTTCAAAGCATGCCACATAGATAGCATTTGCTTTCTACAAATCACCTGCACAGACAAAATCCCCAAAATGTTGTCAGTGTGTTACTGCTCAGGCTCTTCCAACAATGTTAATATGCTATCATTTCTACAGAAAACTACATTTTAAATTATATATATATTAAAATACTCCAAAAATATTTGATTATTTCAAATTACTCTTTTCTCATTGTTATTATAGTTTAAGAAACGTGATTGATAGTTTCCATTCAAAATAAAAATGGTATGTTGAATAAAAATATTAAATACTTAAATTCATATAAATAAATTAGTATAAAATAATTTAGTAAGTTAAATCATTTAATATAAAAAGGAATTCAAAGACATTACAGATTGTTAACATGTAATTTAAATCAGTCACTTTTAGACATTGAATAACTTTAAGAGATTCTTTTAATGAAGAAGGAACAAATCAAAATGGCTCAGAAAAATCAGATGGAGTGTATACACAAATAAAATACATGTTAATGCTTAACACATTGAATACAAATTTTCTTTATACTAATGACTTTAAAATGTCCTTGTGTTAATTTTCTTTTGGAGGTGGAAAAATAGTTTGTCCAAAAAGACACTTTTCACACTTGAAGGAACTTGAAAGTTCTGTCCCAGTGAGTCCCAATGTTTTATTTCAGGCAGCAGATTCATTGTCAAATATCTTACTTTTTAATGTCTGTAGGTTATGCTGAATAAAATTCTCTGCACCTTGAACTTCAGAGAATCTGGAGTCATTTCTCCTAACAGACCAGTTTTTCATTTTTATTGAATTCTGAATTGTGTCCGATGTAAAGTAGTAAACTATAGGGTCAAAACAACAGTTTGAAACAGCAATGCAGAGAGTGATTGGGTACATTGTCCTTACTGCTGCCACTACTGAGCAATTAACAAATGTTTGTGTTCTCACAAGAGAATATAAAATAAGATTGATATTGTAAGGAACAAAACAGAAACAGTATATGATCAAATGTACAAAAATCATTTTTAAAACCTTAGTTTTGTTTATTTTGCTTCTACTTAATGTAACAGGTTTATTTAAAGTTTTTAGCACCATGCTAGAACAAGTCACATTTAAAATTAGAGGAATAAAAAATCCCACTATTTCGATGAAAATTACAATCCTTGAGAGATATGTTTTCCATGTGTCTTCTGAAAAATTTTCAAAGCAGGCTTCTGAAGTATTGTTACCCTGAGAGTGGGTAGACTGAAAAAAAACGGCGGGTGCACTTCCTCCCATCACAGTCAACCACACGCCAATGCAAACAATCTTTGCATTTCTTTTGGTTCTTAGAGTCTTTGACTTAAATGGATAGACAATTGCCAGAAATCGATCTACACTAATACAGGTTAAGAACAGAATGCTTCCGTACATGTTGGTGTAAAACAGCATTACAGAAATTTTACAAAGCAAATCTCCAAATGGCCAGTTTCGTGTTGCAAAGTAAAAAATCCTGAAGGGTAAAGTAAAAACAAAAAGCAGGTCTGATATTGCCAAGTTAATCATGTATGTTGTGGTTTCATTTCGGACTTTGAGGATACAGATGAAAATGTATATAGCAACACAATTGGATATTAACCCAAGCACAAAAACCATGCTGAACATACACCCATACAAAGTGTACTTAAAGGAGTCATTATAGAAGCAGTCAGAGCTGTTAATGCTTACCATTGTAAAGGCACGATCAGTTTTCAGTTTGGAAGTACTTTCATCGGCTGCAGTCTCCTTTGGTATTCAGATTATAACCTCTATAACCTCCAATTTATTTGCAAATTATCCGGATCTTTGGATGGTTTTATAAATATTTCCTTTTTCTCAGAAAGATTCAAAAGAAACATGAAATCTGTTGCTGTGAAATTTCTGCTGGATTCTTCAACAGGAAAATACTTTCATTTTTTAACCTTCAGAAAATTCATGAATCCCAAAGCTCAGTTAACTGATGAGCAACCTTTAAAAAAATACAGTCAATGAGGCCAACCCATAGGATTATAAATGTAGAGAAAATCTGTATTCTGTGACGAGAATGAAACCACTTGTCTTCTAAACTTGTATTGCAGTAGTCAAGATGAATACTCCAAAGTTAATGTTTCTTTATGCCCCAAAATATTAAGCTTAAGTTATCAATCTTATTTTCTTTTTAGTGGAGAGTTTCAGAGACTTGAACATTCCCAATTTGTCCCATTTTACTTCTTGCTTCTTTTAAATGAAGTTTTCCTTTTTTGTTTTCCTGCCGTACGATCCCAGATGGTGGGTAAGCAGAAGAGTCTTTTAAAGATGCCAAAATAAATTCCAAAGCATGTTAGCTCTTGCCGAATTGAGGCCTTTTCCTCAGTTGCCAACTGTATCTTGAGGTCGCTTTCTCTGAAGTGAAAAAGAAAGGCTTGCTAGATTTGTAATATGACATCACAGGAAGAAGAGGCTGGGTTTGGACAAAGAAAGTTTCAGCCCAGTTTGTTTGCAGTTCCTTTAATCTGATAATGTGTCTGCCAGGGTTATACCTAGGAGGCTTGCAAGTAGTCACGGGCTGTTTAGCTGCATGGTCTGCTCATTAACTTTTTTTTATGCAGAAATGCCTTCTGGGGTGAGGGCAACTTCTCAGAGTTGTTTTAGTAGTAATAATTGAAAGAAAACAAATCACTATTAAGCCTGTTGTTCTCTTATTTGATTGCTTTTGTGTTTGGGATATGACATTTTAAAAGAAAATGTATATGGGTATGTATTTATAAATTGAAATTGTTAGTGATGTCTTAATGTATCATTTTAAAGAACTGTTTAATAGCTATCAAATGGGCCTTCAAACTTTAAAGTGTAAAAAGAATTTGACAAAAAAAAAAAAAAGAATTTGACTCTTGGTTTCTGTTTTTCCTAATTATTCTTCAATATTTAATTTAATTGTTATGATTGTGAGTAGCTCTTATCCTGGGTCTTATTAGTTTTTGATAAGCAACTTTCTCACATACTTTCCTCTTTCCTATGAAATTGAATTAATATTTTAGAGCTGTTTAAATTTTTAAATGACTCATTTCACCAAAGAACAAATTCAAGAATGTTTATCTGTGGTGTGGTGTTAATGTGTTAATCTTACTTTAACAGTGAATTTAAGCACAAAATGAAGTTGCATCTTTTTTTTTCTTTTTTTTTTTTTTGAGACAGTCTTGCTCTGTTACCCAGGCTGAAGTCAGTGGCTCAATCTCGGTTCACGGCAAAGTTGCATCTTTTAAACAAAATTTTTCTAACCTTAAATTGATTGAAATAAGGTTTAGAGAATAAAAATCCTATTAATTGGCTAAATTTTAGGTTCATAGTCTTATCTTCCTTCTTCCCCCTAGCTCTTCCCTTAACCCCTTAATATGATATTAACTGTATATTGGAATATATTTCAGATTTTGTCTTCATTGAAAAGTTTCTAAGAGTGGTTTCTTTATATATTTATATTTAAAGTATACTCATATTTTAGGCTGGGCGTGGTGGCTCACACCTGTAATCCCAGCATTTTGGAAGACCGAGGCAGGTGGAACACCTGAGGTCAGGATTTTGAGACCAGCCTGGCTAACATGGTGAAACTCTTATCTCTACTAAAAATACAAAAATTATCCTAGTGCTGTTGTGCACAATTATAGTCCAGTTACTTGGGAGGCTGAGGCAGGAGAATCACTTGAACCCAGGAGGCAGATGTTGCAGTGAACTGAGATCACACCACTGCACTCCAGCCTGGGCGACAGTGAGACTGTCTCAAAAAAAGTATAGGCTGGACACTGTGGCTCTCACCTGTAATCCCAGCCCTTTGTGGCCAAGCTAGGTGGATCACAAGGTCAGGAGGTTGAGAGCAGCCTGGCCAGCATGGTGAAACCCCATCTCTACTAAAAATACAAAAATTAACTGGGTGTAGTGGCATACACCTGTAATCTTACCTACTTAGGAAACTGAGGCAGGAGAATTGCTTGAAGTTGAACCTGGGAGGTGGAGGTTGCAGTGAGCTGAGATTGCACCACTGCACTCCAGACTGGGCAACAGAACAAGACTCCATGTCAGGAAAAAAAAAGCACGCTCGTATTTTAAAGATTCCAAAATCAGAAGAAGAAAGTATGTGTAGATATCACAACCTCTATGGCACATGTTTTTCTTGTTTTAAATATCTTTTTTTTTTTTTTTTCAGAACAGGCTAGATCAAGTTGTGCCTGTTATTATTTTTTTAATTTGGTCCAGTTTTAAGCTGAAACAATTCCTCTTGGGTATCAATTAAGTAATTTAAGAACATTTTTTTCTCACAAATTAGTTAGCTAATTTAAAAATAACATTGTAACATGTTTTGTGTTGTTTTGCACCTCTCTCACACTCAACAATTGATGAACTGTAGTCTATTTCTACTGTCTTGATTAGGAAACTCATCTATTATCAAATGACAAAAAAGATGAGTATTACTTATAACCAAATACTTAAAGTTTCGAAGGGCTGAATATCTTCGTATTACATTTGGTATAGAAAAAAGGTATGCCTGTGTTCTTATTAGAAGGCTGGTAGAAGCTGAGTGAACATTAATGGAAAAAGGAGTGGTTAATAAGCTTATATTCTCTTCGGAGAAAAATTTTCTGTTAGTAGTTATGTCTTACTATTTTTTTTTAAATTTGGTTTTGTATGTTTTAAGAAAACATAGAATCTTCGTAATTTTCTTTCAAATTGGTAGTCTCCTCTTTAGTCATCTTTAAATAATGAAATATATGCAGTTGTATACTCTGATCTTGTCCAACTTTTACTTTCATTTTGAATATGCCATTTTCTCAAAGAATTAAAATGTATTAATTCTATTTTGGAATATTACTGCACATATTGTTACTCACTTGTTATTTACTTAACCATTCATCTGTAGTTGTCTTTTTTTTTTCTTTTTCTTGTTCCTTTTTTTTTCTTTTGAAATGGAATCTTGCTCTGTCGCCCAGGCTGGAGTGCAGTGGTGATCTTGGCTCACTGCAACCTCTGCCTCCCAGGTTCCAGGGTTTCTCCCCACTCAGCCTCCTAAGTAGCTGGAATTACAGGGGCCCACCGCCACGCCCAGCTAATTTTTGTGTTTTTAGTAGAGGTAGGGTTTCACCATGTTGGCCCGGCTGGTCTTGAACTCGAGACCTCAAGTTATCCACCTGCCTTGGACTCCCAAAGTGCTGGGATTATAGGTGTGAGCCACCTCACCCAGCCTGTTCATCTATAGTTTTTTAATGTTTGAGTTATTGGGGCTTAAAATGGATAGATCACTATTTGTTAAATTAGGCTTTTCATTATTATCATTATTATAGTAAATGTATAACTCTTAACAAAATTCTCGATTCATTGTAGAGTCTCACATGTTTGCTGATGAGTGAATCATACCATAAACCTGAATTTTGTTGCACGTTGTTTCTACTGAGGAAGAACAGTAGCAGAGGGACTGTTTAAATAGGCAGAAGATAATTGATTAATTTTCCAGATATTTAACTTGGCTTCTAATTAAGGAGCCAAAGGGAAATTTAGAAACTTTGAAAGATCCTTAGGTTAGAATTGGAAAAACACAGAGTAACTACTTGCAAAGGAAGTGAATGAATCCATAGAATCAATTATATTTAATAGAAACTTTTGCATTTGATAGACTCAGGCAAACTGTTATTTCAATGTGAGCTCTCTATACTTCTGGAATTTAACTCTGTGAATCAATTTATTTCTTGTATGGGTTTTTTTTGGGAGGGAGGCGAAAATCAAACAGAGCCAGACAGATGTTAAAATGGTGAAGATAGAAACAGCTGTAGTCTGCAGCTCCCAGCAAGATCAATGCAGAGGGTGAGTGATTTCTGCATTTTCAACTGAGGTATCTGGCTCATCTCATTGAGACTGGCTAGACAGTGGGTACGTCCCATAGAGGGTGAGCTGAAGCAGGGTGGGGCATTGCCTCACCTGGGAAGTGTAATGGGTCAGGGAACTCCCTCCTGTAGCCAAGGGAAGCCGTGAGAGATTGTGCTGTGAGGAATGGTACCTTCCAGCTTAGATACTATGCTTTTCCAATGGTCTTTGCAACCAGCAGACCAGGAGATTCCCCTGGGTGCCTACATCACAAGGGCCCTGGATTTTGAGCACAAAACTGGGTGGCTGTTTGGGCAGACACCCAGCTAGCTCCAGGAGTTTTTTTTCGTACCTTAGTCTCACCTGGAACACGAGCAAGACAGAACCGTTCACTCCTCCAGAAAAGGGGCTGAAGCCAGGGAGCCAAGCGGTCTAGCTCAGCGGATCTCACCCTGACGGAGCCCAGCAAGCTAAGATCCACTGGCCTGAAATTCTCGCTGCCAGCACAGCAGTCTGAAGTCAATCTGGGATGCTCGAGATTGGTGGGAGGAGGGGTGTCTACCATTACTGAGGCTTAAGTAGGTGGTTTTCCCCTCACAGTGTAAACAAAATCTCGAGGAAATTTGAACTGGGCAGAGCCCACCACAGCTTGGCAGAGCCGCTGTAGCCAGACTGCCTCTCTAGATTCCTCCTCTTTGGGCAGGACAGCTCTGAAAATAAAAGGTAGCAGCCCCTGTCAGGGGCTTGTAGACAGAACTCCCATCTCCCTGGGACAGAGCACCTGGAGGAAGGGGCACTGTGCACACAGCTTCAGCAGACTTAAGCATTCCTGCCTGGCAGGTCTGAAGAGAGTAGTGGATCTCCCAGCACAGCGCTTGAGCTCTTCTAAGGGACAGACTGCCTGGTCAATGGGTCCTGAACTCCTGTGCCTCCTGACTGGGAGATAACTCCAGGCAGGGGTCAACAGACACCTCATACAGGAGACCTCCAACTGTATGAGTTGGAGGGGCATCTGGCAGTGCCCCTCTGAAACAAAGCTTCCAGAGGAAGGAACAGTCAGCAATCTTTGCTATTCTGCGGCCTCTGCTGGTGATACCCAGGCAAACAGGGTCTGGAATGTATCTCCATCAAACTCCAGCAGACCTGCAGCAGAGGGGCCTGATTATTAGAAGGAAAACTAACAAACAGAAAAGAATAGCATCAATATCAACGAAAAGGACATTCACTCAAAAACCCCATCTTGAAGGTCACCAACATCAAAGACCAAAGATAGATAAATCCATGAAGATGAAGATAAACCAGCACAAAAAGGCTGAAAATTCCCAAAACCAGAATGCCTCTTCTCCTCCAAAGGATCACAACTCCTCACCAGCAAGGGAACAAAACTGGATGGAGAATGAGTCTGATGAATCAACAGAAGTAGGCTTCAGAAGGTGGGTAATAAAAAAACTCATCTGAGTTAAAAGAGCATGTTCAAACCCAATGCAAGGAAGCTAAGAACTTTGAAAAAAGGTTAGAGGAATTGCTGACTAGAATAACCAGTTTAGAGAAGAACATAAATGGCCTGATGGAGCTGAAAAACACAGCACGAGAACTTTGGGAAGCATACATTAGTATCAATAGCCAAATCAGTCAAGTGAAAGGATATCCAAAACTGAAGATCAACTTAATGAAATAAAGTGTGAAGACAAGATTAGAGAAAAAAGAATTCAAACAAACAAAGCCTCCAAGAAATACGGGACTATATGCAAAGACCAAACCTATGTTTGATTGGAGCGCATGAAAATGAGGGGGAGAATGGAAACAAGTTGGAAAACACACATTGGGATATTTATCCAGGAGAACTTCCCCAACCTAGCAAAACAGGCCAACATTCTAATTCAGGAAATACAGAGAATACTAAAAAGATACTCTTCAATAAGAGCAATCTCAAGACACATAATCATAGATTCACCAAGGTTGAAATGAAGGAAAAAATCTTAAAGGCAGCCAGAGAGAAAGGTCGGGTTTCCCATAAAGGGAAGCCTATCAGACTATAACAGCGAATCTCTGCAGAAACCCTACAAGCCAGAAGAGAATGGGGGAATATTAACATTCTTAAAATAATTTTTAACCCAGAATTTTATATCCAGCTAAACTAAACTTCATATGCGAAGGAGAAATAAAACCCTTTACAGATAAGCAAATGCTGAGAGATTTTGTCACTACCAAGCCTGCCTTACAAGACTCCTGAAGGAAACACTAAATATGGAAAGGAAAAACAAGCACCAGCCACTGCAAAAACATACCAAATTGTAAAGACCATCGACTTTATGAAGAAGCTGCATTAACTAATGGCAAAATAACCAGCTATATATAATGACAGGATCAAATTCACGCATTAAAAATATTAACCTTAAATGTAAATCGACTACATGCCCCAAATAAAAGACACAGACTGGCAAACTGGATAAAGAGTCAAGACCCATCGATGTGCTGTATTCAGGAAACCCATCTCATGTGCAACGACACACATAGCCTTGAAATAAAGAGATGGAGGAGGAATATTTACCAAGCAAATAGAAAGCAAAAAGAAGTAGGGATTGCAATCCTGTCTCTGAGAAAACAGACTTTAACCAACAAAGATCAAAAAAGACAAATGATAAAGGGATGAATGCAACAACAAGAGCTAACTATCGCCTACCAACCAAAAAAAAAAAAGCCAAGGAACAGACGGATTTACAGCCAAATTCTACCAGAGGTACAAAAAGGAGCTGATACCATTCCTTCTGAAACTATTCCAAATGATAGAAAAAAGAGAAACTCCTCCCCAACTAATGTTATGAGGTCAGCATCATCCTGATACCAAAACCTGGCAGAGACACAACAAATAAAGAAAATTTCAGGACAATATCCCTGATGAACATCAATCTGAAAATCCTCAATAAAATACTGGCAAACCAAATCCAGAAGCACATCAAAAAGCTTATCCACCATGATCAAGTCACCTTCATCCCTGGGATGCAAGGCTGGTTCAACCTACACAAATCAATAAACCTAATCTATCACATAAACAGAATCAATGACAAAAAACCACATGACTATCTCAATAGATGCAGAAAAGGCCTTCAATAAAATTCAACACCCCTTTATGCTAAAAACTCTCAATAAACTAGGTATTGATGGAACATATCACAATATAATAAGAGCTATTTATGACAAACCCATAGCTAATATCATACCGAATGGGCAAAAGCTGGAAGCATTTCCTATGAAAACCAGCAGAAGACAAGGATGCCCTCTCTCACCACTCCTATTCAACAAAGTATTGGAAGTCCTGGCCAGGGCAAACAGACCAGAGAAAGAAATCAAGAGTATCTGTATAAGAAGAGAGGAAGTCAAATTGTCTCTGTTTGCAGATGATATGATTGTATATTTAGAAAACCCCATTGTTTCAGCCCAAAATCCCCTTAAGCTCATAAACAACTTCAGCAAATTCTGAGGATACAAAATCAATGTACAAAAATTATAAGCATTCCTATACACCAATAATAGGCAAACAGCAAAATCATGAGTGAACTCCCATTCACAGTTACTACAAAGAGAACAAAATACCTAGGAATACAACTTACAAGGGATGTGAAGAAACTCTTCAAGGAGAACTACAAACCACTGCTCAAGGAAATAAGAGAGGACACAAACAAATGGACAAACATTCTTCCATGCTCATGGATAGGAAGAATCAATATTGTGAAAATGGCCATGCTGCCCAAAGTAATTTATAGATTCAATGCTATCCCCATCAAGCTACCATGGACTTTCTTCACAGAATTAGAAAAAATTGCTTTAAATTTCATATGGAACCAAAAAAGAGTCCATATAGCCAAGACAATCTTAAGCAAAAAGAAAAAAGCTGGAAGCATCATGCTACCTGACTTCAAACTATACTCCAAGGCTATGGTAACCAAAACAGTATGGTGCTGCTGCCAAAACAGACATATAGACCAATGGAACAGAACAGAGGCCTCACAAATAACACCACACATTTACAACCATTTAATCTTTGACAAACATGACAAAAACAAGCAATAAGGAGAAAGGAGTCTCTATTTAATAAATGGTATTGGGAAAACTGGCTAGCCATATGCAGAAAACTGAAACTGGACTCCTTTCTTACATCTTATACAAAAGTTAACTCAAGATGGATTAAAGTCTTAAACATAAGACCTAAAACCATAAAAACCCTAGAAGAAAACCTAGGCAATACCATTCAGGTCATAGGCATGGGCAAAGACTTCATGACTAAAGCACCAAAAGCAATAGCAACAAAAGCCAAAATTGACAAATGGGATCTAATTAAAGAGCTTATGCACAGCAAAAGAAACTATCATCAGAGTGATCAGGCAACCTACAGAATTGGAGAAAATTTTTGCAATCCATCTGACAAAGGGCTAGTATCCAGAATCTACAAAGAACTAAAATAAATTTACAAGAAAAAAGCAACCCCATCAAAAAGTGGGTGAAGGATACAAACAGAGACTTCTCAAAAGAAGACATTTATGTGGCCAAGAAACATGAAAAAAAGCTTAATGGCACTAGTCATTAGAGAAATGCAAATCAAAACCACAGTGAGATGCCGTCTCATGCCAATTAGAATGGTGATCATTAAAAAGTTAGGAAACAATAGATGCTGGAGAGGATGTGGAGAAATAGGAATGCTTTTACACTGTTGGTGGGAGTGTAAATTAGTTCAACCATTGTGCAAGACAGTGTGGTGATTCCTCAAGAATCTAGAACCAGAAATACCATTTGACCCAGCAATCTCTTTATTGGGTGTATACCCAAAGGATTATAAATCACTCTACTATAAAGGACACATGGACTTGTATGTTTATTACGGCATTGTTCACAATAGCAAAGGCATGGAACAAACCCAAATGCCCATCAGTGATAGACTGGATAAAGAAAATGTGGCATATATATTCCATGGAATACTCTGCAGCCATAAAAAAAGGATGAATTCATGTCCTTTGCAAGGACATGGATGAAGCTGGCAACCATCATTCTCAGCAAACTAACACAAGAACAGAAAATCAAACGCTGCATATTCTCACTTATAAATGGGAGTTGAACAATGAGAACACATGGACACAGGGAGGGGACCATTACCCACCAGGGCCTGTTGCAGGGTCAGGGCTTAGGGGAGGGATGGTATTAGGAGAAATATTTAATGTATATGATGTGTTGATGGATGCAGTAAACCACCATGACACATGTATACCTATGTAACAAGCCTGCACGTTCTACACATGTATTGGTGAAGACAAGTCTTTTTTAGGACTGTTACCATAATGGGCATGTAGACTGATTTGAAATATAGTATATGTGCTCTGGCAACATAAGGAGACCTTATCGCTACAAAAAATTTAAAAATTACCTGGGTGTGGTGATGTGAACCTGTGGTTTCAGCTGCTTGGGAGGTTTTGGTGGGAGGATTAAGCCTAGGAAGTTGAGACTATAGTGAGCCATGATTGTACCATTGCACTTAAGCCTGGGTGACAATTCAAGGCCTTGTCTAATAAAAATAAAGGAAAGAAATGTAGCCTACATATACAACCTATTTAAAATATAGTGAATCTTGGCCAAGAACTATGGTTCACACCTGTAATCCCAACACTTTGGGAGGCCAAGGTGAGAGTATCACTTGAGACCAGGAGTTCAAGACCAGCCTGGGCAACATACTGACACCCTGTTTCAAAATTAGGCAACTGTGGTGGTGTGTACCTGTAGTCCTGGTTACTAGGGAGGCTGAGCTGGGTGGATCACTTGAGCCCAGGAGATTGAGGCTGCAGTGAGATATGATTGTACCATTTTACTCTAGCCTGAGTAACAGAGAGAGACCCGATCTCAAAAATAAATAAATAAATAAGTAAAAAGAATGAAATATAGTGAATTTCATTATGTAATGCATCACTTTCCAAAATTTAATTACATCTGATTCTGATTCTTTGAATACTTTCAGTGCTTAAGCTGACAGTTTGGGTTTTTGTTTTTGTTTTTTTTGGGATGGAGTCTCACTCTGTCGCCCAGGCTGGTGTGCAGTGGTGCAATCTCAGATCACTGCAACCTCCGCAGGTTGGGTTTTTTAAATACTCTTAGGTATAATAGATCAAGGAGTTGGTTGGTTTATTTTATATATATATATAATCTTAGATATAATAGGAGTATAAAATAGATAACAATAGATAAGAGATAATAATAGGTAAGAGCATACAACCAACTCAAGGAGATGGTTGGGTTTTTTTTTCAAATATTCTTAGGTTTAAAGATCAGGGAGTCACCTTACATTCTTTATGTTTAAGGATTTCTGATTTTTGAAACCAGGTTGCACAAGAAACGTGTAAGACTAAATATTTTTTAAAAGGCTTCACTTTATGTTTTGATAGCATTCTTCTTTAAAAGACCTATTTTTTCCTTATTTTGTAAAAAATTAGGAAAGAACACTTTTACTGTGTTCTTTTGCTATTAAATTGATCAAAGAGGAATTTATCAAAACTTTAAAGAATTCTCTCTTTAAAAGTTTTGAAGACCATAATTGGAATTGTATGTAACACTGAGAACAAGGGATATGAAAAAAAAAATTGGATGAGAGAGTATATGAGACTTAAAACAGAAATACATTCATTCAAGTTCACAAGAAAGTATGATCCAGGCACAGTGGTACATACCTTTAGTCTCAGCTACTCTAGAGTAGCTTCTAGCTTCTAGAAGCTAAGACAAGAGGACCACTTGAGGCCGCAGGAGTTTGAGGCTGCATTGCTCTATGGTGACACCTGTCAATAGCCACAGCACTCCATCCTGGGCAATATAATAAGACACTGTCTCTTAAAAGAAGAAAGAAAGCAAAAAGTATGGAACATTGATGTTTTAAAATTTAAGAAGAATTAATCTAAACTAACTTTAGTCATTTTGTATGCAGCAAATGTTTACCATGGTGAAATATGACTTCCATCTCTAATTTATACTTATGAAAAAAGCATTTGGGATTCTTTTGTTGCTCATTATGATAAATTTTCTTTTAGGTTTAGAAACCTTTTTCAGTTTGAGAAATGAACATTTGTAATTTATGTTGACAGAATGTATTTATTTTCTATAAAAAGATCTTTTAGCTTAAGGAGAAAAAATTTTAAATTCTAGACTAGTATTGCCATAAGTCTATTGGTATCATTTGGAAGTGATTTACCTTCCTTTCATTATTGTAAACACTTAATACTTTGTTACTTTTTGCTGGAGCATGAGTCATGTACCCAAGTTCAAAGCGTTGAACCAGCTTGTTACTTTTTGCTGGAGCATGAGTCATGTACCCAAGTTCAAAGAGTTGAACCAACTTTTGTAGAGTTGGATGGGAATAGAAGAAAGATTTAAAGAGTGATGAATGATGATCATAGCAAAGTAACAGTTGATGGGAATGATGGTTGAAGCAGGTTCAAATAGGGAAAGGAAATCAAAAGGAGTGAAAATGTTATTGTGGTCAGATTTAAAACTTGAATAAGCATATTTATCTCTGCATATACTTGAATTGTCCCTTTTTCCTTATCTTTTTCCCCCCCAACTCTCCTGTTGTCTCCTCATCTCCAACTCTTAGAATCATATCACATTTTTTCTATGGAGCCTTCTTACTCTTATCAGTTTCTTTTCTGTACTTCCACAGTACATAGTTTGCCTTTTAAGACATATTCATGCAATTCAATTAAGAATAAAAAACAAGGTCATGTGTGGTGGCTTATGCCTGTAATCCTAGCACTTTGTGAGGCCAAGGTGGGAAGATCACTTGAGGTCAGAAGTTCAAAACCAGCCTGGCCAACATGAGGAAACTGTGCAGTGCGGTGACAGAGATCGTGCCATTGCATTCCAGCCTAGGTGACAGTGCAAGACTCCATCTCAAAATAATAATAATGAAATAATTGCAATACAAGATATAACAATAGATATTAGTAACACAGAGATGAGAGTCTACCAATTTAGTAAAGAGCCTCTTGAGGAGATGAAGTCTAATGAAGGCTAACCCTTTACAGTTGAATACAAATTTTAAATTTCAGGTCTTGAAGGCTAGAGCCATTCCTGGTAATAATGTATAAGTGTAGTCCCATTAGTATAGTCATGCTACTTTTCTCCTTCAAAAACACAGAAAACTATTTGAGTGAATATTTTCTTCATTCTCTCAATGATGCTATGTAACCTAGTGCTACTCTGAATTCCTGGAAGATAAGTTAATTCTTCACATACAACATATGCCTCCTGGCATAAATGCTGAATTTGGTTATAAAACCTTAGTTGGGAAGGGCTAGGTGGGCAGTAGCTTTCAAAAATTTTTCACCTACTCTAGAAGCTGCAAGGTGTAACGAAAGGATCAATTTCACTAGGTATTAAGTGACCTGGATTCTAATCCCAGCTACTAAAAATTAATGTGCATCTCCTAAGACCTACGTACTCAGAAGGCAGAGGTAGAAGGATCTTTTGAGCCCAGGAGTTCCAGTCTAGCCTGGGCAATATAGAGAGACCACAATTCTTAAAGGAAAAAAAATTAACATGACCTTGAGCAAATAATTAACTTCTTTGTTGTACATTTGTAAAATAAGAGTATTAAATTAGACCTATAGAATTCTTTTCAGCCCTTAGCTTTCTATCTAATTTAGTCTCCACACTAATATTGAATGACAGAAAGAACATGTATTATTATCTCCATTTTACAGATCAAGAAACTAAAATTCAGAGAAATTATGACTTGCCTAGGATTACAAAGTGATCATTGGTGGAGAATGATGAAGTCAAAACTAAAAACTAGGTCCTCACAGGAAGTAACCGTATACATGTTTGTCTAATGAAAGAATACAACTCAGTGAGTGCATGCATAAAGGAATAGTAGAAAGCACTGTGACCTAGAGATCCAGAATCCTTGATTTCTAAGTTTTGACCTTACCTTGGGCAAACTCTGCCCTGAACTTTAAGATGGATATCACATGCCTTTCTGACCTTATGGAGAGTTTTCAGAACAAAATGAAATTAAAACAAACTTTGAATGTAAAACTCTAAAAGTATACTATTATAGATGAAATACTTCTATCTTAACTTTATAGAAAAAGATGCTATTATAGATGAAATATCTATAATATCTTAACTTTATAGAAATAAATGTTATGTTGTGGGAAAACATGGGACAGTATGATTTGTTTTCTTGACCAAATAGAATGCCTATGCTTTAAGTATGTCAGATAAAGAAGTGATCATGTAAAATCACTGCTAATGTACAGCCAATTTAAATCAAGCAGACACAGGCTTTGCTTATAAAAACCACATTTACCTCTAAGTTAGTTTGCTTGGTGGTTAACAGATTGCATCTTGCATTAATCTTAATACCCTCTAATGTTGGAGCTAGCACTAGATCCTCGAAATTCAGAGTTCAAGTCCACCTTACCCCTGTTAAAACTAACCATTCATCTTCTCTGGTATATAGTTTAGCTCTCCTTCCAGTCACTCAAGTACAAGTTAGGAAACTAAAATCACAGCTAATTATTGACAGAGCTAGAACTCAAATCCTAGTTTCTTGACTTCTAGTCAAGTTTTCTCATTGTAACAGATAGCTTCCACCCTTTTTTTCTTACTGATGTTGTGCTAGTTCGTTCTGTGTTGCTGTAAAGAAATACCAGAGACTGGATAATTTATAAAGAAAAGAGGTTTAATTGGCTAACAGTTCGGCAGGCTGTGCAGGAAGCATGACATCAGCATCTACTCAGCTTCTGGTGAGTCCTAAGGGTGCTTATATTCACGGCAGAAGTCGAAGGGGGAACAGGCATGTCACATGGCGACAGTAGCAGCAAGAGGAGGGAGGAGGTCTCATACTCTTTTTAAACAACCAGATCTCTTGTGAACTAACTGAGCAAGAGCTCACTTATCACCAAGGAGATGGTGCTAAACTATTCGTAAGGGATCCACCCCACTGATGTAGTCACCTTCTATCAGACCTCACCTCCAACATTGGGGATTACATTCTAACATGAGATTTGGAAGAGACAAACATTCAAACCGTATCAGATATAAAATAGGAAACTTGGTTCATAGCTTAGGTAAATATTAAGCAAAGAACTTTGTTTTTAAATGTGTAAGCTATATAGACTTTTTAAAACACTAAATTTTAACATTATGATAGAAATTTAAGAGATTTTAGACATTTTCATCCTTCTGTAGATTAAAATTGTATGACCATGCTTCACTTTTAGCTTCATCTTTATTTATTTAAAAAAGTTTGCATTTGTACATAGTAGTGTGCCAAGTTTTATAAAAGGAGGAAATATCTCTGCTGCTTTCAAATAATTAGAACAAGGGTTTTCTGTGAATACCCAATTTAACACCTTCCAGCATAGATTATTATCAGAAATCCAAGTACTTTTCAGTTTAAGCAAACATTTATTGACTTTGTATCTTTTACCCATTACTGAGGGGTAGGATTTGAAAAGGACTGGTCTCTCAGTATGCTCGTGGAAGCTGAATGCTCTGATATACCTGAATTCTTTTGCTCCCAGTAGTGAAATCGTGTGTGTATTAAAAGTTTAAGCATTGTTTGCTCCCAGATTTATATTTGGTGGTTTTTCATATTATTGTTATGTTATGAAATGTAATTGCAAAAAAGGTTTTAGTCAAACCAAGTTCAGTGCTTTGAAATGACTCAGAGGCAAGTTGCAGAAACTATTATAGAGTTAGATGTATAAAAGATATTAGAGAGGCAATATAAGAAACTGGAAAAGATTGCCGGGTGCAGTAGCACATGCCTGTAGTCCCAGCTATTCAGGAGGCTGAGTGGGAGGATCGCTGAAGCCCAGGAGTTCTGGCTGTGTACTGTGCCAAGAGGGTGTTTGCACTAAGTTCCGCATCAATATGGTGATCTCCTGGGAGCAGGGAACCACCAGGTTGCCTCAGGAGGGGTGAACCAGCCCAGGCTGCAAAATAGAAGGATTGTGTCTCTAGGCCTCTGACCCCTTCGGATTTTTATGTCCTCACCCTACACATAGTGAAAACCATAAGCATGCATAATTGGTTTGGTTTACAGAAGAAAAACAACTGAGAACTAAAAAACAAAACAAAACCTTTACCTTGACCTTGACCAAAACCTTGAAAAGAGAGTTTCAAGTGAATATATGTTTTATATTTTTAAAATTAAAGTAAAATGCTATATGGAATTATTTATATTATTTTAAAAAGATTTTCTGCTTAGCTTTTTAAATTAACTGGTGCCAATCTCTCAAATAAGACAATTTATGTACAGCAATAGTCAACTGGAAAATGTAATGAAAAAATATTCAATCTGTAGCAATAACAAATAGTATAAAATACCTTCAGAATAAACTTAATAGGCAAAGTGCAGGATCTAGATGAAAACAAAGCAAAAGGCTACAAAACTTTAATGAAGGCCATAAGAGAACACTTGAACATGTACCAGGCAGTTTTCCTGGAACAACTCTATATAGTTAATGCCATTCCATTTAAAATCTCAGTGTTTTCAGTGAATGTCCTTACAAGTTTGCTCATCTGTAGATACTGTGGGTTATATCGCCTAGGAGTTTCATTTCTGAGAAAAATTCATTTCTAGGAAAAAAAAAATCCCTTCCTAATTTGCATTCCTATCAGTAGTACCTGTTTCTCCACACCCTCACCCAAACCATATTATTATTAGACTTTTAACAGGTCAAAGTAGTATCTTGTTTAGTTTGTATTTATTTAGTTATAAAGAGACCAGAAATAGACCCATACCTAAGGGAACTTAACGTATGATAATTTCTCCACTTCAAATCAGTGGAGGAAAAAATGGGATAATTCAGTAAATGCTCATGAGTTATCAGGATAGCAATTTGAAAATAAGAGGTAGACTTTGACTTATTCTTTATACCAAAATAAATTTTAGCTAGATCAATAATCTCAATAAAAAATGACTCCATATAAGTTCTGGGAAAAAATGAGGGTGTTTAAAAAATAGCAGTAGAGGCTGGGCACAGTGGCTCATGCCTGTAATCCCAGCACTTTGGGAGGCCAAAGTGGGTGGATCACCTGAGGTTAGGAGTTTGAGACCAGCCTGGCCAACATGCAAAACCCTGTCTCTACTAAAAATACAAAAATTAGCTGAGTGTTGTAGCATGCACCTATAGTCCCAGCTACTTGGGAGGCTGAGGCAGAATAATCACTTGAACCCGGAAGGTGAAGGTTGCAGTGAGCTGAGGCTGTGCCACTGCATTCCAGCCTCAGTGCTGGAGTGAGACTACATCTCAAAATAATAATAACAATCATCATAATAAAGTAACAGTAGAGACCTGGGTGTGTGGCTCACACCTGTAATCCCAGAAACTCGGGAGGCTGAAGCAGAAGGATTGATTGCTGGAGCCCGAGTTCAGGACTGCAGTGAGCCATGCCACTGTACTTCAGCCTGGGTGACAGCCCAACACTAACAAATAAAATCAAATAATATATTTAAAAATAGTAGTAGAGGCTTTCTAAGTATTATATGTAATCTAACATTTAAACAAAGATAGATTTGACTAAATAATTTTGTTGCAAGAACACCATGAAGTGGAGAGAAAATGTCAGTCTATCACATGACTCATATGAGTTATCGTAGCATTTACACAATAGTTAAATTACAAATTTATTTATAGAAACAAGTCTGTTAGAACAAACTAACAAAAATTAACAACCCTTTTTAAAAAATTGGAAAAACAGCTAAACAAGCATATCATTTTGTCCTTAACTTAAAAATGGTTCTCAGTTTTAAGTACTCAAATTTAATATTTTTAAAGTTTTGGCCTTCAAAATAAAAATGACTACACATTTGATTAGATATCTTTCTTTTTTTCTTTTTATTTCAGATGACTGATTTTTAATGTCTAGTGCTATGAACACTAATGCAACTATGCTTGAAACCAGAAACATATTTTGACTTTAGGCATTTATGTAGTTAAATGTTTGGCTCTTAACCCAGATTGGAATTCAAAGAAAGAGAATAGCTCTTTAACGGATACTGATACTCAAAAGGTAAAGAATTACTGTTACGGTTCTAAGCCACTAGTCATCCATTCCCAGAACAAAATTTCTGTGGTCACTTCTTTTTATTGGTTTTCTAGTGTCTTTGCTTTAATCAACTGTTTTCACATGTTTGAAAAATTTGAGGGTTTCCTGTCTGTACTAGAAGTTACCAACACTACTCCAGAAAGGTTAGAAACTAAATACCAAAGGACTGCTTCTACAAAAGTCCCCCTTTTAAAGCCCAGTCTTTTGTTGTTGTTACAGTTAAACAGAAGTGAACTATTTCAACCTAACTGAAAAAGGTTGCTGAATTTTTGCCCTGGCCATATAAATTGGAAATTAAGACAGGCATATTAAAATTTTTTCCAGCTTATGTTGTCTTCACCTCTGGGTCCACTGATACATGTTTTTTTATTCAGTAGTGAAATATTTATTGAGTGTAACTGTGTACCGGGTGCCTTTCTAGGTGCTGGAAGTATAGCAGTGAATAAAACAAAATCCCTGAGCTTATATTTTATTTGGAGAAGACAATCAGTAAATGAACAATTATGTAACTGGTTATATGGTGATACGTTCTCTGAAGAAAAATAATTTAGGAGGAAAAGGGGGTGGACTCTTACTTCCATATAGGGATGTCAAAGGCAGCCTTGTTAATAAGGGGACATTTGAACAGAAACTTGAAAGAAGTGAAGGAATGAATCATGTGGCTGTCTCAGGGAATTAACCTTTAACTGATCAACATCTTTAAAAGGCCTTCCCCAATCTATATTTTCAGGCTTACTTCCCAGAAATTCACTCACCATATTCATGTCCCCAAGATCTTTGGGGTAATTAGAAATTTTTGAACAGTGTTTCAACTTGGTAAGATTCTACGTGTCTGCCTCTAATTTTTATTTTACACTGCACCTTATAAAATAGGAATGTATGTTTTGTTTTGTTTTGGGTTACTTACCAGTGTTCTGAAACTAAATACTTCTAAGAGAGTAGCTGTCTCTCATTAAAGAGCCTCAGGTCAGTAGTTCCATTTCAAGTCACATTCCACCCTGACTTCTCTCTTCTCCCCATTCAGTGATTGGGTTCATGTCTTTTACTCTTTGGTGCTTTGGTGAGCATCCTGTTTATCTCAAGAGACTGAACTTTCTCCTGAATTTAATTTCCCTGATAGCAGGGACATCTGACCGCCTATGTCAACTGTCTCCTTGACTTCTGTAAATTATTTGTCCTAGCTATGCTTGAGTGAGCATCCAGGAATAAAATTTCATTTCCTTGGAATAAAATTTTAAATTATAATGTAGGAGAGATATTACTATTAAGGCTCTTAAAAAGCAATTATAAGAGACAGAATAAAATTAGAAGGAAAAAAGATAGCATTATCCTACTACTCTAATAAATCAGCTATTTATGATTTTCTAGATGTAATTTCAGTCTTTGCTGTTATGCTTATATAGTTAAAAACAGAGAATAGTATCTTTAAGATTTGGAAGGGAATACTGCTTTTTCTTTTTATGTGCTCTTAGTTAAGAACTCTTTCTATTGTGTCTTATAAACTGTCTTATCATAAATTTCTCAAAGTGATTTTAACCACTGTACATTTTTAAAAATATGAGAAATAAATTAGTTTCTGATGCGAACATACATGTAAGCTACTAAACCTCAGTATTACTATGAAATATCTAAAATGTGACTTACTGGAAATAAATTAATTTCTTTTAGACTTCAATTTTTTTTTTCAAAAAGATACATATGTGCTTGTCTATTTATAAGAGTATATCTGGGTAAATATAGAACATAGGAAATTTACTTTGATGTTTTAAAACATTTAAAATTATTTAAATATACTACTATAAATTTTAAAATTTATAGTAGTATATTTAAATTTTAAAGTAGTATATAAATTTTTATAGTAGTATATAAATTTTAAAGTTTATAGTAGTACATTTATATTTAAATTTATCTTTGATCAGAAGCATTAAAATTCTTATCTAAGATGTATACTATTTGAAGGAGAGAATTGGGATTCTGCCACCTTGCTTTGTAACTTAAAAGAGCTTTTTCAGGGACTCCCTAAGAGTACCTGCTAGAGTTGAATCTGGCAAAATTTTTGTTCAGAGAATTTTTGCCACTAAATAAACCTTAAATAAGTATGTCACATAGGATAGACTGTATTTACATTAAACAATTTTTAGTAACTTGCACCAAATACTATGACAAAAGCATAATTGTTATTTTATATAACAGTTTCACTGTTAACAAAAATGCAGTTTTTTTCTCTTTAGTAGGTATATCTTTTGGAAAACTTTCAGTCAGACTAGTGAAACAAGGACTTTGGCTTATTCAGATTTATTCCATTCATTCATCATCATTGAATTAATTACTTCTTGAGAAGAAGCATATCTTACAACTTTTGTCTTTATTACCTCAATATTTTTTATTTTTATTTAAATATATACGTTTATATACTTTGTTTTTAAATAGGGTCTTGCTATCTTGCCCAGGCTGGTCTTGAACTCCTGGACTCAAGTGATCCTTCTGCCTTGGCCTCCCAAAGTGCTGGGATTATAGGCATGAGCCACTGTTCCTGGCCTCAATATTTAAAGTTTACAAGCATGTATGTTCTTAAAATCTTGCAAATTAAAGAAATAATCTCTTTGATCTTAATAGCTTTGTATTTTACCATATTATAAATTGAAACATTGAAGCTTTAACATTTTCTTCAGTGAGCCAGGACAGGTGGCTCATGCCCGTAATTCTTGCGCTTTGGGAGGCTGAGGCAGGAGGATCACTTGAGTCCTGTAGTTTGAGAACAGCCTGGGCAACATAGTGAAAATCTCTCTCCATTTTATAAATAAATAAATAAATACTTATTCAGTGAATCTGTTTTTGGATTCAGTCTTGGTGAAATTTCTTTTCATGTCTTCGCTCATTTTCTAATTCGATTGTTTGTTTTTTACCATTGAGTTTTGAGAGTTCTTTATATATTCTCAATACTAGTCATTTTTTTGTTAGATATGTGGTTAGCAAATATTTTCTCTTAGCCTGTAGCTTCTTTCTTCATCTTCTTTACATCATCTTTTTCATCCAAAAGTTTTTAATTTTAATAAAGTCCAGTTTATCACTTTTTCTTTTATGGATCATGCTTTTGTTGTCAAATCTAAGAACTCAATTCTGAAGATTTTCCCTTATATTTAAAAAATGATAGTTTTACATTTTAAGTCCATGATCCACTTTAAGTTTATTTTTGTACAAGGTTTGAGATTTGGGTTAAGGTTCTTTTGGAGGGGCTGAGGTAGGGCACCATGGATGTTCAGTTGTTCCAGCCCCATTTGTTTTAGAGGCTCTCCTTTTCCTATTGATTTGCTTTTGTATCTTTGTCAAAAATGGAATAAAGAAAGATGGGACAAATAGATGTAGAATTTATACTAATCATATTAATAATTGCCTTAAATTTCAATGCTTTAAGCAGCTTAATTAAAAGGCAGAATCAGAGTGGATGAGAAACAAAACCCAACTCTATGCTATCCAAAAGAAATCTATTTTAAATATAAAGACACAAATATGTTAAAAGGATGAATGAAAAGAGTAGGTCCTGGATGGAACTGAGGTTAACTGAGGATAATTCTAAGATTTGTATTATGGGTGATTAGGTGGTTGATAATATAGTTAACCAAAGTAGATAACAAAAGACCACCTCATAGGTAGTTGGTGTTGAAGTTAATGAGTTCATGTTAATGTTCGAACCTATTGTATTTGAGATGTTTGCCACATATTCATGTAGAGATCTTTGGTATCCAGTTGGGTATACGGATTTAGAACTAGAAAGAGTAGTTTTAGTCAGAAGGAATAATACAGATATAGTTACAATTATGAGGCCAGGTGCTGTGGCTCACGCTTGTAATCCCAGCACTTTGGGAGGCTGAGGCAGGCAGATCACCTGAGATCAGAAGTTTGACACCAGCCTGGCCAACATGGCAAAACCCCATCTCTTACTAAAAATACAAAAATTAGCTGCGTGTGGTGGCACAAGCCTATAATTCTAGCTATTCAGGAGGCCGAGGCAGGAGAATTGCTTGAACCCAGGAGATGGAGGTTGCAGTGAACTGAGATCACCGAGATCATGCCACTGCCCTCTAGCCTGGGCGACAGAGCAAGACTCCATCTCAAAAAAACAAAAACATGATAGTGGCTTGGCCAGCATATGTATTGGCAAGCGGATCCGCAGAAATATTAGTAAATGGAAAAGATCTGTCAGAAAAGCCAAGGCCTGCCCCAAATTTTCTATTTTCTATTCTAGTTTCCTTTTATGAGGCAAAACCATCTTAGAATTTAGCTTAGGGCAGCACAAAAACATTTCCTGATTCCTTAAAATACCCAGAAAACAATAGCAATTCCTGCCTTCCACTTCCTCTGTTGTAAATTTTTCTACTAGTATTACAGACTTGTACTTACTTCAATAATGAGAATCTCTTTTAGAAGCACATTAATAGCCTTGGAGTTCTTTACTCTCTGGAAAAGTTCATGCCTGCCTTAGGAATGTATGTGAATTTTGAAATGTCATGTAGAACAGACTAATAGCTTCTACTGCTTCTACTTTTCTATCAGTATTATTTACTTAGTGAAATTTATACTAACCTTACTGACAGTGAGAGCCTGGTTTCCTTCACAAGACTACGTAGCAAAACAGAGTGAAGTGTTGTACAAAGAGAAATTATGCTGACAGTTCATTTAAGTAGATAAGTAATAACGTGAGACAGCATGCCTAAGTCCAAGAGAAAACTACTGCCCTCCTGGATAGACACAATGCTATAGAAAGAAGTATGCACAGTTTACTTTGAAAAGTTAAATATTCCAGCCAGACGTGGTGGATCAAGCCTGTAATCCCAACATTTTGAGAGACTGAAGTGGGAGTTCGAGACCAGCCTGAGCAACATGGTGAAACACCATCTCTACTAAAATAAAAAAAAATTAGCCAGGCTTGGCAGCAGGTGCCTGTAATCCCAGCTACTCCGGAGGCTGAGGCAGGAGAATCACTTGAATCTGGGAGACAGAGGTTACGGTGAGCTGAGACCACACTGCACTCCAAAAAATTAAGTATTCCATGAAATCTTTTCTTTCTTTTCTTCTTTTCTTTCTTTCTTTCTTTTCTTTTTCTTTTCTTTTTTTTTTTTTTTTTTTTTTTTTTTGGAGACGCAGTTTCGCTCTTGTTGCCCAGGCTAGAATGCAATACAATGGTGCAATCTTGTCTTACCGCAACTTCCACCTCCTGGGTTCAAGCGATTCTCCTGACTCAGCTTCCTGAGAAACAGAAGTCTTCAGTCTGCTATTGAATGTGTTATGATTTAGAAAATTTCTGAGATTCACAATACAGTCTGTACTTTTTACATCTGATAGACCTCAAATTTGCCTGAGTTATTGGCATTCTAGAAAATAGACTTTGGGGACGTGTTGAAAGAAGGCCTTTCTGAACCTAAGAAGACAAGAAATTGAATTGTTATAACAATAATGCTATTTAAGAAAGAATATTAAGTCACTTTTCAGAAATTTATATCAGAATTTGAAAAATGCAAAAAAAATACAGTTAATAATTCTTAAGGAGGTGGTGGAGGAGATTTTGTCATACATGTATACAAACACACACATATAGGTCTAAATGTATTTATACATATATGAGAACGTGTCAGGAATATGGTGGGAAAGAGACAGAATAATAGGATTACATTAGAATCTGCTTAGGAGCTTTTCTAACATGTAGATATTCCCTCTTTTGGGTATATCAAAATCATGGGAGTAAAAGGGAAACCTGGCATGCATGTTTAATAAAGCTTCCTTGGGTACTGATATATGCTGCCTCTCAAATTACAAGCTGTATCAGAAAGTATGAGTTTACATTATAAAATGTAACTGAAAACTAAAGTCAGATGTTCTAGAAAATATTGACATTTTTCCTGAAATAGAAATGGTTGAAATTTGGGAGATAACTTTTGCTATGTTCTGTGATACTAGAGTTGATGAAGACATCTTTCTTTTATGTATGATTTTGCCTAAGTTGGGCCCTGTTAATTTTCATTTACTTATGTACACATAGCTAATGCATATATTTTTAAACTTTTATTTAATGTACGTTATTTATATGCATAGCCTGATGGAAACATGATCAAAAATCTAATTTTTTGGTTGAAATTTAGTATTTTGGCTTCATATTTATAAAGATTGGGGTAAGGTGATCTGCCTTGCCTTTCTTCCACTGTATCAAAGAATTTATGATCAAGGACCAGAGTCGATATTAATTATATGATTTTGTTTTAACTATGAAGAACTTAAATTTAAAACTGTAGTTGTACTCATAGATAAAGGGTTTTCTTTGTTAAAGGGGGGAAAAAGAGACATCATTCTCTTTCTCTCTCTTTTTTTTCCATTTAGAGATGAGTTCCTCTTTGTCACCAGGCTGGAGTGCAGTGATGCAATCTCAGCTCACTGCAACCTCCACCTCCCAGGTTCCAGCCATTCACCTGCCTCAGCCTCTCGAGTAGCTGAGACTACAGGTGTATGCCACCATGCCTGGCTAATTTTTGTATTTTTTAGGAGAGACAGTTTCACCATATTAGTCAGGCTAGTCTTGAACTCCTGACCTTGTGATCTCGCCTGCCTGGGCCTCCCAAAGGGCTGGATTACAGGCATGAGCCACTGCACCCAGCCAGAGACATCTCTTATACTTGCTTAACTTTTTAAAAAATTGAATGTATTCGGCCGGGCACGGTGGCTCACACCTGTAATCCCAGCACTTTGGGAGGCCAAGGTGTGTGGATCACAAGGTCAAGAGATTGAGAACATCCAGTGAAACCCCGTCTCTACTAAAAATACAAAAAAAATAGCTGGGCATGGTGTCTCACGCCTGTGGTCCCAACTACTTGGGAGGCTGAAGCGGAATAATCGTTTGAACCCAGGAGGCGGAGGTTGCTGTGAGCCGAGATTGCGCCACTGTACTCCAGCCTGGTGACAGAGCAAGACTCCCTCTCAAAAAAAAAAAATTGAATGTATTCATAATAAATAGAAAATGAAAGGAGATTAAAAAGCAAATTGACCACATAATTATCAGAGAAAGCAATTTTAAAATTATGATTTAAACTTTCATCTGTATTGCTAAGAAGAGAATGTCCTATATTGTAATATTCAAGATTTGCTTATAATTTAAAAGTGGGGAGGAAAAAGAGAATTCTGCAGACATTCTAAGCATGACGTAGGCCATTGATGATAGTCTAAGCTTGAAATTAATCACTAGCTTTTCTGAACTCTTAATCCACTGTCTTAGTCCGTTCAGTCTGCTTTAACAAAATATCATAGACTCGGTGTCTTATAAACAATATACACGTTATTTCTCACAGTTCTGGAAGCTGGGAAGTCCAAGATCAAGGTTCCAGCAGATCTGGTATCTGGTGAAGGCCTGTTTCCAGATTCATAGATAGCACCTTTTTACCATGTCTTCAGATGGTGGAAGGGACAAGGCAGCTCTCTGGGGTGCATTTTATAAGGGTACTAATCATCCTTTTCATGAGGGATGTATTGAAACTAAATTGTGCCTGAAGACTCTTATGTTACCTTTACATGTCAAATTTCTATTGTACCCCTATCTGGCCAACCTTTGATTTTAAGGCACTAGGGCAAGAATGACCAAGGGGTTTCCAAAGGTACAAAAATAGTAACGTGCATATCAACAAAAATCACTTGGTAGGAACCCAGTACCAGCCAGTAAGCCTACTCTACTGTCTCAGATCTAGTTCCGTTTCAGAATTGGAAGCTTTAAAGATTCTGGGAACTTGGAGCAGGTCCACATAGAAGTAGATGCAACAAAGCCCAAGACCAATAAAATTTTTTAATAGTGTTAGCTTAATTTTTTAAGTTTTATTTTCTGGAAAATAAAACTATACCATGTTTGATCACTAAGCAATTTTGAACAACAAGAAAAAATTAGCACTAGGAATAGGTTAAACATGACACAATTTGCTATCATGGAATAATATATATGAGTAAAGGGTACCAGTTAGATTCGTATAGGCAAAAACCTGGTGATTTTCATTCTGTGGTATAGAGGTCTTAGTTAAGAGGCAGGAATTATTTCTGGGGAAAATGACTTTAATTTTGATCATATAATGATAGGATCTATTTATTCACTTGTTTTTAACTTATTCACAAATCTTAGTCATGAGCATTATTAATAGATCATTTGATGCCTCATCACTCAGCAGTACAAGCATGTTTATTCCTGACTTTTAAACTCGAATTCACCTTTCTTGTGTTTTTATATTCAGCCATAACCCTCTCCTTCTTCAAAATTTGGCAAGGTATCTTTGACTTTCACCATATTCAGACATGCTAGCTTCCAGTTCCTTTTTTTTTTTTTTTTTTTTTTTTTTTTGAGACGGAGTTTCGCTCTTGCTACCCAGGCTGGAGTGCAATGGCGCAATCTCGGCTCACCGCAACCTCCGCCTCCTGGGTTCAGGCAATTCTCCTGCCTCAGCCTCCTGAGTAGCTGGGATTCCAGGCACGTGCCACCATGCCCAGCTAATTTTTTGTATTTTTAGTAGAGACGGGGTTTCACCATGTTGACCAGGATGGTCTCGATCTCTTGACCTCGTGATCCACCCGCCTCGGCCTCCCAAAGTGCTGGGATTACAGGCATGAGCCACCGCGCCCGGCCAGTTCCTCTTTTAATGTCTGTTTCTCACATTGTCTTAGTTCCTTTTATAGTATTAATTCTTCCTGCAGTATGAATTTTTATTCATTTTGCAAATATTCATCATGGATTTTTTTTTTTTTTTTTTTTTGAGATGGAGTTTCGCTCTTGTTACCCAGGCTGGAGTGCAATGGCGCGATCTCGGCTCACGGCAACTTCCGCCTCCTGGGTTCAGGCAATTCTCCTGCCTCAGCCTCCTGAGTAGCTGGGATTACAGGCACGCACCACCATGCCCAGCTAATTTTTTGTATTTTTAGTAGAGACGGGGTTTCACCATGTTGACCAGGATGGTCTCGATCTCTCGACCTTGTGATCCACCCACCTTGGCCTCCCAAAGTGCTGGGATTACAGGCTTGAGCCACCGCGCCTGGCCCATCTTGGATATTTTTGTCTTATCCTTTCAGTTAAAACAAGATCTTTTCTTTGGATTCAGAAGGTAACTTTCCTGTTGTACTTAGGATAAATACCACAAAAACTCTTTAACAAGGTTTTTTCCTGGCTATTAGAAAGGAGGAACACCCTCATTGAATTGAAGATAATAATGACTGAGAGAGGACTTTGGCTTCTGTAACATCTCATTCAAATAAGTGGCTACTTAAATTTAATTACATGAATTTTGTTATCTCCCTTGGAACTGCCTACCATAACTGGTATGTCAGACATTCTCAAGTAAACCTTGACCCAATTTTAGAAGATAATGTAGAGTTAGGAATTCCTTTTTTAAAAACAATGTTTTAAAATTAACAAAACAAACACAAAATATATTTTACATATTGCACTTTTCAAAATACTTTAAAATATACCCAACACTACAAAGTAATTTAGTTTAAAATAAATAAAACTTTTTGAACTAAGATCTAATCAAATTGATATATCTCTCATTTTCTTTGAAAATTTTATCAATTAATAAATCCACTGATAATAATAAAAGATAATAAATAAATGTCCAAAGACATTTTAAGGTATAAATTTCTTTGTTCATGTGTATAAAATTGTGTCATTGACATAAAATTGCTATTCCTTTAAAGACTTTTATGTTCTTAAAGCTATCTCCTCTTAGTCTGTAATTTAGAAAAGGGGATTACTGTTTTAAAGGACTTTAAAAAAAAAAATGCTTAGCTATTTTTTAGCTAAGAAAAAAGATTTTTTTCAGTAAATGAATAAAGCTGAAAATAATAAATTAATAAAATGTTTTAAATGAAAAGTCATAAATATCTTAATACTAATTCTAGGAAGCTTCTCCATTTATTTGCTTTTTTATTTTTAAAAAGCAGTTTAAAAGAGTTTTAGTTTTAAAATTTATAAACCTCAAATGTTATTATTTCACACTCAAAATATTTCTAATGTATTCAGTCAAAATTTACTAAAATAGCTAAGTTTTCTGATCCATAAAATGAATAACACTAAATTTAAAGACTTATTTTAAAGATTAAATCAGGTAATACATTCAAATAAAACCTTTTAAACTGAAAGTACTTTAATTATTGTGTAAGCAAACCATGAAAGCAAGAGATATATCATTCTATTTTGCCAGTGTGTCTTAGATTAACTAGATTTTATTGTCAGTTTAGTGTTCAGCACGCCAAGGGTACATTTCATACTAAGATTGTGCAAATGAGAGTAAATACCTCCTAAATTTTTCCATCTTAGACACCTCCCTTGCTTTTAGGCCTGGCTCTGTTTTATATTGCTTATGTGTATTTTTTTCTTTTGGAAAGAGATAAGCTGAAAAACGTTTTTGTTGATCATATACTATTGCTGAAATACAAATAACCCAAAACACAGTGGTGTGTAGAAAAAACTCTGTCAAACTATGTTTTTCGTCTGCTCTCATACCACAGCAATCATCAACACAAAATATTTCTGTAACCAAGTATGTGGGTTTTTCCCCCCCACATACCAAGCAGCAGACACTAGCTGGGCATCCTCCCATTCAGTTCTGACACTGTCTAAAGGATAGTGTCAGATCCCACTGGTTTTGGGCTCAGTGCCCAAGACTGCTCCTCATACCCCCAGACACCAGCCTAGGCCTCCAGAACTTCTGACCTACCAGCTTCACGTTGGAGTTGTCACATCATACTCTTTGGATTCAACTTATTTGCTGGAGTGGCTCACAGAAGTCTAGGAAGCTGGGCACAGTGGCTCAAGCCTGTAATCCCAGCACTTTGGGAGGTTGAGGCAGGTGGATCACTTGAGGCCAGGAGTTCAAGACAGCCTAGTCAACATGGCGAAACCTTGTCTCTACTAAAAGTACAAAAATTAGCTGGATGTAGTGGCACATGCCTGTAGTCCCAGCTACTTGAGCGGCTAAGGTGCAAGCATTACCCAAATCCAGGAGGCAGAAGTTGTAGTGAGCCCACATAGTGCCACTGCACTCCTGCCTGGGCCACAGAGCAAGACTGTCTCAAAAAAGAAAAAGAACTCAAGGAAACACATTTACCGGTTTATTATAAAGGATATTACAAAGGATACAGATGAAGAGATGTGTAGGGGAAGGTGTGGGAGAAGGGGTTGCAGAGCTTCCATACCCTCTGGGAGCCTCACCCTCCAGGAACTTCCACATATTCAGCTATCCAGAAGCTCTCCAAACCCTTGGGTTTTTAATGTTGTCAGCATTCCTCCCCTAGAGTATAGGGCAAAACCCTCTCTGGGGAGGGCCTTAAAGACCTACAAGTTAGAACAATGGGGAAATATTAGAGTCCTGCCTTGGGACAGATAAAAGGAGGGCAAGAGAAGGTCAGAGGCCTGCCCCTGAGGCCTAAACACAGCCAGCACTATAACGAAAGACTGTTACAAGAGCTACAGGAGTTAGGAGCCAGGAACCAGAGGACCAAAACCAATATATATACATAATAAAACAACAGGTATTTTCAGTTCTGCATACTATGAAATTAAAGACTTAATTGAATAAATAGTAGGTTTTTTTTTTTTTTTTTAATTTCACAGATCCATAGAGTTAACTCCTGAGTTATATGCATACAACCCCAAACTTGTTTGCTGTCACTGGAGCTGGGCCTATACCCATCTGGCATATTCTTGTGACATATTGAAGCTAGGAAGTTGGAAATTGATAGAAAATTGTGTCACTTGTAGCAGAACTAAGGCATTATGGATTATGTTGTGTCCTATCATCTGGAATACTTTCCTGAAAGCAACAAAGGTCATCATTACCAAATATTTTTAGGACCCCAATTCTGTACTAAGTGCTAGTGATGTGATAGGAAGCAAGACACAATGGAACTAGCTATCTCTATATTAGTGACTTAACCTAAAACAGAGTTTCTATTGTAATTGGTTTCCTGTTTCTCTTAGAATATTTAAAAGTTTTACCATGGTCTTTAAGATTCCGCAGAATAATACAGCTTCCTAGGTTTTAAAACTCTTCTTTAGTAACTTCTGCGCTATCCCACCTGGGTACTTTAGTTTTGGTGGCCTCTTTCATTTTCTAAAAGAACATCAGTTCCTTAGCATATGATCTTTCATCTTTTGGAAGATCTCTACCCCTTCTCCTTTCAAAGTACAGCCTCCTTCTCACCTTGCTAAGATTCAGCATCCATATTACCTTCCCACAGCAGCCTTCCTTGAACCTACTTCTTCCACCTGGATATCCCTGTTTATTCTTCATGAGAGAACCCTGCTTTTTTGTAGCATTTTTCTGAATTTGTCATCACATATTTATTTCCTTGTTAATGTGCCTCTTCTCACCAGATCCCAAGCACCATGTAAGTAGGAATGAAGTATTATTTCAAAGACCGGAGTCTGAAATGGTTTATCTGCTCCCACTTTATGACTAAGGTACACATGTGCTTGTATTCTATTTGACTAATATTTGAGGAAACAAACATGGGGGAAAGAAGTAGATAACAGCTACTTTATTTTTAAAGGATTTAAGGATTTAGTTTCTTATCTAACTAAGAAACTTTCCCTTTTTTGAGAGGGAATGTTGCTCTGTAACCCAGGCTGGAGTACAGTGGCATGATCTCGGCTCACTGTAACCTCTGCCTCCTGGGTTCAAGCAATTCTCCTACCTCAGCCTCCTGAGTAGCTGAGACTACAGGTGCATACCACCATGCCCGGCAAATTTTTATATTTTTTGGAGTGGAGATGGGGTTTTGCCATGTTGGCCAGGCTGGTCTAGAACTCCTGACCTCAGGTGATCTGCCCGCTTCAGCCTCCCAAAGTGCTGGGATCAAAGGCGTGAACCACCCCGCCCATCCCCGTTTTAAATCTTATTCTCACTTTGAGGTGGAGTTAACCTCAGAGAACTTTGAAGATGTCAACCTTCTCACTTTGTTCATTTATTCAACAAATGTTTATTGAGCCCCTACTGTGTGCCCAGCCGTTTTAAACATTGAGGATACCATTGAATAAGAGACAGAGCCCAAGCCTTCCTGCATCTTGCATGCTAGTAAACAGATAGTCAATAAATAAGAAAATAAATGAATGTATAATATAACCTCAAGTAGTGATCAATAATATGAAGGAAATAGAGCTGAGGTAGGAATTGCAAGTAAGTGGGAATTATGGTTGTCTTAGGGAAGATGTTTAGACAAGGCTTTGCTTAGGAGGTGCTATTTGAGGAAATATGTGAATAATGGAGTGGGGTGAGTCATGGGAAGCACTGATCAAAGAGTATTTTGGGCAGAGTAAATAGCAAGTGCAAAAACTCCAAGACAGGAAGAATTATGCCACATGCATGGAAAAGAGAGATGACCAGTATTGCTGGACTAAGAAGAGCGTTAGAACATAAGGTCTGAGAGATATCAAGGGGCCAGAACTCATGCAGTGTTTTGTAAACCAAGATAAGGCATTTGAATTTATTCTACGTGTGATAGGAAGCCCTTGGAAGGTTTTGAGTACGGAGGTGGGATGCCAGTAACATATTAGCTCTATTGAGGAGATCTAGGAGGCAGCAAGAGTAGAAGTATGGAAACCAGTTTGTAGGATGCTTTTGCAGTGGTACAGACAAGATAAGAATTGCTTTGACTCTAGCAATGTTACAGGTAATGAAAAGAAGTTAGACTTGGAATATATTTTGAATTTAGAGCCAATATGACTTGCCTGGTGTCTTGGATAAGTGTGAGAGAAAGAATAATTAATGATGACTCCTTTTCTTTTTTGCTTTGGGCAACTAGATATAAGGAGTGATTTAATGATTGGTAAACACTAGGGAGAAGCAGGCCTTTTTTTGGGGGGGCAGATAGTAGAGGATGGTTAAAGGTTATTTTATACATAGACATAAAGTGAAGATGTTGAGTAAGGTCAAATAGGACAGATGCTTCTGAAATACTCCTTCAAGGCCATTTAGTATCTGACGAATAGAGCATTGTTACCTTTATGGCTCTATTTCCTAGCATAGAGTCTAGTACAGAATAGACATACAACATATACTGTGTGGATGGATGGATAACTAGGCATACAATCATTCATTTGAAGAAACAGAGTGTTTTTTGTATAATGGCACTCATAGGTGTAAATAAGAATCACAACCATAATATCAAATATAATACTCTGTGTCAAGCACTGTTCCCCATTCTTAACATTATTAATTCACCTAATTCTCATACAGTATGATTTAAGTTACTACTATTATCATTAGTATCTCTGATCTACAGTTGAGAAACTTATCAAAGGTCATGCCACTAACAGGTGGCTAGGATGTGAATCCATATAATGTGGCTCTGGAGTTTGTGCTCCTACCTCCTGCACTATACTTTTCTCATGATCAGGACATACTCATCACCATAAACCACTATCTATATATTTGTGTGACCATTTGGTTTAGGAAGATGCAGTGATAAAAGTGATATTTGAATGAAATATGAAGGCTGTTGATGAAAAATACCACCTTAATCCTTGAAAGGGAAATTTACCTTTAGTATAATCCTGTTGGGTGAATCCGAAGCACAAACTAAGTTTTGATTCGTATCAGAAAAGTATGTAAAATGCCTAACTAGTATACTTAACTCCTATTAATCACATATCTTTTCAAGGTCTCGAAATCTCCTAAAATGTCATTGTTTGAGAGAAAAATTGGTAGTAGGCCACTTTGGAATGTATATGGGTTTATACTCATATCATTTTAGTTAAATAAAGATGTTCAATTCATCCATGGCTAGGAAGTATAAAATATTTAGTATAACAATATATGTATTAGTTGGAATGAATTTCTTAAGTGTTAATTGTTAGCATTATTTTACTCAAATGAAAGCTATTATTTATACTGCAGTGCCCCTAATGAATATCAGAAAGGATGACTTGTCAACAAAAATTATATGATGGGAGTTGTAGAGTCTCCTTCTTTTTCCAAAGCATATGTGCCACCTTCTCTTTATTTTCCCCCATAAAATCCAGCTCCTGTAGGACACCATCTCTTCTGATGCGTCCAGAGGAGACAACTCATGCTCAGTCTCCACTTTGAGAATTATTTCTGTAGTGAGTCACTATTACAGATAATAACCCATCTCCTGTTGGTCTGCTGGAACTGAAAAAGGGCTGAAAATTGTTAAAATTTTTGCACTGATATGTGTGATGACCATATGATTATCATACCTCTTTTTATTCATAACTTATCAAGTACCTGCTTGACATGTAGAGAGGAAAAGAGTAAATTTAAGAAAATACTGTTTTTTCTCCTGAAAGTTTAGAGTTAAGAGCACATCTTTAACACATTCATACATACATCCAAGCGATTCAAATAAAATAATCAAGCCAAATCACTAAAAGCTGAGAAAAGAATTGAATGTTCAAGTGGCTACCGTATAGTCACTTCATGTAATCCTGCAAAATGAGTGCTATATTTCAAGTAATGAAACTGAGGATCAGAGAGCAAAACTTCATGACTAGTAAACTTCAAACTAGTAAACAAGAATTTGAGCTTATATACCTCTAATTTCAGAATGTATGCTTTTATTGCTAATGGCTTTTTTTTTTTTTTTTACTTGTTCTTCATTCTTTTTTGGTTAGGATGAATTGAGAGCAGGATAAATAAGAAAAATAGTATTTAGGAATGTATTGCTTAGGTGTGAGTAACTCCTATTTGAAAGGACTGTTTAGTAATCGCCGTTTTTTTTCTTTCTTTTTATATTTCTCCTCCATGCATAATTTCTGTATCTCCCAGCTTACCTATTTGTCTCTTTTGTTTTGGTACTTTTATATTAGAGACTTTCCTGAAATATTTGATTGCCTCTCATATATAAGAGTAAATCACTAAAACTTAGAAGCTCTGAGCACCTGGGTGAGGTTTGTGAACTTCATTGTATAGTTATTTAATACAGCAATTTCTTAAGAAACCCCCACTTAATATCTTTAGGTCTTTTATCCTGTTACTCAGTACCTCACTGCCCAAAGTACCTGGTATTACCACTTCCAGATCCTTTTGGTGGGTTAAAAATGTATCTAGTTTGTCGGTTGGCTTTCCTTACTGCTGAGTTCCAGTTCAGTCTTTTCTCATCTACTGAGTAGGTTGCCACTTGTATATCTGCCTTCCAGCTTTCAAAATTTTGTATCTGCAGCCTGAGCAACCTGGGGAGACCCTATCTCTACAAAAATTTTTTAGAAAATTAGCTGGGCACCATGGCATATTCCTATAGTCCCAGCTATTCAGGAGGCAGCAGTGAGCCATGATCATGCCACTGTGCTCCAGCCTGGGTGACAGAAAAAGACTCTGTCTCTCAAAAAAAAAAAAAAGTTATAACTGAAAGGTTAGTGTCTTTTAAATAAGTCAGTTTATTTCCATTTTCGTGGGGTTTTATGAGAGTTAATGTATGTATTCAATTTGCCATCTTTAACCAACATTGTTTATCTTCTGAAGCTTCCATTTAATTTAGTTTGTTGTAGTTTTAGTCATCCAGTTTACCATTTGTATGAAATTCAGATCTGTTCATATGCTTTGCCCACTTTTGAATGGAATTGTTTTTTTCTTATAAGTTTGTTTAAGTTCCTTGTAGACTCTAGATATTAGACTTTTCCAGTTGGATAGATTATAAAAATTTTCTCTTATTCTGTAGGTTGTCTGTTCACTCTGATGATAGTTTCTTTTGCTTGCAGAAATTCTTGAGTTTAATTAGATCCCATTTGTCAATTTCTGTTTTTGTTGTGATTGCTTTTGGCATTTTCGTCATAAAATCTTTGCCCATGCCTATGTCCTGAATGGTAGTGCCTAGATTTTCTTCTAGGGTTTTTATAGTTTGGGTTTTACATTTAAGTCTTTAACCCATCTTGAGTTAATTTTTGCATAAAGTGTAAGGAAGGGGTCTAGTTTTATTTTTCTGCATATGACTAGCCATTTAGGGAATCCTTTCCCCATTGCTTGTTTTTGTTAGGTTTGTGAAAGATCGGGTGGTTGTAGGTGTGTGGTCTTATTTCTGAGTCCTCTACTCTGTTCCATTGATCTGCGTGTGTGTTCTTGTACCAGTACCATGCTGTTTTTGTTACTATAGCCTTGTAGTATAGTTTGAAGTCAGATAGTGTGATGCCTCCAGCTTGTTCTTTTTGCTTAGAATTGTCTTGGATATTTGGGCTCTTTTTTGGTTCCATATGAATTTTAAAAGAGTTTTTTCTAATTCTGTGGAGAATATCAATGACAGTTTAATGGGAATAGCATTGAATCTATAAATAGCTTTAGGCCTTATGGCCAGTTTCACAATATTGATTCTTTCCATTTATAAGCATGGAATGTTTTTCCATTTGTGTCCTCTCTTCTTTCCTTGAGCAGTGGTTTGTAGTTCTCCTTGAAGAGGTTCTTCACTTCCCTTGTTAGCTGTATTCCTAGGTATTTCATTCTTTTTGCAGCAATTGTGAATTGGAGTTCATTCACGATTTGGCTCTTTGCTTGCTTGTTGGGGGAGTATAGGAATACTAGCAATTATTTCACATTGATTTTTTATACTGAGACTTTGCTGAAGTTGCTTATCAGCTTAAGAAGCTTTTGGACTGAGATGATGAGGTTTCTAAATATAAGATCATGTTATATGCAAACAGAGGTAATTTGACTTATTCTCTTCCTATTTGAATACGCTTTATTTCTTTCTCTTGCCTAAGGGTCCTGGCCAGAACTTCCAATACTGTGTTGAATAGGAGTGGTGAGAGAGGGCATCCTTGTCTTGTGCTGGTTTTCAACGGGAATGCTTTCAGCTTTTGCCCATTCAGTATATATTGGCTGTGGATTTGTCATAGATGGCTCTTATTATTTTGAGGTATATTCCTTGAATACTTAGTTTATTGAGAGTTTTTAACATGATGTTGAATTTTATCAAAGGCCTCTTCTGCAACCCCAGATGATCATGTAGTTTTTGTCTTTAGTTCTGTTTATGTGATGAATCATGTTTATTGGTTTGTATATGTTGAATCAGCCTTGCATTCTGGGGATGAAGCCAGCTTGATCACAGTAGACAAGGTTTTTGATGTATGCTGGATTTGGTTTGCCAGTATTTCATTGTGGATTTTTGCATTGATGTTCATCTGAAATATTGGCCTGAAGTTTTCTTTTTTTATTGTTTCTCTGCTAGGTTTGGGTATCAAGATGATGCTGGCCACGTAAAATAAATTAGGGAAGAGTACCTTCCTTTAAGTTTTTTAGAATAGTTTCAATAGAAACTTGTACCTCTGGTGGAAATTTCAGCTCTGAATCTGTCTTCTGGAATTTTTTTTTTTTTTTTTTTTTTTTTTTGGTTGGCAGGCTATTTATTACTGCCTCAATTTCAGAATACATTATTAGGGATTTTATTTCTTTCTGATTCAGTCTTGGGACAGTATATATATATATATCCAGGAATGTGTTCATTTCTTCTAGATTTTTTTAGTTTATGTGTATATATTTCTGTGGGGTAAGGGTGATATCGCCCTTAAAATTTGACTGTGTTCATTTGATTATTCTCTTTCCTTTTTTATTGGTCTAGGTAGTGGTCTATTTTATTAATTTTTTTAAAAAATCAGCTCCTGGATTCATTGATTTTTTTTTTTTGAAGGGTTTTTTGTATCTCTGTCTCCTTCAGTTCTGCTCTGATCTTGGTTATTTCTTGCCTTCTGCTAGCTTTGGGGTTTGTTTGCTTTTTGAACTGGTTTTAGTATCAGTATTGTACTAGCTTCATAAAATGAGATGAGGAATGTTTCTACTTTTTCCATTCTAGGAAGAATCTGAATAAAAATGGAATTACCTCTCCCTCAAATGTTTGGTAGAATTTACTGGTAAAACAAAACGAGCCTGTGTTTTCTTTATGAGAAGACTTTAAATTATTGATTCTAACTATTTAGTAGTTGTAGGACTATTTACATTGTTTTATTTATTTTTTACTGGGTTTTGGTAATTTGTTTGTTTGTAGGAATTTTCCACTTGGTCTAAGTTTTCCAATTTATTGATATAAAATTATTCATAGCAATTCCCTATTATCTTTTTAATCTTTGTGATTATGTCCCATTTTTCATTCCGAATACTGCCTATCTATCTCTTTTCTTTATCTTGATAAATCTGACTGGAGATTTGTTTAATTTTATTTGTTGTTTCAAAGAATCAATTTTTTAGTTTTGTTGACCAAACTGTTTTATCCTCGTTTTCAGTTTCACTAAATTCTGCCCATATCTTCATTTCTTTCTTTCTACTTTTTTTTTTCTGTCTTTCCCCCTAACTTCTAACTTATTTTCTAATATAAACATTGAAGGTTATACATTTTTCTACTCCTTTTTTTGTGTGAAGTACAAAAATTGGCAATCGGGAATTTCAAAGTGGAGAAAAATATTTTGTTTTGACTTTTAAATTGCCACTGTCAGTTGTGCCTAAAGTTCATAGTGCTGATCATGTCAAACCATATGATTGTGATCTGTCCCTTGGAAAATTCTGCTTATTTATGTGGTTTTAATTTCATCTTGTTTCATATAGGATTCACCTTTATTTGATCTTATTAAACAATCAAAGGACCGAGAAGGACCAACTGATCACCTTGAATCTGCTTGTCCTCTTAATGTTGCTCTCCAGAATAATCACACTGCAGCAGATATGTAAGTAAAACATATGTTATGTTGTCCATTCAAACTGCAAATAGATTTTAAGCATAAGTGTAATCTAAGGTTCTATAAAGAAACTGTAGCGAATAGAATTTTGAATAAGACGTTGTTTCTAGTTTTAAGAAATTAGTAATGTAAGATACATGACCCAAATAAAGTCATATAAAAGAGTACAGAGCGCTACTGAATCACCTAGGATTTGCATAATGAGAGCAGTTTTCATGACGGAGTTGGCAGTTTAGGTGGAATAGGATTTCAACATGGAAACTGGAGAGGATAGAGGAGCCAGAGGAGTGTGTTCCAAGAGTCAGAATGGCATGAACTCAAAAGTATCAAAGGAAGCAGAAAACGTTTTTCAGAGTGTGCAGGTCAGTCCATTTGGAGTGAAGCATAGGATAAGTATAGGGAGAAGTTTGGGATATGGACTTACACACACTTGATTAGTGTGTGATGATGATGTTGGGAAATGAAAATGTAACCCAAAAAGTATCTGAAACAGGTCTCAATCAACGTAGTGGCTTACTTTGCCATGGTTAAGAATATGCCCAGGAGAGAGATCTGTGCCTTTCTCTAATGATGATTTTGAGGGCTCCAATATTTAAATGGGAAAAGTAGTCTGGAAGGGAAAGAAAAAGGGTATGATAATCCACATGTTGCGAGAGAAAAGGAGGAGATAGAGCAATAGTCAATTATATATCCATGTTATGCTGAGTAAATCAACACTTTACATAAGATAAGGTGAACATAGAGTAGCTGTCTGTGGAAATATTTAACCTTGTATCTGTATTTATCTGTGTGGGAACAAAAGAAAAGGCAGTTTCTTGTATGACTCAGCTTTCAGCTTAATTTTTTCCTTTTGGCATAGTGAATTGGGGTCCCAAGTGTTTATTTTCCTTTCACAAAAGCAATAGCTAACTATGTGCTGGGCAGTGGCCTAAGTACTTAAGATTTATTTTTTCATTTAATCTTCATAACAGCCCTATAAGGTAGTAGATGCTGCTGTTGGTCTGTTATCTATAAAACAGGAATTAGAGAAATAAGATAACTTGCCTAAGGTCAACAGAAATCAATCCCAAGCTATCTAATCCCAAAGCCCAGGCTTTTAATCACTCTAGCTACCTTGCCTTTCACGGAAATGTGCCTACTGTTTTGTTTCTGTTTAATTCTGTGTAGGAATTGACATTACAGTATTCTGTATTAGTGCAGGGGTCATTTTCCAGAGATGTCATTTTCATGCTAACTTGTACTCAAAGTGTTTCTGGCATATGGAGACTCTGCCTTTATGTATACATTTATTTCCTAGTTAATACTTTATGTAAGTAAGTTAAGCATTGTTTTTTTTTTTAATTCAACATGTAGTCATCTTATTGAATTTTAACTGCCAGGAAGTGGTATACACACTGAGAGTACAGAAGTTAGATGGTCTGGGTCCTTCCGCTCATAGAGCTTACATTCTGGAGGAGGAACACAGGCAGTGAACAAGTAAACCAAGATGTAAGATGATTTTAGAGTATAATAAGTGCTATCAAGGAAATAAACAGAGTGATGTGAAAGACAAACTGAGAGGCTGATAGAATGCTTAGTGGCACTTTCCTTTCTCCAATGAAGTGATATTTTGACCTGACACCTGAAAGGCAAGCTGATGCTGGCCAGGCAAAAATCTGTATGATGTGCATTCCAGGCAGAGCAAACACCAAGTGCAGTGGCTCTAAGGCAGATCAAACTTAGTTGGATTTAGGAACAGAAAAAAAGAAATCCTAGTGTGGCTGGGTATTGGAAGAGGAGAATGGCGCAAGATGAGATTGAAGAGCTAAGCTGGGGTAGATCTTGTAGGTTCCCATAGGCCATAGTAAGGAGTTTTGATTCTGTAAGGGTAGTGGGAAACCATTTAAGCAGGAATGCAGCTTGCTGTAATTTGTATTTTTAAAGGTCCACTCTGACTGCTATCTGAAGTAAAGGTGGATTTGGAGGAAAGAAAGGGACAAGGCAAGGCAGAAAGCAAGGAGAGCAGTTTGGGGACTATTTCTATATTTCAGATGAGGGATGTAGGTGACTTGGTCTAAGGTATGGCGTTGGAAGTAGAAATTGAGAGATCTGGGGTGTATATAGAGATAAATTAATAGGTTTTACATTAGTTTTATGTTGGATTTCAGGAATTTGGAAAATTTGGAAATTAAAAATAACTCCTAGATTTTTGTCTTAAGACTCTAGATGTAATGTGGAGCTATTCTTTGAGATAGGAAAAGAAATCCAGAGGTCTTCTTTGTTCTTATTAAGTCTGAGATGCAAGTAGTTATATCCAGTAGGTAATTGGATATTTACACCTGGAACTTCAGAGACTAACTTTTGCCTGAGTTAAGCCAGTTTATGATACTGTCGGTTAGTGAACTGAATGAAAATCCAAAGTGTATAGTAGACCAGACACTGATCCTTCTAAAATCGTTGTGATAATGAGTTGCTTTATTTAGTGTACTAGTTACTACATGTTGTAGAAACATCCATAGTAAGTTACAAATTACACTTCCTGTTCTCTTTGTTCTTAAAGTTTATGTCTTTAAAAATAAGTTTATTTGCCAGCTACCAAAAGAAAATTAGAAAGTAGATCTAGATTATTCTGTTAAATAGGGGGCAACACAGAGTGATAATATTTGCTAATATCCTTGCCTTGAGTTATGCCTAATGTATTTAGTATACAAGTAAATAAATCTGAATAATGTTATTTGAAGTATTAATTTATAGAATTCTGTACTGTGTAATTTAGGTGTGTGTAAATCTGTGTGTATAACTGAAATCTTAGATATGAACCATAGTTATCACTAAAAAAATTTTTAGGAGGAGAATCACAAAAACATGATAATACTCTTTAATATCAATAAATTGTTTTTTAAGCTAGAATCATCTTATGATCTCAATCCCACTATAATTATTAAAATTGAACATTATAGAAAATAAGGTAATAATCCCCTGGAAAAGCCATTTGTTAAAATAGAGTTAGATATGATGATGACCAGCAGTTTTCCTGTTAGTATATCTTTCCCAGCTTTCATTTAAATAGTCTGCTTAGTGAATTTGGTTTAGAGTAACCAACTAAATAGACAAAATGTATCTGGGTGTACAACCTTGAAATGTGTATATAGTCTGTGATTCTTAGCCAACTTCAAATGAATACTTTTTCCTTTGACTATATCTAGGTATCTTTCTCCTGTAAGATCCCCAAAGAAAAAAGGTTCAGCTACACGTGTAAATTCTACTGCAAATGCAGAGACACAAGCAACCTCAGCCTTCCAGACCCAGAAGCCATTGAAATCTACCTCTCTTTCACTGTTTTATAAAAAAGGTTAGTAGATGATTATTTTCAAGAGCATGGACTCTGAAACTAGGCTGACTGGGTTCAAAGAATGTTTCTTCTACTTTCTAGGTACATCACTGGGCAAGTCACTTAATATCTCTGTGGCTCAGTTCCCTCATCTATAAAATGGAAATGATAATGTTGCAGGATCTTTCCTGACTATTCACAGTCGTTTTTCTGGCTGGAAACCTCTGTGGCCGGTGGCACCTTTGACTGAGTTTTGCTTGGGCCCACTGGGCTTATTTCACTCACTTGACCTGACAGACTGGGCTTATTTCACTCACACTTGACCTGACAGACTGCACTCGGCTCACACCGGCCTGGGTCCCATGCCTGCCAGGAGCAAGTCAGACGTGGAATGGAGAGGGGTGTGTGAGCAAGCATGGGGCCTAGCCACTGCACACAGTCAGAAATGCTGGCTGCTGCAGCAGGACAGGCAGCTCCAGGTGCTGGCACAGGTGCTGGCTCTCTGTGAGGCTGCAGCTGGACCAGGTGCACCACAAACATTTCCCACAGCTGGCACCAGGGACAATAACAGGTCATGGTCCTCTATGATAATGTCTTTCCTGATTTTATTCAAGTAAGAATTATGCTGAGCTTTACAGGCATATTGTAAGATACCATCCTTAGGTTAGAGCAGTGGTTTTCAAAGTGTTGTTTCCAACCAGCAGAATTCACATCACCTGGAAATTGTAGAAATAAGAATTCTGTGGCCCCAACATAGACCCACTCAGTCAGAAACTCTAAGATAGGGCCCCCAAAACCTTGTTTTAACAACCCTTCAGCTAAGTCTGATGTATGCTAAAGCTTAAGACCACTGAGATAAATTGTTAGCTTTAAAAATTTCAAATTACCTATGCAAGTCATTGAAAGAGACATATAAAGAGTCTTTATATAATATTTAAAGTAGGTGAATGAAGATTCAATTTTACGGATTCCTTTTTGCCAAATTGCATTTTCAGTAGTATTTTTAAAGACTAAATAAATTTCATACTGCAGTCATTTTACATTTAGGTAACCTACAAATTTACCGTTTTTCAACAGACTATGCTCTATTGGTGTTTTATAGAGTAATGTGTGGCTTAATTTTTTTAGGATTAGAAAAATTAATAGATACTGGCAATTCTATAATTTTAAAAAATGATTGTTCCTGTTGAATATTAATAGTGGGAATGACCAATGGTGAGTGATTGTTAATGGAACTGAAACAAACCCTATTGAGTTTGTCTAATTTTACAGTGTCTCATGACCTTTCCTCCACTACTTACCACTTCTGCCCCAATTTCATGCCATAACAGTTGATTCAGCAAGTATCATTCTGCTTTCTATGTACCTAGAACTGTGCTAACACAAGGAATCAATTATTTTTTCAGGAAAATAGTAGTAGAAAAATCTTAAACATCATCACTAAAGAACGTGTAACCAAACCCTACCTGTTCCCCTGGAAACCTATTTTTTAAAAAACTCATGCCTACGTAACGAAGCCTCCATAAAAACCCCAAAGGACTTGGTTCTGGGAGCTTTCTGAATATCTGCCCAACTGGAGGTTCCTGGAGAATAGCGTGCCTGGGGAGCGCACGGAAATTCCATGCCCCTCTGCTTTCCTGCATCTGTATCCCTTGTACTATCCTTCATAATAAACCAGTAAACATATTTCTCTGCGGGGGGGGGGGGAAGAAGAGTGGTAAAATGAAGTTTCTTTTAAAATGCTACTTAACAGCATTATAATTAGAGCAGTTTTACAATTTGAAAAAAATCTACTGGTAATTCAAAATGAGCAGTAAAAATGACTAATTCTTCTTATCTCCACAGTGTATCGGCTAGCTTATCTCCGGCTAAATACGCTGTGTGAACGCCTTCTGTCTGAGCACCCAGAACTAGAGCATATCATCTGGACCCTTTTCCAGCACACGCTGCAGAATGAATATGAACTTATGAGAGACAGGCATTTGGACCAAGTAAGAAAATAAAGCACTTCACCTTCTCTCCTCCCTACTTATTTGTTAACTGATTTCTGTTTTGTTTTGGATGGAGTCTCACTCTGTTGCCCAGACTGGAGTGCAGTGGCATGATCTCGGCTCACTGCAACCTCTGTCTCCTGGGTTCAAGTGATTCTCCTGCCTCAGCTTCCCAAGTAGCTGGGATTACAGGTGTGCACCACCATGCCTGGCTAATTTTTGTATTTTAGTAGAGATGGATTTTCACCATGTTGGCCAGGCTGGTCTTGAACTTCTGACCTCAGGTTATCCATCTGCCTACACCTCCCAAAGTGCTGAGATTACAGGCTTGAGCCACCTCACCCAGTCTTGTTAACGAATTTCTTAAGAAAGTATTAGATTCAAATGAGAAGCTAGATCAATTTATTATGCTTAATATATATTCACTTTTTGGCTACCATTTACATTTTTGTTGTAATTCTTACAAATTAAAGCTTTAGCACTCAAGAGTATGTTTCAGTAATTACTTACTTAATGACACAAAATATCTTACCTGTAAAGAAAATAACTGAAGAACCTTTTTATCATAGGCTTTTTCTGTGAGCTAGATTTCATTTTAGTGTGAAAACATGAGACTTAAGAATCAGTTGATTTAAAACAATACCTATTGAAAGAATGAATGAATGAAGTAAATTAGTTTTTAGTGAGAGAATGATCTTTCATATCTTCCTTTTTCTCTATAAAATAGGTTAATAAGAACAATATACTTTTGACTGGGTGCAATGGCCCATGCCTATAATTCCAGCACTTTGGGAGGCCAAGGTGGGCAGAACTCTTGAGCTCAGGAGTTTGAGACCAGCCTGTGCAACCTAGCAAAACTCAGTCTCTTCAAAAAATTAAAAAATTAGCCAGGTGTGGTGACTTGCACCTGTGGTCCCAGCTACTTGGCAGGCTGAAGTGGGAGGATTGCTTGAGCCCAGGAGATGGAGGTTGCCGTGAGCTGAGATACACCACTGTGCTCCAGCCTGGCTAACAGAGCAAGATTCTGTCTCAAAACAAATTTTTTTAATTAAAAAAAAAAAATCTCTACATATATAGTTAATAACTTTATTGACATAATTCACACACCATGAAAACCACACATTTAAAACGTATAGTTCAGTGGTTTTTAGTGTATTCATGGAGTTGTACAACCATCACCACAAACAATTTTAGAATTTGTATCACACCAGAAAGAAACTCCATACCCTTAAGCAGTCACCCCTATTCCCCTACCCACTCAGCCCAAGGTAATACTAATCTATTTTTTCTCTATAGACTTGCCTCTTCTAGACATTTCATATACATGGAATTATATAATACGTGATCTTTTGTGTATAGCTTCTTTCATTGAGCATAATGTTTTTAAGTTTCATCTGTATTGTAGCTTATATCAGTACTTCATTCCTTTTTATTGCCAGATAATATTCCATTGTATGGATATACCATATTATGCTTATCATTCATAAAGTGATGAACATTTGGGTTGTTTCTACTTTTTGGCTATGATGAATAATGTTTCTGTGAACATTCATGTACATGTTTTCATTTCTCTGGTTACATACCTAAGGGTAGAATTGGTAGGTCATACCATAGCTCTATGTTAACTTTTTGAGGAATGCCCAGATCATTTTCCAAAGTGGCTATACCATTTTACGTCCCTACCAATAATGTATGAGGTTGCAATTTCTCTATATTCTCACCAACTTTTTAATCTGTGTTTTTTTTTTTTTATCATAGCCATCCTAGTGGGTATAAAATGGCATCTCAGTGTGCTTTTGATTTGCATTTCTCCGATGGCTAATGATGGTGAGCACCTTTTCATGTGTTTACTGGCCATGTGTATATCTTCTTTAGAGAAATGTCTATTCAGATCCTTTGCCCAATTTTTTTTTTTTTTTTGAGATGGGAGTCTTGCTCTGTTACCCTGGCTAGAGTGCAGTGGCACAATCTCGGCTTACTGCAACGTCCACTTCCAGGTTTCAAGTGATTCTCCTGCCTCAGTCTCCCGGGTAGCTGGGATTACAGGCACACGCCACCACATCTGGCTAATTTTTGTATTTTTAGTAGAAACGGGGTTTCTCCATGTTGGTCAGGCTGGTCTCAACCTCCTGACTTTGTGATCAGCCCGCCTCGGCCTCCCAAAGTACTGGGATTACAGGCGTAAACCACCACACCCAGCTCAAATTTGAAGTTTTTAAGATTTATTCCTGTTTTCCTCTAAAAGGTTTATAGTTTTAGTTCTTACATTTAGGTTTTGCTCCATTTTGACCTAATTTTTTAATAGTTGAGGTAGGAGTCTAGCCTCATTCCCTTGTTTGTGAATAACTTATTGTTCCAGCACCATTTGTTGAAAAGGGTTTTTTTCTCTCGTCATTGACAGTTGTCAAAAAATCAGTTGACTGTAAATATATAAATATTTATTTCTGGACTCTCAATTCTGTTTCACTGATCTACATAAGCTATTCTTACGCCAGGACAACCCTGTATACACTTGGCTGGTAGGATGCCAAGCAAAAGATGATTTTTGGCATTCTTGCCAATCGTAGATGAGAGCAAGAATGTTGCAGAAGTAATGAGTACTTAAATTAGGCTATAAAGTTCATACAAATAAAGTCTGACATTTAAAGTCACAGGGAATCATTTTTAAATATCTTCTATTGAAATGTAATACACATATATAAAAACCTGCATCTCAAAAGGATACATTCTAATGAAAATTCATCAGCTTAGTTATGTAACCAACATCCACATCAAGAAATAAAACATTGTCAACAACACGTAAGACTCTCTTACATGCCCTTCCAGTCACCGTACCCTCACCACCACCACCAAGTAGGTTAAATATTATTTTATCTGCTAGTTTGAAGCATTTTCATACCTGGCTTTTTAAAGGGATAGTTATGCAAAATTAACTGATTCTAGTTTCAACTTTTCTGGGAAACATTTAAGGGACAGGAGCCAAAGTTAGGGTAATTTACAAACCAAGTGATCAGTCCTAAATAACTGAGCCTTGGTCGTTTGCATTTTGTTCTTTAAACACACTTTGAGTTACACACTTCATGTAGGCTTTCAAACTGAGCTCAGTATGGAAAGAAATAACTATGTAGGAAATTAAACTTTTCTTTTTTGAGGCTAAAAGAAAGAAAACAATTTTTTTTTTAGAACAAAACCATATAATAAAATTCTGACTACTTTTACATCATATTTGTTTACTAGATTATGATGTGTTCCATGTATGGCATATGCAAAGTGAAGAATATAGACCTTAAATTCAAAATCATTGTAACAGCATACAAAGATCTTCCTCATGCTGTTCAGGAGGTAGGTGAATTTCCATAGTAAATTTGTTTGGTAAATCCATATCTGTAATAAAGATAATTTTATTCATTAACAGGCTCATATATTCTGACCTTATTATGTAAATTTACAAATAAAAACTTTTATATTATTTATTTGTAACTTAAATGCTTAAATGGAATTGTAAGGAAAAGGCAAATCATGAAATTATTCATATTCGTGGGTTTTTAATAAAGTTAATAAGTAATACTTTGTGTAATAAGCAAGTATTTGTAATAAACCTGAGTCATAGTACATTAGATGATCTTTTATTTTTATTACTTTATAGGAAAAGTCAGCGTAAATGCAGCCTTGCAAAGAAATAATAAAAACGTTCAGTATAAACGTATTTTGTGTTTCCAGTTTACCTTCCCTTTAGAGAAATAGGAGTAGTAAAATATACTTGGTATGACACGTTTCATACTGTTCTGTGGAAAGTGAGTTGTGGGATATGTTTCCCATTTATTATTAGAGTTTTCAAAAGTAATACAAACCAAGTCATTTTTGTTTGTATGTTTGAAGTTATTTTAAATTCAATCATTTAAGTGTATAATGTATCAGAGGCATCTGATACAACCTCTGTGTTTTTACCTAACTACAATTTGAGTGAAATCTAACACTAAAATATAGTGCTTTTACTAAGTGTCTACTTCCTGCAATTGAGTAATGCATATTTAAACCCTTATAGAATGGGGGGATACAGGGAGGTACAGGCCAAAGGACATAGTCTAAATATTAATGGATAATATCACTGGCTTTCACTTAGTTCTGGCCCTTTGGTTCCCATAATGCTTTTCATTCTACCAGCCTGTCTACTCCTCTCTTCTTGGATGGGCAGCTATTCCATCTGCTGCCTGGCTGTTTCTCTCAACCATCCTATGACATTTCGCTTCTAGTAGAGCAGCTATAATCCAAGCCTAAGAAGGCATTTTAGATTATTTTTTCCTGTATAATATTTGCTTCTTACCAGTCAAAAAGTTTTACAAACTTTTAGAAAAGAAAGTCTAAAGGTAGAAATTTTAAAATTAATTTAACAAGTGAATTGTACTTTTTTTTTTACTCTTCTTCCTCAGACTTTCAAACGTGTTTTGATCAAAGAAGAGGAGTATGATTCTATTATAGTATTCTATAACTCAGTCTTCATGCAGAGACTGAAAACAAATATTTTGCAGTATGCTTCCACCAGGGTAAGTCAAAAGTATCCTTTCATTGGAAAAATCTAATTATAAAGTAATGGGTCCCATTAAAACATTAAATAAATAATACTACTTTTTTGTTTTTGCTCTAGCCCCCTACCTTGTCACCAATACCTCACATTCCTCGAAGCCCTTACAAGTTTCCTAGTTCACCCTTACGGATTCCTGGAGGGAACATCTATATATCACCCCTGAAGAGTCCATATAAAATTTCAGAAGGTCTGCCAACACCAACAAAAATGACTCCAGGAACAAGGTGTGTGTATTTTCTCTTTAGGGAAGTAGTAAAGAATGAAAAGGGGATAATTTCGATCCAAGAATAAAAATAGAAAGCTTTCTTCATTTCAAATAAGCTACTCTTGAGTCTATTTGTTTATTTAAGTAACATAATGAGAATCTAGGGGGAAAGAAAATCTATTTACTTGGATGGGTTTACAAATTTAGTTATCAGATTTCCTGACTGCTGGGGGTATCTTCTTTTGTTAACAATTTTTGAACCAGTTTGGTCATATGTTTCAAAACACTTTAATATTTTTGTAAGTAATCAAACAAAGCAGGTTACTTTAGGTTGAGTACTTTTAGTTTGTAGTTTATTGGATGTCCTATGAATTTTGCTTCCTGTGGATTTTGTTCATTCTGCTGGTTATATTAAATGTAGATTACTGTCAATTAAGTCTTTAGAAGTCCATTCCTAATCCCGCTGGCAGCCTCTTTACCACCTTACCTTGGGCAGGTCTCTGTCTCTACTACATAGTGGTGCTGTGGATCAGCAAAATGATGAGTATGAAGCTGTTTTAAATTCTCGGATGAAAGGTTGTGTGCAACTATAAATCATTATATTATCTTCCCATCCAACCACAAGTGCTCTCTGGCTTTGAAGTGCTTCAATTGACTAATTACATATTATCATGGGCTGTTTGAAACTGACTTTATTTGTGTAAAGTAGGAGGCAGATTAGCTAGGATAGTTAATGTAGTCTCATCTCAGAAATTGTCAGCCCATATGGTTGTCCCTAATGGACAAGAAAAGGCAGACATATTAGCCTTTTAGAAAATATTTGCATGGTATATTTAATTATTTAAATAGTACATACTAATGAAAAAAATTGCAACTCTACAGAAAAATATGAAGTAATAAATAATTGGCAATGTGATACAAATGCTCTCATGTGCCTCTATATCATCCTTTATTTATTTGGTGTCCGTATAGTTGGATATCTGTGTACTGACTCCTTCTACTTGTTCCAAGCTGCTAAGATGCCACGTCATGTCTATTTAAGGAAATTTACAGGCTGGGCGTGGTAGCTCACACCTGTAGTCCAAGCACTTTGGAGGCCAAGGCGGGCTGATCACCTGAGGTGGTGAATTCAAGACCAGCCCAACCAACATGGTGAAACCCCATCTTTAAACAAACAAACAAACAAAAACAAAAAACAAAAAACAAAAAAAGAAGAAAATTTACACAGTCCCATGCCACTATATGAAAACGTATACTTAGGTAGTTTTTAAATAGTGGTTATTAATCAATATTATGGTGATAATGATGGCTACTTCCTGATCCTTAGTGAAATCAATTCTGTGCTGGTATTCGTTAGCAAAAAAGTCACATTCTGAACATCCTGACTAATAAATCATTAGTCAGGCATTAGGAGAGCATTATATTTAGAATGATGACCACTCATCAAGGAATTGGAGGCCAAAAAAAAATCTCTATATGCACTAGTTCCATGTTCATGTTTTCAAACCTTTGTTGAGTCATGTCAGGCTAATGATGTTCTTCAGCTTTATTATCAAGAACATAAATTATATGGTTCAAATAAAGACAGACTAATAAAGATTTCTGACTATATATTTGATATATGATAACTAGCCTTTACTATACCAATATAGATGCTAATTAGATTTCTGATTATCACTTAATATTCTAAGTTTTTGCCAAATATAAATTGAATTTTAAATGAGAAAATATCAAAGAAATTTGATAACTTACCCATTGATTTATGAAGAACTAAGTAGGGGTAAACTTGAAACTTTCCTTTGCCCTCCTTAAATATGGGCAATGGCAAAATATGTTCTTGCAGACCTATAGTTTTTGCTTGAAAACTAAGAGACCGGGTGAGTATATGATTAAATGGGCACTGTTAGAGTAATCCCCAAATGAATATAGTTTGTCAGTAGTTCTAGGGTAGAGGTAACCTTTCACTTGGAATTCCTGATAGTTCAGAATGATGTATCTATGCTCATCTCTGCAAAATTGTATATGATTTTTATTACTAATTGGTATTTCATCTTAACTTGACAGAATCTTAGTATCAATTGGTGAATCATTTGGGGTGAGTATTTTATTTCTATGAAATATAATAGTACACATTGTAAGTATAAAAGTAAGTAAAGTTTTCTATAATTTGAATTTGCAAATGCTATTGTTCAAACACCTCACTCAGGCATATTGCGTAGAATTTTATGAGTTATATATATCTCAGATTTACTTTCAAATCAAGTTTAATCTCCAATTATACTCCTAATTAGTGAACTTCAAAACTTTCCTAAACATTCCTTTGAGATTATATAATACACGTATATACATTTGTGTGTATACATACATATATATGTGAACTGTTTTTGCTCACAACACTTCTATCACCCAATATGTGAGATTTTTTTTTTCTCACACAAATCTACTCTTCAACTCTCTGATTTTCTACAATTCAATTCATTTCTGAACACTAATTACCCAGAGTCAGCATCAGACTCCACAGGTTCAAGGGCTCCGTCCCACAAAACTGGTCTCACTACAGACACCAGTCAAAACTGTCAGGCTACACCACACTTCCATCTGACTTGGATACAAACTTAGGGGGTTTCCATGTGCCTCTTCCTTGGGTTTGATCACTTGCCAGAGTTAGTCACAAAACTCTGGAAACAATTTTACTTATTATTATCAGTTCATTATAAAAGATGCAAATGAAAAGGTGTTATATAGGGTGAGGTCCAGAAGAGTCCCTAGCACAGGAGCTTCTGTCCCGGGGAGTTGAGGTACACCACCTTCGCAGCACTTGGACATGTTTACCAACTCCAAAAGTCTCCCAACCTTGTTGTTGACAGGTTTTTATGGGGGTTTCGTTATGTAGGCATAACTGATTAACTCAATCTCCAACCCCCTCTGCTCCCTGGATAGAGGGTGGGGCCGAAAGTTCCAAGCTTCTACTCAAGGCTTGGTCTTTCTGTCAGCCACCTCTCATCCTGATTAGCTAGGTGCTCACCAAGTGTCACCTCATTAGAAGAAAAGATGGTCCTATCACCCTTATCACTTAGGAAATTTCAAAGGTTCTCGGAGCTCTGTTCCAGGAACTGGGGACAAAGACCAAATAGCTTCCTATGATACTATGTATGTATGTACATAACCTTGTAGGAATGTTTATAAAACAGTTTTGAAATCACTCATTATGAGAATGATTTGAAATGAGATACTCCAAAATGTAAGTCCTATATCCATATGTCACCACCCTGTCCCTGCCTATCTTCTCTTTCCATACATATAAACTTTTTGTTTGTCCTTCCTCTCAGACTTCTCAGACTTCTAGGATATTCTTTTTCTGGCACACTGATTAGGAATTGGTTACATGACACCCTGACTCAATGAAAGTGGCAGGGCTTCATTCTAAGAGATCCAAGGGTGGAGAGAGATCCAAGATGGCTGATCACTAGCAGCTCAGGATTGTAGCTCCCAGTGAAAGCTCAAAGAACGAGAGGACGCCACACCTTCACATGAATTCTTGTTGTTCACGCACCAGGAGATTCCCAGCAGAGGAGCCCCACGGGTTGCCAGCGCGACTCTTGTGACCGGTGAGGCAGTTTTGCCGGCGCCTCGGAGCATTGGTTCTTGGTGCAGAGTCAGAAAAGCACCATCAATCTTAACGCCGCTGATTGAGTCGGCGCAGTGGTTTGCTCAGATTTCGGTGCTAATCAATAAGTTGGACGTCCACTCAGAAACCCAACTATAAAGACGGTAATTATGAAGACCACAGATGGATAAATCTACAACAAAGGGAAGAAAACAGCCAAAAAAGGCTGAGAACACTCAAGATCAGAACGCCTCTCCCTCAGCAGGGGATCACAGTTCCTCATCAGCAACGAAACAAGGCTTGATGGAAAACGAGTGTGTTCCAGTTACAGAAGCAGACTTCAAAATATGGATAATAAGAAGCTTCTGTGAATTAAAAGAACTTGTTCTAACCCAATCCAAAGAAACTAAGAACTTTGAAAAAAGGTTTGACGAAATGTTAACAAGAATACACAATTTAGAGAGGAAAATAAGTGAATTGATGGAGCTGAAAAACACAATACAAGAACTACGTGAAGTATGCACAAGTTTTAACATCCAGATTGATCAAGCAGAAGAAAGGATATCAGAGGTCGAAGACCAACTCAATGAAATAAAACAAGAAGACAAGATTAGAGAAAAAAGGATAAAAAGGAACGAGTCTCCAAGAAATATGGGACTATGTGAAAAGACCTAATCTACGCTTGATAGGTGTACCTGAATGTGACGAAGAGAATGAATCCAAGCTGGAAAGTACGCTTCAGGATATTATTCAGGAAAATTTTCCCAACCTAGTAAGGCAGGATAATATCAACTCCAGGTGATACAAAGAGCACCACAAAGATATTCCTCAAGAAGAGCAACTTCAAGGCACATAATCGTCAGATTCACCAGGGTTGAAATGAAGGAGAAAATACTAAGGGCAGCCAGAGAGAAAGGTCAGGTTACCCACAAAGGGAAGCCTATCAGACTTACAGCAGATCTCTCAGCAGAAACCCTACAAGCCAGAAGAGAGTGGGGACCAATATTCAACATCCTTAAAGAAAAGAACTTTCAACCAAGAATTTCACATCCAGCCAAACTAAGCTTCATAAGTGAAGGAAAAATAAAGTTTTTTGTGAACAAGCAAGCACTCAGAGATTTCATCACCAGCAGGCCTGCTTTACAAGAGCTTCTGAAAGAACCACTACACATAGAAAGGAACAAACAGTATCAGCCTTTCTAAAAAATACCAAAAAGTAAAGAGCATCAATATAATGAAGAATTTACATCAACTACTGGGCAAAATAGCCAGCTAATATTAAATGGCAGTATTAAACTCACATATATCATTGTTAATTCTAAATTTAAATTGACTAAATCCCCCAATCCAAAGACAGACAGGCAATTTGGTTAAAAACCCATCAGTATGCTGCATCCAGACCCATCTCACATTCAAGGATACACAAAGACTCAAAACAAGGGATGGAGAAAGATTTACCAACCAAACGAGAGCTAAAATAAATAAATAAAAAGCAGAAGTTACAATTTTTGCCTTTGATAAAATAGTTGTTAAAGCAACAAAGATCAAAAGAAGCAAAGAAGGACATTATATAATGATAAAAGGATCAATGCAACAACAAGAAGAGCTAAAGATCCTAAATATATACGCACCCAATACAGGAATACCCAGACATACAAGACTAATAAAGATACTTAGACTCCCACACAATAATAGTGGGAGACTTTAACATTAATATTAGACAGATCAATGAGACAGAATATTAACAACGATATCCAGGACTTGAACTCAGATCTGGAACAAGTAAACGTAATTAACATTTATAGAACTCTCCACTTTAAATACACAAAATATACACTCTTATCAGTACCACATCATATCAACTTAGAAATTTAAACGAAATGTTGGTTGGCTCCTTGTTTGTTATTCTGTTCCCTCATTTTCTTTTATGTCTCCATTATTAAGGACAATTATAGGCATACCCATATTTAGACTGCATTCTAGCCCGGGCAATAAAGCAATACCCCCATCCTCTCTCCCTCTTCCTCTTTCTCTTTCTTCCTCTTCTTTATTCTTTTTCTTATTATTCTTTAAAAAAAAAAAAACAAAAAACAAAAAACAAAAAAAAAACAAAAAACAGAGATCCAAGGGAAAGCTTTTTTTTGAAACATTTATTCCAGGCTGCAAATCCTTGGCTCTAGTTGACCTTCCATTAAAGTCGCTAATTCAGCAGTCTCAGATTCAGTACGCATTACTATTAATATGTTGCGTTGCACCATCTCCACACTTCCTGAGAGCATATTTTTTATTTTTTTTAATTTTTATTTTTAGAGACAGTATTTCACTCTGTCACCTACTCATTGTAACCTCAAACTTTTGGGCTCAAGTAATCCTCTCACCTTAGCCTCCCAAGTTGCCAGAACTACAGGCATGCACCACCATGTCCAGCTAATTTTTTAAATTTTTTTGTAGAGACAGGGTCTCGCTATGTTGCCCAGATTGGTCTTGAACTCCTGGCTTCAACAATCCCCTGCCTCAACCTCCCAAAGAGAGCTGGGATTACAGACATGAGCCACTGCACCTGGATAGAGAGCTTATATTATTATTATTATTATTTTTTTTTTTTTTTTCAAATTGAGACAGAGTTTCACTTTTGTTGCCCAGGCTAGATTGTAGTGGCCGATCTCGGCTACTGCAGCCTCCACCTCCTGGGTTCAAGGGATTCTCCTGCCTCAGCCTCCCGAGTAGTTGGGATAACAGGCATGCCCCACCACACCTGGCTAATTTTTTTTTTATTTTTAGTAGAGACGGGGTTTCTCCATGTTAGTAAGGCTGGTCTCAAACTCCCAACCTCAAGTGATCCTCTCGCCTCAGCCTCCCAAAATGCTGGGATTACAGGCATCAGCCACTGCAGCTGGCCAAGAGCTTATATGCTTATAGGAATGGGAAGACTGCCTATATTATGTATTGTTACATAATGTATTACCCCCAAACTTAGTGACTTAAAACAAACATTTATTATCGCCATTTCTGTGGGTCAGTAATCTAGGCATGACTTAGCTGGACCAGAGTTTTTCCAAAGTCTGTGATCAAGGTGTCAGCTGGGCCTGCAGTCACCTCAAGCCTCCACTGGAGGAGCATTCACTAGCAGACTTATTCAAATGGCCATTGGCTGATCCTGTATGGGTGCTGGCCCCTCTATTGGTTTCTTGCCCTTGGGCCCCTCCATAGTGCTACTTGCTGCTTACAACACGAAGGCTTGCTTTGCCCAGAGCAGGGACTCTGAGGGAGGCTGGGAAATAAAGAGCAAGTTATAGAAGTTGCAGTCTTTTTGTAATCTCATTATAGAAATGACAGTCCATTACTTTTGGCATATTATTTTGGTTAGAAGCAAGACTAGTAGATCTAGCCCAGACACAAGGGGAGGAGGATCACACAAGGAGGTGAATACGAGGAGGTGGAGTCATTGGGAGCCATCTGAGAGGCTGCCTACCACACTGCCCCAAGTAACTAGGGAGAGGTAAAAGTTTGTATGCCAAATGACCAAGTGTAAAATGTATGTTGCAATAGTTGATGATGGGCTGCAGCTGTCAGGCTTTACAAAGGAGCTATGGGGCCTTATAAGGACAGTTGGAGCTGGCTAGTTATCACATGGTGGTCTTCAAACATTTTTGCTTGCCATAACCTCTAAAATAATTGAGAAAAAGTTGAACGTACTTCCGTATCTTAAAGCTGATAATTTAAAATATTATAAATTTAATAGCAGCAAAGGATTCAGTTTCTGTTAAATTGTATATGTGCTCCAAATAGATTTACCATCAAAACCTGTTTCGAATTTAATATTGGAAGAATTCACTCATTAAATTTTTGGAAAATAAAGCATAATTGGCAAAGCTAATCCTCACTCTTGATTCTATCAATCAAATCAGATATAATTTCTATCAGAAACTCTATAAGACTTGTCAGCATAATACCCATAAAGTGAATCAAAAATTATTATTCATTGAACACATAATCTCTTATCAAATTCTTGTGACCTTCCCTCTGCTGGTTATATAGTAGCCTAAAAAAAAAAAAAAATGTCAAAAGCAAATTTCCAGAAAGCTGTTCCAACTTGCCTACTTCTACAACGTCCTGTATAGGTGGGTTCTGAAAATGAGGAACCAGGACTTGCAGAGTAGTCAGTTGCTGGAGGAAGAATGTGAGCTGCATGGAAAAGACAGGAGGATTTACAAAGAGTGGGTGTTTAACTGGGGATGGAATTAGGGAGTTATTCTGATTTTTACATTTTTCATATATTTTATTTGGTCCAATGAAGCAGAAAATTAAAATGAAGTGATTATGTCTGCCTGTTTTTGACACACCTCAAACTATAACTTGAGGTTGCTAAATACAAAACACTGGCATTTAATAATTTAAAGTATTCTATAATTTGTAGACTTCTGAGAAGTTCCAGAAAATAAATCAGATGGTTTGTAACAGTGACCGTGTGCTCAAAAGAAGCGCTGAAGGAAGCAACCCTCCTAAACCGCTGAAAAAACTACGCTTTGATATCGAAGGATCAGATGAAGCAGATGGAAGGTAGGAACCATTATAGAATGTTTTCCAGTAGCTGAGATGGGGAGTCCAGAGTCTCAGCATTGCTCCTGACTTACACCTGTTTCTTTCATGCCAAGTTTATTTGGAAGTTGTGAGAATGGCTCCAAATAATAGATATGAGTGTAGTACAACGTTAAAAACGCTGTACAAATTGTTTGCCAACATTCAGTGAAGATAGTTAATGTTAAAACCTGCTCTTTTTTACAAAGCTATTGATACAATTTTATTATTCTTAACATTAAACTTTAAAACGTTTACTCTTGAAAAATATTAACCACTGTGTTTTGTAAGAACACTGAAAAATATATAGCATCATAAATTTGTGACATTTATGTTTTAGATGGTTTTTAAATGTTAAAATTAAAAGCTACTCACTAAAATAATCACATAAAATAAGTCATCGTAAGCATCATAGTTATTGGAAATTTGAATTTTTCACTTATAAATACACATAAAATACTTTGCATTTTTTCAATCTACAGTAAACACCTCCAAGGGGAGTCCAAATTTCAGCAGAAACTGGCAGAAATGAGTAAGTACTTATTTCACCTTGTGTAAATGAAAGACACAATTGTTTACACTGCAAGAAGTCTTTTCATTATATAAAAGAATGTATAATTTCTTCAGTTGGCAGGCTTGTTTATACACTTAAAATATAATTCAATTAAGATTATTTACCTACAAACATTTGTGGATTAAATGTATGATGCCAAGTGAAGGTCACTTTTACCCTCTTTATGATCTTTAATGCAGGAGGACTGAGAAGTGAAACATTGGGCCGTGCGTGGTGGCTCATGCCTGTAATCCCAGCATTTTGGGAGGCTGAGGCGGGTGGATTACCTGAGGCTGGGAATTCGAGACCAGCCTGACCAACATGGAAAAACCCCGTCACTACTAATAATACAAAAATTAGCCAGGCATGGTGGCGCATGCCTGTAATCCGAGCTACCCAGGAGGCTGAGGCACGAGAATCTCTTGAACCCAGGAGGTGGAGGTTGTGGTGAGCCAGGATTGCACCATTGTACTCCAGCCTGGACAACAAGAATGAAACTCTGTCTCAAAAAAGAAAAATAAAAAAAGAAGTGAAACATTGCTTGACTGTGTTCAACACAGATGGCTACAGTTAGAAAATAATTTAGCAGAAATATAAAGAGGAACTATTTAAGAGTGTTAGATAGGGAAAGGTTTGATAAACCTGGCATATGTAAACATCATCACCCTTATTTAAGGAATAACCTTTGATTCTGCCATTACTGAACTTTCCTAATGTGCAAATCTTAAACAATTTCAAACAAAAGTTTCCATTACTGGAAATCAGAATTTTAATAAAGAACGCTATGTCATTTTCCAAGTTATACAGAGTGATATAATGTTAGGGTAAGTGGAATTCTATTCAGAGTTACTCTGAGAGTAGAAAACAATTAATCGAGGAATAGTAGATGGCAAGCAAATTAGGAAAGAGGTAAAAGTTCATTAACTACTATTGGGTTGTCTTAGGTAGCTGTGGTAGTGAGTGTAACATTTCCCAGTATCTAGTACCAGATCCATTGATAGGAAAAGGAACTGGGATTTTGAAAGAAGAAAAACATGTAGAAGATAGGTGTTACAACTATCATTCCTAAGTCACAGGACACACCAATGAGAACAATACCAATTAAAATAAAATGAGAGACTTTCTCTTAATACATCTTTATAGATACTAACTTTGAAAATAGAAGATATTTATAAGAATGCTTTTGTTTTTTTTTTTTAAAAAAAAACTTTTTTTCTATATTTATAAGAATGCTTTTGCTTTTTAAAAAAAAAAAACTTTTTTTTCTATGTATTATTTTTAAAGTGTAATTAAAACTAAATAAAACAAAAGTTTCTAGTTATAAATGAATTGCTTTTTGGATTTTACATCAACTTATATATATATTCCTATTTTAACTTTTAAACAGTTGTGTCTTTTCCCCTCAGTACATGAAAACAGACAAGAGACTTATAACCAAAATCAGGCCTTGAAAACATATGGAAACATTTTGGAACCCACAAATATGCATTTAAAAAAGAGCTGAAAGCTGTAAAAACATGTATATTTTCTTAGAGAAGAGTTCAGTTGCTATAGTTAGTACATTTCCCAGTGATACACTTAGCTATGATGGCGAGCTTCCTCTGCCAGGCCAAAGTTCAGGACCTTTGTGCATATACAAAATTGTGAAAAAGCAGCCAGAATTTTAACCCCTGAGGCTAAGGCATTTCTTTCAGATACTCTTCAGCTTTTCTTAAAGAATTACATTTAGAAAAGATCATCATACAATGCTGGATTGCCCAGAATGAAAGGGCAAAAGGAGGACAGTTAGAGAACTATTGACTATTTTTCTTTATTTTCCAAATGTGCTTCTTTATAAAGAGCTCATGCCTACCTCTAAAATCAAGTTAAGAATTTTTAAGAAATTTAAAATAAATATTCTGGCTTTGTCTATATTGTAATTAATAATATGCTTTTAACATGGCCATGTCCCAGGTAGGCACAGTGGCTCATGTCTCTAATACCGTCACTTTGGGAGGGCAAGGGAGGAGGATTGCTTGAGGCCAGGAGTTCAAGATCAGCCTAGGCAACATAGCAAAACCTCATCTTTGCAAAAAATTCCAAAAATTAGCCAGGTGTGGTGGCATGAGCCTGTAGTCTTAGCTACTGAGGAGGCTGAGGTAGAAGGATTGCTTGAGTCCAGAAGGTCAAGTCTGTAGTTAGTCATGATTGTGCCATTGCACTCCAGTTTAGGCAACAGAGCAAGAGCCTATCTTAAAAAAAAAAAAAAAAAAAAAAGCCTAATTTAAATGAGTTATGATCTGATGTATTTGCAGTACCTGCAGGGCATCTCCAAACGTAAGGAAAACTATAGCTTTGTAAACAATACCACCACTCACTCTGGCAGGATCAGTCTGGGCCAGCTGAGTATGCTAGTCTGCTGAAGTATATGCCACGCCTCAACCACTTCATCTCTGGAGTAGTAGCCCACAAAATGGGGCATACCTGGAAGTATGCAAGATCATCTTTTGGGGTACATAAAATAGAAGTTCTATTGATCTCATCTTGTTTTAATGTTTGCTGGGGGTATGTGTTTTGTAATTCATACATACATATATTTTTGTGGTACAGGCTTGGAAAAAAATGTACTCACAAGTATATATAATTTTTAAAAATTTGGAGACCACTGCTTTTTGGAGGCGAAGTGGGAGGAAATTTTTATTTATTGTTTTTAAACTGATATATCATAGTTATACATATTTTAGGGGTACATGTGATGTTTTAATACATGTACACCAGGTGTAATGATCAAATCCAGATTATCGGGATATCTGTTACCTCAAACATTTATCTTTTCTTTGCACTGGGACCATTACAATTCTAGCTACTTTGAAATATGCAATAAATTATTGTTAACTATGACTCCCTACAGTATTATCAAATACTAGAATGAAGACCACTGCTTTGGCAAGGTCCTGAGCGCCTCAATTTGACATGAGCATAATATATATGGCAGCCACTTGCCACCTTACTCAGTACCATCAGTGCTGTTAACAGTTCTTCATTCTTTTTCCAGCATCTACTCGAACACGAATGCAAAAGCAGAAAATGAATGACAGCATGGATACCTCAAACAAGGAAGAAAAATGAGGCTCTCAGGACCTTGTTGGTACACCTTTGGCTTCATTGTCTCTCACAGATATGACTGTATCACTTTCCCAGGTTCTGTTTCTGGCCACATCTAATATCTTCAGCTCTTTTTGTGGATACAAAATGTGCAGATGCAATTGTTTGGGTGATTCCTAAGCCACTTGAAATGTTAATCATTGTTATTTACACAAGATTGAAAATCTTGTGTAAATCCTGCCATTTAAAAAGTTGTAGCAAACTGTTTCTACTTCCAAAGTAAAATTGCTCTGCTTTAGTAAGGATGGCCCCAGAGTGGGAGTCCTGATATCCCACGCCTATCTGACTACTTTGCCTTCTTTTGTAGCATATAGGTGATGTATGCTCTTGTTTTTATTAATTTATATGTCTATTTTTTTAATTTAACATGAACACCCTTAGAAACTATGTCCTATCTTCCAAATGTAATTTGATTGACTGCCCATTCACCCAAAATTATCCTGAACTCTTATGCTAAAATGGATTTTATTAGAAATTAGAAAAAAATTACTAATTTTGCATAATAGATTTTATTTTACTATTGGAATCTCATATGCTGTGTGCTTGTTTTATAAATTTTTGCTTTTAAATAAAAGCTGGAAGCAAAGTATAAACATGATACTATCATACTACTGACACAGATTTCGTACCTCAGAACTTAAAAGAACTTATTCTTTTCTTCATCCAACTTATATTTTTAAATGAAGATTATTGATAGTACTCTTGGTTTTTATACCATTCAGATCACTGAATTTATAAAGTACCCATCTAGCACTTCAAAAAGTGAAGTGTTCTGCCAGCTCTTAGGTGTAGAGGACCCTAACACAGTATATTCCAAGTGCACTTTCTAATGTTTCTGGGTCCTGAAGAATTAAGAAACAAATTAATTTTATTCCATAAACAGACTGTTAACTATAGGAGCCTTAATTTTTTTGCATAGAGATTTGTCTAATTGCATCTCAAAAATTATTCTGCCCTCCTAAATTTGGGAAGGTTTGTGTTTTCTCTGGAATGGTACATGTCTTCCATCTATCTTTTGAACTGGCAATTGTCTATTTTATCTTTTACTTTTTAAGTCAGTATGGTCTAACACTGGCATGTTCAAAGCCACATTATTTCTAGTCCAAAATTACAAGTAATCAAAGGTCATTATGGGTTAGGCATTAATGTTTCTATCTGATTTTGTGCAAAAGCTTCAAATTAAAACCGCTGCATTAGAAAAAGAGGCGCTTCTCCCCTCCCCTACACCTAAAGGTATATTTAAACTATCTTGTGTGATTAACTTATTTAGAGATGGTGTAACTTAAAATAGGTGGTATTTAAGGTAGCTTCAGCTAGCTTTTAGGAAAATCACTTTGTCTAACTCAGAATTCTTTTTAAAAAGAAATCTGGTCTTGTTAGAAAACAAAATTTTATTTTCTGCTCAATTAAGTTTCAAACTTACTATTTTGACAGTTATCTTGATAACAATGGCACTAGAAAACTTTACTCCATTTCATCATTAATTTCTGCATGAATATTATACAAATCAGTTAGTTTTTAGGTCAAGGGCTTACTATTTCTGGGTCTTTTGCTACTAAGTTCACATTAGAATTAGTGCCAGAATTTTAGGAACTTCAGAGATCATGTATTGAGATTTCCTAAATAATGCTTCAGATATTATTGCTTTATTGCTTTTTTGTATTGGTTAAAACTATACATTTAAAATTGCTATGTTACTATTTTCTATAATTAATAGTTTGTCTATTTTAAAATAAATTAGTTATTAAGAGTCTTAATGGTCTGATGTTATGTTCTGTGTATTAAGTATATGAATGCTCCTCTTCTAGGAGAAGATAGATAGGCGATAACTCTCCTAGTATATCATCCATTCTTAGCCTTTAAGGGGCTCTATATGCTAGTGATTTCCAAATTTATTTTTTCAGCCCTGATCTTTTCACAGAGGACAAGGTTCTTATCGCCAACAGAACTCTTGATTCCTACTCCCCTCTACCCAGTTGCTCAAAATACAAACTGAAATCAAATAAAAATCTCTTTTTCCTACCCTGGTCTTTCTCCATTTTATTAAACACTTATCAAGTCAAAAACTTAAGAGCTATCTGCTGATTCTTGTCTGGACCACTGCTAAAGACTTCTAACTCCCTGTTCCCTTTCTTTACTGTTAAACTCCTTAAAGAACAAAAATGTTTCTTTAAAAATGTAAATTGTTCACATTGCTCCTCTACTTGAAGTACTTATCAGGAATTATAAAGCCCACACTGACTTCCCATTCTCATCTTGTAGAATTTTCTCCTTGTCACTGTGCTTTAGCCACACTGACTTTTTTCTTTAAAATGCCAAACCTACTCCTACCTTAGGCTCTTATATTTCTTCTTCCTTCCTGGAATGCTCTTTTCACACAGTGTTGCATGGCCAGTTCCTTTCTGTCTTTCAGAGGTCATCTCAGAGGGCTTCCTTGACAACCAAGCTGAAATTGTCACTTTGTATTTTATCATTCTCCTTCAAAAGTGTAACAGCATTCATCTATCTATCACTCTTTCCCACCATCTGAAATTGCCTCTCTCGTTACCTGTCTCCCCATCCCTAGCCACTCCCCGCCCTAGATTGCAAGCATCCACCTAGCTAGTCTTACTTACCACTTTAGGTTTTAAGCTATTCTTACTTACCACTTTAGGTTTTTCCATATTTTTCCAAGTTTGTTTTCACATACTCAGAAAAATATGGAAAACATACACTCTGTTTTTTTCCCCTACAGATGCACTTTCTGTAGGGGAAAAAAACAGAGTGTATGTTTTCCATATTTTTCCGAGTATGTGAAAACAAACAACATTCTCTTCCTCTTTTAAAATGCCATGTACTAGTACCTACCATATTCCAGGCACAGTTCTAAATGCCAGATATATAACAATGAATAAATAAAACTAAAATCCCCATCCTTGCAAAACCGACTTTCTAGTTGCAAAGAGAGCACACGAATGAATAGATGAGGACTATATAGTATGTGAGATTCTATTAAATACTATGGAGAAAAAGCAAAGATGAGGGCAAGGAAGGCTGGTAGGGAAAGGAATTTTAAAATTTAAAAGAGAGTGGTCAGGGAAAGACTCTAGTGATATTTGGGCAGAGAGCTGAAGGAGACGAGAGTGAGCCAGACATGAACAGGAGTCAAACATTCCAGAGAGAGAGGTAGGAATATGGCTGCTGTGTTTGAAGAACAACTAGGAGGTCATAGAAAAATGGGCAGTATGTATCTTTCTTCATCTAATGCAAAGTATAAAAGGCCTTTATATATATTACAAGTCTATAATCCTTTGTCTGTAGTTCCAAAATTGAAAAAAGCTTTAAAAGTCAAGTGATGCCGGGCGCGGTGGCTCAAGCCTGTAATCCCAGCACTTTGGGAGGCTGAGGCGGGTGGATCACGAGGTCAAGACATCGAGACCATCCTGGTCAACATGGTGAAACCCCGTCTCTACTAAAAATACAAAAAATTAGCTGGGCGTGGTGGCATGTGCCTGTAATCCGAGCTACTCAGGAGGCTGAGGCAGGAGAATTGCCTGAACCCAGGAGGCGGAGGTTGCAGTGAGCCGAGATCGCGCCATTGCACTCCAGCCTGGGTAACAAGAGCGAAACTCCGTCTCAAAAAAAAAAAAAAAGTCAAGTGATTCTGTATGCTTTGTGCCAAAAGTCATGTGAACTCAAAACCATATGTAAACTGGCACAGAGCTATTTATAATCTTTATCATACTTGAAACATTCTCATTTCACTGCAGAAATATTAATATGTTTGATTGGGAGCTAACCCAGATCCTGTTTAGGTGTTATGTATTATTTGGCATATGTACCATATTATTCTAATCATTCTAAACTCCCTCCAAATTATGAAACCCCTCTGGCACCAAGGGTTTCAGATAAGGGATTATCTTAAATTTGTATAATTTCTCAAAAATATGGCAGATGAAATTCTTTCCTTCTGGAACAGTGACATGTTTGTTCTTGAAGGAAGAAAGACAAAGTGTGCAGAGCAGGAAAAGCAGCAAGGAGATCTCAATAGGCTGTATTTATATTGGGCAGGGATCTTAAATGCAGTATGCAGTCTCTTAGGTCACATCAAAATCAAGCAGCCTAAAATACACTAAAAAATTTTCAGTCTGATGGTAGAGAATTGCTCACTTCTAGAGATGAATTTAGTGTTCCAATGATTAAATGCTCACTATAATAAAAGGAGCAAGTTCAAATTAATATATTTATTTCCTTTTTTGTTTGTTTTTTTGAGACAGAGTTTTGGTTTTGTTGCCCAAGATGGAGTGCAATAGCATGACCTCAGCTTACTGCAGCCTCCACCTCCTGGGCTCAAGCGATTCTCCTGCCTCAGCCACACACCACTACACTCAGCTGTTTTTTGTATTTTTATTAGAGACAGGGTTTGACCATGTTGACCTGGCTGGTCTCGAACTCCTAACCACAGGTGATCCGCTCACCTCAGCCTCTCAAAGTGGTGGGATTACACGAGTGAGCCACCACACCAGTCTATTTACTTTTTTATTACAGTTTTCTAAAGGTACAAATGGCCAGGAAGAAACCAATTATACTAGTTCAATTATCATCTGGATGATTTCACAGAAACTTGCTTTTAGAAGTATATTTTTGTTCCTCATTTTAGGGCCAATATAGTATACACATAGAGTTTCAATAGATTTTCCTGTGGACTAGATATCTTACAGGACAACTCAAACCTTGCTTCTAAGAAATATTAAATTTCCACCACAGTTGTAGCTTCTTAAATAGAAATCTATTATGGTAGCACTGTATAATGTCTACATCTTTTAGTGCACAGTGAGCATAGTCATCCATTCTCAATACATTTTGTGTGTGTGTGTGTCCATTATCTTGGGACTATATTAGTATTGACATATGACAACTGTCATATTAAACAATGACAATATGAAAGGCTAAATTTATTGCACAGACCAACTTCAGTTACTTCCTAAATACAAAATGTTATGATTTTTAACTTAATTTACTGAGAAAATTTGTAAGCTTTGTGTTTCTGTTTTGACAAAGATTGAATTAAAAATAACAGTAAAATTTGATTTTTTCCTTTCTCTTCACAATTCTCCCAACTCTGGAGGCATAATCAGATAGATAAGATTATATAGTTTGTAGTTGCTTCTTTTCATTATTCCTGGTTAATAATCCAGCCTCTAAATAAAACTCTCCATGACAAGGTCTAGAATGACTGGCAATTTACATCAACTATAACCTGAAGAACATACTTAACATTCTTAACTTTTTTTTTTTTTTTTTTTTGAGACGGAGTTTTGCTCTTGTTACCCAGGCTGGAGTGCAATGGCGCTATCTCGGCTCACCGCAACTTTCGCCTCCTGGGTTCAGGCAATTCTCCTGCCTCAGCCTCCTGAGTAGCTGGGATTACAGGCATGTACCACCACGCCCAGCTAATTTTTTGTATTTTTAGTAGAGACGGGGTTTCACCATGTTGACCAGGATGGTCTCAATCTCTTGACCTTGTGATCCACCCGCCTCGGCCTCCCAAAGTGCTGGGATTACAGGCTTGAGCCACCGCGCCCAGCTCTTAACTTTTGCTTTTAAAACGAATTCAATGGGATCTTCACAAAACTCTATCAGCAGATGAGAGCACTTCTTCATTCCTATAAAATCATAACCTTTCTTAAGTTAGGGGGCAATTATTTTAGAAGCACTAAAACATTGACTTCCTTATGGGAGCAAGAGAAGAAACAAAACGTCTGGGAAAATCTAAGATAAACTTGTGCGAAAAAAAAAAAAAAAACCATTAATTTCAGATTTAGTGTCCTTATGAAAATGTACCTTTTCTCTCACACATCACTAAGGCTCTTCAAACACTCTTCTGTTAGAAGGAAATTTTTAAAAAGGAATGTTTTTCCTTTCCATAGGAGTGTCAATGGCAAGCCTATCCTCAAAGACCAGAAAGAAAGCATGTTTTTTCAGATGGATGTACCCACACCCAGGACTCATCTGTCATCTCTCAGATCTAAAACTAGCTCTTCTTTATTATTTGGAATCAGAAGTTTTAAGGGTTAAATCACTAATTCTCATCCCTGGCCGAATATCAAATTACTTGTGGAGCTTTTAAAATGTACTGAATTTGGGCCGGGCGTAGTGGCTCATGCCTATAATCCCAGCATTTTGGGAGGCCGAGGCAGGTGGTTCACCTGAGGTCAGGATTGAGACCAGCCTGACCAGTATGGTGAAACCCTGTCTCTACCAAAAATACAAAAATTACCTGGACGTGTTGGCATGCGACTGTAGTCTCAGCTACTTGCAAGGCTGAGACAGGAGAATCACTTGAACCCAGGAGGCAGAGGTTGCAGTGAGCTGAGATTTCGCCACTGTACTCCAACCTGGGCGACAGGGAAAGACTCCATTTAAAAAAAAAAAAAAAACTGAATTTGGGCCGGGCACGGTGGTTCATGCCTGTTATCCCAGAACTTTGGGAGGCTGAGGTAGGCGGATTGTGTGAATCCAGGAGTTCGAGACAAGCCTTGGCAATGTGGTGAAACCCTGTCTTTACAAAAAAAAAAAAAAATACACCGAGCTTGCTGGCACATGTGCCTGTAGTGCCAGCTACTTTGAATTACCTGAGCCTGGGAGGTGGAGGTAGCAGTGAGCCAAGATCGCACCACTGCACTCCAGCCTGGGCAACAGAGCAAGACCTTGTCTCAAAAAAAAAAAAAAAATATATATATATATATATATATATATATATACACACACACACACATATACATACATATATATATATACACATATACATATATATATATATATATGTATGACACGTATACAGACACACTGAATTAGAATCCTCAAATCTGTATTCTGTGAAAGTCCCATAGATTGACCAACCAGGTGTGGTGGCTCACACCTGTAATCTCAGCACTTTGGGAGGCCAAGGCAAGTGGATCACTCAAGGTCAGGAGTTTGAGACCAGCCTGGCCAACACAGCAAAATGCTGTCTCTACTAAAAATACAGAAATTAGCCAGGTGTGGTGGTGGTGGGCACCTGTAATCCCAGCTACTCGGAAGGCTGAGGCAGAAGAACTGCTTGAACCCAGAAGGCAGAGGTTGCAGTGGGCTAAGATGGTGCCACTGCACTCCAGCCTGCTGGGTGACAGAACAAGACTTTGTCAAAGAAAAAAAAAAAGGCCCATATATTGTTCTGTGTGTACAGAGGTAAGAAGCATGCAAACCTACACAAAACAAAGCTTAGGGAGAAAAACGGGGTAAGAGTCCAGAGTAACAACTTGTACTCTGACAGTATGCCTACTGACCCATGGTGGAGTGTGTAAAGGGTAGTCCATTTTTCATCCCCAAGTAAGCCTATCCGTTCCCCTTTGAATGTTCCAATTTTTATATGAAATGATTTCACATAAGAAAAAGGCACTGAGGAGCTTGAGAAGACCTTGTCAGAAATAGGCAAGAAAAAGGAAGACATTGTGAAGCCATGAAAGCCAGTCAGCTATAGCTGGCACAGGAAGGTGAGGGAGAAAGACCAAAAAAACAAAAACGGTGGTTGTCTAACTGCCAGAACTGATGCGATAGGTACTTCCATTCTGAGTTCTCTGTTGGATAAAATAGCAAACTTACCCAAAAAATGAAAACAAATGGTATGAGGCTACTTTCAAAATAAGAGAACAAAAGTATATAGTTTTAAAAATAAGATTCTGATTTAGATCTAGAGACATTCTGACTCTTTTCCTCTAAAGTCTGCAGAAAAATGGTTAAGCAGTTTGTCAGATAGAAACTTTGTCTTTCAATTCAGTCCCAAGAGAACCAGAACTCACTCACTCTTGCTGGCGGGCATTAATCTATTCATGATGGATCTGCACCGAGGACCCAAACACTTCCTACTAGGCCCTACCTCCCAACACCACCACGTTGGGGATCGAATTTCAGTACAAGTTTTGGCAAGGGCAAACCACATCCAAATCATAGCAGAAATAATGTATTCAAAATGTGACCTGACGAAGAGAATGAAAAGACAAGCCACAAACTGGGAGAAAAAATATTTGCAAAAGATGTATCTGATAAAGGACTGTTATCCAAAATATACAATGAACTCAAAACAATTTTAAAAAAGATTTAAAAATTGGCACCGATCTGAACAGACACCTCATCAAAGAAGATATGCAGCTAGCATAATAAGCACATGAAAAAATACTCCACATCATATGTTATCAGGGAAATGCAGCTTAAAACAATGAGATAGCAATGTACACCTATTAGAATGGCCCAAATCTGGAACACTGACAACACATAATGCTGGTGAGGATGTGAAGTAACATGAATTCTTACTCATTGCTCAAGGAAATGAAAAATGGTACAGCCACTTTGAATTACAGTTTGAGTGTTTCTTAAAAAAAAAAAAAAAAAAAAAAAAAAATCCCCCCAAAGAGCAAAACATTTAACATATCCAGTAATCATGCTCCATGGTATTCACCCAAAGGAGTTGAAAACATGTCCACAGAAAAACCTGTACACAGATGTTTATAGTAGCTTTATTTGTAATTGCCAAAACTTGGAAGCAACCAAGACGTCCTTCCAAAGATGAATGGATAAACTGGTACATCCGGGCAATGGAGTATTTATTCAGGACTAAAAAGAAACGAGCTATCAAGCCAAGTGGTGGAAACTTAAATGCATATTATTAAGTGAAAGAAGCCAATCCAAAAAGGTTATATACTGTATGATTCCAAAGATACAAGATTCTGGAAAAGGTAAAAATTACGGGGACAGTAAAAAGATCCGGGGCTGCCAGAAGTTAGTGGGAAAGGAGGAAGGGATGAATAAGCAGAGCTCAGAGGACTTTTAGGGCAATGAAACTACTCTGTATGATACAGTAGTGATGGACACAGGTCATTATACATTTGTCAAAACACACAGAATGTGCACCACCAATGATGGACCCTAATATAAACTATGGCCTGTGGATGATAATGATGTGTCCAAGTAGGTTCAACCACTCTGGTGGGGGATGTTGATGGCGGGGAAGGCTGTGCATGTGTAAGGGCAGGGGTTATAAGGGAAAACTCTATTTTCTTCACAATTTTGCTGTAAACCTAAAACTGCTCTATGAAAATTGTCTTCAAAAAGTCACCTCACCAATATAGAGCAGGCAAAGGCAATAAAATGAATAATAATTAGGTTGTTTAAAATTTATTTGTGTTCCAGGTGGGCTTTACTATGAGACTGAGTAACTGCTTTACAAGAGTATAATATATCCTACTGATTTATGTACCTCTAAAAGACATGAGGTTGATAATTTTTTAATTTGGCTGCTGCTTTGGGATAAAAAAAAAAAAAACACATTTGTTCTGTTATCTGCAAATAAGCACTTTATTATCAAATAGTTCAGCATCAGAACAAGAATTAATTCCAAAAGGGTTTTCTTTACATGATATTGGGAGATACACAATAGAAGAATCTGACACTGTGTTCCATTCCAGTTTCTCTTTTGCAATTAGGTAATTTGTTTTGGTCTAAAAAGTGTGAGTTTGTCTCATTCTTGTTAATGCTGTCCATGAAATGTAAGTATCAGTTCCTTTTCAGCTAATACTTTAAGTTATACTGGTGCCAGGTTAAGAGACCTATTTCATAGTGACGTGAAAGTCAGCTACAAGAAAAACACATCGTAATTTTCATTTACAGAGGCAAATCCCTCTTAACACAAAAGAAAAGCAAAGGACCTTATGTGATTATGTAAGGCAGATAAGCCCAGGAATTTCATTCAAAGATAATACTTCAGACTCCATAATCTCATGTGAGAAATTAATGAATGACTCCAAGTAAATAAAAAATTAAAATTAGCCCTTGGGCCTCTGACAATTTAATTGCCAAGGCCTTTTGTGAATTCTAAATAATGCTCGAAATTAGCTATAATTTCTCAGAATGACATGCCAGAAGAATATGAACCTCAATAATTACAGGCTGTTTTAAGTTTATTTTGTGCAAGTTATTCCTTCTCTCAGTATTCCACAATGAAAGTTGTTCTCAGGACATACTGAAGATTTATAGTAAATTCAGTGCCTACTATATGCAAGGCACTGTGCTGAATGCTGAAAATGTGGTAAGGACAGCACTCCTTGTCAAGCTATGTATGTGGCATTAGCCAGCTGAATAATGGGAAATTTGGGCCAGAATAGCGTATACTGAGACCAGGGTACCAATGTAAGTGACTCAAAAGAGGAAACGGTAAATAAGATTATTTCAATTTTTTTTCCTTGAACTTAGTCGCATCTGATCAGAACATTCAATGCTTTCTACGTAAACTCTGGATTTAGGCAGATGAAGACCACTCATCATCCTTCTTTTGACAGATACAAGTACTCAGCCAAATGTAGCTCACAATACATACTATTAATTAAAGAGAAGTGATTCATCTCTGGCTTTTGCAGGGGAAATGGAAAGGCTCAAAAACTCCTTTCCTGCAGATGGGATCAATTTTTAAAGGCTCCAACTCTGCTTGCTTTGCTGATAAAGTTCTTCAGGAGATCATGGTCCATTTCCGCAAAACCTGAAGTTTGTGTTACCACAGTCAGATGGTTTATGCAAAACCTGAAGCAGAATTCTTCTAAATCCTAGGAACAACAACACAGATGGCTTAATAAATTCACATTTTCTAATTCAATGCAACATAGCATGAAAATTGCTAAAACAAGTTAGGCAAGGAAAAAGGATGTGATAGCCAAGTGGAGGAAATGATAGTATGGGAATACCTCAAGAATAGTCATAAAAAGTATAACACATATGAATCATCTATGCTTGTAAAAATTTAAATAGCACAGAGTAACATTTAAGTTCCTCCACACTAACCTAGGCAAAGAATCTGACTTTTTCTTCCCAGAAATAGGCAGGTGAGTGTACAAAATCTTTGGTTCCTCTGTCTAGTGACAGTATTTGTAACTGTTGGTTCCACTTTCAATATCTGTCAAAAGCTCTATAACTCCTCTTTTATATTTATATCAGGGTCTTTAAGTACATCTGCCTATAAAGAATTGGTGGAAGAAAAAGGTAAGCCATAAAAAGCAGTAATGCTGGGAAACTGCTGCTCTGAAGTCATTAACAGGCCACTCGTTTTTCCCTTTATGAGATGACACAGGATGGGATGGATGGATTTGATCACACTACGTATGCCTTCAATAATCTCAACTGGGAAAATGCTTTAAAGAAATCATGACTTCCAAGGCTCTGGTAAGAGAGATCCGACAGATTAGTGTTTTCTGGCTTACTGCAGTGCACTTTGGGCCAAAGATTAATGCTGTAGTAATTCTCTTGATTAGAACTATAACTTGAGAATCAGAATGAGGCTGACCAGATGCATTTTGATCCTGAAGAAGTGAGGCCAGGCTGCGGAGACCTCCGATATGCCTCAAACCCTAGGTTACTTGGCCCAGGACAAAATGCCACTAGGTGGTGGTCAGTTTTTAAGTTTCTTCTCCAAGCTACTGTAGGTAATTTATTAAAAAAAAGAAAGCCCCAAATACTTTTTAAGCAATTACATCGGCATATTACATGACAGCCTTTTCTTCTAAATTATAGCAAATGGAAAAAATAGACAGAAAAAATAGCAATGCTGATAGCCTTGCCAATGTACATATAAACCTACAGTACAGTTTCTTTTAAGAAAAGAAAGAAACTATACTAGGAAAATGTTCATTTCATGCCTGAGCGTAACTGGGCAGGCTGCTGTGCCACACCAGCAATATGATGTGTCTCTGTCCCAGGTAAGCCCTCAGTGATAAACAGGGAAATTCACACACCCACTTGTTATCATAGCACACTATATATAATGTGCTTCACTGATACATGCTGACTATCCCAGGATCCATTTAAAATTATGTGCTGTTGGTTAAATTTTTAGAAATGACATTTTTGCCTATAGCCTATGAAAGTGAAACCAGACAGAGATGCATCATCTCTTTGGCTGAACTCTACAGAGAGGAATGGAGAAATTCCTACCTATACCACACACAGAGTGTGTTTGGAGTTAGGTGGCACAACAGTTTTACACCTCACAGATCTCAACAGCATCAGCAAAATTGCTAATTAATGGGAGAATGAAAGGACCCTAAAAAGTTATCACTTAGATCCATGCTCCTTTACTTTTCTAGAATGGGTTTTTCCCCTAAATATTAAATATGGGCAGGACTTTGAAAGAGTCCTGTGATTCTAAGAACTCAATAAATTGGCATAGGGTGGTTATCGGGGAATTCTTTCCATATAAAACAAGGCCCTCATTATTGTTCAGTTAAAGAATGTAGCCTATTTTGAATGCTACCACTTTATACAGCTTCATGTTCAAAACCGGGCCCTTTATTCTGTCCTGCAATCCAACCACATTCTCCTAGTTTGCTCATTCTCCTACAGGACTCTCATACTTCTCCCATCAGACTGGTATTTCCCCTCTCATTCTCATTCTCAGCTAACATGACTTCCTATTTCACTGAGAACCAGAATTACCTGAAAAGAACCTCCACAAGCCTGTCCTACCACGTCTCCTCGCCTATTACACAGAGGCCTCTGCACATGATGTTCTCTGGATCAATGGTCCAACCCCCTACATAAAGCAGGGCCCCTTGCTCTGTCACTGGATCCCACTGTTCCACCTACTCGAGGGCTGTGCTCTAACAACTGTCCCCTGTATCACCAGCTTGTTCCGCTCCACTGAGTGATTTGCACCATTAGACACCTTCCATCTCCTACATCTTAAAAAAGTAGTTTTACCTCAAATGCCTGCAAACCTCTTCCTCTTTTTAATCTTCATAATAAAATTCCCACGAAAAGCTGCCTCTATTCCCCACCTTCAATTCTTCTTACTTCCACACTCCAATCAGACCTCCTGCCTCACTAGGCTAAAATTGCTTGCCAAGGCCCCCCAGGCGTTCTTACTGCCAGACCCCACTCGTCAGTTCTCAGGTCTCCTGCAGACACGCCAGCAGCGTCTGGCGTGGTTTGGACTTCTTCCTTCCTGTTTCACTTTCTTTCCCAGCTTCTGGGACATGGTCTGCTGGTTTCTCTCTGGCTTTACTGCTCACTCCTCTTCAGTCTCCTTTGCTGGTATCTCCTTATCTCCTCAACCTTCAGTCTCCTTTGCTGGTATCTCCTTATCTCCTCAACCTCCAAACACGGAGTGCCCAGGACTTAATCCTCAAACGTGTCACATCACTGCGTCACAGCTTTGACTTCAGTACACTTCTCTCTGACTTCCAGGCTTGCTTATCCAATTTGCTTATTAAACATTTCCATTTGGATGTCTAATAGACATCACATACTTCTCATATTCAAAACCAAATTCCTGATATTTCCCCCAAAATGTTGCTTCTATCTTCTCCATCTCAATAAACGCCAATTTCATCCTTACGGTTGCTGAGGCCCAGAACCTCCTAAGTCTTCTATTTTCTCTCCTCATATCTAATCCATCAGCACATCCTGTTGGCTCTACTTCCAAAATGTATTCAAAATCTAGTCACTTTTTCCATCCCCACAGGTGATAACTTGGACCAATCCACCATCATCACTTACTGGATTATACAGTCTCCTAAGTACCCTCTTTCACACACACACACACACACACACACACACACACACACACACACACACACTTCCCAACTGGATTATACAGCTTAAGTACCTTTTTTCCGCTACACACACACACACACACACACACACACACTCTTTCTCTCTCTCTCTCTCTCTCTCTCTCTCTCTCTCTCTCTCCCCCCTCAACACAGCAGCCAGGAGGATTACTTTCAAATGCACATCAGATCACGTCCGCTCCTTTCCAAACCCTGTGATGGCCACTCCCCTTGGAACTCAGATTCCTGAAACCTGCATGTGCGCTCTGTGGGCCCTGTCTCCTCCCTCACAATACCACCATGTGCCTCCACTGCACCATCCCCCTGCCTCATCAGCTACTTCCCTTCCCACTGTACCATCCACACCAGTCTTGTTTTTCCCCAAACACGCCACCCACACCTCTTTTGAGTCTCTGCTCGAGTCACCTGCTCAGTGATGTCTTGCCTCCCTCACTACTCTATTTAAAATTTCCACTTTATCTCGGCATGGTAGTCCCTAGGCTGGCTTCCCCGGCTTACTTCTTTGCATATCACTTGTCACCATCTGACATACTTATATATCCTATTCATTTATTTATCACTCGTCTCCCCTCACCAGAAATTCCCACAGGGGCAGAGACTTTGGTCTGTTTTGTTCATTTGCAGTACCCCAGTGCTTAGGGCAGTGCCAGGCCTGTCACAGGCACTCAGTGAATATTCATTGAATCCATGCATAAATACTCCTGATTTCAAAATACTGAGGACAATGGATAATTGTAGTTAAACATGTGGTTTTAAAATGTGCCCAATCTTGGACTGCATTCCAGTTTTGCAATTTACTAGTTTACTGAGATTACTTAATCTCCCCAAGCTTCAGTTTCTGCATTTATAAATTGGATCTAATATAATAATGCCTATGTCTTATGAGGTTGTTTTTAGGCGTAAATGCAACATGAACTGTGCTTAGAATAAACCCTGGCTCATATTAATTATGTACTAAGTGGCAATCCAGCATGAGGGATAGTAATTTGCTGAAAGAGCTCATTTTTTGCTTACTTGAGCCAGGCAGATCAAATACAGCACTGTTCTTTATTTACGAAAGCTTGTGTTTTACATTAAGTACATATACAGTATATTTTACTTGTAGTCTATTATGCTAATTTAGGGTACAGCAATTAGCTGGACAGGCTGTAGTAAAACAGTACACCTCTATAGGCAAAACTGAACATCCATTACAGGAGTATTTAGTGAGTCAGAAGCCATCTTAGGCACTGGGGATATTGTTGTGAGTAAAACAAAGTGCCTGCCATGCCTCAAAGTGCTTACTTTCTAGAAAAACAAAGAGCTGGAAGGTAGCCAGACAAATAATTCACATAGAGAATATGAAAAAGTATTAAAAATGAAGCCTGATTCAGATGCAAACACCATGTGCCACCATACTGACATCGGAGACGGCCCTCCATCACCATGGCTCATCACCATGACTCTAAAGCACAGACTATGAAAAGTGCATGGATTGTGCCGGGCGCAGTGGCTCACGCCTGTAATCCTAGCACTTTGGGAGGCCGAGGTGGGTGGATCACCTGAGGTCAGGAGTTCAAGACCAGCCTGGCCATCATGGTGAAACCCCATCTTTAAAAAAAAAAAGAAAAGTGCATGGATTTTATTTGAGCATGAAACATGGTGTGTTGTAAGTGCCCAATATATTATTGCCTTGATATAAAACAAACGTTCACTGTGCTTTTAAATGTCAATGTTTTGAGGTAGTAGTTTTTTTTTAATGTTAAGGGAAAAAAAATAACCTAGACTTTAAATGTATTTACAAATACATAATGTGACACAAAACAAAAACTCAGAAGCCGTTATATGAAAATGCTAATTGTTCTCTGGCTGATAATTCATTACCCTCCTCACACTTTTTGTCTTTTATAAATTTTTTTTAATAAACATAATATTATTTACATAAACAGAAAAAAAGTTATAACCTTTTTTCTACTAAAATGTCTCTGTCTTTTGACGAAAGGAGAGGATATCCTTCTACCAAAAGGAAACTGACTCCAAGAAGTTATGGCCTGTTTCCTAAAGATTTGGTTCTAAGATCACTTTTCTTTCCTTTCTTTATTATCATAACAATACATGGTCACTGTAAAAGTTCAAAAAAATAAGCAAAGAGAAGGAAATAAAAATCCTCCATAATTCTACCATTCAAAGATAACCACTAACCATAGTCTTCAGTCTTTTTTTCTATGTAGATAATGAATTTTAGTTTTTTACTCAGCTATTTATACTTTTGTAAAAAACAAAAATAGGATCGTAGTTTTTCACTTAGTGATATATCTTGAATAGCTGCATAATTTCTTGGTATTAGCATTTTATAAACAAGCCTCCACTATTCACACTGACCTTTCACTACTTTTTTAAAATTAATAAATTGCTGCAGTAAATACCTTTGAAGCTGAGTCTTAGTCCAAATCCATGATTAATTCCTCAAGGTAAATACTTATGAGTGAATTCTGAAATAATTATGTCTTTAAGGCATTTAATACATATTATACCAGTTGTTCTCCATACCAATTTGTACCCCCCCAGCAATTTAGGAGAGAATACCATTATTCTGATCCTATATATTATCTCTAGAAATATACTCCTGCTTTGACAGGCAAAAAGTTATACCTTGTTTCATTTACGTTTTTTGTCTGTTCATAGAATCATTTGTTCTTTGGTCCATTTCTTTCAACCAAACTGTTCATATTCTCTTTTTGTTATTTACTCTGGTAAACAGGCTTCATTATATGTTGCAAATATTTTTCCCAGTGTCTTATTACTTTCTAATTTTCTCCATGGCATTTTTAGGTGGATAAAAGGTTTCCTATCTTTTGAAACCAGAGCTATAAATCCTTTCCTTTATAGCTTCTGCCTTTGATGTCTACACCAAGGTTATAGAAATACTCGCTTATATGTGGTCTAGTACTCTGGTTACTTCATATTTTCTTTTACGTTAAGTCTTTGTTTTAGTTTAAGGTATGAGGCAGACACCTCGCTTCAGTTTCCCCAGGAGGCCGGCAGCCAGAAGCAGGCTTTCCTTACCTGGGCGTCATACTTCACGGCAGCCGAGAGCAGAGCGATGGCGTTCTCCTCGCAGATGCCTTGCTTGATAGTTTGTTGGCAGAGCTTTTTCAAACGATTTTCTCTATAAAATGTCGCCAAGTCTAGCAGTCCTGGTGGAAAGAAGTGTTTATCACAGGGAGTAATTTTGAGCATCCTGATTTAAACTCGCCCACTCAGCCACTCACAGATGATCTGGACACTATTTTGGATGTAATCCTCAGTGAAGCACTGCGCAAATAGACTGATGCTGACCGACACTTACACTTCAATGTGGGGCTCGACCCAGGACGGCAGCCAAGCTGAGCAAATATGATACACAAATCATTAGTGGCTGAAAAACAGGAGCACAGCTTTAATATTTCATTTTTAATATTTTTTCCTAGAAAAAAAAAGGCAAGTGCTCCTCGAGTGACCCCTTCCCTGCAATCTCAATGTGGGCTTCTCCTGGGCCATTCCCAGGAGCACATACACACATGCTATAAAAGTGTCCACCACGACAAAAAGGAAAGAGAAAGAAAGAGAACAGACAAGGAAAGGAAATCCTTTCATGGATATGTGTCTGCTTCCTGTTACCCTGTCCCATTTCTCTGATCAGAGCTGTCTGTATTTGCTGTCTCCATTTTCCCACCTCCCATTCAGACCTCAAGCCATTCAAAGCAGAACCCCATCCCCATCACTACTGCAGTCACACCTGTGGCAGTCACACCTGTGGCGGTCACAATGGCTTCCAGGGTGCCATATTCTCTGGTTTCCTCTCACTCGACATTGGCACAGAATTTGATATGGTTGATGATGCTCTCCTCAGGACACTTTGTCACTTGCTTGCATTTTTCTTCTCTTCAATTAGTTGCTCCTCAGTTCTCCTGGCTGGACCATTTTTCCTGACTTCCAAATGTTTGAGTGCCCCAGGGTTAAATCCTCAGATACTTTTCTCACTTACTTCCCAGAACTCCAGCCCCAGGGTTTTAAATATCATCTATATATGCAGGTGAGACCTGTTAGATTACCTATCACCTATTTTCAAGTAATTCAATGTAGACTGGGTGAAGTGACACATGTAAATTAATTTTAATTAACCTCAAGGAATGATAGGAAATACTCTGAAGCAGTCAATTAGCATCTGAAAAATCCTATTAGTTTTTCTGAATCTTCATTGGAGGATTTGTAATTAGCATAAAGAATGTCAGAATTAGTTTGTCATTGGTGAAATGAGTAGTAGCCAGGATCAAAAGGTTAGCTGAATCCGGCTACTAGAATATTGTCATGTGCACTTCAAGCTAACTTTTCATGCAAGGTACTTAACAGAGTGTATAAAGGTCAGAGAGCTGAGGTTTCAGCATATTAATTATTACCATATTTTTTTTGTCTTATCTGCTAATAAATCTTGTACACATGGTAGAATTTGGTTGGAAACTTGCTTTTTAGTGTAAGAAATATTATCAGAGTTATGGAGGAAAGACAGATAGCCCACTGGAGGACACTGAAATCTTCTGAAATCTTGAGAGTTGTGAATGGCTTCATTGTTTTTGGCCACAAGCTTCAGACTCACACAAGCCAGCAGCATTGTCCTGAGAGAGGACACTGCCCCAAACCCCAGCTCTGTGCCTCCTCTACACCCACCCTCAGCACAGGGTGGCAAGGAGACACATGCCCACTTCTAGATCACACTTTGGGTACCTGGGAACTTGGTACTGCCTGCATAATTAGCCCTGAGGCCATCTGTGTGGGTATTTCCTCCCTTAGAGCCCATCACCAATGTGCAGACCCCCTGACCCAAAGGCTAACCTGGGTTGGGGGTGGGTAGAGCTTGGACATGCAAGCTAGCGTACCCACACACCCTTCTGCTGGAGGAGGGGTCTGTCCTGCCTGTGCCACTGGGCTCTGGCACACAACTCCAGGGGTCCTGCAACTCTAAATGCCAACTAAAACTAAAATGTGTCCTTTCAGTTCTTAATGAAATGAACATTTTTCAAGGTGGGAGGATTGAACATATTTTATCTGAAGTTCATGAGCTTGACATATAACTTTAAATTTTTCTCTATGGTATTTTTAGGTGGATAAAAGTTTCTTATCTTTTGAAACCAGAGCTATAAATCCTTTCCTTTATAGCTTCTGCCTTTGATGTCCACCCCAAGTTATAGAAATACTCACTTATGTGTTGTCTAGTCCTCTGGTTACTTCCTTTTTTTTAAACATTAACTCTTCTCTCTGCTCTGACTTTATTTTAGTTTAGGGTATGACGCAGATGCCTCGCTTCAGGTGGAGCCCACCTGAAAACAATGGAGCCATATGGAACATAGGTCTCCATGTGGAGTCTTGGCTAGAGCCCTGCAAATTTTAGGGGTGGGCCTATAAAAAATTGCCACTTGGGTACCTAATGGGCAGCTGAAACTCCTTTGACTTTCAAAGTCAAGAGCAAGCCTGTTCTCCATCTTCCTCACCTTAGTGAACAGGACTTCCATTAAGAGGCTACCCAGGCCAAGCACCTCAGTGCAGCTGTCCTTCTCTCTCAACTCACACCTCTCATCCCATCCATCAGCAAATCCCATCAGCAACATCTTTAAAATGTATCTACAATCTGATCTCTTTTCAACACTTCCACTGCTATACAACCCCAACCCAGGATTCCATCACCTCACATCTGAACCAATATAATAACTGATCTTTTAAACACAAATCGTATCTCTCCTGTGGCAGAAGCTGCTAGCTGCCTCTCCCATGACCCCTACCCCAGCACACACACACATACACACACACACACACATATACATACACATACACACACATATACACACACACATATACACACACATACACACATATACACACACACATACACACACACACACATACACACACACTCTCTCTCTCTCTCTGTCTCTCTCTCTCTCACATCCATTCTTCCTTTCTTCTGAAACCATATAATTTTTAGCTGACTTATGGCCATATGGAAATGCCCACTTTCCCAGCCTCCTAAGTCGCTGGGCACAGACTTCATTGACTGAGTCCATGGTCTGAAGTAAGTGGAACTCCCAGGCCCCTCCTGGTGGAGACACTGGGATTTGCTGTGTGCCCCTGGTCTCTGTCCCTTCCTCCAGGCTGCTGCCCACAATGCTCTGCAGTGGTGATGACTTGGTACTTCTGTCTCTTACCTGTCCAGTCAGCCTTTGTTTGAAGTAGTAACAAGGGAAACATGTTTGGATTCAACACACACAAAAGGAAATGCTTCTGTAATTATCCTCACAGCAACTTGCTTTTAGGTTCTATAGAAACCACCTTGTCAGTTCCTCCACATTTTGCCAAGTTTTCCTAAGTCTTTGGCAATTACCTACTGCCTCCTCAGGAGAAAGGCTGATGCTGTCTGTGTACAGGTATTCCAGGAAGGCCCGGTAAACAGGATATGAAAATTCACTCATTTCTACAATATCATCCTCGTTATCTTCCAACGACGAACGGAAATGCTCACATCTGAAGGAAGAAAACAGCATGTCAGGCCCTAGCTTCCCAGCCAGGACAGACGGCCTCTGTGAGGAGCACGTCCTTCTGTCAGAGGCGCGCCCTGGCCCATCCCTGATGTGGCTCGTCACTCTCCTTGCAGGCCTGAGTTTTCAAACAATCATTTATTCAGGTATATGCAAACCTGCTGCCAGGGGTGGCCCAGGAAGCAGCCCCAGTGGCCGCGCTGATGGGGACAGAGCTGGGCTCCCCGGCATCTCTCACACCGCATCCACTAATTAGCATTTAGAGAAATCAGTGGGTTTATTTTTATAAAATCTGAGTGATCCTGTTTCCTCAGTCCATTATGGGTTGAATGATGCCATCTAAAAATTCATATGTTGAAGTCCTAAAACGGCCAATACCTCAAAATGTGATCTTATTGGGAAAAAGAGTCTTTAAAGAGGTAATCAAGTTATTAGGAGGTCACTAGTGTGGGCCCTAATCCAATGTGACTGGCATCCTTATAAAAAGGGGAACTTTGGACCAGGCGTGGTGGCTTATGCCTATAATATCGGCACTTTGGAAGGCTGGCGGGTAGATCATGAGGTCAGGAGTTTAAGACAAGCCTGGCCAACATGATGAAACCCCATCTCCACTAAAAATACAAAAATTAGCTGGGCAAGGTGGTGGGTGCCTGTAATCCCAGCTACTTAGGAGGCTGAGGCAAGAGAATCGCTTGAACCTAGGAGGCGGAGGTTGTAATAAGCCAAGATGGCGGCCACTGCACTCCAGCCTGGGCAATAGAGTAAGACTATATCATCTCAAAAAAAAAGCGAGGGGTGGTGTAAATTTGGACACAGACATGCACAAAGGGAGAATGCCACATGCTGACTGGAGTTAAGCAGCCACATGGCAAGGAAGGCCAAAGACTGTAAGCAAACCCCCGGCAGCTAGGAAAGAGCCAGGTACAGATTCTCGCTCACAGCCTCACAAGAAACCCATCCCACTGACACTTTTGATCTGGGACTTCCAGCCTCCAGAACTTTATGTTGCTTAAGCCACCCAGCCTGTAGTACTTTGTTACAGCAAATTACTCCACCTGCCTTCCTTCATGCAGGTTGATATGATGTAGTGAGAGTGAACAGACGTTGACAGCCTGACCTTACTAAAGGGGAAGTTGAGACTAAAATGCTGTGTTGAGTTTGTGACTCACTGCAGTAGGATTTAAATATCTGTTACATAACAACATCATGAATTTCAAAATCATCATGTAAGAGAAAGATGCCAGGCACAAATGAATGCATCCCATATCATCCAATCTATGTATGCTCTAGAAAATGCTAACTAATCTACAGTGACAGAAGGTGCCATGGTCGCCCAGGGCTAGGACATGAGGGGTCTTTGTAGGGTGATGGGAATGTTCTCTATCTGGATGTGGGTCAATGGTTTCACAGGCGAGTGCATGTGTCAGCACTCATCAAACTGTACACTTGAAACGCATACAGCTCATTGCTCAGAAACGTTCACAAATGTGATTTTTAAAATCTCTGTGTTAGCCTCACCACAGCCCCTTTTGGTCTGGAAAGACCTTGATTTTCTCTTTTATAAAGCATCTAAAAGTTCAGTATCCCACAAGTGATTAAAGAGATTATTATGAGTTGATCTTGATTCCCAGACAGAGAGGGTAACTGATGGACGTCCAAGTATCTATACGGTGTTCAGAGCACAGGACACACTTGCAGTGTGTGCTGGCTGCTCCCTGCTGCCAAGGTGACCAATCCACTTTTCAAGCCTAAGGAACGCTGATGGTACGGATTCCCCAAACCACACACAACCTGTTATTTCTTGTTTCACATATGTTTCCTCCAGCTCCACTCTATGCTTGTAAGGGCAAAAACAGCCTTACATTTTTTCATTATTACTAACATGCAAAATATAGTTGTTGAATGAATGATTTTTCTCAACTCTCAAAATAAATGCTTCCTTACCGAATCTTGAGAAGGACTTTATGTGCATAAATGTACTTTCCATCCACCAGAAACTTCAGGTCTGCAGTGTCAGGGTTGTCAAATTCCCTCTTCAGTGACTCAGCCACTGTAAGGTGGTCATCAGGTTCTAAGAGAATAATGCAAATGCTTCCAGAGTTAGCACAGACATAATGAACCCGCAGGCTAGGATATGGCACTGCTCTACTGATGCTCATGAAAATACCACTTCCTCAAAATAACTGAGCAATTGAGCAATGGGGTTTTTCCCCTAAAGACAGATTTGCATCTCTGTAATCATTAAGGATAAGAATCCCACACATATCTGCTTATAAATCTGGCAAAATAACAAAAAAAAAGTCCCAAGCCACATCACTAATTTTGAATGAAATTTTAGAACGTTTGAGTAAATATGCTAGCTAAAGTAAAAGACACAGTTTCTTGGTAAAATTTAAAAGGAGTAAAATAAGGGCAGGGCACAGTGGCTCACACCTGTGATTCCAACACTTTACGGGGTGGAGACAGAAAGATGGCTTGAGGCCCATAGTTCGAGACGAGCCTGGGCAGCACAGCGAGACCCACCTCCACAGAAATTTAGTATTGATGTTGGTTTCTGATGTTTTTAAGAAAATAAAATTTGTTCTATTTTGCAGAAGACCATCAGAGAGAAATAAATTATGATAGTGCACCTAACAAAATCCTCACTATCAAAGTAAAAGCCCTGAGTTCTTTTTCAGATTTTTGGGCCATCCCCCAAATGTACAGTGACCAGCTCACCCACGGAGAGGAGGCGCCACGTGACGGCGGGAGTGGCAAAGCAGGCAAACACGTCGTCGGTGCAGGAGAAGTGGGTGAGGTGCGGGAGGATCACGGACTGGCCCCGGCACTGGCCCCACATGTACACGTGCCCACCCTGCGTCTTGGCCGCAGACGTGTGGGTCGAGTGACAGGCTGCAATCTCGATAATCCTAAATTCACAAACACACACCACATAAGCACAGTGACCAGGGGCAGAAACAAGCTGTGTCTTCCTCCCCCTAGGTTTAACAGATGTGGTCTATCCTAAAATTAAATTTACAAAAAGGGTCAGGAAACGAAAAAAAAAAACACCACATGACTCATACACCTCATCTCCGAAATTTTCAGGCACGAAACCGTTATTTGTGTTTAAGCCACACTTCAATGGTGCTTGTAACTCATGAAGATCTGTTTGTAGCGCTTCCAGCCAGTAGGCCTATAAAAATATGAGCCATCCATAACCCAAAAGAGTAGTGTTCCCCCCACCAAAAAATTGTGGTTTAATTTTTTTTACCCCACAATATTACTTGCTGAAGAAAATAATAAAGATTTTGGCCATCTGGACCAAGGGTCAATAAATAAATATTTCAATGAAGATTTCACCGTCAATGGATTTTTAGCATGATATGGGTCATAACAGCTCTTACTACACAGAGTAAATTCAGTAGTTCTCCCACACTGGACTGTGTGATCTGGAACTCAGGAGAGCAGTTTTCTAGGATCACCATGTGAAAGACTCTACTGCTTTAAGTTCCTGACTGATGGGGAGGTAGTTCTCAGAACATTTTTTTTGTCTTTGAGACAGGAATCTCACCCTGTCATCTAGGCTAGAGTGCAGTGGCCTTGTCTTGGCTCACTGCAACCTCTGCCTCCAGGGCTCAAGCAATCCTCCTACCTCAGCCTCCATAGTAGCTGGGACTACAGGTGCAAGACATCACACCTGGTTAATTTTTGTATTTTTTGTAGAGAAGCTTTTGCCATGTTGCCCAGGTTGGTCTTGAACTCCTGAGCTCAAGTGATCCGCCCACCTTGGCCTCCCAAAGTGCTGGGATTACAGGTGTGAGCCACTAGGCCCCGCCTCAGAACACTTCTTTTTTTTTTTTTTTGAGACGGAGTTTCGCTCTTGTTACCCAGGCTGGAGTGCAATGGCGCGATCTCGGCTCACGGCAACCTCCGCCTCCTGGGTTCAGGCAATTCTCCTGCCTCAGCCTCCTGAGTAGCTGGGATTACAGGCATGCACCACCACGCCCAGCTAGTTTTTTGTATTTTTAGTAGAGACGGGGTTTCACCATGTTGACCAGGATGGTCTCGATCTCTCGACCTCGTGATCCACCCGCCTCGGCCTCCCAAAGTGCTGGGATTACAGGCTTGAGCCACCGCGCCCGGCCTCAGAACACTTCTTACAGGAAAACATTGTCTTGTTAATCTGGAAGTAATTTCTTTTCTATCAGAATAAGCTACCATACACTTACAGAAAAATGATAAATGCTTTTAACCCAGGGGAAGTCCCCATCTTTGTTTTGCTACAGCAGACAATGGTATCAGCAGCCTCAGAGACTTAGGCCCAGAACCTCAGGGCCATCTTTGACTTCTCCCTCCTCATTTACCACATCCTTCAGAATATCCAGCTAAAAAACAAAGATGCTTTCTTTGTACTGTCTGCCCTCAGCCACCACTGGGGGGTCAGGCACACCCTGCCTCTGGCCCCGGTCACAGCCTCCCAGGTCTCCCTTGCCTTAGACTCTAAACTCTGCTCCAACTCCCAGAGTGCTGGCAAGTTAACCATCCTCCCAGAACACCGTTCTCATCAGACCTCTCACTCGGGCAGTGGTTTCCCTCAGACAAAATTCTGACACAAGACATAACTCCATCCATGATTTGGCATCACCTCTGGACAGCCATCTCTCAAGTCACTTTTGTCTACACACCCTATGTTCCAGCAAAAAGGCTTTCTCATTGCCCTTCAATGTCTTCATACACGATTGTTCAGGAATGTTCTTTCTCTCTGCCTTACAAACCCTACCCATCTGGTAAGGCGCAGTTCAAACTGCCCCGAGGTTGAGGTCTCCCCCTCACCTGAGATCCCGCAGCCCTTCCTGTCCACACCACTCCAGCATGGCCCTGTTACTGTTCCATGCATCTGTTTCATCTGTTCAGCAAGATGGCCAGTTCCTGGCAGGCCAAATCACTAGCTTAATTCTCTCTAAGCACGTAACATGGTGTCTGTCTTACTGAATATAATTTGTGGGTGACTTTACTAACTGAGGAAGACTCAACAACACAGAGCAAAGGAGAGGTGTGTAAGACCCCACTGACATGGACTAGCACCTGAAGGGTGAGGATGATCCTTCACTGCCTCCTTTAGGCAGCTGCTCCCAATCCAGGAAGGAGGCATCATCACAGAACCCAGAGCTGGTGCCAGCTCGCCTCAGAGAGTGAGACATGCATGCTGTTGTCATGTGCAGCAATTTCACTGACTTATCAGAGGATTGGTCTTAGCTCTTGAAAACCACCCACAAATACTAGAGGAAAAGAGGCTACAATGGCCCACAGTAGACAGCTCAGGATTTGGAGTCAAGCAAACCTAGGTCGGTTGGTTGGTTTATTTATCTTGTAATTTCAGCTCAAAGGAAAACAAAATCTAGGTTTGAATCCCCACTCTACCACTAGGCTGCGTGACTAGGGGAATGTCACTTAGCCCCTAGGAGCCTTGGTTTCATCAAGTTGCAGGGCTGGTGTGAGAATCAAATGATAAAACGTTAAATGCCAACCAGCTACCATGTCTGTGTGCACATGGCTGCATGACAATAGAGGTTTCTCTACATGAGGATGACTACTCAGCATTTTAAGTGGCAAAGCGGCTTTTTCAGTGATCAACTCAGGTTAGTAAGACCTTCCCTACGAGAGTCCTTTCCTGCTATTTGCAGGGTTAGGCCAGTGCACTGGCCTGATCCAGTGCTGTGCAAAAGAACCATGCTAGATGGGGAAAATGGCTAGTAATATTTGGCTTCTCAATCAGCACATTCTTTCCAACGAATAAAGAAAATGGGAGAAAGAAACGGAATAAATTTATCCAAAGAGAAGTACATCTACTGTTACCACTGATTTTACTGGTAAGCCTCCTAAGTTACAAGCAAACATGAGGGTAGTGACATGGTTTGTCTTCATGGCCTGGTGCTATGAGCAGGACACAGGGCTCAGACTCAGAGGGTAGTTCTAGGGCCATGTTACTTTAACTCTTATAAACAGCTTTACCATCTTTAAAAAAAAATAGGTGAAGGGGAACAGGATACAGGCAGCAATCCTCTCACAGTTTGTGGTTTCGCATACATGAAACAAGTTCCTGGCAGAGCTGAGAAGTGAAAAAGGCTTCCTGCCGTGACTAAAAATGTTTACCAGCTCCTTCAGGAACTGTGGGCCCGCCCTGAGGAACTCATGATTTAGCTGGAGAGAGAAGTCCAGATCTGTGACTTTGCAAATAATTCCCAAATAACATCAGTATGCCCCGACTACAAGTACTGTGGTGAGTAAGGAAAAACACCTGGGGGCTTCTCAGGGGAATATTTCCAAGTAAAAGGGAGTAACTGGGCCATGAATGTTTTGGATTGTCCAGAGCCCTGAATAAGAGCCTATGAGGCAGAAAGAAATGCAGGAGCAAACGTGCAGGCAGAGCTGGAAACGGCAGGACGGCAGAGTGGCATCATACGAGGCCTGACAGTGACGGAGGCCAACGCTGGGATCAGAGGGCAACAAGGTTTGGCAGGAACAGTGGTATCAGCTTTAATCCAGAGCCAAAGAGTTCTGATATGATCTGACGTGATAGGCAAATGGGAAACAGCTTTGTAAACAGGGCCATGAGGTGAGGAAATGGTATTCTCAGAAAGAAAGACCTGGCCACAGTGTGCAAGACAGGCTGCAAGGGAGAGAAAGAACAGTTTGGAAGGCTGGCCAGGGAGGCCAATGCAAGCTAGGCTGCCAAGGAGTAATGAGGGTGGCCCAGGTGTCGACGCAGAGGAGGGAGAGGAGTGGAAGGTGGCCCCGAGGACGAGTCTAAGAAAAACCCCCGGCTGGCAGTGCTGTGGGAGGCTGAGGCTGCGCTGGTCACGTGGCGGGTGTGGGGGCCAATGTACGGACAGCTGAGCCACTAATAAAAGGAAAAAAGGCCTTCTGTGTTTTAACCACCTCCATTGTAAAGCCATCTGGTACTCTCAGGGAGCAGGGGAGGTGAGGGCAGCCCAACGAACAACGTTGAAATAAGCATTCATGAACTGCTCTTCCTTTCTTCAGATATCAGCACTTCTGCAGTGACCTACTAGGCAAAGACTTCTACATTTTTTGAATCGTTTCCGTGTACTTTGGGGTAATGTTCTGTGAAAAATGTCAGTGACCGAAGCACCACAACATCCTTCACTGATCTCCCCAACGTCAGAAAAGCCAAAACATGCAGTTCCTATGTTCCCTTCTGAGATAGTTGTTATTTGTTATTAGCATCCATGAAACGGGGTAGCCTCTGTCCCTAGAGCAGCTGGTGACCTGAAGCGGGAGACTTCTTTCTAGAGAAGGGCTGGGACAGAGCCAAAGGGTGGGTCAGGGAAGGCTGTGTGATGCTGGCCATCCCCAGGCATGGCCTTGTGACATTTACCTGGCACACCCAGCTCCACATGGGAAGTCAGGGGTGGGGCACAGGCTTGGCTGGCTACAGTAGTTGCTACAGGAATGAGAGTGGAGAAAGTTTAGAGGAAACCTTCAGGTCTAGGCTTGCAACCCAAGCAACCACTAAGGAACCCTGCCATTACCTAAGGTCATCAGTTTTTAAACTGGACTTATACTAAGCAGCAAACGTTGACCTTCCAATTTTCCAGTCAGGCATGTAACAGACAATGACTATCAACTGAGCTAACCTTTAACTGTTAGGATGTCTGGCATATTTCATACTTTATTTTGTAGCCAATCTTAATGGGGAAAAAAATCACTACAGGTTGGTAATAAACAGGGTTTGTGTCACCTCAAGGGAATAATCCACAACAACCACTCAGCTTACTGGTTATAAAGTACTAGAAATGAGAAAGCAGAGAGGCTGGGTGTGGTGGCTCACACTTGTAATCCCAGCACTTTGGGATACCAAGGTGGGTGCATCACAAGATCAAGAGTTCAAGACCAGCCTGGCCAAGACGGAGAAACCCCATCTCTACTGGAAAAAAAAAAAAAAAAAAAAAAAAATTAGCTGGGCATGGTGGCACATGCCTGTAATCCCAGCTACTTGGGAGGTTGAGGCTGGAGAATCACTTGAACCCAGGAGGCGGAGGTTGCGGTGAGCCAAGATTGCGCCATTGCAATCCAGCCAGGGTGACAAGAATAAAACTCCACCTCAAAAATTTAAAAAGAAAAGAAAAGAAAAGAAAAGAAAAAGAGAGTGAGAAAAAATAGAAACCAGAAAACCTCGAGGAGGGGAGAAAGGTCGTCTGTGAGGGAGAAGAATATTTGAAGAGAAACAAGGATGACAGATCCACAGCAGGGATTCCCAATCTTGGTTTTGTCAGAGCCCAGGTATTGTACTGACTACATCAAAAGTTGAAGAACTGTCAGAAATTAAAGGCAAAGTTAGTTTTACATCAGTTCAATTTAAAATATGCTGCTAGGGAACGCTAAGAACAAAGATGCAAATGTTGGGCATTCTGCCCCAAGGAACTGAAACTTCAGAAAAATTGGAGATGACTGGGTTAGGGAGAAGACAACCATTTTAATCATTAAATTTACTTTTATGCAAACATAAATTGCGACAAATATCAGTATTCTCCATCATAAATAAAATCTTTTTCTGGGGAAGATTTAGAAGGTTTCCCCTTGGATGGATGGTTGTTCCAACAAAGAAAACAATGTAGACAGATTTTTGCTTCCCACCTCTGTGAACAGGTAACTAAGAACTGAAACCCACCCCACCCACATTCAATCCAGTTCCTAATTAGTCAGGCTTTCCTGTAATGGGCCTCAGAAGAGTCAGAAGTAAGGCTCAGGGGTTCCTGAGGGATAAGTTATGACACATAACTTGAGTTTCCTGTCAGTGGAAAGGGTGGAGAAGTGCAGAACAAGTCCTGGCACGGACCTGTCAGCCCCTCCCTCCTGATACGCCTGTGATGGAGTGCCCGGCTGAAAATGAGTACGTTCAGAAATCACCACTTGAAATTCAAGCATGGAAAACCGAGAAAATCAGGAACATCTCATTTAAAACATTTATCCTTTTTTTTTTTTTTTTTTTTTGAGACAGAGCCTTACTCTATTGCCCAGGCTGGAGTGCACTGTCACGATCTCACTGCAACCTCTGCTTCCCAGGGTCAAGAGCTTCTCCCGTCTCAGCCTCCCAAGTAGCTGGGATTACAGGTGTGTGCCACCACACCCAACTAATTTTTTTATTTTTAGTAGAGATGAGGTTTCACCATGTTGGCCAGGTAGGTCTAAAACTTCTGACCTCAAGTGATCTGCTTGCCTCAGCCTCCCAAAGTGCTAGGATTAAAGGCGTGAGCATGCAGACCATCCACAATTTTTATAGCCAAATTATAATTCAAAAATAACTATAGTTTAAGACAAAAGCAATAGATAACACTCAGTGCCCAGTTAAGCAACTTGGCACTCACACAGCTTCCATTCCCATTATCTGCTTCTCTGCTGCTTTTTCTTTCTCCCACCTGATGCCCCACAATCCATCTGCCAGTGAGAACCTGAGTCAGAAGCCCTGGGCGATCATTCTGGATCAGGGACCCGCAGTGCAAGGCAGCAAGTCACTGATGGGGAATGATGGCAGATCCCATGAGACTAGGGACAGATGTGCTAAAGTTCTGAGTAAGTGTGGGAGCACCATGAAAGTAATGGGCTAGGCCAGGCACAGTGGCTCGCACCTGTAATCCCAACACTTTGGGAGGCTGAGGCAAGAGGATCACTTGAGCCCAGGAGTTACCAGCCTGGGCAACATGGCAAAAGCTTGGCCCTATAAAAAACACAAAAAATTAGCTAGGCATGGTGGCACGCTCCTGTAGTCCCAGCTATTCAGGACGCTGAGGTGGGAGGATTGCCTGAGCTTGGGAAGTCAATACTATAGTGAGCCATGATGGAACCACTTCAGCCTGGACAACAGGGAGACCATGTCTCAAAAAATAAAAATACAAAAAATAACGAGCCCATACAAATCAATCGTTCTTATGTCCATGCTATCTTTATTTGATCCTTTAACTCTGTTTTTCAGTTTAAATATTAAGTATCCCTACCAACTGAGGCATTCTGTGGTTATTCAAAGCCTCAGGACCGTCTGTTCTCTTCTGAGAAGCTCTAAGCCACCTTACAAGATGTGCGGAGAAACAGCTGCAGGCATCTGCCTGCACCATGTCCTGCCTCCATTATTGCCCCTCCTCCCAATTCTGAAGGGACCAGGGGTCTTATTTTAAGGTTTTTGGAGAAAAAAGTTCTATTTAACCTATAAAATTAGCCTATGTTAAATCAGTTAAATAAAACTTTTAAAACATAGGTTAAAGAAAGTTAGCCAAGGTCACAATACTCAAATGAAAACTGAGGCAGTTGAAAAATGACAATTTGGTTCTTCATTTGCATTATTAAGTATTCCAACAAAAAATCAGAAAAGAGCTGCATATAAGTACAAGTGAATCTGTTTGTCTATATATTTCTTTTAAAATCAAATATAATAAAGATATATGCAGTAAAAAGAGCAGCATTCATTTCTACAATGACTGCAACCCTGGTTTAAAAGATAATGAAACGTTTTTGCTCTATACTACTGAGTGAAAAGGCAGTGATCTGGACCATGCTTCAGAAATTCCAGAGGCTTTCAAAAATATTAGAATAACTTGTAAACGAATTCTGCATGTGCTAATTATATAACACACCCTTGCAAACAGGTGCACAAAACTAAGTCTTAATTTCCCAACCATTTTACTCTTCCTCATAGTGGCAGCTTGGGAGTAAAATTAATGAAATAATCCTATCCTTTTCAACCGGCAAGTATTTTATGTAGCTAAGTGACCAGCTTTATACCCCACACAAGGTACCTTTCCTAAGCCAGGGAAGAGTGACCTCGAATGTTATTGACATCCCCTTAACAGTGTAAAACAAGAAAAGGAGGAGGGCAGAAGGGTGACCTGTAAGGGAGAAGAGCAACAACAGAATAGCTGTAGCAAGTTTAGTCATTGCAGTCTGCTTAGCGTCGCTGTTGGAGGTATGGATGAAATATGGGTAAGTGCAAATAGCATATTTAACATACAATCAACCTCCCCAACAATTCCAAAGCCAATTTTTAAGAAAGAATAAACGTTCTCGTTAAAGAATATGCTAACACTAGCAGTACATTCCCCACCATTCTCTCTATGTCGAAGTCCTGTTTAATCACAATCGCCAAAGACCAGTGCAGGGACTGTGAAAATGCTCGTGTTACCTGTCCTTTTCCACAGTGACAGGAGTAGGATAGGACTGGTTGCTTTTATTGCCAGTGCCCAACTGCCCGTAAGAATTGGCACCCCAAGCATACACTTGGCCTTCATCTGTTAATACTAATGTGTGTGCATAGCCACAGGCGACCTGGAAAGAAAAAAAAAAAATCCTCTCAGGCCTGCAAATAGAAGTAAAAATTTAGAAGAAAATATTTCACTGCTTCCACAAAGTAGGTTAAGAATCAAACATGAAAAAAAGGAAGAGGCAGCCTACCTATAGAGGCAAGCATTAAGTTAACCAATATCCTTCCAGAACATGTGGGCCAGAACTGCAGTAACATTGCCGTGAGTCCCCTGGCGTGCTCTGCCCCAGTTCACTGTAGCTTCAATGCTCACAGAAATCAAGGGGTATGCGGGGAATGTAAGAAACAGACACTTGTTTCTTTGTTGTTGTTTTGGTTTGGTGTTTTTGTTTTTGTTTTTGTTTTTGTTTTTGTTTTTGTTTTTGTTTTGAGATGGAGTCTCGCTCTGTTACCAGGCTGGAATGCTGTGGCACAATCCTGGCTCGCTGCAACCTCCGCCTCCCGGGTTCAAGCAAGTCTCCTGCCTCAGCTTCCCAAGTAGCTGGGACTACAGGCACACACCACCATGCCTGGCTAATTTTTGTATTCGTAGTAGAGACAGGATTTCACCATGTTGACCAGAATGGTCTTGATCTCTTGACCTCATGATCTGCCCACTTGTATTTTTTAATAATTATTTTCTTTTAGATTATAAAAGTAAAACATGTTCAATGTGAAAAATATAGAAGTACTCTGAAGATCTGAGGCTTTTTCTTCTATTTCTGTATAGACAGATATGCACCTATAGCATCATTTTTACTGACCATGTTGTATAAGCAGCTCTGTATTTTATTTACCATTACACATAGCACTTTCCCATATCATTAAAAATTCCTTGTATAAATCATCTCCAGCCTACACACTTGGCATAATTTATCTAATCATAACTCATTATTTGATTAGTAAATTACGTTATACCTATTGTTTTTTATTAAAGATATATATATATATATCTTCTTAACTAATTCTGTAGGAGACTTACAGGAACTGTTGGTTCCTCAGGGAAATTCCCTAGGAGTAGAACTGCAGGTCAAAGGGTACGAAGGCTTTTAAGGCTCTTGTACACCCTGCCAAAGCTTCCTCAGGAAAGGTTGTAACAATTTATATTCCAAAAAGTGTATGACAGTGCCCTGGAACAGAAATTGTCTGAACAGCTGCAATTTAACTCAAGGAAAAAGAGATTTAACCTTTCCTTTAATGAAGACAGCCAAGCAGCTGAACTTCTCATCCTGCCAAGAAATCTGTTTTTAATACAATGGTATCTTTGCCAACAAAGACTTAAAAATACACGCACACAAACTGACAGTGGACGTACCCGCTGGACACGGATGCCTTGCAAAGCTGCCACTCTGCAAGGGGTTGGCTGGTTACCACTGTTGCCAAGTCCGAGCTGCCCGTTTCCATTGTAACCCCAGACGTAGACCTGAGAGAAAATGAGAGCCTCAATCCTCTCAAGAGACAAGTGGCCACAAGTTGTCTGTCATGTGGGACACACTACACTAGCATGAAACTGATGTGGCAAACAGGATTTTTAAACAAGATGTAAAATAACTACCTTACCTCCCCACTGTCCACTACTGCCATGCAGCACATCTGCCCACATGCTATGGTCACAACTACTTTATTCTGTAAGCAGCCAGTGACTCTCCGAGGGATTGGCTGATTAATTGTTGATCCAGATCCTACCTGCCCAGAGTTATTATAACCCCAGGCAAATACCTGTTTGAAAGGAAAGATCAATAAATGAAACACATTAATTTATAAAGTGTCTCAGTTGGACACTGGCATGTACTTGTGGCACCAAGTCTTTCCTTTCAAAGTGCTTCATATCCATAAATCCTTACAACACAGGCAGAGAAGTGTTTATAAAATTCATTTGTATGCAATGTACATAATTTTATAAAATTAGGTTATTGATGTTATCAACACAAACAGTAATAATTACTATCAAATAACACGTAACACAAAAATATCTACTTTCCCCCGCCATCTTTTCCAGTATCTGGGGACTTTTCTTATTGCACATAACCTCTTTACTATGGCAACAGAGAAGGAACAATACTTCCTTTTAATTTTGCAATATGGAAGTCCTTACTAGACACAGGTAAATGTCACAATATCAACTGTGAATTGCTACCAAAAATATTGCTGAATTTGAGGGAGGTGGTTATTTTAATCAAATGAATGTATTTCCAGGACTACTACAGAAGTCTATATAATCTTATTGAAAAAGAAAGCAATGAGCTTTCTGCTGACTATTCTCACCTCTCCATCAGATGTTAGCACCAAAGAATGGTAAGACCCACAGGCCACTTCAATGACTTGTTTGTTTGACAAGTTAGTAGAGATATGACAGGGCACTAAACCATGATTAGTCGTCCCATTGCCCAGCTGGCTATAAGCATTGTGACCCCAGGTAAAGACTTCTCCTTCTGAAAATAAAAAGAAATACAACCAGCTTTTACAACATCTACTTCATTATAGGAAAATACATATAGCACAGCTTCCACAAATGAAATCTAAAAATTCAGGTACAAAAAGCTAATCAACTTCCCCATTCTACCAAAGTCATTCTACAAAAGAATCTATTTGGAAAGTATAAACTGCATTCTACCTCAAAGCAACAAGGTGAAATTTAAATGCATGCAGTTATAATAACTAGAAAATAAGTTTTTAATAAACAGCAGAGAAAATGCTGCTAAGAGTAATAGCAAAACCATTATATTGAAAGTAAAAGATTGAAAGGCCACTTAATTCCCCTGGGTCTTAATTTCCTTATCTTTAAAGTAATTACTAAGTTATTTTTAAAAATCTTTGTTATTTATTGAATAGCATAATGTACAGAAAAGTTCATAAAACATACATACACAGTTTTATAAATTATAAAGCACACACCCATGTACTACTGCTTATGTCAAGAAATATAACCTTATAATCACCCCCCAAAAGACCCTCATATATGCATCTTGCAAACAAATTTTTAGTTTTTCCTGTTTTTAAAATTTTAATAAATGGAATCATACAGTATGTACTCCTTTCATCTGTGTTTTCCAGCATGTTGCCTCTTTGTATTGTATTCTGGATAATGTCTTCTGATCTATCTTCCAGTTTACTAATTTTACTAATTTGCTGTGTTCAAACTACTACAAAATTTGTCCACTGAATTTTCATTTTAATAATCATATTGTTCATTTCTATCTTTTTCAAATCTTCTATAATCCCTGCAGATTATCATCAAGCACTTTTTAATTTCTTCAAACAATATATACTGCTGTCTTATAACGGGTGTCTGATAATTCTAATGCCTGATATTTAGTAATCAGTTCTTGCTGTCTGTTGTTTCTGCTGGTTCCATTCATGGTACCTTGTTTCTTTGCATAGCAAGCCCCTTTATCTGCAGGAGATACATTCCAAGACCCTCAGTGGATGCTGAAACTATGGACAGTACTAAACTTGTATATACTATGTTTTTCCCTATAAATATATACTTACGATAAAGTTTAATTTGTAAGTTAGGCATAGTAAGACATTAATAACAATAACTAATAAAATAGAAAAGTTATAAAATGTACTGTTCACAATGTCACAGATAGAAGATTTGTTCTTACCGTAAATCTTAACAACCTCAGCATGAAAACTCTCCATTTTTCATTTAAAGTGAGAAAGTATGGTTTCTCTTTGGCATATCTAAATTGCAAGCATCACTACTCTTGCACTTTGGGGCTATTACTAAGTAAAATAAGGGTGACTTGAGCACAAGCACTATGATACCAAGATAGTCAATCTAATAACTGAGACAGCTACTAAGAAACTAATGGGTGGGAGTGTCTATGGTGGAGACGCTGGACAAAGGGATGATTCATGTCCCAGGTGGGATGGAGTAAGACGGTGAAATATCACCCTACTAGGAATGGCACACAATTTAAAACTTATGAATTGTTTATTTTTGAAATTTTACATTTATAGTTTCAGACCACAGTCAACTGCAGGTAACTGACACCTGGGGAAGTAGAACCACGGATAAGGGGACACTACTGCATATCCGGTGATCTCTGACTATGTGCTGCCTATTGCCATTGAACAGTTATTTTGGGTAATTCTCTCCAGCCTAAAATAAAGATGCCTTCCCCTACGAAGGATTTGCATTAACTTCTATCATGCCCTTAAGGCTATTGCCATCGAGTACCTCGATTATATTCAAGGCTTGAGATTTCTTGGACTGTCCAGTCTTAATGTGAATTAAACTACAAATCCATGGTTACCACCTTTTGGGGAGAAGTTTTATTTATTTTCTTTCTTTTTTCCTCCCTGCTTTGGTCAGAGCAAGGAATTTTTCTGGTCAGTGCCTTAGGAAGTGGCTGATCCCTACTACTAATGCCAACTACAGCCATCAGTCACTCTTTAGTATGAGAATCACAGAACGCTAAGAGTTGGCAGGGGGATGTTGGAGACAAGGTTTGGTCTTTCAATTCATAGATCAGGAACCCAAAGTTCAGACAGACTTGCCAAAGTCCACAGTGAGTCCGGCAGTGTTTACTGGGCTCACAGCATTGTCATTCATACACCTAAAATGCCAGTGATTACTAGATTCCATCTGCCACATTGTCTTACGTTGGCATTCAGATACATTCATGTTTCATGGTATCCAAAGTATAGGCAATTTCACAGGAAGAGCTAGCAACTCTCACCCAATTTTAAAAACATTCTCAAGGGCAGCTGACTCGTTTCTCATCAAATAAAGCTGAAATTCTGCATGGGGTTCCTAGGTTACCTGTTGTTGCAAGGACAATATGTGGACCACTCCCATAGCTGAGGCAGGCTATTTTTTTGCCACTTAAAGAATCCAGTCTCCGAGGTTCAATGGTGCTCTGGACGTCACCTAACCCCAAACAGCCACAGCAGTTTGTGCCAAGCACAAAAATCTATGGGAAAAACCACTGTTAGTTCAAGCAGTTCTATTTCTAACAAACCTATAAATTACATCCAAACAGGAATCACCTTCCTTAAGCAAACTGCTTCTTTATATAATAAATAAAAATCTAATTTCTATGCTTTTTTTTTTAACCTCTTATTCCTTAGTTCCCCCAAGATCTTCACTTTGGCAAATCCATTTCTAAAAATGTGAGTAGCTTAATTATTTTCTTCAAAATTACCTCATCATTTACTGTAGTGTATAAAACTTCATTGCCAGCACTGCCAAAGACACAAGCCTGACGAATTAACTGCAGTTCTTCCTCAGAACAAAGGGAAAAAATTGGCCACTTTCCCACATCTAACATCTTCAAAGATGACAGAGTAGCCTGTACTGGCTGAAAAGGAAGAAATACATATATGTTGAGATAACAAATTAAAAAATGGATTTTCTCTGCCCCTTCAGTTCTGTAGAGGAGGGCGGACAGTGGTTTTGGGAGGAACATGCTGCATCTATTTTCCAGAGGCCTCTCACAGCTGCAGGGATTGCCTCTGCCAGCTGCTTCTGGTCAGCTCACAGCCACCGAGCACCAGAGGCCCAGATGGAACCAGGTCTCCCCAACTCATTGTCCTCAAGGACACAGGAATCATCCAAAGCTCAGCTTCTGGGAACTGAATGTTCAGCAAATACCTTAAATATTGGCTATGTCTTAAATGTAGCTGTAGAAACTAGGCTGGTTGTAAAAGCAAGCAAGAGAGAACTGCCATGTCATCTGTTGCTTAAGTCAAGAACAAGGCTTGGAAAAGAAAAATGCTGAAAGTGACACCAGGGAAATGGTCCGAAGTTTTAGTTCATGGCAAACTTTACCTGACCTTTAGTTTGAGGAACTGGTGGGTTTCCTCATCCCTCATGCAAGTTTAGGAGTTGGCAGGAAGAAACACCCAGAAAACACGTGTACTTGTTTGTTAAGGCAGCTGTAACAAAGTAGTGACAAGAGAAATGGCTTAAACATTAGAAATTTGCTGTCTTACAGCTCTGGAAACTAGACGTCCAACTCAAGGTATCAGCTAACTAGCGCCTTCTGAGGAAGAGATCTCTTCCAGGCTTCGCTTCTCAGCTTGCAGATGGCTGTTTTCTCCCTCTGTCTGTTCACATCATCTCCCCCAAGACCCTGCATATCTCTGCATCTAAATTTCCCCTTTGTATAAGGACATTAGTTATATTGGATTAAGGTCCACCCTAATGACCTCATCTTAACTAACTACATCTGCATTGACCCGATTTCCAAATAAGTTGCACTCTGAGGTACTGGCTGTTAAGACTTCAACACATAAATGTTGCAGGGTCACAATTAACCCCCTAAGAGCATACATTAAGATCATGAGCACCTGCAGTTCCATAAGAGCACATTATAAAATTGCTTGAAAAGAGTTTTTACTTATTTGCTACTTTGGAGGCATTTTTTATTGATAAACTTTTCAACTTGCGAGCATGTGGAAGGTTATAAGATACATAAACAGCCAATAACGTCTATCAAATGGCATGTCTGCTATTTCCCACATCAACAAACTTACACATGATTTAAAGCAGCAATGATTTTCTAAGGCCTCTCTTTCCCATCAACCATTAAATCAACCTTACTGGGAATGTGTTCTGGCATACAGCTGAGTGGACTATCCACTTACCTTCTACAGATTTAAACACCTACTTGTCCTTTCCACCTTAGGAAGGCACAAGCCAGCAACTCTGCTCTTCTCAGGTCCACACTATTAACTTAGAAGCCTCCACTGTCCTTATTTCCATGAATTTCTCTGGGGCCACCTTTATAGACTCCTGAGTACACTTCAGGAGGACAAAGACTGAGTCAGTCTCTTTCACCACCATGTCATCCATCCCTTGAATGGTGCTAACAATGCAATACATACCTTTGTGTTGGTGAAATGAACAAGTAAATGTTTGAATGGCTATGACTCATTTCTTGATTCACAACCCTCCTTTCCATCCCATCCTCTGTAACTCCTTCACATGGAAGCCATTCCGAAAGCTGGGCCCCAAATCCCTGCTCTCGGCTCCAGAGCTCTCCATTTCTACTTCACCTGAGCCATATCATCAAACACAACTCTGTTACTAAGTCCTCAAACTTTTAAGTTTCCTTCTGATCACAGCCAACAGTCTTAAACTTGTATCCAAAGTAAAGACTGCAGTAAGTAAAGGGGAGCTAGGATGCATGGAGCAGCTGTCCCAATGGCCACTGGACCTAGAGCAGAAACAAGCAGAGCCACCAGCTTTTTTCTTGTAAATAAAGCTTTGCTTTCAGGTTTCTATCTTTTCTGAATAATCTTCATGGCACTATTGAATGCAGTGACTAAAAAGAGCTCTAAAGATCATTTTATAGATGAGAAACCTGAAGAAAGCCCAGAGAGGTGCTGCAGTGGGTTGAATGGCTTCCCGGCCAAGTCCAGATCCACCTAGAACCTCAGAAGTTGACTTTGGTTGGAAACGGGGTCTTTGCAGATGTAATAATGGGTTAAGATGGAGTCACAGTGGATTAGAGTGGGCCCTAAGTCCAATGACTAATGTCTTTATAAGGAGACAAGAGGGCACACAGTGACACACAGGGAAGAAGGCCAGGTGACAACAGAGACAGGGACTGCAGTGATGCATCTGGAAGTCAAGGAGCAGCAAGGATTGCTGAGCGCCACCTCCAGAAGCTGAGAAGATTCTTCCTGAAAGGTATAGAGGGGGCACTGCCCTGATGATGCATTGATTTCACACTTCTAGCCTCCAGAACTGTGAGAAAAGAAATTTCGGTTGCTTGAACTGCAGTCATTTGTTACAGCAGCCCAAAGAAACTAATAGAGAGGCCAAGAAGCTTGTCCCTGCTAATAGCATCACCCTGTGAGTTAGTGGCAGAGCCTGAACCAGGGCCAAGCTGTCCCGATGCCAAATCCAGTCATGTTCCCTCCCATGCCACTTGGATCATAAGACCTTGCCCTAAGAAGGACACCTTCTGTTATCTTTTGGGCAGCACCAACAGTTGGTTCTCCCATTCACTTTTGAAAAAGTGCTTACTATTTGTGTTTACTTTAGTTATCAGAGTACTTTGCAAAAAAATTTTAGAGGTCGGAAAATTCACAGGCATTTCCTACAGGACAACCTTAATTTGGAATTTGGAATTAAAAAAAACTCACATATATAAGAGTTTATAGTTATATGCAAGTGTCAAATTATGTCCCTATTTTTATTATATATATATTTTAGGAACACACAATGTTCTATGGCGATGCTACATTAATCTAGGAATCCAAGGATCTTTATTTAAAATTTGTATTTCTTCTCTGTGATACTTGGTTTACTGAAAAAAGAGCTTGCCCAAGGCCATGATAGAGCTAAGAAAGGACTTTTGTTATGTTTGTTTTTAGTCAAGGTTTAAATTGCCCCACCACCCAATATCATGCAGAAATCTTATTTTCTATGAGGTCTTCATTTTTAACTTTTTTCCTATTTTAAGTCTGTAAATTTCCAAAAGATCAAGGTTTAGGAAGTGGAAGTGGAACAAGTATTTAATGTAGATGTATTAATAATCTGGTTAATAATTGTTATATATTATTTATGATCTTCACAACAATTGCAGGACATAGATATTGTCATCCTCGTGTTACCTGTGGGGAAACTGGGACACAGGGAAACTAAGTCGTCTTCCAAGATCACTAGCTTCTCAGTGGGTGAGCCAGATTAAAGCCCAGAGTTCTTTCTACATATCATCTGATTGCTGAGTAAAAGGTTTACATAAACTGTGATAATGCTGGTAGACCTAGTGTTTGCTTGCATTTGCAGCACTTCGGCTACTCTGAGAGACCTTAAGGAACAGGGCAATAACACCTACTGTGGATTGTCTTTCATACACAGCACAGATGGAAATATACAATGACTGACTGCTATTTAATTTTTCCCTTACAAGTAGATTTTTGTATTTCATCCTGCCCTGCTATAAAATCAAGTGGTTTTCTGGATGCCTAGAATCAGGCTGTAAATTCCAGCCAGCTCTTAAACACCTGTCTACAAATGACTAGTTGTAGGCTTTCTTCCTGGCCCACCTGCATAAAAACCTATGGTACCCAGCCCATAACTCTACTGGCTACTGGGATTCCAATGTATGTATTTTCTTTAATGAAACCTTCAGTCTGTAAGTTTTATGAAATGCTGCTACAAGTCAAGAGAATGTGGGATATGATAGTATCATTGACTAAGATACAAAAATAAGACATGACAATTCCCTTCAAGGAGGTCACAATTTAATGGAAAACAAATAATTACAATATAACTTAAGTACAACAGAGATGTGAATACACTGCTTTTAAATCTCTGGCAGAAGGCTGGCTGTTGGAGCTCAGTTACCAAAGACTCAATTTTTAAGTCTGTTGGGTAACTATTGCCTAGAGAACTGATGACTAAATTTATAAAATGCATGTATTTGCATTTTTTGAAGTACATATTTAGTATAGGCTGAGCATCCCTAATTCAAAAATCTAAATCCAAAACCTAAAACTTTTTGAGTACCAATATGATGCTCAAAGGTCCTGCTCAAAGGAATGTTCATTGGAGCATTTCAGATTTCAGATTTTCAGGTTAGGGATACTCAACTGGTAAGTATAACACAAATATTCCAATATCCAAAAAAATATATATATATATATATGAAATCCAAGCACTTCTGGTCCCAAGCATTTTGGATGAAGAATGCTAAACCTGTATCAGTCTCAATGAATTACAGCATCTTTGTCCACAGAAGCAATATATATTATTCTGTCCAGCACACTCATGAAACAATGTAGGATTCACACAATAGTCCCCCGTAAGAGCCTCAATCTATCTGCAGCCGTGCTGCATGACAGCAGCTGTCTCTGCAGAAGGACCCAATCAACTCCGTGCCCAACTGTCCAGTAAAAAACTGGCTGAGCAAGACCTAGGTGTGGACAAGAGAAAAATCTGTATGGGGAAAAAAGCACTACTAAGGAATGACAGTATGGCAGTATGCCTCATCAAGATGGTGTCCCTAGAATTCAGTCCTAGTTTGACACAGGTGACCCTCCTTACTGCAGTAACACTACCACAGGAGATAATTAACCCAGGCCAGTTTTCTTCCACTACTTTTCTGGTATCTAGTCCACCTCCCCTTCCTTCAAGACCTGGTGTCTGTTTGGGAAATGCCAAGTTGTGAAATTTTAATATTAACTCAAGGAAAACATAATTAAGGAAATATATCTGCCCTAAAAATAAAAGTAGAGACCAAATTGCACCTTATTATTCCTCTGAGTGTGTGGTACCTGTATAACTATTCTTCTCCAGCAATATGAATAATGGAGTGTCTAACCATACTTCACTTAATTACAGACAACTATCTAGTTGTTACAATTCAATTTAAAATACAGCATATTTAAAGAGAATCAGAATTACATGCTACGCATATCTAGCAAAAAAGATTTAAGAAAAAACGCCAACATCTCACCTTTTGAGTATTTCCTAGCATTGTAACACTTTGTATATATTCATTATATATTGTATTCATTATGTTATATACATTCATTCATTATATCACTTTGTATATATATTTGTATATGTTCAATCACTATGTAGTAATTATATAGTAATTTCACTGCCGATTCTGTGAATCTATTCTTTACTTTATGAAACCTGTTCCTAGGAAAAATTAGGAATTTTTCTTTTAACATTTTGGAAGACTCTCGAGTTCTATACATGACTGCTGTAAAGCACTTTGGACTTTCCTACAAGGGCTCACAAATGAACACTTAAGTCTGCACATGGTAATGCTATGCTTTAGTTTCAAAAGGTTTGCCACCTTTGCACACTATGCTGGCTTTGCATAATTGTTTACAGTTTTATTGAATTTTGAACTGATTTTATAAAATATGTATGGGAGACAGACAAAAGTTAATAGTGACAGTTAATATTAAGTTGTTAATAGCAACGAGCAGATATTTTGTAAACTGAACAAAATATCACAAGATGGAAATCAATATGCATGCAGAAAAGATGTGAGGCTTTTAACTCAGCTGGACACTGAGTGGACTTAAGCTGGATGACTGTCATGTTCAGATATGATGAAGAAAGAAATTAAAGAATGTCTATGACAAATTGAGAGCATACCATCTATGATGAGGCAGTTCATAATTTTTCAAATCTCTGGGAATGGGATAAACATTGTTCAACCCATAGCCTCTTGCAGGCCAGCACTGTCTGAAAGTAGAGGATGGCCTTCGTGCCTCATCTGTCACTGTCACCATCTCTGGGAGCTCTTTCTCTGCCCTTCAGGAATATTGGTGCCCTGCCGATCCCTTCAGCATTCTCCTTACCCACAACAAATACCTGTCTGTCTCTCAGTGATGACACTGTGAGCCCCTCAGAGATAGATACTATCTCACTGATTTTCCTGTCGGGTGACCAATAGATGCTTCATGAAGTATATTTCATGTGACAGAACACACATGCTCCAAGGGCATGATTTTTTCTAACCTTGCCACTGTCTCCACAGAAAAGAGGAAGTTCTTCTTCCATACAGACTCAGTCCTGGGCAGTCCCTGAGGAAAAAGTATGTGGTAAAATCAGAATCCCTTATGTTCCATGGAACTAGGCAGGTTAAAATTATTTTACTTCTAACTAACAGAGAAAATAAGCTAAGCTCAAATGTTGTGAAAGGAAGATAAAGGAATTAAATTTTAGGCATGGGAATGAACAGCTATAAAACACAAAAAATGTTTGAACTATTCTAGAACTACCGGATGGTCTCTTATGGGAATCTTCCTGCTGAGGTCTAAAAAAGTAGTCTCAAAATATATGTGAGCCCTTAACTATAAAGGAAATGAGTGGAAAATTTTCATGGTTGACTTCCTGTGATAAATAAAAATAAATTTTAGACCTTGGTCAACTTCTCTCTGAGATAGGAAAGTTCCAAATCACTGGGAAGAGCAGACATCAATTCTCATCTCCACAGAAGAATATATGATTTGCTAAGCTAGGGTGGAAAAAAAGGAGAAATGAATGAAAATGATGAAAAAGATGACTGAATGTGGCTTTGTTATTCCAGATTTAATGAAAAATCTGAAACAACAGCCATCAAATATGTAGCAATATATTGATTGTCCTTACCTTAATCACCACCCTCACTTCACCTACTTTCTACCTAGTAGACGTGACAACAGGAGCGGCCCTAGCAGAAGCTATGCAATATGTCTGGACTGTGGTTCAATCATTATGTAGTTAACTATTTCATCACTAAAAATAAATAAAATAGTTTCTGTCCTCCAAAAAGGAATTTAATAAGGCTGTATTTAATGATGTTGCATTTTCTAATTTATGAGGTGAGGTCCTATTTACTTAAATACAATCTATATTTCAGGTACTAACATGAGGACATTTTATCTGATATTTTCTATAGTAGAGTGAGAACCTCATAATAGGCAGGTAAAAACAATAATCAAAATATGGCCACGTCTAAATGGTGTTTCTTATCAATGTTTTATAGCCCTTAAGTATATCAGTAATTTTTTTTCCTCGGCTACAAAAAGATCTCTCAGAATATAAGGAATCAGAATTTATTCAGAATTATTATGACTCAAGATTATGAAAATTAATAGCAAATCATTACTTTCTAATGTTTGGAAACAAGTAAAAAAAGATATACTTATGTTTAAGAAGATCACTTAGAAGTTTCTCACCTAAAAATTTATAAAACTTGATCTGATTGACAATATGGAAAGATATTTTGACATTTTAGTTAATATTTACTACATATTATCTATGGCATTTTAGCAGATCTGTTAAAATCCTAATTTTCTCTAAGACTCAGCATGACTGCCACTGAGATTTACATCAATGTAGATCCTGATTCCTCAAATGGGCTGGGACCTCTTCTCTGTATTTCCACGGAACTTTTTTTGCTTTGTTTTTAACTACATTAATGGCACTGTTCATATTCTGCCTCATACGATAGTTATTCTTTTATAGTGTATCTTCTCTATTAATTGGTAAGTTCTTCAAAAGGGCAGACAATGATTCATTCCTTCATTGCTATAACCCACAACTCATAGCTCAGAGTAAAACACAACATATTCATAGAAAGCATCCTTAAAACCCAGCTTTTTGTATACTGGAACCGGGTTGTACCAAAGATCCCTCTCTTTCTGCCTCATCCTACCAAGAAACAACTTTTCCATATTTGCCCCAAGTTTACTGAAATAAAAAAATAAAAAGAGAGGAGAATAAAAAGGGAAAGAGAAAAAAGGAAAAGGGACCAAGTAGAGATGTGACTGTCCCTCACTGCATTACTCTAGGCCCTTTCGTTCCTAGCAGAAGGGAAATCTTGCTAATGTGCTAAAATCATGAAAAACTGATCCTGGGCTTTTGAGTAGAAAAAAAAAATGCTCTTTTCACTGTCTTTGATCAATTTCAAGTATAATTAAACTCTTTAAAATTAGAATGGTGGGAAGCAGGCCATTCTGTTTATCTGACATCAGATTAAGATATAATTGCATGTATGTCATGGAGATTACCACATTCGAAGAAATGATGTGCAGGATTCAATTTGGATGAAATATAAGATTAAGATAATTTCATATTTGTCGATCAGAAAGTCCTTCAAGATTTAGAAACAAATCAGGATTAATTACTGTTGTATAGTACTATTAAAAAGTGCTTTGAGGCCGGGTGCGGTGGCTCACGCCTGTAATCCCAGCACTTTGGGAGGCCAAGGCGGGTGGATCACGAGGTCAAGAGATCGAGACCATCCTGGTCAACATGGTGAAACCCCGTCTCTACTAAAAATACAAAAATTAGCTGGGCATGGTGGCGCATGCCTGTAATCCCAGCTACTCAGGAGGCTGAGGCAGGAGAATTGCCTGAACCCAGGAGGCGGAGGTTGCGGTGAGCTGAGATCGCGCCATTGCACTCCAGCCTGGGTAACAAGAGTGAAACTCCGTCTCAAAAAAAAAAAAAAAAGTGCTTTGAATTTTTTAGCATTGTGGGAGATGGTTGGGTTTTTTTACATTATTTCAACGCAATGCATACATAATAGAGAAAAACAGCATCCCCAATTTGCATGTATAGTTTGAGAAATACATGTGGAGATTACCTTACCCTGTTATCCATGTGATTTCACCAGGCTATTAACAACATATTGATATATATACTTAAAATAACAATTCACAATATACATACAGAAAACCGTATCCATGATGTGATACAATGCATTCTAAATAACAACAGCAATAATATAACAGTAAAAATAAAGTTACTCTGTGCCAGGCACTAAGTGCCTCACCTTATCACGTTCAATCTTTATAATATCCAAATGAAACGAGTTAATCATTGCCTCCATTTTATTCACACATTTCAGTAACGTGACCAATAGTCACCAACCAATCAGTGTCAGAGCCAGTATTTGAACCAGGACTATTCAAAAGCCCATGTTCTTGGACCCTCCATTGTACTTCAGGGATAGTTCTGCACATTCCAAATAGTTTTATGTTATACTGACTGACTGGAAGCATTCCCTCCAAAACACTTTTGTACCTGATTGTTTTAAATTTCTGGAGCTCAGTATTCAGTCATCTTTAATCCTGTTCCTTTTAGATCCTTGTAAAGTTGTCTTCCAGAGCAAAGTTAA